>NC_040907.2:50711833-51326578 GCF_004126475.2 Phyllostomus discolor | reverse complement strand
AGACTGTGTTTGGAGCACTTGGCTCTTAAGAACTGAGTTTATGTAAGGCATCCAGAAGGAATCAGAGTGGTGTTAAAAAGAGGTATGCTTCAGTTTTATTATCAGAACAGGAGGAGTAGAAAAATAAAAACAAAATAAAGGAAAACTTGCTGCTTACTTTGAAGGAAAAGAAAGATTTCCCCAGGAGAAATATTGAGATTTTTATGGGATATGACATAGAAATTGGGATCTTGAAGGTGGAGAGAAACAAATATGAAATAGAAATGAACAGACCCAGCTCTGACTAATCCTACAGAGGCAAGTAGAAAAGCAAGAGATACTTCAGCTTTACCAAATCTAACAGCTGTAACTGGAACCTAAAGCAATCGAACCAAAGCAGAGAAGGAATTTCAGAGAGCAATCTAGAATGAATCCCTGAGAGAGGCCAGAATCAGGAAACTATTGGTAATGCAGCCTTTTCAAGCTGTGTTTGAAGAGTCCATTGCAATAGCATTTGGGAAATACAGCTTGAAGAACAGGGAAAGTATAGCAAGTATCAAAAAAATCTGGACAAATCTAAGGGTAAATGACAGAAAACCAACAAAAATATTTAAGCATTCTTAGGTGAGTTCCAAAATGCTAACATCATTAGAGGTAAGGGTTCAAGTATTGCCTTGCCCTTAAGAAGCATCCCAGAAATTTATAAAATTAGTGTTTTAAAGAAAGATCCAGCAAAAATAAAACATATTAAACAGGACATATTATAGGGAAAAGCATGCAGAACAATAAGAGATCAAATCTCTTTGGTCTCAGATCAAATCTCCAGGTTTCAGTCTGATGTTGATTTCATGATAAGTTTCTTCCTAAATAGGGTTATCCAATCCAGGAAGATGTGAATAAATATGACTTTTTTTGAATAATGGAGGATTTTGAAAGACTTAGAACTTACTGATTTCATATCTCTTTCATGAGAGACAAAATTTAGGTAAATATGTTAGAAAACAACTATTTGTATCCAAAAGCAATAAAAAACTAAAAAATAAAAAAGTATCAGAAAATAGTACTAGTTTTACATTGTTAAAGAAAAAATGATCAAATAAATGAGCAACTGAAACTCTTAGGAACTTAGGTCAGACCTCTGAAACAGTGTTGACAGATTTAACAAATTAAAATAAAGAAACTTTGATGGTTAATTTTGTGTCAAGTTGACTGGGCTACAGTACCTAAATATGTGGCCATGCATTATTTTCAATTTCTCTGTAAGGGTGTTTTTGAGTGAGATTAGCATTTCATTGTTTAACATTGAGTAAAGCAGATTGCCCTCCGTAATATGGGCAGGTCTCACCTAATCAGTTGAAGGCCTTTATAAAAAAAATGAACTTCCCTCAGAAAGAAGGAATCCTGCCAACACATGGCATTTGAACTTGTCCTGCAACACTGGCTCTTCTCAGGGTCTTCAGCCTGCTGACCTACCCCACAGATTTCAGACTTACCATCTTCATAAGCACGTGAGCCAATTCTTTAATAAATCACATATGTCTCTGTCACTATGTCTTATCTTTGCTGGATCTTCCTTTAAAATATATATTCTGTGTTTTTTTTTTTCTGGAGAACCCTAATATAAACACTCAGTTGAAGTTGAAATTA
Source organism: Phyllostomus discolor (assembly GCF_004126475.2). Taxonomy (NCBI): domain Eukaryota; kingdom Metazoa; phylum Chordata; class Mammalia; order Chiroptera; family Phyllostomidae; genus Phyllostomus; species Phyllostomus discolor. Next base: position 51,324,952 of record NC_040907.2, on the reverse strand, counting down.
AATTTCAGGTTAAGAATGAATATTTTTTAGTATAAATGTTCCCTAAATACTGTCTGAGACATACTATACTAAAAAAATGTTTGTTACTTATCCAAATTTAAATTAACCAGGTGCCTTGTATTTTATCTGGCAATGTTACCCTAAAAGCAGTAGAACTATAGAAGGAGAAGAAACACAATGTGCCTAATTTACTTCTGTAAAACAAAAATGGAGCAGGAAAAAATTCTATTCAAGGCATGCCTGGAACAGTCCAATGTTGAGGAAAGCAAGTTTCTTGAAAAAGCAGACACTTATCCTATTTAGGTCCCTAAAGGCACACATTTTTGAACTAACAACAGCTGTTTTGGGGTCAGAAACATGAGGAGGTTAAGTCTCCAGATTAGAACGATAAGAAATACAACAGTTACATAAGCCTAGGCAATTCCACAGCAATGCACATGACAATGATGACTAGGAGTCCAGGACCAAAGACACCTGTTTACCAGACTTTGTAGCAGCTGTGCCATTAAACAGACTCACATTCAGTCCATCACTGGCACTCAAATGGGAAAAAAGTTTCTGATCCCTTATAATGCTAACACTGTTTGTCTGCTTTGTTCTTCTGCCACTGCTGGGGCCTTGCTCAAACACTACTGGTGCCACCTGCCAGGTTAAGAAGGTGCTTTTCTGGGCTCCCTGCTGTTACTGAGTTACACTCGGGGAATGCACAGAAACACTTAGTGGAAGTATGAAGACACAGGGTGTCACTATTGCCACCATTACCACCAGACAGGTCTGCGTGCGTGCTGGGCACAGCAAGACTGGGGTGGCCTGGGGCCTTCCTGTTCTGCTGTTGTAGGCAGATTGAGAGAACAGACTGTTCTTGCTTTTCTCATTATGATTATGATGATGATGATGATGATGATGATGATGATGTCTTTTGACAATGTAATATTGTAGGTCTCTCTGTTGCTCAGTCCAGGAATTCATGGGAGATGAAAAGAAAACCCAAGGAACATATCATGTTGTCTTTCCTCCAGTTTGGAAGTCCCAGCCAGTCTGTCTTCTTCTTTGAAACTTTCAGAGGGCATTTTATCATGGTCTGTTAAATAACTTCCAGGGTGTTTAATGAATTTTGAAGGGAGAAATGGGGGAAGGTGAGAACATGCTATCTGTTTCATAATCAGACATTTTTCCTTTCCTTTCTTCTTCCCTCCCTCCTTCCCTCTCTCCTTTCTGTCTTACTGTTTATCTGATTTTCTTTCCTTCTTTACTCTCTTTTTTTGTACTTTCTCTCCACCCCTTTTCTCTCAAGTAGATCCCTGTGGTGTACTTTTATTTTTAAAGTAAAGTAATTGATTTCTTTATTCATTCTGAAATATTTGTTAAACACCTCCCAATTTCTAGGCACTATGCTATGTGTTGTTGACATGATGGTAAATAAGACAGATACCTTGTCCTTCAAAGAACTGATAGTGTAATTCTAAAATGCTTGTCTGGATGTATCTGGGTATGGCTCTCATTTAACTGATAAGTAGAGTAACTATATATTTTTAACTTTGACAAATATATTCAATTAAGACTGATGATTTTTTTCTTTAAATTGCTCTGATTTCTGTTTTAGAAGAGTTTATAATTCTTAGGTTGGATTTTCACTTTTTCTTTCTCCACAATTGTCATTACTTCCCTTCATATTTATTTTTTGGTCATACTTTCTTTGTATTTGTGATTTCTAATATTTCTTCTTTAAATTCCAGGCATGTTTACAGTATTATTTTCTTGATGCCCATGGAGATTTTAAGTCTGCTCTTCATGTTTGGCTTTTTATAATTCTTTTCTTCATCAATGTTCATTTTTAGTTCTTTCTTTTTTTCCTGAAAAAAAATTGCTGTTTTTTCCATATTGCTTATTTTATACCTATTTCCTAGACATATCTTCTTGTGATTACTGAAAAGTTTTAACAACTTTCTAACTTTTTTCTTCTAGTGTCTGCATTTATTATTTTCCAAAAGTATACTCTTCCTTTCCATGGTAATTTTTTTCCTCTGGTTCTATAACATGTAAAACATATATATTCTGTGTTCTCATCATTGAATTTAAGGAACACTCATGTGTTTGCAATTCACAAGGCAAGGGAATCGAGCATGAGATAAAGGTGAAGGGATGGGTGGGAGCCAGACTGTGCACGTCCTTTAATTACAGGAAAGCTTTCATCTTTCTTCAGTGAGCAGTGCCCATAGAATTATTTTAAGATGAAAGTGTTCAGAACAATATCTAGGAAAGCCATTTACAGGAATATCCAGTAGAATCTTAGCGTCTCTGCAGAAGAAATGATTTGTGAACAGGTTCAAAACATAATGAGAAGTTGAAATTACAGACTTTGAAATTATAGTGAATGTCAGAGGAAAAAGGAGAAGAGGTATGAAAGATGACTCTGAGATGTATATTTTTTGTACCAAAATGATTAAGAGCACCTAACACTCACACCAAAAATACCGGAAGAAACTCAGGTTTTGAGGGAATGATCATGGATTTGGTGAATTTGAGGTGCAAATGAAATATCTGAGGCATCAAGTGTCAAGTAGCTATTTGGATATATGGAGATATGTATGGGTTGGAGGTATTACTTTGTGAGTCATCTGGTTACAGGAATAACTGATGCTGTGGGTGTAATGAGGCTGTCCATGGAGACAATATATTTAGAAGAAGACTTCAAACAGTTTTCAGAAATTCTAATGTGCTCTGCATGCAAAAGAATAACCAGAGACACAGAGGAACCCAGGAGAGAATTGTGTTAAGGTAATCAAGGCATTAGAGTGTTCAAAAGGAGGAAATGATCAACAGTGTTGATTTTGGCTAACAAGTTAAAGAGCATTGGGAAAAAAAAAAAACACCTGATAGGTTTAGCAAACGGTAGCCAGATTCTAAGCTGGCCCCATAGTCATCACACCCCAAATGTTCAAGCCCTTTGTAATCCCCTCCCCTTGGATTGGCAGGATCTGTGACTTGCGTTTATCCAACAGAATACGGAAAAGATGGTGGTGTAGTTAAGGTTCTGGATCAGCTGGTTGTGAATTAATCAAAAATAAATTATCTTGGGTTAGCCTGGCTTAATCAGGTGAAATCCCTTAATGAAGGACAGGGCCTTCTCTGAGGAGAGAGTCTCCTTGCTAGACCAATGAAGTGGTTAGCTACACCTAAACAAGGACTGCAGGAGGCCTCTGAAACCTAAAGGTGGCCTCCAGCTGGAAGTCAGCAAAAAGCAAGACTCCTGGTCATACAACCATAAGGAAAAAAAACTTCTGCCAATCACCTAACTGAGCTTGAAAGTGGAGTCTTCCTCAATTGAGCTTTCAATGACACTTCAGCCTGGTACAACACTGAGGCAGAGAGCTCAGCTAAGCCCTGCCTAGACTCCTGACACACAGAAACTGTGAGAAAATGAATGAGGGCTGTTTCCAGCCACTAAGTTTGTGGTAATTTGTTACATAGCAATAGAAAACTAACACAGCACCGTAAAGAGATTATTGGTGGTGTGAATGAACTGTTTCAGTAGAGTGACTGGGGAGGAGCCAGGCTGAGTGTGTTTGGAGGAGTGAGTGTGAGATAAGTAAATAGAGTATAAGTGACTCTTTAGAGAGGTTTACCTGAGAACAGAGCAAGAATGGGTGGGGAGGGTGGCGGTTATCTGGGACTAACGCAAGAATGTGGGGATATAGTTTGTGGTTTCGAGAACAAAGTTTTTATTATTTTTTTAAAATGTGGAATAACTTGAGCATGTTTCAATCCCTGTCTTTTACAAGAAACTTTTTGTACTGAAAGTTGGCTTTGCTAGATGTACAATAGATATAATGACCTAATGTTGATCTTCACATTGAAAATACTGTAAAAGAGTATAAAATATTATAAAAGAAAGAAGTATGGATCATGCTCTTTAGTAATACCTCGCTGATGCAATATTTCTAAATGCAAGGGAGCCCTTCTTGAATCTGGAGGATCCTCTAAGTCTGCTGTTCCTTTCTGTTCTCAGTAAAGGATAGCCACTCTCATTTCTCTTTCTATGATGATTTTCTAAGGTGATATTTTCCATCAGAACTGACCAGCAAGTCTTTGTCTGTGTCCCATATTGAATTTGTAGAATGACTGGGAAAGACCTATGCTGTGGTATGAGACAAATTACTATCTAACATGCATTAGTATCTAACAATGCTGCAAGAATTTCAGCTCATGTCATTTGTTTAAAACCTATTCCTTGCCATGCATTATTGTTTTAAAAAATGGTGGTAGCAATTTCTGTGGATTTTCACTTCTGTGATCAGAAACATGGTTAATTGTCCTCACACATATGACTAGTTTGAAATAACAAAAACAATAATAAGTGGAAAGAAAGAGAGGAAAGAAAAAAAGAAAACCTGCTATGTCCCAGGTTCTGTGCCAAGAACTTAATCTCAAAAGAATCCTACAAGATAGATGTATCATTTTTTAAATAAGTAAACTGAGTTTTGGTTTAAAAATATACTGAGAGCCATGTAGCTGGTCACATTAAGTGTCACATTAGAGAAGAAGCACTTCTGTGTGACTCTAAAGTTAATGTCTTAATTAATAAACACTGCTTCTATTTTTTTTTAAAGTCTTATTTTTTAGGGATTCAACACTGGTCTATAATAGGACAAGAAGAACTGTTCATTATACTAACAAGGGGTAATTAAGACCTCTCCAGAAGAGAATAATATTTTATCGGTTTCTCATTTACCATGATGTCATCCCACATATTTATAACATGGTCAGTCCAGCTGAGTTCCTGCAGTGATATTTCAGAAATGGTCCTGACCACCATAATCTGACTGGTGAGGAATTTCTAGTTATAACACAAGCATCAGTCATATTATGCACCTTAAGTTGGCAACAATAAGGCTTAACTCTGAAATATGCCCACAGTCTAGTCTTTTACATCCATGATGATTTACTATCGTCCTTAGCCAGTCATTTGACTCAGGCTAGTGGTTTTCAAATTTGAGCTTGCATCAGAATCTCATGTAGGGCTCACTTCCAAATTCACAGATTACTGGACCTGACACTCAGAGGTTTTCACTCAGTAGATGGGGGTTGCAGCCCTTAAAATTTGCATTTCTAACAACTTCCCTGGTGCTGCTGCTGGTCCAAAGCACACACTTTAAGAATTACTGGCTGATGCCAGGATTCAGAAACCTTTTTCTATAAAGAATTAGGTAAATGACTTTGACTTTGTGGGCCACATAGTCTGCATCACAACTACTGACCTCTCCCTTTGCAGCACAGAGCAGCTATGCACAGTGCAACACCTGAGTAAATAGGAGATGGTTGTGTTTCAGCACAATATTATTACAGACACAGGTGCAGGCTGGATTTGTTCAATAGAGCATAGTTGGTCAAGCTCTGGCCTACACCAACTCAGTACAAGAAGCCTGAACAATTACTCTGTGTATGTTGAATAGTAACTCTGTAAGAATCAACTATAAATTTAATTACAAAATTCCTTCTGAAATTTTAAATGAAATCTGCAGCACTATACCAGACTAAGCTGATTGTGATGAACTAGCATAGCAAAGAAACCCCAAAGCTTTCCTATGAACCCGGTGAAAGATGCAAGAGTCTGCATCTGACAGTTTTACTTTAAGATATCCATGAACTCAATTCCCATTTTGAAATTTCAGTTTTAATTAGATATTGTTTGAAGTGTTAGAAGCTATAACTCTATCAATTAAAACAAATACTACATTGAGTGATATAAATGAAATCAGATATGAAACAAAATCAGATAGTCTATTGACTTTATAATAAAACAAAACAAAACAAATATACTTGCCATGAGTGTGCCCAGATTTAATGTACTTGGTCTTTACTCAGAACAGTGTACTTCAAACTAATTTAAAATGCCAATGTAATATTATAAATCTACCTAACTATACATGCCAATGAACCCATTGCATTATCTCTATTAAGATAAATTTTGTCAAAATGGCATGTGATTTACTTCCTTGAAAATAATTATACGCAATTATCATGAAGAAAGTTAGTATTATGGGTCATCTTGGAAACTAAAATTGCAAATATTATGTCAAACATTTCAAAAATGCTAATGATTGGAAATATTTAAATAAAATCTTCACAGACAATAATATACTCTAATATGTGATAATATCAAGATGAAATAAAATGAGTTAATGGTGGGAAACATGCCTTCTATCTTGCAAAATGTTTTATTAAATAGCATTGAATCAAATATTTCTCATTGTTAAATGGGTTTTTATTTACCACAAGATATTTGTTCTTTAGTCTAAGACAGTGGTTTTCAAAGAGTTTTCAGTTTTATAGAAAAGCTGAAAGAACAATGTGGTCAAAGGAAACTAGAGAATGTATATTGTAAACACATTTCAAAAAGATTTTTTAATCTTAGCACTCCTGAAAAATATTAACATTCACAACATGACTCTCTAAGAAAGACATGGTAGATTATGCAGCCTTTTCCAATCTCATTGAAAACCAAATTATCAGTAGAGCATCTTAATGATGCATCCTTATACTGTGTGGTCATAAGTTTTAAAAAATGAATCCAATTTGATTCAACAAATATTTATTAAGTATCTCTATTTTTTAGTTACTTAAAGGTCAGCCCTTTAGTTTTACAATGCTACTCACCAAAATCTATCTAGAATATAGTTAATTCTATTGAAATACTTACACTCCTCTTCAGGCCTCTTCCGAAGTGCTGCACGAACTTCTTTACAAGGACTTCTCTGATATTGTGGGGGATTCCTTCCCCTTATTAGGTTCTCCATCCTGTAAAAGATAACCAAAAGAATATATTACTACTAAAATATTGATAAATTTTGAGAAGATAAATGGATTATAGCAATAGCCAATAGTTCAATTATCTACAGAAGCTTGTTAGACAACATCATTGAGTATGTAGCAAGGAATAATACAACAGGGCATGGCAGGGACCATGGTAAACCGGAAAGTGCTTGACTTTTCCAAGACAGTCTGGTTTTAAAAATGTAAAAACACCATGTAGACACTTATATGCACATTCTTTAGTTAGAGGCTGCAGTGGACTGTTTGTGCTCCTCACTCACAATCTCATGTGAAGCTCTAAGCCCCAATGTAATGATATATGGAGGTGGAACCATTGGGAAGTAACAAGGTTTAAGTGGATGCCCGTGATGGGATTAGAGTCCTCAGAACAGTAAGTGACCAGAGTCTGGGCTCTCTCTCTCTCTCTCTCTCTCTCTCTTGCTTATGAGAACACAGTGGGAAGGTAGTCATCAACAAATCAGGAAGAGGGCTCTCACCAGGAAATAAATCTGCTGGTACCATGATTTCAGATTTCTCAGCTTTCAGAACTGTGAATAATAAATTCCTGTTATGTAAGCCACCCAAGTGTGCTGTATTTTGTTATAGCAGCCTAGATAACTAAGGCAGAGACCTATTGACTAAAGAGTGATTACTTGTAAATAAATTTGTCAAAAATCAGGCCACTCTTTAGAAAATAAAGAATATATATTTCACCAACATTCAGAATTTCAATTTCAAGAGAGGAATTGCTGCTTTTCTTCCATGATAATGACTAAATTGGGAGGAGTTTTCTAATTCCAATAATCATGACTTCTTAAAAAATTGGTTAATATAAAGTGTACTCTCAGTTACTAGTGACATAGAAATGCTAGCATCCAGAAATAATAATAAAAGCATCAAATGCAACTTGGCTTAGCATATTTAACAGCATATACCTTGTGATTAGTATTTTCTGGTGTTAGTAAACCTTATATTCTTGTACCATCATTGTATACTTATTTTAATAAGATTTAAAAACCATTGAGTGCTCAGGATTTGAAAATTCATAACAAAACCATGATATTTATCATTTTGAAAATAAAACCATAGCTCCTTAATATCTATATAATTATTCTAATGGGATAGCACTGGTTTTGATGACTGTGCTGGCTGATATCACGTATGCTTTTGAAAACCGTGTGTTATTGGTTATGGTGACAGTGGGTCTTCTAGAGTTATTGGTATAGAGGTTTGTGTTTCTGATGTCTAAAGAGGAAAATCAGGACAGGACAATACCATAAAAGCATTGTTTAAAGTAATGTGAAATATGAGACGAGTGACATTTTGTGCTGGGATAATAACGTAACACTATTTTTGGGGGAAACTGTCCCTGGTTTTTAAAAGCACTTCTTCAAATATACTTCCTGAAATCACTCTATTTATATGTAGGAGATGCAGTAAGTGTTTGAGTGTGTGTGTGTTCTTATGTTCGTGCCTGTGTATATGCAGTACACAAAAATGTTTCTCAATGTGCAATGCTAACTTAAAACTTAGTTTCAGTCAAAGCTCATTTCAAGAAAAAAAATAGAATTATTTCTCTCTAGGTTATAATAATACAATAACAGGAAACCAAGAGTTTATGACATAATTTGCTTTAACACTATATATAGGGGAAAATTAAGCTTCTAGACCTGTCTCTACAGGTTTCCCATGAGGCTTAGCCATATAAACTAAATTATATAAACTTTCTGATTTGTGACTCTTGAATTAACTCAGTGTGCAATTTTGTTCACATTTCAGCAAACAAATGAATTTTCATGATGACCTAACAATAATGTAAGTGAACTAATGGTTATTTACTCAAGTTTATAAGCTCAAAATCGTAAAAGACAGCAAACATAACTTTCACATGCAAATGTCTACATACCATTGTGATGGAATTTTAGAAACCAATTTTACTTATTGTGATCACACTCTGATGAGGAATGGCAACTTATCCTGGTTGGAATCCTATGTAAACCTCTCTCTTGGATAAGCTATTCTTTTACCTTTTATATCTCTGACAATCAAACATGTGAAAGCAAAAGTGGTCTAGTTAATTTCCCCTTCTCTGTGTTTTAGGGTTTGTCAGAAGATTTGAAATATAAGTGATAAAGCACTAACAGGGCTTCAGAAAATTTTCATTATATAGTTGCCATTGGTAGCAAAGATCCCCAAATCAACTCCCCAGGAATCATGCCCAAAGGCTGCACCCTGAGAATCCTTACAAGCTGCTCTGCAGATTATGTCATGTTAGAAATGGAGCATAGCCGAGTGTGACAAACCTAAGTTCTGGAATCAGACAACCTGGGCCCAAATTCTAATTCTGTCTTTTTTTTTTCAGTCCTCACCCAAGGATATGTTTTTATTGCTTTGAGAGAGAGAGAAAAGAGAAAGAGAGAAACACTGTGAGAATCAATGTGAGAAAGAAACACTGATGGGTTGTCTCCTGTACATGCCCTGACTGGGGATTAAACCCACAATCTTTTGGTGTATGGGATGGTGCTCCGACCATCTGGCCAGGGCTCTAATTCTGTCTTTTAAAAAATGGCTTTAGGAAAAGAATATGTACTTTTTGCCTTAATTTTCTCATAATTAAATAGGAATAACAACCACCTCATAGGATTGTTGTGATGACTAAATATGTTAATATATGTAAAGTGCTTTACACTGAGTCTGTCACAATTCAAGAGCTCAGCAAATGTCACTGTCATTCATCATAATTATCCTAAATAAAAATGAAATCATATACTAAAATTTGAAATGTCTACTACGTTAAGACATATGAAAATGGCTTTATTTAATAAAGTATTATAATGAATAATCACAGAGTCATGGAAATAATTCTACTAGGAGACTGAATAGTTGAAATTCTATTATGTAATGCACACTTTAAGTTTGATGAAATTGTTATTAAATGTAATATGAATATTTATGTTAATATATACTTATACATAAATAACATACATATTATAAGTATAGAAATATATAACTACACAAATAGCCCTGGCTGGTATGGCTCAGTGGATTGAGTGCAGGACTACAATACAAAACAAATGGTTGCTGGTTCAACTCCCAGTCAGGACACATGCCTAGATTATGGGTCAGGTCCCCATTTGGGGGGCAGATGACAGGCAACCACACATTGTTGTTTCTCTCCCTCCCTTTCTCTGAAAATAAATAAATAATATCTTTAAGAAATAAAAGATATATATGTATATATGTTGATCTGCTAATTACATGTTGATTTTTGATCATTTAGCTATTTTCACTGAAATGTTTGCTTCCATCTGTGACGTTTTAAGTTTTTGAGAACCACCAAAAAGATAGCTGGGAACAAAGAAACTCACTATAAATTATATATACCACCCACTAAGAGAAGAAAACATTTTAAAACAACATTAAATGTCCTTTTTTCTCTAGAATTCTAAGTGTTATGCCCAGTAGAAAACACTTTGAATCAAATTAAAAGTTTTGCAGAAGCGATGTTTGTGTCTACACTATTATATGACTGCAGGACTTCCATCTTCCTGAGATTCCAAATCTGGCTGCTTGAACCCTTTACCCAGCATCATCTATGATCTACGGTTCACATTAAATGGTCAGGCAAAATGGCCAATAATCAAGTCTTGGAGCACAGCCAGGACACAGCAAAGGAGCTATTCCAGCTACTTTCAAATTTGGCAAGACACCAACAGGAGTGTGTTAACAGTTCCAGCAAGGAAAGATTAAGCGTGATGACCACAGGCAAGACAGATGCTCTAACAGCTTATCGAAAAGCTCTGAAAAGTGCAGCCTACATGGCAACTGCTGGGAAGAAGCAGAGGCAGCCAGATTAATATTGAAAAATCTGTGAAAACTATCAGAGACTATGAGCAGAGGTGTCCATGATTCTCCTAAACTTAGTTCAAAAATCGCCTGAGGAGCTTTAAACAATATAGATTCTCCAACACTATAGATTTTCCAACACTAAAGATTTTCATTCAGTAGGCTGGGATCAGGTCAAGGTAGATATATTTTTTAACATTAATCTGGTGTTTCTCAAGTAGCCTTACACTGGTCCCAATACTGACATTTGGAAACCCTTTTGAAAATATACACACTTGCAGATGTAGGAGAGGGAAGTTCAACAAATTCATTTAAAGAGGTAGTCACTTACTGATACAGAGCTGAAGTAAGTGTCTGGGGTGGAGACCGCAGTTAGAACGGGTATTATCAGAAATGAAAAGAGGTGTAGTTAAATGCTTGCCAAGTTGCTTGGAGGTCATCCAGATCAACGTGAAGGCTGACCATTAGAAGGCTGATAATTTCAATAATGAAATAATTGCCTTCAATAAGGTTTGGCAGACAGTTGGATCAGAGAACAAATTTGGATTGATGTAGAATTGTGGATTGAATGGGGAATATGATTAATGAATAAAGAAAATAAAGCTTAGGTGAAAATATGCTTGAAATAAATTTATACTAGATGGGGAAGGAAAATAGAGAATTATAGAGTCATTAGAAGATAGGGAATTGGATTAAAATTATAGACATATCAAGTATAACTAGTTTTTCTAAAAATTTCTATTATGTGCTAGATGCTAGGTAAGTTTATGTATACATTATTTATACTATTCTTATTCTATCCAGGGTTAACCTGAGGCTCAGAAATGTTAAGTAAACTGTTTAGGATCATACAGTAAGTAAACGAGGATTTTAATCCAGTACTTTCTGACTTCAGAGCCTATGTTATTAACTACCATGTGACCTGTGCAAAAGAACTTTCTGTGATGACATAAAAGTTTAATATCTGTGCTGCCCAATAGAGTAGCTGCTATTCATTTTCAGTTATTGAACACCTGAAATGTGGCTGGTGTGACAGAGGAATGGAACTTGTGAGTTTGAAATTGTGTTGAATTTAAATTTGCTTAAATTTCAATTAACACACTTGGCTACTGTAGTAGACAGCACAGCATATCTAGAAGCCCCGACTCAGCACATGACTAACAAACATACAAATCTCCACTGAAGATCTCTGAATTAAACTCACTAAGACCAGGAGAAAAAGCCCTTGGAAAGTGCTCCAAATGACAGTCTTCACAGACAAATGAACTAAACTCCTCACAGTAGTACTGGATCACAGTAACTTCTAAGAATCTCCTTGCAGAAACACACTTTTTCATGCAACCATAGTTTTCAACTATGAAGCTCTCCTAGCACATCTAAGTGCCTTGAATACACACTTAAAACCCCTTTCCATCCAGGATCTTTGCATATACTGCTCCCTTTGCCTTGAAGGATCTTCCTCCTATTCTATCTGAATAACCCCTAATCATCCTTCCAGTCTTTGTTATAGTACCACTTTTTGAGATAATGAGGAATCACTTTGACCCCTTTATCTAATTAGATCCCTGAGTATGGTCTTACCATGCAGCCCAGAGTTTTCCATCATAGTATGTATTACAAATTGCAATTATATATTAGTCTTCTGGAATTTCTGTTTAACATCTGCCTGTCTCTTATACTGTAATCTCTATGAAGTCATGGACAGTATCAGTATTATTCTCCACCCTATTGGAAAACTTAGCACAGTGTTTGGCATTCATGAAGTATTTGTTGTTTGAATGAATGAGTCTCCCCTAATCCTGCCACAAGGGCAAATATATATTCATATGGTCACTGGGTGTGAGCTAGGTAGTCAAACTAATGAAGGACTGTCCAAATGATATCATCTTTCCATTACCCCCCACCTGTGTGCTTTCCCTCAGTCATTCACTGGCACTTCCTAACACTTCCCTAATAGGCCATCACCTTGCCCTCAAAAGCATCCTCTCACCACTGCTCTCTCCACCAGCCATCAGGGCTGACCCGTTATCAGAGGTCAGGACCACCTCAGATTCTCTTTGCTGCAGGGCCTAGGGGTTCGGAGGGGAACAGTGAGATGAGTTCATTGGGGGGCTGCTCTCCTTAATATGATATAAACCTATAAAGACCAGGTGCCCTTACCAGTAGACAAGGATTGTAACCAAGGGAAGTAATAGAATCATGACATCAAATAAATCAATTAAAAAGTAAAATCAACTTATTTTGTTTACAAGTTACCAAAGATACTGAAGCTATTATTCCCCTCTCCTTGAGCTTATTATTATATTTGCTGTTTTGTGAGCACATCCCAAATTATAAATATATAGTGCCTAAATGGATTTATTAGATAAAAAAAAGCAAATTTAGATGAGCCTCTAACTCATAGGTGGCAAACACAAGGCCCACAGGCAGAATCAGGCCCTCCACCATATTTTATCTGACCAGGCACCTTCCTTGTTTCTACCAGGAGGGAGTGCAGAACTCCTTGCCCCTTGTTAAGGAGCAGTTACATTTATAAAGCCCTAAAATTACATTCAGCCCTTTGAAGGCAACCAAGAGGCTGATGTGGGCTTCGGTGAAAATGAGTTTGATGCTCCTGCTCTAACTGAAGGTCTGCTTACAAAGCAGTGAGTTGAGTATTTGCATGCCCTTCTGCTTTGTCCTCTGGAGTCCCCTAAGACTCCTTAAGGGATTTTTTAAATCAGTTAAGTGAATATAAGATAAATTACAAAGAGTAAATATCTCTGACTTATTAGTTTCTAGGAAAGTAAAAATTTCACTTATGTTTTAATAATCTTTAATTAAATAATCTGGAACAAATGCAGACATTTAAAAATATGAGACTGGCATTTCATTGGGTTTTTATTTAACTTGATTATAAAGCAGAATTGGACACAATAAACTGCATATCTATAAAAAACCAGAATCCATTATATTTAAAATGGAAATAAATATGACTGGGATGATTAATAAAATATACAGTAAAAAAATAGCAGCATTTGTTGCCTTCCAATTTGACAATGAATATACAGAAGCATTTCTGTTTAAGTACAAAGCCATACAATGTTGACTACTATCTTAAAATTCATCCTTATAGTCTGTGGTCAAAGAGGCTACTACCTTTTTATTTGTCAGAGTCCAAAGATTCAAATGTGTACCATGTGACAAAAGTCAAGCATTTTTTTTCTTTTTATAGCCACTTCTTTCATGTCCATTAACACAGCACAGTATGTAGACCATGGTAAACACTTCGTAAATATTTAACAAATGATTTAATGAGTGAATGAAGTTGGCTCCTTCCTGGTGGGGACATTTTGGAAGATTCTAGTTTTATATTCAAATTTTACCTATCTTCGAAGGCCAAATTTTAAGTCCCAGTTCTATTCAGAAACAATTTCAACCACTTCATATATACTCAGTGCTTGCCTTCTGAATCTTCTATATTATATCTATTACATTTTTGGAAGAGTAACCAGTGACTTTTCAGTTAGTATTAGTCTTCATTTCAATGAGTCCTTCACTCACATAGATTCCAAACAATTTGAGGGCTTGGATATCATGTACCACAGTCATAAAAATACATTCCCATAATTTATTTCATTTCCATGACAATTCTGAAGTAGGTATTAATACATTACTATTTATACAGGAGACAAATGAAAGTCTGAAAATTAAGTGACATATGTGGAATAACAAAGGAAAGCCAGAATAAGAACTTGAACTTTGGTCCTTTGGCTCCCATAATTCCAACTTTAATTATACAATGCCACTATGCATAGATAATATTATCAGTATTTTAGTTTTTCTAGTGTTTCATAGAGTAGGAAGGGTTCTTACCTTGTGAGTTACAGATGCACAAGAAATCTTTAAATATTGAATAAAAATTATTGTCACTTTGACTTATGATTCTGTGGATCTAAAAACTCAACAGATATAATTCATGGCAAACTAAAATGAAACCAATAGGGATTAAAAAATATAAGTGTGCTTAAGTATGCACATGAAAAATAGAAGGTCCTGGCTGGGAAGCTCAGTTGGTTAGAGCATTGTCCCAATATACCAAGGTTGCTGGTTAGATCCTTGGCCAGGCATATATAAGAATCAACCAATGAATGCATAAATAAATGGAACAACAAATCAATGTTTCTCTCTCACTCCCTCATAAAAAAATTTAAAAAAGAAGAAAGGAAGAATAATATTGCTATATTATTTTTGGAAATGATGATTAATAGTCTGTCCTTCCCAGAGAAAGAGAAGAATAAGAGGCAGCATGCTGTGACCTTCCATCCTTATGAAGTTATACAGCCAAGTGACCTCCCCCTTCCCTACGCCATCCCCCCAGAGCTTCCAAATTCTTTCTTTGGCTTATAATTCAAGAAAAAAAAAGAGAGAAAAAGTTGAAGAAGCAGTGGAAAGTACTTTTGCTTCATCACCAATCTGCTGTTTTCTTTTAGAGGAAGTTGAACCTGAATTCAGCACAGTGAACCTGAACCTAACCCCAGACTAGAATGATGCATACATAGTGAGCATAGTGAGCATATAATAGCCATTAGAAGGATTGGTTTTCAGGAACATGTATAAAGGACACATGGACAAAGCCAAAGAAGGGTAGGATCAAGGGTGGGAAGTGGCAATGGCTAGGGTGGGGTGGGGATTTGGGTGGGGATGGAGACAACTGTACTTGAACAGCAATAAAAAATGTGAAAAAAACCTTAAAGAATTCTCAAGTGTTTATAAAGATCCCATTTAAACTGCAAATGACAGTATAGAAATAATCAATACCCAATTATTTCAGCCAAAGATGTTGAGCTGATAGTTAATAAGGAGAAGCTGAAGTTAAAGAGCAAAATTGTTGTGAAAAGAAATCACATCTCAACTATACTTAAACTGCCGAGAAAGAGAGTGAAATGTTCAACAGAACATGAAGACGGATGACATGATGCAGAGCTGGGAGAGGGTTCGGCACCTGGTTTTTAAGGGCAGTGATGATTTACCAAAAATACAAGAGTCATCAGTTGTGTCCAAGAGAAAAAACTTTTTACATTGCCAAGCCACACATTTAGGGAATGACAAACACAATAATACATTGTTCTGGCCTTTTATTAAAGAAATAGAATTCAAAGCAGATGCATATCATTATGGACTTCTTGAAAATCTAGAATCTATAAATGACAGTAGTCCCTTCTCTGAGATTTAGGAAGGGGCCAAGTGAGAGTAGAATAATTTGTAAATAAGGAGAACAGTTCCTTCATTTAAGTAGCTGTGCTCATTTACAATGGTATATAATTTACTATATAACATAGCAACAAACAACTATTGTACAAAAAATTAGTGAAATTAATGAGAAGAGCATGTGTAGCAGCTGGAAAATAGTCAAGCTCCTCATAAATTCAGGAAGCACACTATTCACAACCTTCTAGTTTTAAAACTGAATTACTTATTATTTAAAAATATATTTTGTTTGGTTTTCACCCACACACAAAGTAATACTGTATCAGAGATATGTTATCTTTATAAAGGTATTATTGTCTAATTGAGTCGATACAAGAAATAGCAAGTTCCCCTTAGTGAAGGCCCTTACAGAAATAACTGAGTAACATGTCAGATTGAGGAATGTGTTCACTGCTGAAATCTCAAAAAGGCAATTATTTAAGTTCACTAACTTCAGAGTTATTAAAAAAATAAGTCTCTTAAAACTACATAAATTAAGTGGATAAATTAATAGAAACACTTGCCTGCAAAAATAAATTATATTCACAGGATGGCAAAAATGTAAAGAAGGCTTAATAAGAAATCAATAACTCTCAGAAGCAAAAACAGGACTGGCAATATGGAAGAAATATAGCAGTTAAAAAACACTGAGAGTTCTTGAAAAACCCAAATGTTGAATCACATATTATGCAAAGATAAAATTGATACTAAGAAATACAGAAAAAATGCTAGGTGCTTTAATAAGATTATTACTATTCATGTTATGATAAAAGATTACACCTGAACTATCTATCTTTCTTAAGTTTAATAGCATCTAAAAACTATTTTTTGTAAAATTATATTTTGAATTAGGTGAAATATAGAAATGCAACATAATACCTGCCATATAGAAATTAGTATGTGTACTTAATACATGTATAAGCTTAGTTTGACTCCTTTTCTCCATTTTCCCTTTCCTCCTCTGACCCACTTTGACATGAAAGGAAAAGGAAAACACTTATGTTAACATTTGGGTTCATGATTTTCAGTCAACATTTATGAAATGCCAGCAGAATACAGAATTATCTCTCCTCTGGAAAGCCTTGTATAATTTTGTCTGCCTACCTAGTTATTGTCTGTCTCTCTGTCCTATTACAGGGTCCTACACATACATCTCATCACCCCAGCCTCCATTAAAATCTCCTGAGGGCAGAAGAGGATATAGTACAATTTACAGAACACAGTAGCAATTAAATATTCATTGTTAAATGATTGACTAAATGGTATTACAAATAAATGTATACCCAATAAAGCTCTGATGTGATCTATGGTTATACAACATCTTTGTATATATTATTTATTTCTCAGAAAGAGCCTGTGGGTTTAGTATTTTACAGATGAACTGAGGGTCTCACTTGCCCAAGGTCAGCAGCAAAGCCAGACTCTCCTCTGAATTTTCTGATTTCTCCTGATCTTCTCACTTGAACACAACTGCCTGAAAAAAGAAACTGCTCTGCTCATTTCCAGGTTATTCCATTTGTACTTGGAGCTTTCTTAAGTCTCAGAGAAGGGCCCACTAAAAAAGCAGTTGTGTAAATGCAGAGAAGAGTGTGTGTGGAAGAACTAAAATTATTTGGCAAGAAAATCATGAATTCCTTCCTCAATGTAAAATGGGTAGAGTTGGCAAATATGAGTCAATGTTATTTTTTCTGAAATGTACATACATATCTAAACACATACTGTGATGTATAAGATAAATAGCATCATAGTCTTTGTAATCAAGGGACGTGAAGACCAAGTTCTTACCCAGGGTTTTGCCTTAGGCCTGTTCTTTTATGGCTTCCTGTCCCTGATGAATCTCTTTCAACTGTAGTTACCACCCACAGGCCAACGGTTCTCAGTCAGCAGAGTATGCAATTTGTGAATGTTTAGGACACTGTATTCCTAGTAAATGTTTTAGAGTTGTGGCATGGGGTGTGAGGCACAGAAGATATTCAACATTTTGTTTAAATAAATTAACTGTTATGATTACTCAGGTGAGTACTGTTTGATGGCAATAATTTTTATTGATAAAAATATCAGAATCATATTTTTAATTTGTAGTATGTGTTAAAACATAAATACTTTCAATCTCTTAGTATCTTATACTAGGAGAGAAAAATGGAACATGCTGTATCTTTTACTAAAGAAAGAAGTCAAGATTATATCTACTTAGAAAGATAGGTTTTAGGGAAAACACAATTAAGTTCCTATTTGAGACTGAATGAGTAAGCACCCGAACAGCCTGAACTACTGAAATGGACAACACATAATTACATGCTAGTTCTAGGAGCATTTAAAATATGTTTTTGCATTCTCTAAAAATGTATGGGTCACAAGAAAGGATCAAATCACAAATCATATAGCAGTTTACACTTAAAACTCCTCCTCTGGCGTTTCTTTCTCATTTCTTTCCCACGACACAGCCAGAGTGGTTTGCTTTTCTTTCCTTCCTTTTCTTTATCTTCTTTTGTGGGTAAGTAAGTATGTTATCGATTAAAATAATGTTAGAGCGTACATACATTCACTGCCTCTATGCTACAACCTAGCTTTCCTGTGGTGTATTTTCAATTCAGCAGCCAGGGAGTCCCTTTAAATTGTGAATCAGATCCAGTCACTGCACTGCACCCAGCACTCTGAGGACTTCCCATTTTACTCAGAGGAAATGCCAATATCCTTTTAATGGCCTATGGGGCCCTTAGTGCTCTGCTAACTCACACCTCTCCTCATAACCCCATTTTCCCCTCACCATCAATCCACTTGAATGCATACAGCATGCTCCTGCCTCAGGCCTTTATTCTAGCTGTGTTCTCTCTCTGGAACGCCTTCACCTTGGTCATCTTAATTCAAATGTTACTATTTCAATGATGTTTTTTCTGAAAACCACATTAAACACTGCAGTTTGAACAGCTCTCCCCAAATTTCATTCCTGCACTAGCACTCCTGATCCTTCTTATCTTGGACTATGTTTTCTTTTACCCTAGTATTTATCAATTTTAACATAGTTTTAATGTACCTATCTGCAGAATTCATTGTTTATTGACTGTAAAAGTCCATGAGTTTTGAAAAGACTTTACATTATCCAAAAGTTGCTGGTTTTTGTTTCTGTTTATCTATTAATCAGTGAAAGAAGTGTGAATACTTCCCACGTGTAATGGCAAATTTGTCTATTTCTGCCCCTAGTTCTGAAATGTTTGCTGTCTGTAACCTGAGCCTATACTATTATATAGAATTTATAACATCATGATGAAGTGAACCTTTTATTCTATAGTGTGATTGTGTAATGATCTTAAGATATAACAAGGCTGTTTGTCTTAAAACCTCTTTATAGTTTCAAGAGCTCTCGTGGATAGCAATTGTGTGGGGTGTCATTTTCCAAACTTTGCATTAATGTTTTGGGAGAAGTCCTCATAGTTAAGAGATATCTATTGTAAATAAAATATTATTGTGCATTTAAATCCAGCTTCCCCCCACCCCCAGTTTTTACTCAGAACATTATATTTGCATTCAACAGACTTTACTGATAATAATTTGGAATAATTTCCATAATTGTATTTGTGATTTCTATTTATGAAGTTTCTATTTTTATTTTCTTCCCTTCTTTTGACTTGAGAGCTTTTTCTTGGTTTTATTCTATTTTTTGACTTCTACTTTGGAAATTATGATTGGCATCTTTAGATATACCTGCCTCTTTAACACCAGCTTACTAGTCTTTCTTGCATCCCAGACCTTTGGGCTTAGATCACTTTCTCTCTGCCTGAAGTTCATCCTCTTATGTTATTTTTCAAGTAAACTATGAGATTTTAAACCTCTCAGCTGTTGTTTATCTGAAAAATATCTACACATTACACCTCTTCTTGAGAGACAGCTTTGAAAGATGAGAATTAAGTGTGGACAGGTAGCTCACTGAAGGTGTTATATGTAGTTCCCTGGTTGCTGTTCAGAAATCAGTTATGACTTTAGTTATTTAGTTAAAGGAGAGCATAATCAGTTATGCTCTCCTTTGTTAGGTAATCTTACTTTTCTATCTAGATTATTTTAAGACCTTTTTGTCATCTTTGGTGTCCTTCAGTTTCACTATGATACTGTCTATTTGTGAATTTCTTTTTGTATTAAGTTTGCCTTTTGATCTAAGGTGTATTGTCTTTCAGCAGTTTAAAAACTTATCATCCATTTCATCTTTGAATATGTGTTTTGTCTTATTTTTTCTTTTTATAACTATGTTTAAATGTAACTTAGGACTTTGCACTCTATCCTCAATGTCTCTTAATGTTTTTTGCTTGGAATCCGCTTTTTGCCTATCTAATCACCACTTCTCCACTCTGCTACGTCCTGGCATACTAGCCTCTATGACTCACATCAACAAAGCTTCCTGGCTCTGGCATCTGGTGTGTCTGGGCAAGTGAAAGTTACCAACAGGGTAAGCTATTTACTTCCCAAACTGAGTCCGTAATGTGCCGTGGGTCAGCGGAAGCTACATTCTTCTACCAAAGTTTGTAGAACCTCTCAGATGATCCTTTGCTGCAGCTGCAATTATACTGGCTCCAGTTTCTTGTAACCTCTCTTCCATGTTCCTTAAGATATAGAAGTGAAAACAGCTCCTGCTGTTGTTGGCCTCAGGAAGCTTCAATATACCTTGTTGGTTTTTTTATTTCTGTTTGTGCTGTTACTATAACTCCACCTGGTCATTCTTACAGACTCTTTTTCTTTTTGAATTTCTTAAAACACAGACACTTAAGAAAATTCCAGTATCTGAAGACTCTGTGGTATGATACTTCTGGTTCTTATTTCTGCTGACCCTTGATTTATGGTGCTAGGCTTCTTATGGTTTCTGGTTCCTTTGTGTGTTCTGTGATTTGGACACTTAGTTCATTTTTCTTAGAAATTTTATCTTTGAAGTCCAGATTGTACTGTATCTACTGAAGCAGAATGTCTAAGGTTTAGCCCTGACTGGCTGGCCATTCCAGAACAGGATCTAAAGATTCCCACAGTTTAGCAGATGCCCTTAGGGTAAGACCTAGTTTCAATTCTTACTTACCTTCTAATATTTTCTCTCTCTTTTTTTAGCTTTTAGCTACTTCTTATCTTCTAGCCACCTCATCAATGAATTTATAGAAATATAGTTTATACTTTATCCAGATTATTTAGTTGTTTTCATGGGAAGGTACTTGCAGGGTATTTATTGCTTCATGCAATAAATAATTGATAGTAATAGAAGTTATTTTTTTATTTTACTGCATGAATTTGTTTACCGCATGAAGCAATTATTTACTGCTTCATGCAGTAAATAATTGATAGTAATAGAAGTTATTTTTTTTAAAAGTAAACAAATTCAATTGTAATGATGATGTATTTTAGAAGAAATTAAAAGCAAGCTAATAGGAATTACTTAAAATATTGCCATTGTATTCAAAATTTGAGAAAATTGAGTCTTAGAAATGCTAAGCTGTAGGAGATGGGCACAAATAGGAAGTAGGAAAGATAGAATTAAAATGAACATTTCTCTAATTCCAAAATCTCTAGGCTTTAAAATCCCTGTTGACCCCTATTACCAAATACATGTGTGCATGTGTACATGTGTGTGTGTGTGTATGTATATATGTGTGTGTGTATATATATATATATTTACTTTAGATTCAAGTAAGGGCCTTTAAATGTCCATGTTATTAGTATAGAAGTGGTATTATAAAACAGCTGTTATAAGGCTTACTATAAAGAATCAGTAAAAATGTTATATATATTTTAAGCAATGGATTCTATCATTTTCAATATTAACAAATCAAAGGAATTTATTTTGTAATGAGGAATGAATGTGATATAATATTTATATTAGTCTGAGTAGCTATAGAACTAAAATAATAATATACTCTAACCTAATTTTTTTAAAAGATTTTATTTATTTATTTTTAGAGAGGGAAGGGAGGGAGATAGAGAGAAAGAGAAACATGAATGTGCGGTTGCTGGGGGTTATGGCCTGCAACCCATGCATCCACCCTGGCTGGGAATCGAACCTGGGACACTTTGGTTCCCAGCCCATGCTCAATCCACTGAGCTACGCCAGCCAGGGCTCTCTCTGATATGATTTTTCTCTCAAAAAGTAGAGCTTGCATGTTGAAAGTTTTTTAGTATACTTTACAGTTCAGGAGTGCTGTTCCTGTGTGAACCTAGGAAGCAGCCTGGCCTCAAGGCCCAGCTAATGAGACCGCCCAGTCAACAGGAATTCAACCCTCAAAAAGCCCAGGTAACCAACTCAAGAATGGTGACTGTAATGAACCGTATCAAAGCCTATGGGAGGACATCCTGCATAGCCTTTACATCCTGCACATCATACATGAATTCTTACTCTGAATGGCAAAATACCTATTTTGATTAAATAACATATAACAAACAATTCTTTCCCCAGGGTCAGGAAACAAGATGTGTACCTCAAAACCAAGGCCTGGTTAGTCCTGCCTGCCATAAATTGCTAGGAGACTTTTTTGAGCATATTGCAGAAACGGGCTGTCCTGGAGCCTTCCTGGGCCTGGGGCAGCTTGAAAACCAGACTTTGGCTGACATTAAAGCTCTCCTTGCATATAGGGACCAGTGAGAACACAGCCCACAGCCTGCATGTCCCAGCCCCCTCCCCTGACTTCTTTGTTCTGCTTTGTCTTCCCTTCCAGATAAAAACCCTTTGCCTGCACTGAGATGTTAAGATGGACTTTGGGACAAGGGTTCCCCCATCTTCTCCAGTAGCCAGCACTTGAATAAGCCTCTTTTCTTCTCATCAGCATCTGTGTCACAAATTCGGCTCTCATTGTGGCAGGCAAACTGAACCTCCGTTTGGTTACAATTTTAATTGTCAGAAATATTCTATGGAAAGGCATGGAGGATAAATAAATCCGTGAACCTGACACGAATGACCAGCCTGAAAGCTATTGTGATATCAAGTGGTGATTTCAACAGAACTACACCTAGACAAGATCTCTCAAGTCTCTATATATTCATTTTCCTTATTTCTCATGCTTTACCTTTATTCTATTTAGATTCTCTGCAGAGCTGGTTTAGTCAATAATGTTTAATGGTGGTTTCATTCAATATTACCCCTTAAAAATATTTTATATCTAATGTATAGGAGGCAAAAAAAGAACACGCATGCGTTTAACTTATAGTAGTTTGGGTACATAGCATAAAGGGAGTCCTTGGGAGACTTTATAGTACTTTTCAAATTAGACAATGTAGGTAGCCTTCTAATCTTGTTCCACATATAGTTCTATATGTTATTCTGAAGAATTCTACCTATAAGAAATACCATGAAGCTTTGATGATTCTTTACATAAAATCAATTCAAAGGAGAGCCATTAAGATTAAAATAAACTGTTGTTTAAACTAATAATTATAATGTTCCTGACTAGTATTTATACTTCTAAAATATTATGCTTTGCTGTTTCAGATTAATCACAGAGTATATGTCAGAAATAGTTACCACTATTGGAAACATACAAGTACTGGTGAGAAATTAGGTCAGTGTGAATTTGGGCCAGTAACCAGCACCTCGCTCACCCGCACAGTCTTACAATGCAAGTGTCTAATTTTGGATCTACAACTGACTATGAATTTTTATACCTTAATCAATCACTATAATTTCCTTTCTAATTGAAAATTAATATCTTCTATTCTTCTTTCCTTTCTTTTTCCATCCTTCCTTTTCTTATTAATCACTATAATACAGTAAAAGATTGTGGCATAACTACCATAAGGTAATTATATGGTAGTTATACCACAGCCCTTTCCATTATATTGTCACTAAAATAATTTATCTCTACTATCATTAATATCATAGACATTTATCAGCACTTAAATGATCTAAATTTTTAGGATCTAAAGTTGCTGTTTAATGAAACTCTACCTTTTATATTTAGGGGGCCTTTTTATATGAGGGGCCTGTTTGTACCACAAGATATATTAAATAACCTGGAGAATCTTGTTAGGAAATTGAAGCCACAAGTAGATGACATTATAATTTTTTAAAGGAAGGTTCGTTTTCATTTATCTATTATTATACATGGACTAAGCTTCGTGTCATTTTTTTCAAATGTTATACATCAAAAAGCAGCAATCTTTTTGATGTTTTAATTAGAAAATCACTTACATGTTGAGAAGGCATCCACTATTCTATGCACAGGTTTTAATTAGTTCTCTTGATATTTACTGCCTCTCTTTCCCTTTGTTCTGTTTTCCAGATCAGTGGTTCCCAAATTTTGGACTGTGGAAGACAAAATATTCAGTAGGGAAATAAGAGTAATAAGCAATGTTTTGAGGTTTGCATTAAGTAATCTTTTTGGTATTAAAATGTCCTTTCTAAAATGATGGTGGTAATAAATAGTAAGTTTATTGTTATTAGTCTAATAAAATATCTCAATTAAAAAAATAATTGCTCTGTAAAATTCCAATATATGAAGACCACGATCTTTAGGAGGATCTTTTGGGAAAACACGGCTTTCTTGACTAACTTGGTAAATTGAAGCTTGGTGATACACTTGCTCAGGGAAAAAATGCACAAAAAAGCAAGAGGAGTTGATTAGTGCATTACCCGGCACACAGTAGGCATTCCAAAATGTAGCTCAGTGAATATCAAATGAATAAAAGCACAATTGTCAACATGTGTGAATATATTTGCATGTGTGTTGCCCAGTCAGAAGTTCTGTACATTGAACTGATTTTGAGAGCCATCTGCCTGGCAGCACGAGAGCAATAAGCACTAAAACATGCACCAATGACTACTGAACAAAACAAATGCCAGTAACCAATACACATTATAGTACTCTTAATAAAATATATTTAAAGATGTAGAGGGGGAAATGATTTTCCTTTTAAATTCAGGTCAATTTCAGAAAAGTCAGAAGATAAAAATGACCATAACTAAATCTTCCTTTAATGTACATTCCTTTTAAACAAAAATTTCTCTTCTCATTCTTTTAGCAATATTATTTTACACAGCAGTCTCTAAAAACAATCAATCATCAGCTATTTTGACAGAATTGAGTAAAATCTATATTTGCTAGCATTGAATGGCACAATTCCTAAATCTTTGACCTCTAATGGCATTTTCTTCTATACTGATTGGCATTATGTAAATAGGCACTGATAAAAATATAAAAAGTTAGATAAATAGAAGCATTAATAAGATATCATATGTCAACTTGTGATCTGATCTGAAATAGGTCTTATCAATAAAACTAAGTTTTTATTGGACCTTGCACTTAAATAAGTTGCCCTCTGTGCTTGTTAAAATAATAAGCATATTCTTTACCAGAAAACCATGATGTATCACCACAACATAAAATACTTTATATTGTCCTGACTAGTGTGACTCAGTTGGTTGGATGTTGTTGCATCAAAGATCGCAGGTATGATTCCCAGTCAGGGCACACATCTGTGCTGCAGGTTCAGTCCCTGGCCAGGGCACATACAAGAGGCAAACAATAAATGTTTCTCTCTCATATTGGTGTTTCTCTCCCTTTCTTTTTCCTTCCTTTCCTCTTTCTCTAAAAGTAAATAAATAAAATCTTTAAAAAAATAAAATAACATTTATATTATTTCATATTATTACTTGTTTTATGGATTTTAGCTGTAGTTTAATGTACAGTAACCAGGAGGTATGAAAGAAAAGTGATCTGTATTTTGTTAGCCTTTTTAAATAGACTGTATTATGGACTGAATTGTGTCCCCCAAAATTCACATGTTAAAACCCTATTCCCCAGTACCTTGGAAGGTGGCTGCATTTG
Organism: Phyllostomus discolor; assembly: GCF_004126475.2. Lineage (NCBI taxonomy): Eukaryota > Metazoa > Chordata > Mammalia > Chiroptera > Phyllostomidae > Phyllostomus > Phyllostomus discolor. The sequence continues at coordinate 51,299,279 of NC_040907.2, read as the reverse complement.
CAGACAGTGTGTTTAGAGAGATGATCAAGTTAAATCAAGCTGTTAGGGTAGGCCTTAATTCAATTTGACTGGTGTCCTTACAAAAAGAGGAAATCTGGAGACACAAAAAGACACCAGGGGGTTATACACAGAAAAGAGACCATGTGAGGACACAGTGAAATGGTGGGCACCTCAAAACAAAAAGAGAGAAGTCTGTAGAACTCAAACCTGCTATTACCTTGACCTTGGATTTCTAGCTGCCAGAACTGTGAGAAAATAAATTTCTGTTGGTCAGGCCACCTTGTCTGTGGAGCTTTGTCATGACACCCCTAGCAAAAGAATATAGATTTCATCTCCATTAATCTTTTGTGCTGAAGGGCAATTGATATTTCAATTAACTGAAGTTTTATGGTCTGACTACGGCCAGATGAGAAACTGTTTGCTGAGCTTGCCTCTGTCACTTTGGACTCAGATTGGGGAGACTGACTCTGTGAGTGTAGGCAAGATTTTTAAAAACTAAAATCCTGATTTAACAAGAAAGCTTAACTCTTAAATAATCTCTCCCATAATTTTGGAATTTTATATTGATATTAAATAATTTTCTGTGGGTAGGTATTTTTTAATGAAGTATTATTGCATTGGTCAATTATAATTTTTTCAAACACCAAGAGCAATAATTTCCTAAGGCGGTAAATCAAATAGCTACAGTTGGCATGGGGTGAGGTAACTTCATAGGTGAAAATCATAGCTTCCCTTTATATTGAGAGTTATCTATCTGGGAAAAATAGAATAAGAAATATTGGCCTAGAATGCTACTGTGAGATTAGCATTTTTCATTGCAAAGTACTAAAAATATCCATATTTACTTACTTATATTCAGTTATGAGAAATCTCAAGATTCTGAATTATAGGTGAGACTATACAAGGCAGCCAATAACACGACAAAATAAAACCTCGAATTCTCCTAACAGCAAACTTTGTTCTGGGTGTCTAATGAGGTCATATATGTAATATGTTTCCAGGAGTACTCAGTGAGCAAACAATAAATGTGAGGCAATTTTACTATAGTATTATAGCAATATTTGTAATGATTATGTTTAAATAGGAGGAAAAGTTTAAATTATATTTACTCTATTTTATTAAGGAAGACAAATAAAGGTGCATAAAATGGTTAGAGAAATGTCCTTCAACTAGTCTTCGATAAAATGAATGCTGAGGCTTAATAATTCAGCTTCTACTAATAAGCTAATAACCAAAATGTATTGAGAATATATGACTACAGGAATCACACAACTCATTTAATCCTCTCAGTAACCCTAAGAGTCAGCACTCACAGAGGAATACATATCTCAGCCTAGAAAGTTGTGGAGTCAGAATTTGAATTCAGGTCCTGTGGATCTAGAGCCCAAAATCATTACACAATATTTCTTTTAAAACTAAAATTTATTGTGCCTATATAATGCCTATGTGTTATCTTATTTAATTCTCCAAACAACATTATAAGGTAACATTTCTTCCCTTGAGAAAAGTCTCATTTCTCAATTATTCTGGAAAAGTGGAAAGTTATCCTAATACACAGATAGGTTACACAGAGTTTTCTCATTATAACAACCTAGGTGTGGCATCTTTCACTTAGAATATTATGTGAATGGTGGCCCTGGAATTGTGGGTCCTAACAACCATGAGTTACTGTTGGCATTCACTAGGACAAACTATCAACTCCTGAGAGCAGTAACTGAACCACATTCCATACTATAGCCTCATGGTCAACCAAAGTGGTTGGGACAAATTGGTACTCAATTTTATGAGTGTTAAATAAACAAATGCTAGCATAAGACTTTGAAAACATAAAACCTGGTGTTTAAACTCTAGTGCATTATTTTAGAGGGGCTGTCACCTGAGATTATATGAGTCAGTCAACAAAAAAAGTTAACATTTTAAATAATGTGAATTAAACCAACTACCACAATGTTTCTAACAGCTTTAGTCAGCCCTAGTGATGTGAGCTCATATAACAAATGTTATATGATACTTTGTAGTATTATACTTTGTAGGATAATTCTTTATGCCTTGTTAGCATTATTGAAATGTGTAGTTTTGTTCCTGTTATTACATGGTTTATTACAAAAGCCATTGGACCAACCTGATAGTTAATATATCATCTAATAAATGTAAGAGCTCAGATTTTCTTAATGTTTGAGGGCTAAATTTCAAAACTTGACAAAGAATGTTCTTATTTGGTGGTTATTGTACTATGAATGCTTCAAATTCTAGAAGCATTCTTTTTGATGTTGTGTGCTCTTTTTTTCTTCTTTACTAATACAACCCCAATTTTATTCAAGGTAGTAGGTCCCTAAATTTTAGAATCATCCATCTCACCAACTACTTTAAATCTAAGGATGGCAATGTGACCCACTCCAGGCTGAAGTTCTATAAGCCAAAGTTGCTAGGGCCTTCTCAGGAAGCTTTTTATAAGAGAATTCAGAAAAAAATCCCATGTACATCTTTCCAGTCTGCTCCTGACCCCAATCCCTCCCAATCTCCAGGCAGTCACTGAATAGATATTTTCAACACCTATTTTCCTTGTGTGTTCTAGAACTTCATGTAAATAAAATTCTGTAGTTAGTACTCTTTATATAGCTAGTAGCAATCAGTAACTCAGTGTGTTGATTTAGATTCATCTATATAAGTAGTCAATCCATTTTTATTGCTGATTTGATTTACATTGTGTAAACATTCCAAAATTGCTATGTCCATTCCTGTGTTGATGAGTATCTGTGCTGTTTCTACTGGGGCAATTGTAAATAAAGCTGTTATAACATTCTTGTCCAAATAATAAATACTAATGATACTACCAATAATAATAATAATAATGAGTTCAGGTTCCAGAGCCCACACTGTTGACAAAGAGAACTGGATAATTCTTTTAAAACTAAAATGGATTGTGTTTACAATAGGCTTGGCTAGCTTCTCTGTGTCTCTTTCCTTGCCCTTTCTCTGCTGCCTGATTGTAACATGGATGGGATGGCAGAGATGACACATGCAACATGCAAGCAACAAGCAAAACAAAATCTGCATGGCTGGGTAGACAGCTCGGAGAAGGTCGGGTTCCCAGAGGCATCTCTTAACTACTTCAGCAGCCTGCTACTACTCTTATAGTGGAACTAAGTACAGAATAATAAAATACATACTTGCTTAAGTCTGTTTTTCAGGATTTATATTACTCACAATTGAATATAATCCAATACTGATATGAATGTCTTTTAATAATAAACGTATTCAAGCATTCATATAAGGTCTGTGAATTCTTTTCTTTAACTGCATTAAATATTTATCCAGTAAAAATTTATTACAGAAATGTGAGCAAGTTTATAGCTTTCTCAATGTGCCTAAGTTGCTCCAGGGATTCATTTGCTTACTGGCTTGATGAGACCAATTAGCTGTGAGATATGGAATAGTGCACCATCTTAGCAGAAAACCTTGATCATGATGAATGGCAATGGGGAAATGCTGGCCAGCCTATCTGGTTGGAGTAATTCTGATAATTTATTATCAAAACATGTATTTTTTTATTAATTTCATTTCTGGGAAGTGTAGCCCATTTATGTTATTAAAACAATTTATCACTTATTAATGGTGAACAAATGGCAGGCAGGTTGCCATATTTGCCATTAACTTGTCTTAAGTTTGCTCTCACTTGTTTGCAGAAGTATAATATTTTCAGTTTCTCTTGTAGCATAATAGAAGCTATCATCTTTTAAAAATGAAACTATAATGCATAAAAGCAGTACATTGGGCAAGGTTTCAGAAATGACTTTTTAAAACTGAAAAATTAGATTCCTTATACTAAAAATGGTAACTTGGCTTTTCCCCTAGCATCACTGTATAACTGCAGTGTTGGGGGTGCATCTCCAGGTCTATTTGGGACAGATGCTGCAGGGTAAGAGGCAATTTAATGTGTTGTTATTTCTTTTTATCACCATTCTTATTTTGGAAGCAAGTATCTGTTAGGAACTTAAATTGGAATAACCACAATTAAGATAAATCTTGTCTTACCTGGGTTTGTGTAAAGAAAAAGATAAAGAGATCAGCAGGTTACATTTTTATATTTCACCTAATGTTCTTGAAAAGGCATACAAACAGTTTTCTTTGGTAAGGTGAAGAAGGAGATGCACTAGAAGAGAAAGTAAAGGAACAAACTAACTAAACCAGTGACAAATTTAAAACTTACACATTTTTGGATACTTTTATAAAGTTTCTTATGCTGCTCTATTTTGATATTTTCATAGTTTCTGAGATAAATATGAAGTTATTTGCACCATGTCTATGCTTTTCCTGTGCTTTTGAGTTTTAAATAAATTATCCAGTTATTTTTTTCTGCTATTGCTTTTTAAAATAATGTTTGTGTCTTTTGCTGTGCAAAAACATTTTAGTTTGATGTTGTCCCATTTGTTTATTTTTTCTTTTGTTTCCCTTGCCTGAAGAGATATATCAGATAAAATATTGCTACAAGCCATGTCCAAGATTTTACTGCCCATGTTTTCTTCTAGGATTTTTATGCTTTTGAATCTAATATTTAGTCTTTAGTCCATTTTGAATTTATTTTAATACATTTTGTGTGTAATATAAGAAGTTGGTCTAGTTTCATTTTTCTGCATGTATCTGTCCAGTTTTCTCAATACCATTTACTGAATACACTATCTTTACCCCACTGTATGTACTTGCCTCCTTGTTAAAAATTAATTGACTATAAAGATGTGGGTTTATTCTGGGCTCTCAATTCTGTTCCATTGATCTAAGTATCTATTTTTATGCCAGTGCCATGCTGTTTGATGACTATGGCCTTATAGTATAGTTTGATATTAACTGGTATAATTCCTTCAAATTTGTTCTTTTTTCTCAGGATCATTGTTGCTATATGGGGCCTTTTGTGGTTCCATATATATTTATGAAATATTTTTCCTAGTTATGTGAAATGTGTCATTGGAATCTTGATAGGAATTGTGTCATCAACAAAGTAAAAACACAACTGTCAGACTGTATTCACCAATACATCTAATAAGGGATGAATATCCAAAATTTATAAAGAACTTAAGAAACTCAACACCAAAAAACCCCCAAACAATCCAATTAAAAATGGGCAAATACCTGAATAGACACTTCCCCAAAGAGGACATACAGATGGCCAATAGACATATGAAAAGATGCTCAATGTTCATTAGAGAAGTGCAAATTAAAGCCACAATGAGATATCACCTCACATCAGTCAGAATGGCTGTCATCAATAAACCAACAAACTAACAAGTGATGGCAAGGATGTGGAGAAAGGGGAACCTTTTTACACTGTTGGTGGGAATGCAGACTTTTGCAGCCACTGTGGAAACCAGTATGGAGACAACTCAAAAAATTAAAAATGGATTGGCCTTTTGACCCAATGATCCCACTTCTGAGATTATATCCAAAGAAACCTGAAACACTAATTCAAACAAACATAGCATCCCTATGTTTATTACATGCTTATTCACAATTGCCAAGATATGGAAACAGGCCATGTCTCCATCAGTAGATGGGTAAGACAACTATGGGACATTTACACAATGGAATACTACTCAGCCATAAAAAAGGAGAAAATTTTATCCTTTGTGACAGCATGGATGGACCTGGAGAATATTATGCTACATGAAATAAACCATTTGGAGAATGACAAATACCATATGATCTTACCCATACATATAATTTAATGAACAGACTGAACTAACAAGGAAAATGGGGACAGGCTCAGAGACAGAGAGCAGGATGACAGCTATGGGGGGAGCATAGGAGGCAGAGGGACTGAGCAAAAAGGAAAAGACTCATGGACATGGACAACAGGGTGCTGAATGTGGGGGTAGAGGGTATAAGGCAGAAAAATGACAATGGAAAAATATAATAAAAAGTATAAAAAATAACAATGTTAGTAGATGTTGTGAGGCAAAATAAATAATCTTTGAATTGACAGGTGTTGCTGGATTTTCAAAATTTTATTATGACCAAAAGAATGCATAACTCTGGTCTCAATTACAGAGAAAGTTAGTTCTCTTTCAAACTTTCATGCTTTTTTTCTTTTTCTAAATCAGTATCATAGCTAATTTGTAAACTAGGTTAAACTTGCCTCAGAAAATAACTTTGTCAAGCATTTTTAACTTTAAATAGATTTACATATTTGAAACTATATATGAACATCATGAATAAAATATTAAAAAGTTATGATTTATGTCTCTAAGTTCATTCCAAAACTTAGTTATATTCAGGTGCTACTTCTGGCTTGTCACCTAATTAGAAAGACTTGACATTCATCACTTGTTTTTTTATAAATCTAGATGTGCCAAACTGCCTTGGGGATGAGTTAGCTGGAGGCCTTAGACTATAATCCTAGAATTGACATGTATAATCCATAGAAACAATGTGACAAATGGCATCCATCACCTATTTTTATGAACCTAGATATGCCAAACTGCCTTGGGAGATGGGTTAGAAACAACATGCCATGTACACTCTTTCATCTTTAAACCTTCAATATACCCTGTACTTCTTGCACTATCTAGAACATATCTCATCACTTATTTTTACCTGGTGTTTCAGGGTGTAACCAAAAAAAACCCCTTCAAATGTTTATGCAGGGAAATTGGTTACAAAGGATTTGAAGGACTGAGAAGCCCAACAGTGGACAGAGATTAGAGACAGCAGGAAGCCACTGCCAGTGCTATTGCTGGAAACAGAGGGAGAAAGCATGTTTCTGTATCAATTCATCCAATGGAAGCTGGAACCCAGTAAGTCTGACCACCTGGGGCCAGAACCATGGGATGGGGGAATGCAGCTATTGCTAGCATAGCCTCTCAGGGCAGAGAGTGGAAGAGAAATACTCTGGCTTCTTCCTTTCCTTTCTCTCTTCTCCAACCAGGGTCTCTACTGACTAGTTCCAGGCACAAACCAGCTAAAAGGTCATTACCATGGGACATAGAGCAAGATAGAGGAAGGGTGAAAATTGACCCTGAGGACACATAGGCCCAGGTCCTACACATCTGGCCTCATTCTTAGGCCATCCTCAGAAATGTCTCTCTGATTATCTTATATTCTCCCACAGAACCACATAATTCTCATAACATCTCAAGTATTATTTTTTCAATAAATTAATACTTGATTAACTTATCAGTGCAAATAGCAATGAAACAGACACCAAATGCTACACACGTTCTCATTTAAACCTATGAACAATCATTACAATAAAGTCTGTATTTCTAGACAGGAAGTTCCATGAGGGCAAGGTCCATATTTTCTATCTTGTTTTCTATTAGCCCAGTGATTCGTATACATAGGTTGTAACATGTAGTGGGGAACCCACAATTTTTTGAGATAAATGTTTAAAAAAGTATTACAGGCTAAGGATTAAAACTTTTCTTCATATTAGCTAAAGGCATTTTCATTTGTATTCAGAGAAAATTATTCAAACAATCACAGAATTTTAAAATCTAGATTGTGACAAGTCAGTATGCTGTGTATTTAACAAATAGGCATGAATTCCTAGAGGATAAAGCTCTGCATTAACATTTAAGGCAAATTTGTCAAAATCTGACTGTTTAAGAGTTTTTCTGAAGCAAATTTTATATGAAGTTTGTGACCAGTGGTTTTTATTTCTCTTTAAAATTGATGGAATTTCCTTAAACTTATTTTTATTGGGTTGGCCAAAAAGTCCATTACATTTTTTCTTTTTTGTATAATAGCTCCAGTAGTGCTTAGTTGTCTTTAACTTCATTCAAAACAATTTTGTTAGATTACATTGTGACAACTGTCATATCAACATGCATTTAAAAATTTATTGACATTGGTGAATTTCTGTGCAACCATTTTAATATTGAAGATGGAAGAAAACATGCATTTTTACATATTATGTTCTATTATTTCAAGAAAGGTAAAAATGCAACTGAAATGCAAAAAAAGATGTGTGCAGTTAAGGGAGAAGGTGCTGTGACTGATGAAATGTGCCAAAGTGGTTTGCTAAGTTTTTTGGTACCATAGACATTTTGGTTAAATAGTTCTTTGCTGTGGGACTGTAATCTTATGCTTTGGAAGATGTTTAGCAGCACCCCTGGCCTCTATGCACTAGAAGCCAATAGTGGGAGATAGCCAGCATATGCAAAATGTCCAAATCAATAAAGTTATTAGTGAATATGAAAAATGTCTTATTCTATGGAAAAAAAGTAACAGACTTTTTGGCCAACCAGATATTGTTAATTTCTGTAGGTATATAAAGGAACAGTAAAATCACTTAATGAATATGAATAATGATATCTAAGACTTAAACAGTTTTCCTTTTAGTATATTTTTATTTAACACAGAAGAAGAAAGCCACAGCTCTATTGATGATCAAGAAATCTAAGCAATGTGGGCAAGTAAGTATGGGAGACACTACCATTTGTTCAACAGCTGTTCCCAGCACTTTAAAAACTAAACTCCAATTTGGGGTGAGAGGATGATGTGCTTAGTCCTGGAGTTTGAACAATGTCTTTGTAAGCAAATTGAATTCTTTTCCAGATAGACCTCAGTAAGTTAGTTTAAGCCCCTATTTGGTTCCTTTTACTAAGAAAGCATAGAGAAAAGATTATGTGTATCCTAGAAACTAAAACCAGAATAACCAAAAATGCATTTTCTTTGTGAGAAGAAAAATAAAGGAACTAAGCTCATAATGTGTGAAGAATAAATAGTAGTATATTACTCTATTTCATGTAAATTCAGAGAGAAATCATGTTCAATAACTTTTTATTATAAAAATTATATAATAGTAAATCCTTCTTGATCAATGGAAATATGTGAATTATAGTGGCTGCCCTGAATTTATTCAGTATTTTATAAATATTTATTGACAATATGCCAGGCACAGTTCTATTTTCTGAGAACTTAAGGTAAACAAAGAAGACAAGTTTCCTATTCTCTTGAACTCATTCTAGTGACTAGGAGGGAGAATTAAGCATTGTGCATGCCATTAAATGTTGTAAGAGCTAGCCTCCTGAGATATGGAATAAGTTAGAGTGGCTCTTTACTTTGGCCTGAAGGTGTGACAAGCTCTCCATTCAGGATGGTAGTAGGAAAAAGAGTAATCAAAAGTTATAACCTAAGCCTGTGAATCAAGAGGGGTTGGAATTACTTTAACCATGCTTGGTCTTAAATCTGGTCAATACACTTACCAATATGAAAATAATGACTTCTCTATTGTTTTGGTAGAGATAAATGCAAAATTGAACTATAAAGACTGATGTACTATTCAGAACAAGTGAGACAAGTGGAATTTCTCTGGCCAACTGAAAATATAAAATTATTGATTTCGAGAAGAATGAAGCTGCCATCTGAAAGGTCTGTAGAACAACAAGGGACACAATTCCCTCCACAAGAATGACAGATAATGGGAGCTGTAGAGTAAGAATTTTTAAAATGTTCACAAATATAAAAAAGAAAAAATAGACTTCAGAAAGCAAAAGTGTTTATGTGTGTGCATATCTTAATGATATCTAGTATACTAGCCCTATACCTCAGGTGCAACTGGGAAAGAAGCAAACAGAAATTTGAAAGAGACTGAAATAAATACAACATTGGAAATAAAAACATCTGAAGTCAAAACATTGAAATAAGTAAATAAAATAAATAAATTAAACAATAGAATAAAACCAACTAAAGAGAAAACTATTACATTATTAGATTGTCCTGAAAAGTCACCTGTACGTAGCACACAGACTAAATAAGATGAGAAATAGAAATACTGAGGGACATGCATAGTTGCTTGTATATAGTTAATATATATACACAATGGTATTTTGAAAAGGAGATAGATGAATTATGCAAAGAGTTAACAGATATTTTTCCAGAAATAAATAACTATACAACTTCAAATTGAAGAAGCCCATGATCTCAAAGCAAAAGAGATAAAAACAAATCTACACTTATATATATTCAAGTGTGAATACAAAACGTTAAACAAAAAGGTAAGTTCTTAAAAGCTACCAGGGAGTCTATTAGAATCAATAATCAAAATGATAGCAGGCTTCTCATGAGCAAAAATGGTAGATAAAATTAAAATACTTTCATTATTGAGAAAAGTAAGTGAATGGTTAGAATTTAACAGTCACTATTCTAACTCTCAAGAATGAGAACAATATAAAAAGCATTTTTATTAAGAAGTGGAGTTTCTTCTGCTTCAAAAAATCATTAAAGTATGCATTGTAAGAAGAAAGTTAAATTCAGTAAGGGAAGTAGAATGCAAAATGCATTGTTCAGCAAAGAAATTGGTAAAATATATTGGTAAGTCTAAATAAGTATTGACTTGAAACATTAAGACTAAACTGGTAATCTTCAAAGCTAATAGTGGAACTAAAATGGTAGAAAATAATAACATGGGAAATCAGATAACAGTTATCCTGTTGTTGTTGTTTTTTTCATCTCAAACAAATCTATAGGATTCTACCCTATAGCTTTCTCCTTCCATTCTTACAGGCCATAACTCTTCAATCAGTATTGCCAATTAATTTTTAAAAAAATGTTTCACAGTACATCATTTTCTGAGTTCTTCTCCTCCACTGAATATTCAAGATGATTATATATTTCTTATTAAGTTTCATTTCACAATTATCAAAAAAGACTCTGAGGGTGCCAAATCATTAGAAAGCATCCCAGATACATCAATGCTGCAGGGTTGGGAATCAATACTGTAGAGGTGCAGCAGCACTACTCTTCGACAGCAGATTTTTTCAGAACCAAAGACTAGATAATGTGGGAGCAGGAAATGTGTGCTGAAGTCAAGGAGTACCGTGCAGAAGAGCGCCAAGATCCACCTTCTGGTTTTCAACACACATTTCTTTATGGCAGCACAACAGCCAATAAGAATCCCTCTGTTTACAAAATGTGTTCATCAATTTCTATCTCATGTTTCACCCTTCTCTTTATAGCTAATTTGTGATATGCTTACAAAGACTGCATCAAGAACTGACCACCAACTAAATAAGAAAATATTGATGTTCAAGGTGAAGGTCAATATTTAACTTATATCACGCCAAGAAGCTATGAAGATAAATATGGGTAATTCCCTAAAATCTTGTTTTTATGTCATTGCTATTTTAAGTGAGATATATATATATATATCACTCATTATTATAACTGCTTGAAATATGATGGGTTGGCTTATTTATATTATTTTATTGCTTTACTCCAAAAAGATAAAGCAAAAATGTAAAAACAATGGTTTAAGTGGAAATCTATGCAAAAATACTCATCAGACCCTCATATCTTAAAAAAAAAAAAAATACTCCTTAGCAGATGGAAGAAAGAGTAAAGTAAAATAGATATATGAGGCTCTTGCTCTTTAACAGCAATCCAAGTTATTGTTATAGCTACAAAAATAAAATTTAAAACATATTGTATGCATTATGCATATTTATGTTAAAAAGGGAATAGAGCTATCAGCCTAGTTCTAAGTATGTTGCCCAATTAGCTATTGTGTGTATTTTTAATCATTCAAATAATATAATTTCTAAAATCTTAGAATGTCAGTGACACATCAATAAAATTACAAAGTGTCCACTCTAAGTTCTAAAATGTAATATAACATAGCCTCTGATCCTGAGGATTTTGCAATCTGGGAAAAGAAAAAAAATTCATTAGATTTACTTTTAAATGTTTACTAAAAAAAACTTTAGGGCATCAATACTTATCACGGTTCTAAATCACAATTGGTTGGGACCTTTATAGTAGGATGTCTGTAAAACCTGATCTTGATTTTATTACAGCATTATGAATGTGCAGTAATATTTTTTGTGGTTTTTCTTATTTATAAGATATATTTCTTTATTAAACATGGAATTACTTACTACAAAAACATTTTCTACTAGAGGTGGTAGAGCGCAGAGGTGAAGACCGTGTGCTCCAGAGGCAGCTGGCCCACTTTCGAACAGCAGCTCACATGAGCCATAGCTGCATGATCAGAGACGGCCACTTGTGCTCTTTGTGCCTCACTCTCCTGAGCTTTAAAAAGCGAAGGATGATGAAAAACATAAAGAAAGTTTGTGGGATTGCAGACTGATAAAACCACTGTGGAAAACAGTATGGAATTTCCTCAGAAAACTAAAAATGGATCTGCCTTTTGACCCAGCAATTCCACTGCTAGGACTATATCCTAAGAACTCTGAAACACCAATCCAAAAGAAACTATGCACCCCAATGTTCATAGCAGGACAATTTGCAAGAGCCAAGTGTTGGAAGCAACCTAGGTGCCCATCAGTAAATGAATGGATCAAAAAACTATGGTACATTTACACAATGGAATTCTATTGCAGCAGAAAGAAAAAAAGGAGCTCCTACCCTTTGCAACAGTATGGATGGAGCTGGAAAGTATTATGCTAAGTGAAATAAGCCAGGTGGTGAAAGACAAATATCATATGATCTCACCTTTAACAGGAACCTAAACAACAAAACAAGAAACAAGCAAAATATAACCAAAGACACTGAAATAGACAAGAGGCTGACAGTGTTCAGAGGGGAGAGGGGAGGGAATTTCAGGGGAAGAGGGGAAGGGTTTACAGGAACAAGTATAAAGGACACACGAATAAAAACTAGAGGTGGGTGGAAATGGGAGGGAAGTGGGGAGGGCTGAGCAGGTGGGATGGGATGGGAGTAAAAGGTAGAAAATTGTACTTGAACAATAATTAAAATAAAATTATTTAAAAAGAGAGAAAAAAGAAAGTTGAACAACTAGAGAAAAGAAAAAATTTGAGAGTCAAGTATCTTGACCCATTGCAAGTCAAAATGGAACACATAAACTGAGGAACATTGTAAAACAATAGGGCAAACTGAAGACTCAAACCTCTATGTTGTAAAGGCTTACCATATGACTAAGCATTTTATAATATCTGATGCTATAGTTTCTCAAAATTGATTTTTATATTTAACTTGCATAGTTTAAACTTACTAACTTTGCATACTTCCAGTAGTTTTATATATTCCATCAGGTTTTCTATAAATTCAGTCATGATATCTATAAAGACAGAAAGTGATTGACATCTTTTCTGAACTTTATGCCTTACTTTACCACGGTGGTCAGCCCCTCTAGCACAATGCTCAGTGCAAGTTATGGGAGTGAACATGCTCGTCTCGTCACTATCTTAGGGGAATACATTCACTTAATTAATTATTAAGTATTAGCTGTGGATTTTCACAGATATCCTTATTAGATAGAGGAAATTCTTTTCTACTCCAGAATTGTAAAGGGTTTTTATGAATAAAAGGAATCAAATTTAGTCAAAAGCTTTCTCTGCATCTCTTGTGATGGTTGTATGATTTTATCCTTCTATTCTATTAACATGATAAATTACATTGATGTTTGAATGTTAAGCCTCAGATAAACCTCACTCACTTATGGTATATTCTCATTTTTACATGTTACTGGATTCAATTTGCTAACAATTTTTAAGTGTTTTGTGTCCTCTTCCTAGTGAGACAGTCTCTACTTTTTATTATAATATCAGGTTTTGGTATCCGGATTAGTTGGAAAGTATTTCCTCCTCCAGCAGTTTTTGAGAGAATATTTTTAATATTGGTGTCATTACTTCAATCCTTGGCAGAATTAACCAGTAAAGCCACCTGGTTAAACTTATCTGTTTACAAAACACCAACACCTTTTAAATATAAAAACACAGGTACACTGAAAGTAAAAAGATAGAAAATGATATATTATACAAACTATAAATATAAGAAAGTTGGTGGAGCTAGAATAGCATCATAAAATGTAAAATACAAGACAAAAATATAGAGACTTTCCATAATGGTAAATAAGATAATTCATCAGAAACACATAAAATCCTCAATGTGCATACGCTAAACAAGAACACTTCAAAACACATGAAGCAAAAAACTGACAGAATAGAAGACACAGAAAAAATCAAATCATATTTGCAAATTTCTATACCTCTCTCTCAGTAGTTGAATAGGTAGAGAGGAAATTAATAAGAATATGAAGCTGTGAAAAATCATCCTCAATCAACTTAATTTTGTTGACATTTATGGAACTCTATATCCAACAACTGCAGAATACATATTCATTTGAAATACACATGGGACATATTCCAAGATAACTCAACTACAGGGCAATGGAAGAATAAAATAATTAAAAGAAAAAAATTTTCTCTAAGCACTGCGTTAGCTGCTTCCCACAAATTTTGATATATCTTTATTTTCATTTGGGTTGAAATATTTTCTAAGTTTTGTTTGTGGTTTCTTTTTCATCCATGGGTTATATTTAAATATGTTCTTTTAATTTAAAATATTGAAAAATTTTTTAGTTTAAAAAATGATTTGTAATTTAATTTTTCTGTAATCAGAAAGTATACCCAATAGGCCAACTTAACGTTCTTCCCACGTAAGGAAGAGGGGAAGGGTACTCCAAAACAATTACACAATATTGAGATTTCTGTAAAATGGTTTTTACTAACCTGACATTATTCCTTCAGCCTGTTGAGTAAAGAGAACAAAGAATTGTAGAGTAAGTGTTGAATATGCAGAGAATTTGGGGTAGTTTAGATGTACCCACCACTTAGCCTAGCAAAGAGCAAGAATGTCTAGGAAAGAGGGACTGAAATGTAAAAGAATGTAGACTGTACCTTTAAGGAAGCTGGAGGGGGATGACCTGGATAAAAATTCCTGCTATCCAAGAATAGAGCCATGAAGAAGCCTCCTGTACAGACTCCTTTAAAGATGTTATACCTATGTCCCAAAAGAGAACTAGCAAATGGACATCTTCCATTCACTGGGCACTGATGGAAGATGACTTGTGGTAACTGTCAACTCAGGTCTTTGATAGGGGCTTGATCAGCAACAGGCACTTGCCCTTTATTTCTCTCTTCTGTGGCCCCACACATAACAGGAGTTTTAGAAGAGGAGGAAGAAGAGTGAAAGAACAGATGATTCTCTTTACCTATTGAATCAGAGACTGGTCTGGCTGGTTCTAGAAGAAGGAAGAGAAGGATATTGACTTGTGGATAAGTTTTTAAACTAGAAAGAAGATTGAAATATGAGAAACTTATGAGAAAATTATGAAGTCTTCTGAAAATATTTCTAAGGGTCAGGAAATGCATCAGGTGGTTTAAGGTATGGACTAAGGAGGAAAACAACCAAAAACTTTGAATTCCACTGAATTGTAATAGTTTGTAAGTAGAATTAATTATAAAATAAGGGTTAAATAAAAGCCATGAAAAGGTAGAAGAAAATGGTATGAGAATGCAAAGAAAAAAATCAATTCCCATTGTGATACAGAGAAAAATAGTGCATATGATTATAAACACATAACCACATGACCTATTGAGAGGAGAAAAAGCTAAATCATACTTGTTTTTACAAGGAATTTCACTGGACTTTTATGCCTACTACTATAAACTTTTTAGCAACCTTGTTTTAGCCATTCAACAGATGACTAAATAAAACCTCAGAAAACTGAAGTAATGAAGTAATTAAGCCTTAAACTGGAAATGGCAAAGCTGGGATTCAAATGCTCGTGTGACATATTTAATCTGTGCCTCTTGTCATCATATATTATTTGTAGAAAGAAATGTTCCAAATTAGATTTAATATGTCATTAACTGCTCTGTTAGTTATTTAGTTTGCATGCATTTTTAATACATATAATGAACCAAGGTAAACCTTGTGTCCCTGATGGAGCAGAGTTATTATTTTTTTCTTTCAGGCATTGTGTAGGATGTGTAACTCTCTATCTTGAGAGCTGATTAAATACCATGTCACCCTCAAGTTTACAAATTGACATCGCTCTGATTTGACCACTATATAAAAATAGTGTCAGCATAATATTTTCTAAAAAGAAATTTTGGTTTAATATTTCATGATTCAAACTTTGTAAAATTCTCATATTAATAATATGTCTTATAAATTGTTATTGTTTTGATAAAGCTTTATAATTTCAAAAACAAAAGTATGTTCAACTAAATAAAACAGTACTATTAGCTACTGTTAAAATGGTTTAGGATTATGAATTCTTTTAGTGCTGCCACATTATCAACCATGAAGTCCTAATGAATGGCTTAAATTATAACTTTCAGGTCTTTTTTCAACTAAAAATGTTTGGCTACTATTAAAATAAGTTAATCAATAAATGATCTTTGACTACTTGAACAATTTCTAAGAATAAATATAAAAGCACATGTCACTAAGCATAGTTTAAATGAGCTTTTAACACATGTATAGAATGAGCATAAATCAGTGTATGTGCAAATGCCCTAAGTGATTATATATCTATTTCTCTCCCCACCCTTAAAATTTGTTAAAGTTCTAAAGAAAGTGTGTTCATAAGAAATATAACTGGAAATTCTTGATTTTTCATCTTCTCTTTCTCTTTTTGTCCAGAAAAATGAGTGCTGATTATTTTGGTAAAAAGTGGTAATTAATATTAATGACTGAGATAATGTTAGATATACTACTTACAGAGAAGTAAAAATATACACAGGAATGATAAATATAGTTCATCTGTTTCTAGAAGAAATGGTTAAATTCATTAATATGGTAAATTAAACAATATATATTATTCAATATGCTGATTAATTTACTTATCTTTCAAAGCTAGAGTTAAAAGATTTTATTTTCCTTATATTTCCATGGATGGTTATAGACTTGTGTATGTCTAAACACATATATTTTAATATTAATAGAAATGTTTATAATTAATAAAAAAAGACAAATTTAAAGACATATATGCAAAAACTCTGAGATTGGCAACTTTGGTTTGCCTGAAGTTTTAGTCCTATGGATGGTAAACTGGAAGAAATATATAAATTGTCTTACAAAAACTTTTGTACACTGCTGGCCCAATAGAGTGGATTTATTCCTAATAAAAATATTTATATATCAGTTACTGTAAAGTATTACACAGGAAAATAAATTTAGGATTTAGGTTTCTTTTAAAAAAGTACAAGTTCTTCTCAATTCAGGTTAAATAAGTTCCCTTTATTACTAAAGATATTTTATTAACCCTCTAAGCTTTTTGATTCCTGATTTCTTATTTTTGAAAGAAAAGTCATTACTATAATTTTACTTTATTTATTTATAATAAATAATTTTATTATTTAAAATATCATCTATTCCTACTTTGTAGATATTATGGCTTATGTTAGCATTTTGATCCACTAACCAACTTTATTGGTTTTTGACTTTTCCAAATTCAAGTCCCAACTCAGAGTAATAAAATCATTAAAATTTCATTTAAACTTAAATTATCTTTGGTTCTTTATATTACAAATAAAAGGATAATAAAAATAACATTGTGACTAATTTTCCAAGTTTTAATTAACTCAAAATTAGATGAGTATGTCACTTACCAAACTTAGAATTTTTATAAATGACAAATCAGGAGAAATTCAGTCCTTCTAACTTCATTAAGTATAAATAAAAATATCAATTTTAATGATCATGTATTTCTCAGGAATATACTTGCATATTACACCAGGAACAATGTACAAGGACTCTAAAATGACTTCATTTCTGGTTAATGATTACATTATTATTACTAACCAGGGACAATCACAGTACCCACTATCTCACAAATGAAAAAAATCACACTATGTATAACATCTTCTTCCCATGGCAATCATGGATTACATCTTTATAAATTAATTGTGTGTTATGTCTAAATGGAGGATTTCAATCTCTACCATCATGATGATGTTCCTGGAGATCCCATCTTCTGGAAAAGACACCAGAAGATAAATCTGCCTGCAGACAGTGCAGGGATATTGTCAGGTGCTGTTAACAACAAGCACAGCAAGGGCTAGAGTATCACTCCTCAGATCTATGTCTTCTATAGATGTCAAGCTGAAAACTTGAAGGAATTCTTGAGAAGCAGACAAACCTTGAGACCATGATGAAGTGTCTGACAAAGATTTTCAGACCAAGCAAAGTGACAGCTTCCACCCAGGATGTTTGGAAAAAGATGACAACTCTGTAAAGTAGACAGCTTCCATCCAAAACCCACAGAACAAAATCCAGGCATCTAGTCACAAACTGTCCTACCTCAAACCACAGGCTTCTGTTTTTTGTTTTGCCTGGCTATTTTATTTTCCCTATACTGTTTTAAACTTCTAGATTATTAACAATATAATTGTAACAACCTTAAGGAAGAATTAGAAAATCTAAATGTATTTAAAATCATTAAAGATATTCATCCAGTAATTTAAAATCTATCCTCAACTCACAAAATGAAAACTCCCACTAAGCTTAGGTGACTTGGATAATCTACTTTACACAAACTATGATAAAGGTAAGAGACTGAGAAAAGGTGAGAGAATGGGAGAAGTGAAATGGAAGGGGAGAATGTTTCCAACTAATATAAAGTCATTGCTACCTTATATCAAAGAACAAGACAAGGGCAATTAGAGAAGAAAGTCAGAGTCTAATTTTATTCATAAAAATAGTTGAAATATCATGAATAAAATATTAGCAAACTAAATCAATTTGGATATAAATATTTATATCTTTTATAATCAATATAAGTCTATTCCAAAAATACATGGTCGGTTTAACTTTAGACAGTCTATTATTGTAATTTCCCAATGAACATATTAAGGAGAAAACCATATAGCTACCTAAATGGCTGCAAAAACATTTAGATGAATTTCAACTCTGACTTTTCCATATGCCAGCAAACAAGAAATACCAAAATTTTCTAACCCAAGGAACGTACATACTTAATACTGCAAGCAAATATGCTTAATGGTAAACATCAAAAGTGTTATATTCACAGCCAGAACCATAGGTAGATAGATAGATAGATAGATAGATAGATAGATAGATAGATAGATAGACAGACATATATATGTGTATAGATATACATATATGTGTACCTATTTATCTATCTATCTATCTCTATATATAATGTGTGTGTGTGTGTGTGTGTGTGTGTGTGTGAGATCCCTTGGTTCTGTAGTTATGTTAGAGTCATTGCATTTCTATTTTTAGTTAAGGAACAATTTAACTGAAAGTTACACTCTCATTTTGCCCAAGAAGAATGCAAGTTCCTAACAGAAGAAACTGTCATATGCCAGGAACAGAAAAAGTATTCAATAGACTTAAAGTGGAACAGAACTTAATAGAATCATGAATGTGGTTGCACAACCTGTAAATATCAATCTGGTTATTCTTTCTTCAAGAACTGAATAACTCTATGCTTTTTTTAGGTAGTGCTGCATTGGCACTGTGGTTCTTTTGAACCATGGAGTTGGTTCAGCAATCATTCATTTATTCCCTCATTTAATGAATATGTCTCAAAGACTACCACTTAAAATGATGAATTAATCCATATAAGGTTGCTTATTATAATATTTTCTAATATCTGCATGGATTATGGTTAAAACCAATACATTATGCTTATTTACACTAATTTAATACCCTCTATTGGATTATTTTATGTGATTCATGTTTTAATATTGGTTTTTTATTATGATATAATTGATATATAACATTGTATAAGTTTAAGGTATAAATTATTGTTTTTTTGCATTGATTTGCCATTGTATTGATTTGATGCATTTATACATTGCAATAAGATTGTCACCTTTAGCATTAGCTAATACCTCTATGACATCCAATATTTGACATTTGTGTTTGATGGTGAGAAATTTAAGATCTAGCCTCTCAGCAAACCTTGAGTATATAATACAGTTTTATTGACAGTAACCGCCATGCTGCATATAGATCTCCAGCACTTTATCTTCTGGCTGCAAGTGTGTGCCCTTTGGGCAGCATCTCCCCAGTTCCCCTACCCACAGGTACTGGTAACTGTTATTCTACTCTCTGTTTTGATGAGTTTGCTAATATTAGATTCCACATATAAGTGAGATCATAGAGTATAGAGTATTGTGATATTTCTCTAATGACCTTAGATTCATAGGCACCAGATGGGTGGGGCTAACTTTGGACATACCCATGATCAGATTTTTGGTTGTCTTCCTTGAGCAAACATTACACTTTGCTAAGTGGAAAAATTACATTAAAACCTTTCCTTTAAAATAACTTTCAGGACAATAAAAGTTCTAATTACCTTCATTATGTACTTCCAGTGGACAAAAAGATAAAAAAATTAGTCAAATTTTCTATTGAAAATAGAGTTATATTATTTGGTTACCTAAAAACTTACGTTATTAGCTCTGATTTCTCCTTCTTTTATCTTATCTTTATTATCCATTTTAGATTCGTATAATTACTGCTTTACCTCATTAATTCAATGTACAAAAATGATTATCCCCATAATGGTTTCCATAATTAATTAAAAGTAGTTGTAATATTTTTCTTTTAGTGTTTTAGTAATTAAAGATTAATCATATTCACTCAGCTTAAAGCAAATACAGTTAAATGTTTGAATGTCAGACACTCTCCCCTCCCCACCCCTAAATTTTCCTCTCCAGTCAGATTTTCTATTATATTTGCTTCAATCTTCTGCCAACTTTCTGTCTACACTGTTAGATTCACTGGCTTTCTATGACATTCCTAAAGCATCAAAACCATAACCTGCTATGTTCTCATAGACTGAAATGCCAGTGGTTGTACTGTAACAATCCCAAAGTATCCTAAGAGAGGTGTCACAGGAATGATGGGTATACAACCAGAAAGCTAAGAGAGAAAAGGAGAACTTGGATGCTATGGGCATAACACAATAACAATCCACAGTTTATAACAGAATTCTTAGGTTGGAAGAGAGTGAGACTTGCCTTCACCCTTCATCCACAAAGCAAAAAAAGATACAAAGTTTCAACAGAACCACAAATTAGGTATGTAGAACAATGTTCTTCAAGAATCAAAAGGCATTTTTCAGATTAGAACTAGGTGGAAACATAGCAGGGCAGCTGGGCAATACGGGAAAATAGAATTTTAAAAATCTACTTATACAGCATTTTAAATGGCTATCTCAACTATCATTGCAGATCACACATGAGTATATAATGTATTATCTAAAATTCTCAAAATCATCATAAAACTGGATGACAATAAGGTTTGGTGGTTAAAGGAGGCTCTACAAACAGACTGGTTAAGTACACTTTCTGTTTTTTGTTTTCACTTTTACCCCTGTAACCTTAACAAGTCACTTATTCTCTTTGTATCTATGTCCATTCTGGAAAATATGTATGAGGAAGGACCCCCCCAAAATGGAATTATCTTCTGTAGGGTGGGTCCCTTATAGTACAGGCTTTCTGTGCTATGTGAGTGCTCCAGGAACCCCTCTCTATCGGTATACCAGCTGGCGTTGTTGTGAGAGGCTGTGTTTGGCTACAGTGATTTTTTAAAAAAGACTCTTTCGACACATTAGCCCATTTCATGATGGGTGATTTATGAGCACACCTGCCTACACCATGCTGAGTGTTCAGTTTTTCCAAAAATAGCATGACTCCTGTGCCCCACTATCCCTATGCACTCAATCTTGCCCTGAGTGACATTTTTTTCTTTCCCCAGATGAAAAAAGTCCTCAGAGGGAAATGTTTTGCCAATGCTTACCTAGTGACTACCTAGTTTAAAGAAAAAAATATTAACAAAGGAAAATTCTGTATTGGGAACTGGGGTCAACCAAAAAGTCTTGTACCTATGATTAATGTTTTGGATTTTAACCTTGGGTCAACAGGGAGTCTTCAGAGGGACTTGAGTAGGAGATGCACATGATCAGATCCAAGATGAACATGAACACATGGGCTAGCTACTGCAAGTTGAAGTGAGGAACTCAAAAATAGATTGTGAACACACTGAGAAAGCTGTTTACTGTGTTTCTTTCACAAGCAGCTAACCAGAGTGTAGTAAGATACAAATGTAGGGATTAAGGATTTAGGAAAAGTCGATGGCAGAAATCTACCTAGGGCACTATTACCTAATTTAACAAAGATAACTCTTTATTGAGGGTTATCTGACCATAGATATTAGTCAAACTTTGATAAGAAAATGTCATCTTCACTCCCCTTGTTGGCTATTGTTCTTTGTCCAAAGCTCTTTCTGGGCCTTATGGAGAAGGGAAAGAAGGGAAACTGTCAGGGCAGGATCTTGGCAGTCCTGAGAGACTAGCTCCAATGATATTAAACAGCACTGGAACATCATCCTCACCTCCAAATTGTCAACACAACATCAAACTCAGAGGCGATTATTATTGCTACAAGACAGAGTTTCTGTGTAATAAGAAGAGATGAGATCCTATGGCAAGACTCTGAAGAATATTAACAAAGAAGAAATTTGAGGTAAACAAGGGTGAAGACTGAGTGGCAGTCAGAAAGCAAGAAGCAAAACGAGTGGGACATGGTATCATATAAAACAGCAGAAAAGAGAATTTAATGAAGTTGTAGTCACTGTGGCCTTTGGTGACCTTGGCAAGACCAAGTTCAGTGCGGTGATAAAGTTAGAAAACTCACACTATAATAGATTAGGGTGTAACTGGGTTTTGATAAGTGAAGACAATGTAGACAATTCCCTCACAGGGAATGATTTTTGTAGCATGCGACCCAGGAGCCAGAAAGCAAAAGAGTGAGACACTTAGCTATATAACTATTAGTCCATTTATAAAACAAATGGGAAAATATATAATATGTATTTATTGTACAAATTTATAAATAGCTCCTAGAAACATAAAGATAAGAGGTTAAAGGATACAAGTATATAATTAATAAAAAAAGAAATAGTCAATGAATATTTGAGAGGATGCCAATATCATTACTGAAAAAAAGTTAAAGCAACAAAGTATAATATTCAGCTTTTAGATTAACCAAAATTATTTATTAGTAACAAAGTAATGGTGGCAAGTACAGGTAAATGGAACCATTGATGGGTTGGTAATTGTTGAAGACATTTTTGAAAGGCAATTTGGCTATAACTATCAAGCCTTTAAACACTGAACTCCAATAACCCAACAAGAGCAACCCGGTAAATCTGCCCTACAGAAATATGTGCTAATTTTGCTATTGTCTGGAATAGCATAACATGGAAAAAAGTTCTCAGTAGGAAAGTAGATAATGATTTTAAGAGTTTCACAGCAAACAGAAAGAGAAAAATAAATGATAGAGGAGACAGGAGCCAAAGCAATGGAGAGCAGACTGTTTGTTTTTCGCTAGAGATACTTGTGGAATTTTAACTGAGGAAGGGAAGACATGATAGAGAGATGTTGAAATACAGAGACTGTGGATAACAGGTGGGGGTAGAAGTCAATGGAATCCCAAGCATGAGCACAAGAGTCACTTTTTAAGAACTGTGATATAGGCGGGACGAGGCAGTTACCCATGCCAGCGTGATTACAGACTTGATGACAAGAGATGGAAAAATCACATCTGATGGTGTCTATATTCTCCACAATTTTAAGAAGAAAAGTAATTTAGTTTCTGAGTATTGGAGAAGATATAGTCAAGTTAGATTTTGGGGAAGTGAAAAAGATAAGAAATAGCCAGTGTATACAATGAGAACTAGAGAATATTAGTAAAATACATAGAAATATTAACTCTAATGAGATGACTCTATGGGGTTCTATTGGCAACAGTTAATGAAGGCCAAGAGAAAACTTATCAGAAGAAGAAGAACAAAGAAAAAGGAATTGAGGATATTTGAAGTGACAGTGGTTAAAATGACATATTAAGTAGTTAAAAGTAGGTCAAGAGGAAGTTGAAATAATTGATAGAAAGTGTAGAGCTCTCATGAGAGTGGAGTCTCAGTATGTTTGAAGAATAGGTGATAGGCTGAGTGACTGATTTTAGAGAAGGGCAGATTGCAGAGAGTGAGGTGCTAATGTAAGGTTACAAAGAGTTGGTATTTCCAGCTGATAATACAATTCAAGGTGTGAATTACCTGCTACTGGAAGAAAATACTATACTAAATATGTAAAACTGTCAATCAACCTTAATTAGTAGTTTTATTTGCAATTTAAACAAAATCCCCATACAGCTGAAAATGTTGCCAGTGGTTTCTTATAATACTATTTTGAGAAGAATCAATAGATTTTATACAGTTAGATTTTATCTTTTAAAGAGGCTTTAAGTTTACAGCAAAATTAAGCAGAAAGCACACAGAGGTCCCATTTAGCCCTTGCTCTCCTCTTACCTACAGCATCCCCCACTATCCACATCCCGTATCAGAATGGTACATTTGCTACAGCTGATAAGCCTATGCTGACACATCATTATTACCCAAGGTCCATACCTCACATTATGGTTCACTCTTGATATTGCACAATGTATGCATTTGGATGAATATTTAACACATATACTAGTACATATTATGTATTATTTATAAATGTATAATACAAATATATAATACATTTATGTATTGACTTTTATGGTACATGAGAGTTAGAATAGTTTTATTGCTCTAAAAATCCTCTGTGCTCTGACTATTCATCCATTCCTGCACCCTCAATAGCTTGGCAACCACTGATCTTTTCCTCGTTTCTGCACTTTTGCCTTTTCTAGAGGTTATTCATGTAGGCAGATTCATACAGCATGCAACTTTTTCATATTGACTTCTTTCACTTAGTAATGTGCATTTAAAGTTCCTCCATGCATATTCATTGTTAAATAACTCGTTAATTTTAACACTGAATGTGAATATTCAAATGTCTGGACATACCATGGTTTATTTGTATATTTACCTATATCATGTTGCTTCTAAGTTTTGGCAATTATAAATAATGCTGCCATAAACAACTCTGTGCCAGTTTTTTTTAAAGATTTTATTTATTTTATTTTTAGAGAGAGGGGAAGGAAGGGAGAAAGAGTGGGAGAGAAACATCAATGTGTGTTTGCCTCTCACGTGCCGCTTACTGGGGACCTGACTTGCAACCCAGGCATGTGCCCTAGACTGGGAATTGAGCCAGAGACCCTTTGGTTCATAGGCCCACACTCAATTCGCTGAGCTACACCATCCAGGGCTTCTATGCAGGTTTTTGTATGAACATAAATTTCTAACTTTTGAGTGCTTATACCAAGGAGTGTGATTACTGGATCATATGTTAAAGAAAATGGTTAGTTTTGTAAGAAACTGTCACACTGTCTTCCAAAGTTGTGTACCACTTTGCATTCCCATGAACAATGACTGAGAGTTCTTGTTGTTTCACAGCTTCACCATCATTTGGTGTTTGTTAGAATTTTGGATTTTTGCCTTTCTAAAAAATGTGTCATGGTTTCTTATTGTTGTTTTAATTTGCAATTTCCTAGTGGTATATGATGAGTATCTTTTCAAGTACTTATTTGCCATTTGTATGTCCTTTTGTGAAGTGTTTTTTAAGATCTTTTGCCTATTTTTTAATCAGGCCATTCATTTTTTTATTGTTAAATTTCAAGAGTTCTTTGTATATTTTGGATAACAGTCATTTATCAGATACATCTTTTGCAAATATATGTTCCATTCTGTGGTTTGTCTTTAATTCTCTTGACAGTGTCTTTTGCATAGCAAAGTATTTAAAAAAATTTTAATGAAGCCCAGTTTATGAATTATTTCTCTTATGGATCATGCTTTTGGTGGTATACCTAAAAAGATATCACCAAACCCAAGTCATCTACATTTTATGCTATGTTATCTTTTGGGACTTTTATAGGTTTTCAATTTACATTTTGGTGTATGGTGAATTTTGAGTTAATTTTTGCAAAGGGTATAAGATCAGAGTCTAGATATTTTTCTTTTTTTGCATGTGGATATCCAGTTGTCCAAGAACTATTTGTTGAAGATGCTCTACCTACTGTTGCTTTGTCAAAAATAAGTTAAGTAAATTGGTGTAGCTCTATATTTGGGTTCTCTTTCATTTTCCACTGACCAATACCACAGGGTCTTGGTTACTGTAGCTTTATAGTAAGTTAGAATTTGGGTAGTGCCAATAATCTGACTTCACACTTTTCCTTCATTATTGTGTTGGCTATCCTTATGTAAACTTTATATTCGATTTGTCGATATTCATAAAATAACTTGCTTAGATTTTGATGATTGTATTGAATGTACAGATTAATTTGAGAACTGACATCTTTACAATAGTGAGTCTTCCTATCAATAAACAGGGAGTATATCTCTACTTGGTTTATGTGTGATTTCATCAGAATTTTGTAGTTTTCTTTGTATAGACATTATACATATTTTGTTAGATTTATGCCTAAACATTTCCTATTCGAGGGTAAAGTAGAATCTGAAATTTAGAAGCATAATATTAGAGTGACTGAAAATAGCTCCATAACCCTGAGAAACATTTTGGCATTATCTACTGGAGTTGAATATGTATATAGCATATGATCAAGCTATTTGACTACTAGGTGTATGTACCCTCCCCCCCCAAAAAAAGTGTGCACATGTCCAGGAAGTGAATGAAGTGATATTCATGGAAATATTTTTATAGTACCCGTAACTAGGAACACATGAAATTCACCATCATTACAAACAAACAGAGGCAGGTATATTCAAACAATGGAAACTGTATAAAAATGAACATGAGTAAACTGAATTGCATAAATATAATATTGAATAAAAGAAGAAAACATAGAAAAACATGTCTTACTCTATGGTGTCCAAAAATAGGCAAAACTGACTATATATAGTCTTAGCAGTCAAATTAGTAATTTCCTTAAGGGAAAAAAAGACCGTGGTGATGGCAGGGCATGAAGAGGTGCCTGGATGTGACCAATGTCCTCAATTCTTGACTAGTGTGTTAAGTTACAGTCATATTGTCTGTGATAGTTCATTCAGCTCTACATATTTGTGTTGTATATGTGTTGTAATAATAAAAGCCAAAATATCAAATAATAAATTGAAAATAATAATTATACCTATTTGATAAAGTGTTTTATTTTTATTACATAATTAATTTTTCAAAGTAATAAAAGGCAAAAATCCAGTAGAAAAATAAGCAAAGTACATAACAAGTACTTAATAAATAAACACAAAAATATAAATGAAACATTTTTCAGGCTTATTAGAGTAACAGGGTTAGCTTTATGAGATTGGATGTCAAAAAGTTTTTTTTGACTTTTGATAGTTAAATAATAAAAAGAGATTACTTTTTATTGATAAATAACAAAAATTAAAAGCAACTTATCTATCCATCAACAAATAAATGATCACTTATTTATAATGTAATCATTTTTCAAAACTGAATGAAGAAAAAGCAGAAAGCCTGAACAGACTGCTAGTGAAATTGAAGCAGTAATCAAAAAACTTCCAGCACCCAAAAGCCCTGAACTGGATGGTTTCACAGGAGAATTTTACAAAACATTTAAGGAATAGATAACCTGTATCCTTCTCAGACTATTCCAAAAAAAATCCAAGAAGAGAGAAGACTCCCAAAGTCTTTTTATGAAGCCAGCATCATCCTAATTCCAAAACCAGATAAAGATACAACAAAGAAAGAAAACTTCAGGCCAATATCACTGATGAACATAGATGTTACAATCCTTCACAAAATATTGGCAAATTGCATCCAACAATACATTAAAAAGATCATACACCATGATCAAGTGGGAGGTATCCCAGGGATGCAAGGGTGGTACAATGTTAGTAAATCAACAAATACAATACATCACATGAACAAAAAGAAATACAAAAATCACATGATTATATCAATAGATGCAAAAAAGGCATTTGATAAGGTACAGCACCCATTTATGATAAGAACACTCACCATAGTGGGAGTAGAGGGAGCATACCTCAACATAATAAAGGCCATATTCAAGGAGCCCACATCCAACATCATACTCATTGGGAAAAAGCTGAAAGTTTTCCCACTAAGATCAGGAATAAGACAAGGATGTTTGCTCTCACCACTTCTATTCAACATAGCATAGAAAGTCCTAGCCAGAGTGATCAGACAAGATAAAGAAATAAAAGGCATCCAAATTGGAAAGGAGGAAGTAAAACTGTCGTTGTTTCAGATGACATGATACTGTACATAGAAAACCCTATAGAATCTACCAAAAAACTAGTCATCCTAATAAAGAATTTGGCAAAATAGTGGGATACAAAGTCAATGTTCAGAAATTGAAGGCATTTTTGTATACCAACTATGAAATATCAGGAAAAATATCTCATTTTCTATAGCAACAATGAAAATAAAGTACCTAGAAATAAACCTAACCAAAGAGGTAAAATACTTGTACTCAGAAAACTACATAACAGTAAAGAAAGAATTTAAGGAAGACACAAATGAGTGGAAGCATACACCATGTTCATGGATTGGAACAATTAACATCATCAAAATGTCCATACTACCCAAAGTAATTTATAGATTCAATGCAGTTCCTATTACAATGCCAATGACATATTTCATAGATATAGAGCAAACATTTCAAAAGTTTATATGGAACCATAAATGACCCCAAACAGCCTCAGCAATTTTGAGAAAGAAGAACAAAGTAGATGGGATACACAATACCTAATATCAAACTATATTTTAAGGCCACAGTAATCAAAACAGTCTGGTACTTGCATAAGAATAGACACAGATCAATAGAACAGAATAGACAGCTCAGAAATAAACCCATATTTCTATGGTTAATTAATATTTGACAAAAGGGGCAGAAATATAAAATGGAGTAAAAATAGACTCTTCAACAAATGGTGTTCGGAGATCGGGACAGCTACATGCAACAAAATGAAACTCAACCACCAACTTACACCATACACAAAAATAAACTCAAGATGGATAAAAGATTTAAATATAAGTTTTGACACCATAAAAGTCCTAGGGGAGAACATAGGCAAGATAGATATTCCATGCAGCAATGTTTTTACCCTAAAGCAAGGGGCATAAAGGAAAGAATAAACAAATGGGACTTCATCAAGATAAAAAGCTTCTGCACAGCTAAAGAAAATAGCAAAATGAAAAGGAAACAAACTGCATGGGAAAATGTATTTGCCAATGATACCTCAGAAAAGGATTTGATCTCAAAAAATATATAAAGAACTCACATGACTCCACACCTAGAAGACAAATAATCCAATTTAAAAATGAGGTGGGGGTCAGTCGGGTGGGGGAGAATGGTAGGGGGGAAATGGAAACAAGTGTACTTGGACAGCAATAAAAAAGAAATCTTTTTATGAGCATAGATTAAAAATATAAAACTCATCAGGCCAAACAGAAAGCAAGCTGTGGAAGGATGTTTGGTATATACTGTTGTTACAGGGTACAGCCAAGGGGGGGACCCCAAATGGGCATTTTAAAATGGGGTCCAGAACTCAAGGTGTCTAGGAGATTTTAGGATGTCTTCACTGCCACCCTCCCCCGCCAAGGGTGTGGGTTGGGGGAAGGGACAAATGGAGCAGGGCCATTGAGAGCTGTTTTGCATAGCAACAGCCTTGTAGCTAAGCTCTGGGGTGGTTGTTTGGCATATCTATAACCTTTACCTGGTTGCATAGATATGTTAAGTAGCTGTGATCAGCTCTAAGCCAGGGGAATGGAAGTAACTTCCCCACCCAGATGTAACTGGGGGGGCGGGTCCCCTGAGTTACAATGCCTGTGCCTGCGTGGGAGCTCAGAGAAGACTGGCTCCAGGACATGGGGCCACGCCTGCCCAGACTCATGATGGCAGCCCAGTAAAGCTGGAAGGATACGAGTTCTGGCATGTGAAGCCGAGTGTGGGAG
This sequence comes from Phyllostomus discolor, assembly GCF_004126475.2. NCBI lineage: Eukaryota > Metazoa > Chordata > Mammalia > Chiroptera > Phyllostomidae > Phyllostomus > Phyllostomus discolor. The sequence goes on along the minus strand of NC_040907.2, from coordinate 51,269,656 downwards.
GAGTTGGAAATGAGGCTGCAGAAGAAGGTTGGCTTGGGGGATTTAAACCCAGACACGGCAACCATTGGGGGAGAACCATGCTGCTTTAAGGAGGAGAACCATGCGCAGCCCTGAGAAAGAGAACCATGCGCAGCCCTGAGAGGAGAGAACCATGTGGTTGTGGAGGTACAGAGAAGATCACGGCCATTGGAGAGAGAGCCACACAGCTTTAGCAGAGTGAAGACTCCTGCAGCCCTGAGAGAGGGAGAACCACGCGGTCTTGACAGAGTGGGGACTCCCGTGGCCCTGGGAGAGAAGACCACGTGCCTGTGCCAGAGTGGGGACTCCCACAGCTTTAGAAGGGGGAACCACCACCTGGTTTTAGCAGAGATCCCGGCGACTCAGCGGAGGGTGCCAGGAACCCAGGGAGGTCTCCCAGTCGAGATTGAGTACTAACTGGGAAGAACCAGAGGACTGCCTGAGACATGGACTTCTATTTCCTTTCCTGAGATACAGTACTCTAGACTGGGCAAAGGGGGAAGGAAGGAAGGACTGTGTCTGTTTGTGGGTGTTTTAAGGGACTTTGGGATTTTGGTGAAGACATTAGGTCACTACTTTAAGTTTGTATAGCATTAAATAAACATTTCCTTTCCTTTTCACAAATCTCTGGCATTGAGAGACGTCTTTCCTAGGGTGGTGGACATAATGGACCTGGGCCTTCTTTCAATAATAGTATGTCATCCCAGGCCCCCCTTGTTTGTTCTGTAACACTGTTTACATCAAGTTTAAAACAATGAAAAACAATTTTATAGTTTTTAATTCAAGCATATATAGTTAAATATAAATGCACGCACATAGTGATAAATACCAAATACATGGAATAATTACTTCTGTAAAAAAGACAAATGAGATTGGGAACATACAATGGTAGCTTCTTTTGTGGTTTTAGCTTTTTTTCTAAGTAGGCATTCTTTCTATTATTAGCCATCCTTTTCTGGTAAGTTTTGAAGGTTTTTAAATAATACAATTTTTATATTTTAAGAAGTCGTTTGATTCTTACAGAGTGGAAGTTTAAATTTACACCTAAGTGTCCCACTCTCAGGGAAGATCCACTGTTATGGGCTTTTTAGTTACACAAATATAAAGTCTTAGCTTTATATTTAAATCAACTACTTTTTGGTAAAGTAGTTGATTTAGACTGAGAAATTAAATGTCCTACTTAGACATATACATCTGTTGTTTCTTTTAGCAAAGCTACATATCTTTGGAATTTGGATAGAAATGTTAGTTTTATTTTAGTTGATTGAGATTATGTATGCTGTAGATAATCACTCTATCTCTAAATCATTGAGGACTACAGAAAGTACATCTATTACCTTGTGGTACCATTTAGACTCTATAATTCGGAAAGTATTGATTTAAGTCAATTGAATTATGATTTAATTTAATTGTCCTTCAGAAGGTTTTATGAGTGCACATCGCTGTGATTTCAGCTGGAGTTCCTTAACAAATGTCCATTTCTACTGTTAGTTGTATTGGGAGGAGTTTTATCTGCAGATTGGATCAGAAGTCAAGGTAAGGGTGAAAAGCTCAAATGTCCAAGAGGCAGCAAACATGGACTCTGATTTGTAAAGATGCTTGAGCACTTCCAGGAATAGCAGACAATTTGTTCCTGCCAGAGGGAACAGATCAGGATCCAAGAACTACTCAAGATGTAGCTTTGAAAAGACTAGAGTCCAGTTCTCAACCTATCATCTATGAAGAGTAATCACCTCTAACAGAGCTGTAAGCTTCTAATTCTTTAGTATAATTAGTGTCTTCAGCTTTCACTTGCTAAATTGAATAACACTGTGATCCCTGATATCTTATGGGGAATTATTGGGGAGATCTTTCCTGCACTCAGACAAGCAAATCATTTGATTAGAATATTGTTCTTTCTCCTGAAACACTGAGCCTCTTAAAAATCCGTTATAGTTCTTTTTGCTATGTCCACTTCAAAGCGAGTTTCCATACAGTTCTCCAGAATCCCTTCATTCTGAACATCGAATTAGGTCTTGCATTTCAATGAGAGCCAGTGTTTCCTAGGAGTTTCATGCCTTCGGATATTGATGTATAAATTCATCATCTCTTCTGATTATAGAGTTAACTATGGGCTCTCCTGAAGTTCATATCACAGATGCTAAGGTCAAATAGAATAATGGATTATTTCAAGTTGAAGAGAAAGGACAATTTTTGTCTCTTCACAACCTTTTTGAATAGACTAACATGTAAGAAATGGTCCTGAACTAATTGAGAAGTCTTATGTATACAAGTCATTAGGAGAATAAATATAATGAAAGTGTATGTTCTAAGATTAGTGGCAACTGAATAATAATTTAGAATATCATCTACTCTCTGTATGATATTCATTCTTATAGAATATTCTACCTATATTGGATAATTAGCAAATTTTGAAGAACAGAAAGCATACTGACATGCAGTTGTATGGAATGATCACTGTTTTATACATAAGGCATTATTAAAATCAAGATGAGTAAAGCAGGATGTCCTTGTTCAAGGAAGTTCTGAGTCTAATTTCAGAGGAAGCCAAGGACACAAACAGATGAGTTGAAATGTAGCATAATGGAGACTCTAAGAAAGATAGAAATAGAAAATGAGTTCTGAGAAAGAAAGATTATATATAATAATCTGGTGAAGCTTTGGGAAAAGCTAGGGACTCAGACACTCGAAAATCAAAAGCATTAATTAGGAATAAATAAGATCGAGAGAACATTGATGACAAAAGAAAAGGCATGGGCAGGTAAGGCTTGGGCTGAGAGAGTACAGCACAGGTTAGAGAAAGTGTGGTCCAGTCCAGTAAGCGTTTATGGAAAGTACATGGCAGTAGGGGAAGGAATTCCAAGTCATAGGAAGACGTTTTGAGTACAATCCAAGTCAGAGTTTTTACTCAATAGTAGCTACCTGAAGGGTATTTAACTTTGAATGATGGGAGTTACTCCATCAGTCAGCAATGAGTGGGAAGACTTGGAATGAGGCAAATAGAAAGAAAGATAAAAGGCAGGTGAAATATGTTTCATATTTATTGCAACAGTTCCAGAGGAGGGCAATGAGATCCTTAACAGGTAAGATGGCAGCAAATAAAAAAGGGAGGTGGTTATAAATTTACCTCTGGCAAAGATTGAAATTGCTGGAGTGGATACTAGACTTGTTAGAAAGTCTGGGACAGATACATTTTTTTTTTTACAAGTAAACATCAAAGAACTTGACAAGGCAATTTGCAAGCTAACACTTTGAGTGCAAAACTAGACAACATACTCTAGTAAAGAGATTGAGTGTGATTATTAAACAACTATGATATTTCAGCCAGGACATTTTCTAGAGAGAAAATTCTTCCATATGCACCTGAGTCAAGAACGCGATCTAAATTCAGTTCCAAGGATTTCCTAAAATCCTAACATTCCAAACACTCTGAGTTAGAGTAGAGAATCTATAAAATTCAGTAGAATCTAATATAAAATCAGATGACCACCCTTTGATTTGGGACATTTTTCTATAACAGAGTATAAGAAAGTGGAAAGAACAGAGACAGTAAAATTGGATAAATCTAGAGGTTGATTCTTTTTTTTAAGAGGGAGGGGAAGGGAAGGAGAAACAGAGTAAGAAAAACACCAGTGTGTGGTTGCCTCTTGCACATTCCCACTAGGGGCCTTGCCTGCAACCCAGGCATGTGCCTTGACTGGGAATCGAACCAGTGACCCTTTGGTTTGCAGGCTAGTATTCAGTCCACTGAGCCACATCAGCCAGGGGTAAGTGTGAATTCTGATATGAGAGGATGTTGGGTAAATCACCTTACCATCATGCACTGAGATTTCCTCTGTAAAATGAAGATAGCAATACTTCCTCATAGAATTATTTTAAGTATTACTTTAAATATAATAGTAGATCACTTTGTCATGGCCAATTCAGAGTAAGGAATCAATAAATAATAATTACAGAAAAAGAAGACACATATTTACAAAATAAGCAAATATCAAGTAGAAATGAATAGGAAATGATGAGAATAATCTTTGTGAAGGAAGGAATATTGTCAAGAACTTTCCATATTAAAAATAGCTATAATTTCAAAAACCAAAAAATAGCGGCAAGTATAGTATTATTTACATTTTTGTATTTTTTTAATGCTCACTTAATATAAATAGATTTTTATATCTGCTTCTGCAAATGAAGGAAATTTAGCCTTATGTAGATAAGTAATTGAAAAGGGAGGAGTGTATTTTAAGATGATTTTGTGTATTTTTTCTTCAATACTACACAAAAGCTTGTTTCTCAAAGTTTTGTTACAAAACAGACCTGAAATCATATCAGTGATATGAACTTTTAATCTTCTGTTACATTAAAATCCATGGCTCTATCATATACTTTAAATGGATAGTTTACCAATACACAATTTTGTAATACTGAGCACTGGTCATTTGGTAAACATTGATTCATTGCATTTTACATAATTTCTAAATGTTAGAACATTTCATTATATAACATCAGTATTACCACCCACCTCATCAGAAATGTCTTTATACACTGGAAAGCCTTCAAGCTCATATCGGCACAAGCAAGTGTTCCAGAATTCTAATTTTTCATGCAAAACCTTGAATTTTAACATTTGCTTTAAACTCTGACAATATTGTCTTTGAAATAATTGGCTCACTTTGTTAATTTTTGAGGAAAATTCTTCCTAATAGCCAACTCTGAGTTGTCTGTTCTCTCAAGCAGAGATTGTACTCCAGGAAAAAATAAGTCAAGTTCAGCTTAAAATTCACACAACAGAAACAAGGGCTTTCCCTTGAGACAACTGTCATACACTGGTGTGCAGCGGAAGTGCTTCATGCATAATTTGAATTTCTTCATGTACAATATGAAAAAGATTTGCACTGAAACTATAACATTTAAGATTTATTGAAATAAGTATTCTTCCTTTATGAAGTGCATATTTTAAAAGAAACTGATAATGTTTTGACTGCAAATGAGCATTAATGAAGAAGACAGTGACTACTACTATAACAGTTTTTTTTAAAGTTCTTTTATTTTATTTTTATGGCTATTTTTATTTAATCTTTATTGTATTTTCCCCCATTACCATTTAGTCCCTTATATGCCCCTCCCGCAACAATCACCACACTATTGTCCATGTTTGATGCCACTGCTTTGGTTTGTGCAAAGTTGCCAGCGGTTTTATTCATCATTGCTTTTTTTTTTTAAACCATCAGTGCAAATGGCAACATACTGAAAAAGGCATATAATGTTTACTAATTACTAAGAAAAAAGTTTTGACCATACAGGTCACCTCTTCTCCCCTGCAAAAGTCCATGGAGCACGATTTCAGAACATTGCTCTGTGACATGAGTAAAAAATAAACTTGTATTGTTTAAGCTATTCAATGTTGAAATTGTTTGTTGCAGCAGTAAGTCCCTGTGGATGCAGAAATTGATACTTTGAAGTTGGGTGTTACCATGACAAAAAGCTAAAATATGGGGCATTAAGCTAATGCTAGGCATTTGAGCCACAGATGACAAGGAGACCGAGCTAGGAGGCTGGAAAGCTCTATTCTGCATTTTCAAACGCTTGGTAAAACTGTCACCAGTGATAACATGGAAAGCACACACCTGGTCACAAAGGCTATAGGTCTAGGGGAGGTAATGAGAAAGAATCAATATGATCTTGTATGTTAGATGCTATTGCTGCTGTTTTAAGAAGAATATTATGAGAAAGAGATAAGTTTAAACAACAATTGTCAGGTTTCTTGACAGAAAAGACAGGGAAAAGGATGTTCATAAATTTGAATTTTTGAAGGAACATTGAAGACAACTATCTGTAGGCTTCAAACAAATAAAATAAGACCAAAAAAAAAAAATGGTCTTTAGGAGTCAAAAGCCTACTAAGTCTTAGTCCTTACAGCAAAGATCAGACTCCAAATAGCCTCCCAGCTGTGTATGATGACCTAATGTAGCTACCATTAAGTAGAGAGACTGGCATGTACAGGCTAGAACTTTGGGTATAGTTACTGACATAGAGTTGACTAGATCAAAAGCCTACTAAGTTTCTAAGGAAATTTTATGTCCAAAGAAACCAGGAGTCAAATGTTTAAAATAACTCTCTGGCCCCAGGACTTGCATGTGCCAGAAGTAAGCTGTGAATATTGGGCAGCCACCAACGTAGGCACACCACCAATGCTCACAGCACAATGGAGGCCAGTGGGAAAGGAAGAACTTCCCAAAGCCTGGAGCTAAGGGTCTGGGATGAGAGTGTTTTTTTGTAGTAGAATTGAAGTCTAATTAAGGGACATCCCTCCAACCCCCACTATAGCAGACATCTTCACATCCTAGCTAGTGATCCTTCATATTGTTAGGGGCCAGTGTCTTTCATTATTTTTCTATCTAAAAACAACTTTCATGGAGGGAGGTAGAGATGGGATAAATGGTGATGGATGGAGACTTGACTTGGGGTGGTGAACATACAATATAGTGCACAGATGATGTGTTGTGGAATTGTGCACCCGAAACCTGTAGACTTTTGTTAACCGGTGTCACGCCAATGGATTCAATAAAAAGGAAAAAACAAAAATCAAAATGAAATAAAAATAAATTTCCATTTTGTTTTTCTGAATATGCCTTATCACTGTATATTATGATTACATATGAGGTAGTGCATCACTTTTTCTCCTAGTTTGTGGGCTGCTGGCCCATGAGGACCCACATCCAAATCCCATGGAGGCAGCTACCCATCACCTAAGCATTGGCCCTGTGCTTTGACCTGGATCCAGTGACTAGGTGGGACATGGAGTTGTCATTCTGGAGGAGGAATGAGCATATCCTATTCATGGGAAAAAGAGTGGAACAGATATGTCAGGTCTAAAGAGTGGACTATAAGATGCACTGCGAGTGTTCACCAATTTCCATGTGTTCCTTTTCTTCCTGAGCAAAGTGGGAGTACATTTCCCATACCCTTTTGGCATGGACTTGTGACTTATTTTTAGACAATGGAATTTGAGTGGAAGTACTGTGTGCCAATTTCTGAGCACAAAAATACCTCATTCTCTTTCTCCATCTGTTGACTGGTGCAGAAAATTTCAAAGATTTAGAGAGAGAAGATTAAAAAAAACACAAGGAGGCTGGATCCCTGAATGACTGCTTGTGTAGACTGCACTCTATTGACCCACACTGGATTTTGAAAAGTGTGAAATAAACTTTTATTATAGTTACCTGCAGAGGTTTGCAGATTTTTTTTTTATGTTATAGCTGTCAGCTATCCTGAGATGCTGAGATTTGCAGACAAAATTAGATCCTCCACCTATAGACGCAGCCACATAAGCTCTTGTATAGTATTTCTGATTTTTGAGTCTAGGTATATAATACCTTTCAGATCACTGAGAATTTTGTTCCACATTTTATCCTCATTGCTAGTGTGTTCTTATGAATAATACTCCCAAGATAATTCTGACCTTTTTTAAAACTTCAGATAAAGTAACTATTGATTGTCAACCTACTATGTGCCAGGCATTGTGTTAGGCACTCATGATACCATCATAAGCAAAACAGACGTGATCCCCAGACTCATAGAAATAATATTCTTGCCTTTGCTGACTTACCTGCATTTGATTTATATTCTCTTAATTTATGCTAGATGCCGCCCTAGCCCTGCCAAGAGATGAACTTTAATCTCTTGCTTCTGCCACCATATTCCAATGTAATTGGGACATCCATTCAACTACCATAGCTGTAAAATGTAGTTTTAAAAAAGGGACATAATCAATGAAACTGGCCACCAGAAAATTCTTGTTATGTTACTGGTTAGAAATTGAATTTGTTTGTCATGTAGCTTTGGATCAATAATGTAGGGTTAAAAATGCAAATGTAATATGCAAATTTAACTTTTTTAAGAACAATGAATGACCTTGACTTCCAGTATTTAAATATGATCTAGTGATTTAAAGTCAGGTATGCATTCTGACAGAATTTCTTCATGGACACATGCTGCTCTCACTTCTGGCAGCGTTCTGAACACGGAAGTTTGCTGGGCATGAAAATGGAGTTAGTATGGAGCAGCTCTTCAGTTACTCTCATTGCCTCTACCCTGTCCATCCCTTGTCATTCTAAAAGTGTTCCTTTCACTTTGAAATACAGGCCCTTTCATTTCTCTGAAGAGCTGACAAAGCTAACCTTTTTGGCAACCTATATTTGAGGTAGAACCTAAACTAACCTTGGTTATTCATTAGCAATGTGGAGTATTTTAAGTGAAATTTATTTTCAATTGGTCTTTCTAGGCTTTAAATTATTATTTCCCTGATTATAAAGTCCATGAATGCATCAAGTCATTAAGTCTTTGCAAAAGACTTTCCCATTAAGTTTTCTATATTATAACAATAACTTTACATGAAAGATTCCTAAAATAATTGAGGAAGCAAATGTATAGGACTTGATGGCTTAACTACATATTTTATAGATTATTTTTATTTAATTAACTATTTGGTGATGTGGGTACTGTTATGGACTTATATGTGGTATTATAGTACTAAAGATTTTATTTTAACAGGGATTAACAGATCTATTAATTATTTAATAATGTAAGTAAAAGGTTAGGCATATGTTTTACAATAATAAAAAGGACTTAAATTTTTCTATAGAAAATATCCACTATCTAGGTATTTAAAATTGATATTAAATTTCAATTACTGCACTATGATTATAACCTTGAGACTAGTTAAATATACTCAATGTTTACTGTAAGCTTATTAAAGGCAGGTATTAAAATTATACTTTTGTGTACCTTACAACGCTAACACAGCAATACTTTCATGAATGCCATTTGAGAAATATGTAATTCATTTTATAATCACAGTTAAATGTTGCCTTATATTTTAAATCACAGCAAATTAATACTTTCATATAATAGAAATCTCAGGAATACATAATAGGTGATTAAGTCTCATTCTCGGACCAGCCCCAGAGGAGCTAAAATTATTGTCTTCTCTGGTCAGAGAGTGAAGAGGGGAGGGAGTACTGGGCATCAGGATGCTAGAAAGTGATTATTTACTGATCAATGGAGATATTTTAAATTCAGTGTGTGGTTAAAACACTATAGTTAAAAAGATCTGGCTGGCTGACTATAAGGACAGAGCTCGAGCACTGTGTACGGGTCTCTGTGCAGGGACTGCCCCTGAGACAGAGTTGTTCTCAACAGGGTATGGTAACTGCTGGAATCACCACCGCTTGGGTGTGCCACTTGTGCAGCTGGTTGGGTGAGCTCTGGTGTGTTGGTGCTGAGTCCACTTGGGCGGGGTTATGGTGCAGGCTGATGTCAGACATTATGTGTAACTGGCCCTGAGCTACCTGTCTGGAGCTACCACTCTATTCACTGTTCATGGCTTTGTCTACTGGACCTAGGTGTGTGTGACAGAGGCCAAGCTATGTACGAGCGTTGGTTTCCTCAAATTCTGAGTTGGGGTCAGATCTGTAAGAGGTCCAAGGTTCCCTGAAGTCTCCTCCACCTGTTGGCTACTCCAACATCCGCTGTGGTTGTTTGGTCTTTCTCCAGATCCTTCCAAAGAAAAACCGCAGAGTGAGCCCAAGCTGGCCATGACCCACAGACCCTCTCTATAGGCCTGGGTCAGGAGAATGGGGCTAGTGGGTATCCTATTTGGGAACAGTGCCATGAGGCACTCAGTAGGGGGAAGGTGGCCCCTAATCCAGAGCCATACACTTAGTCTCTGCCAGAGTCTCCAACCCTAGCTCCCCTAGGATGAGCACACTGCAGGTACAGGTTGGGTGCAGCCAGCCATCCCCACTGCAGGGGCAAGCTCAGCAGTATGGAGCCACCAGGACTTGGGAGGACAGAACTAAAGAGTCTTTCATTGGGGCTGGTTCTGGCTGAGCCTGCAGGAAGTGGGAAACATTTCGTCTCCCCTTAGCTCTGCAGCCACATAACACAGCATCTGTCCCAGTCTTGTACAATAGCCTCCAAGGGAGACATGTTCCAAAGGCCCCAGCTCTGAGCATCACCCCCTCCCCTTGGGGAACTGAGCTCAGGAGTGTGGAGCCACAGGGATTTGGGAGGACAGATCAAAACAGTCTTCCATTGGGGGTAGTGCTGGCTGAGTCTGCAGAAAGCGGGCAAGACTGGCTCTGCTTCCAAAGACACACGGCTTAGAGACTGAGTGTCCACCAAGAACTTCTCCAGAAAAAGAGAACACCACAGTTACCTGTTGGGTGTAGCTAACAGACCTTTCTGTTGGGCTCATGCTTGGCAAGGTGGTGTCTCATGTAGTTGCAAGTCTGGGTTAGTGCACTTCCCAGGATGATGTTGTAAGAATTGGGAAGGAGGCATCTGAGGGTGGTGTGAGATAGGGACTCAGGATGGGGACCTCAGTGACTGACCTGTGTAGGTGCAGGGGCAAGCCCTCTCCACATTCACATTTCAGCAGTCTCTATGTGGTTTCTTCTGTGAACCCTTCATTATAATACCTGTCCAGCTGTCCTTCAATTGGTCATTCAGGTTTATTGCTCTCTAATTTATCTGTAATTCAGTTTGGTGATGGGAAGAGAGTATAACTTCCACCTACCCTACAGTCCTCTTAGAATCTGAACCTGCATTTTATACAACTGAATTTTTGGCATTCCCCACCTCTCAAATTTCTTCCTTCATTAGTGTATGTATATGCATATAAATACATAATTGCTTATATATTATACACTCTTTCATCTTGTTCTAAGAATGTTAACCTCAGAATAAATCTGCTTACAGTGGTTTCAATAAATAAAGGTTTATTTCCCTTATGTTATTAGAATTTTGAAAGTAGGGAGCTGTTCACATTGGTTTAAAAGCTCAAGAGAGTCAGCTCCTTGTTCTTTGTTATTATTTTGGTCTTTTCCTCAAGATGACTACTGCAGATTTGCACATTTCTTTCAATGAGCTAGAAAGGGAGAAGGAACAGCATCAGCAGCCTCTGCTTCTCTTACTAGAAAAGCAAAACCATTTCAAGAATTGTCCCACACCCTCCACCCCCTGCTCTGCTAATGTTTCATTGACCAGAACTATTTTTACAAGTCCAACTCTAGCTGCAAGGGAGGTTGGGGGAATGAGAAAGTATTTGTTTAGCACGTGTAGATGCAAGTGACAAGGGGGTAAGGGACCTAACAGTATTTGCTAGAGAAGTGTTTAAAAGTTTTTGTTTTCCTTTTAATAAAAGGGATTAAATTATTGATAAAATCTAACAAATGATTTTAAAGCAGAAAAAGTAATTACTAGTAATTACTAGTATAGAATATTTATATTCAATCTGAATAGTTTATGCCAAATATTTGGGTAAAATAAAGGAAAGGGAAAAGAAAACTACTTCCAGGCTCTTGCAAAGACATAAATGTAATCTACCTAACCTCATTTTTTTTTTATTTTGCCTGAAACATTTTATTGAAGACAAGAAAAAAAGTATGAGTAAGAAAAATAACTAAAATAAAATTTTAATAATTGTTGGATCTAGGTAATCGCTAATTAAGGACTCACTATACTTTTGTTTTCCTGGTGGTCATGAAGCCTAGGTTAGTTTTTATCCTCTCCGGTGGGATACATTGTGGATATGGCCTATGTTACACTGAGAGACATTTTATAAAATCCATCTCTAGCCTCCAATTTTGTGGCAAATTCTTTCTAGTCATTCAAGTAATGAGTTACCTCCTGTTATTAGGAATTTGACTCAGTGCCACAATAAGTAGATTAGTTGCATTTTACAAAGGAGATAGATCACACAACTTGTTAAATTTCTGTATCCCTCAAGTCACACAGAAGTTAATTGGAGAGTCAAGATAAGTAATCAGTGCCAAGAAAGGGAACATGAATAAAGACAATGAAAATTGCCCAAGGGCAATTTAAATTGCTCCTGTTTATTCCCTGCACAATGGAACACAGCCCAAATTGATGTTTGGTCAGTGCTAGCAAGGTGCTGCAGAGGCCAGGACAAACAAGAGTTTTATCTGCTCACAGCACTGATAGGTAAAAATGAACAAATGCCCCACTTGATTTGCATTCAGTTTTAGTAGTATAGAAAACACTGATACACAGTTATCACATACGTCAGGATTGTGTTCCAATTGCATTTAGTATTGCTTGAAATATGTTGACAGTGGGATTTAGAAACTGTTGGATAAGATGAAAAATTTATTATTATGTTAACAGTTCTTTATTATGCTCCTGGGTGTTTGTCTTAACGACAAAGTTCTCTAAGAAGAGGACTTGGTTCTGCTATGATCATTTTATACTGGTGTCCCTCCCATGTGTCACCGCAAGCCCAAAAGTGATTAAAAATGTTCTTGATGATGTAAACCAATAAAATGTTCAAGTGAAGAGTGTGTGTATGCATATGATGTATCCAGGGATATCTCTCAGCTAACATGGCATAGAAAGTGAATCAACTTGTCAAGAACAGAGCTATTAGATGTATGATTAGATGAATGCTCTCCAACTGCTGATATTAGATAAATAGAAGGGTGGGCAAAAGTAGGCTCACAATTACATTGTGAAATTGTTTTGCATTAATAAAGCTGCTATAATAATCATAACCTGCATGTCTTTTCCACATGAACAACTGTAAACCTGCTTTTGCTCAGCCCAATATTCTTATATTTTCTTTTCATTATTCCTTATATTTTTCTAGGCTTTTAATGAAAATCCTTAATTGTTTTTCATGATCTCTTCCTCTTGGATATATATTTTTTTGCTGCCATTTATCCTGTAACTATAACCTAATGACACTAGGAAGGCATCTTTCCAAAATAATTCCTCTTCTTGAGTGCCTTCTCAAAATCAATTATAATGGTTTCAGGAAATTCACCCTCTCAGAAGTTATCAAAACACTTACATTTGCTGAATCTAGAAAAATGTTGCTTTGCTCAACATTCGGAAATATGTGTTCACTTAAGCAGCAAATATTTCAAGGTGAGTGGCCCACTCTGTGCCAGTCAGCGTTCTAGGGGCTGAGAGTACAACAGTGAACAGGACATGCTCTCCTCCTCACCAGTGAGACAGACAAGCAAAAAAGGCAACAAACATAACAAAATGTGATCAGTTTAGCAGGGAGGCACTGAGTGTTCAGTGTCTACATTTGGCAGACACCCCTCGAAGATGGAAAGACGATGTTTGAGGTGAGATCTGGAGGATGAGTGAAAGTTCATTAAATGAAGTTGGTGGGGGAAGGGAAAATTGTTTCAGGAAGAGGAACTAGCACATGGAAAGGCCAAGAAATAATCACAGTTGAAGCTGGCTGATGGGATATATTTGGCCTCATTTTAACATTCTTTCTACTTTTTTATATAAGTGGAAAATAATTCTGGCAGGTCATTTGGAAAATGACCTCTTATTTCTTGGTATTCTATATAAATACTGGCCAAAAATGTTCAGTGTTTACTGTATTATATATGAAAACAAGTGAAAACAACATGAATATCTAATAATGGAGTATTGGTTAAATGAAATACATATATATCACCCATTAGAAACAATACCTTCTTACAATTTTAGTTTTCTTCTGTCATATTTTTCCCCCAATCTGTCTCTCTCTCTCTCTCTGTGTACATACAGAAAAATTAAGATATAAGTTTATCCAATCTTTTGATTTCACACAGTATTTTTTTCTTAGCTAAGACTGGGATAATGTAAAAATTAACATGTTGAATCATTCCCAATATTGTTCTAATTAATCACCATGATGAAGACGTAGAAGTGGGTTAGATTAGAAAAGTCAGATGATAAAATGTCACACTATCTGGCTGACTATACAGAACATCAGCAACATTCTAAGAGTTTTAATAAAGCAAGGTTGGCTCAAGGTCAGATTGTGAAGTCTCTCTCCATTTTCTGTTCTCTGTTTTTACAGACTTGCTCTTTCCCACCACAACTAAAAAGTCTAATGTTTCCATGCTGCCTCTGCTAATCATCAAATACCCTATTATCTGGAAATGTTTCCTATGGAAAAATGTCAATGTTATAAATACCATGTTGTATTAGACCATATGAATATGTTTTCTGCTAGTTTTTATCCTTTTCTGCTATGTAAAGTTAAATATATGTCTTACAATTTAGAGAAATTTCCAGTTCTTATTTTAAACATATATAAGTAAAATATTTAATAGGATACTACGATCTCTGAGGATGAGGTTCTTAATGTCTTCTTCACTTCTGTAATTCCATTGCTCAGCAAAATGTCCGGTATATTGAAAGCTCTTAAGTATTTATTACATTTGTCAAAAAAGCTGAAAAGGAACTTTACTACATTTGGCAAGGTGACCAGTGTGATGATGTGTTTTTATGAAGTTGTTGTAGGGTGTTGTAGGACTGCCTGGCCGAGCAGGACTCTGCACCAGTGCCCAGCACACATTCACTTCCCGGGACCACCTCCAGGCAGCCGATGGGCCAGCACAGAGGAGAAATTCAAATGTGGCCTTAGATGTTACAGGTGACAGGAAATGGTGCCACTATCTTTGGGGGCGAGGGCCACGCCAGCAACCTCTCAGAGACTTGGAATATAAGAGCAAAGACTGTGGCAAAGGTGGTGGTCAAAGCAGAAGTGGTCAAAGAAAGGTGCCTTAAAAGTCCTTTCAGGTTAGCCTTGAAGACATAAAGAAATGGAAGAGAAAAAGGAATAAAAACTTGCAGACATTGGCAAACGTCAAGTCATATGAAGACTTGCCATGCCAAATAACCACCAATGTTTCTACACTGTTAAAAAAATTATGTGGACTCCAATGGAATGCTAGTGTTAGATTTGGAAAAAGAATAGCACAAAGTGAGAAAGCCCAAGATATCCTACAACAGAGAAAAGAATATTACTACCTTGAACCCCAGATATTTGCTTTGAACTACTGTTGTATTTGAGTTCTCAAATATTATGTGTTTGAGACATGATTAGAGAATTAATTGGTGATTTCTTAGGCTCAGGGACTAGGTAACAGTCCAGCTGTGAACCAGCTCTATGTCTGCATGGCTTAAGACAATGCCTCAACAAAATAATAAATTATGCTGCGGACTTTGAGGATAGCTCTTACTGAGTCAAAATCTCAGATGTTAATATGTGGGTGGATGTAAAAAAAAATTTCTATTTGCTTTATATAAAGCTTTTCATCAACCAGTGGGAGGGAATTAATTCAGTTCAGAAAGTTTAAGGTCTATACACAAAGATACAAACACATACATTTTAAAAAGTTTTCAAAGCAACTGCAGTTTGTTCCTTTAAAAAATTCTTTATAAGATAAAAATGTACCTTTGAGTTTGATTTAAAATTTAATTTTCAGAGAATATTACTCTAGCTCTTTGGCCTACCATGGGGATCATTCCATAAATCTGGAAAACTTATTTTTTCTCTCATAACTTTCATTAAGCCCCTATATTCTATTTGAAGTAGATTTTATTCTAAGTAAATAAATACTCATGCACTCCTACCTTTATTTATTTTCATGCCACATCTTTACCTCATATCTTTCAGGACCTACATGAAATCCTTCCTTTTTCAGTGGCTGTCCTCCAGCACCAGAGCCAGTACTGGTCTCTATTTAATCAGAACTAGAGTTACATGTCATTTTTCCATGTACTTCAATGACTCATCGGTATACACACTGCATCTCCCTAACAGACCTAACTTCTAAAGAAGACATCCTGTTTTAATCCAGCATTCTCCATGGTATGTGTCCAAGTGCTTTACACAAAGCAAGTTGTCAATAGCTTTGTTGAAGCATTCTATCTATTTAATAGAATAGTCCAGTTCTGCTGGACTCACTAAGGGGAAGACACCTGCCCAGACAGCCAATTACTCTGAGGCTTCCTGTCAAAACCAAGTTTCTCTCACATGTTTACTGAATGACTTATTTTTAATATTTTGTTACATATACACGATGTGTCTTTTGTAACTTAGTTGTGCAATATCAGTACTAGTGAATAGTTTAACTTTCTTTTACAGAGTAGATACTTTTTAATTTGCATTATTTTATCTCTCAAATTTTAACTGGAAGTAAGTTTCTTAGAGCCACCCTGCTATGTACCATCAACTATCACCTAATGTCAGCACACCCATGGGGTGTGATAGACACATTGGCTGGTTTTGAACGGCTTATAAAATAATTAGCAAAACCCATAAAACAATAAAGGGTGATGCCAAAGACACAATAATTCTTCATCAAAATCTAATCTATCATGAAAGTCATTCTCTTGGGATCATGTTCTTTGCTAGAGTTAATCCAATAAAGCAAATCACTAAATCAAATTAAGTCATTAATGACAATATTTTTACATTTCACATAGTATTTTAATCTTAACAGGAGACCTCTAGAATCCATCTGCCTTCCTCCAACTGAGGACATTACTTGAGGATTTTATGAGTTGTAAATTATTTTAAAGGTCCAACACAGAACATCACATGATTTTTTTATTAATACTTATTTAAAATGAAAAAATATTTTGTTTTGAAGAACAAAAATAATATTGTAGTATTCATCTCCATGGGGTAGGATGGAATCTGAAATGATGTAGCCAAATAAAATGAAATCACTAAACTGTATAATTTTTGAGAAGTTTAGCATTTTAGATACTAATTTTTAAAATTGCACACCCATCTATGCCAAGTCCCAAAAAGAACAACACAGAAGTCATATTCACCTTCTAAAAAAGTCCCAGGTATACAATTTGTCTCACTAGGTCCAAAAAATTAAAATAAAATGAAAATCTTAAAATATTCAAGAGCTTGATTAGGAGAAAAAGCAATTTCAAAAACTAATATTAATTAAAATCTTAAGTGGCTCATATGTTTAAAAATTTATTTATTTCCATACCAAAGTTTTGGGAATGAAATAAAATACTAAGGGTACAGAGACAAAAGAGCGCAAGTGAAACAACTACAAAGGAGCGTGGTTACAAAGCTGCCTAACTTGTAATCTGTATTCTGGTAGTCCAAAGAATACACAATACATTTAAATTTAAAAACCAAATAAGAAAAATGAATATTATTAAAGAGATGTTACATAAAAATTGAAAAATAGAGCTATATCACACCATTTTGCCCCAATAAATGAAACAAATATTTCTACATTTATTTTTTTCTTAAAAACATTTTTCCATCAGTCTTTTGGATTAAGATATTAATCAAAACAGAAGTTACAATGTATCAAAAGTACCTGGTAAAATGGTATTTCATTAAGGACCAAAATTAATGTAAATTAATTATAAGTATAGGGTATAGTTTTATGTGATGAAGTTATAAAATATAACGACTATAACACATCAAATCATTTCAACATACTTTTCCTAACAATCAAATCAGTGGAGCTCTTCCATTCATCACATATGCTACCAGCATTTCCAAATTTCACTATGATCATATAAGCAACCAAATTAATTTATTGATATTATTCTGAATAATCTGAATTCTATAATCCAAATTACATACCTGTAGTAGACTGAGGAGTGGCCTCAAAAAGCTATGTCCAAGTCCTAAATTCTGACACCTGTGAATGTGATCTTATTTTAAAAAAGGGTCGTTGGATCTGCAGATGACATCATGCAAGTTTAGAGTGGGCCCTGCATCCAATCATGAGTGTCCATACACAAGAATCAGAAAAATAGAAAAGAGGAAGGCGAACCCATGTGCAGACAGAGAGACTGGAGTGATTTTTGGGTAAACCAAAGATTGCTAAGGGTTGGTTGTCTAAGCCTAAGACACGAGAATTTAGAAAACAGGCACAGAGCAGACTGCTTCTCCTTCAGTGACTCCAGAAGGAACCGACCTTTCCAAATAACTTGATTTCAGATTTCCTGTCTCTGAACTATGAGAAAATAAATTTACATTGTTTTAAGTCACCCAGTTTGTGGTAATTTGTTACAGTGGTCCTAGGAAACTAATATTCCATAGAACCAAAAGTATAAAAATGATAATGACTGTCAGTACTTTTTAAATTTATTTTAATCTGTTTTATCAAAATACATCTTAATTAAAATTTTTCCATTTAAAAGCTTTATAGAATTCAGATACATAATAAAACATATATCATAACATCTAGCAATACACAACTTGTATAAGTCATTATTTTAAAGGACAGTTACTCTCTTATAGCTTTATTTTTTATTATTTTTTTAATTTATATTTTTGTTGTATTTTTTCCATTACTATTTACTCTCTTTATACCCCGTCCCACAATCATCACACTGTTGTCCATGTATAAGTCTTTTCCTTTTTGCTCAATACCCCACCAGCTGTCATCCTACTCTCCATCTATGAGTCTGTCTCTATTTTGCTTGTTAGCTCAGTTTGTTCATTAGATTCCACATATGAGGTAATCATATGGTATTTGCCTTTCTCTGACTGGCTTATTTAACTTAGCATAATGTTCTCCAGGGCCATCCATACTGTCGCAAAGGGTAAAATTTTCTTCTCTACTGATGGACACAACATCACCAATCATCAGAGAAATGCAAATTAAAAGCACAGTGTGATATCATCTCACACCTGTCAGAATGGTTATCATCAATAAACCAATAAACAAGTGATAGAGAGGATGTGGAGAAAGGGGAACCCTTTTAAACTGCTGGAAGGAATGCAGATTAGTGCAGCCACTGTGGAAAGCAGTATGGAGATGCCTCAAAAACTTAAAAATGAATCAGCCCTTTGACCCAGCATTCCTACTTCTGGGAATACATCTGAAGGAACCCAAAGCATTCAAAAGGGCATAAGCACGCCTATGTTCTTGTAGCTGACTTTGTGTACAGTGTTCTAGCTAGTAAGCATTATGATCAGTCTTGCAATGATGACTAAAAATATTGCTTTTGTCATTTAGTACCACCAATCAATTATAATTTTTTAAAATATTAAATATGTGTATTCAAGTGAATCCATCTGGACATGGCAGAAAGATGCTGTCAAAATTATCATAGAAGAGGGAGAAAAAATATCTGAGTTCCATTTCTTGCTCTGGTTATTTTAAAGTCATATGAACATGGGATTAACTAAACCTCAATTTCTTTATTTGTTAGGTATTACTGACGAAATTTGCCCATCTAACTTCTTAAAATTCTCTACAAAATAAAATGAAAGGTATGTGAGGATCATTTCTACATTATTGGAGCTATATACATCAACATTTTCTAATTTGAGTAATGTTTTGATAATAAGGTATGAAGAAAATGTAGGTGTGAACCAGTAGAAGGATCTTATAGAACTGAATCCAGTTCTCAAAAGCAGTAGTTTCTTCTTGTGCAAAAAGTAATACATTGAACTAACAAATATCAAATTTGAAAATAATTTAGTCCTGAAAAAACATGTATAACCACTTTATTCTTGTTAATAAATGAAAAAGAAGACAGACTAAAAGAAGTTGGTAGTATAACCTAATATCTTTATTTTCTCATGTTGATCTAGCAATAGTTTTGTATTAATTTTGGCTTTAAAAACATTTGTCATTAGCAGTTTGAAGATTACATTGTTATGTTAAAAGACTATATTGGTGGGAGAAAATGACTTAAGTAACTTTGTTAATAAAAGGAGTCTATAACACTAAACACAAAAGTAATTGCACATAAGTACTGTTCTCTCATCGATCAAGCTGTTTCCCATAAGGAAATGATTTAACCATTCTGAAACCACTATACATGTGTAGTGGGACTGAACAATTAAGTAAATATATGGTGGATAGTGGAAACCAAGTCTCTGAATGGGAGGTTTTAGAGAAACCAGGGGAGGAGGAGGGTAGAATAATCCATGTAGTAATGGATTGGAGTTGAAGATAGTATGAACTCACATTTAGTTTAATCTTGATATAGATAGTTACACATAGAAAAATTTCTTTGTCTTATTAGCATAAGCATGCACACATATATCTCTTTGCTGTGTCAGCTGATAGGTCTTGGAAACAATGACACCCCACCAGCAAGAACACACCTAGTGCTCCAAGCTTGGTTTCAAATGCCATTATTTAATAAAAGGTGCCAGCACTCTGTGGAGAAATGGCTGATGCTAGGACTGGTCAAGAAATATACAGGATGAGGCTGGAGCATCTGTAGAGCCACAAAATAAGGAAGTGATAAGAAATTTGGACGTATGTCAAAGGAACACACTAGTCAAATGATAGAACACCTAGTGGCTAAAGCTGGAATAATCTCAGCAAGAAAGTAAACAAAGCTGCATTGGATTATAACCCAGACTATAAATAAACATGTGTGTGTCCATACTGGCACATTATCACTGTTTTTTTTTTTTTTTTTTTTAACTAAAATCCTGTAGCACTATGATAATCATAAGAAAAACATAACACAAGTCTCCATAGAGGGACATTTTAAAAAATATCAGACCAGTATGCCTCAAAACTGTCAAGGTCATTAAAAAAACAAGAAAAATCTGAAAAACTGTCACAGCCAAGAGGAGCCTAGGGAGACAGGATGACTGAATGCAGTGTGGTATTTTGGGTGATATCCTAGAACATAAAAGAACATTAGGTAAAAACTAAGGAAATATGAATTAATTATTTTAACTAATAATAATGTATCAATCTTGGTTAATTAAATGTGAAAAATGTACCGTATTAACATAGATAATAAAGGGGAAAGTAATCATGGAGGTGTATGGGAACTCCCTGCAATATCTTTGCAATTTCTATAAATCTAAATACTTTTACTTCTGAAAAGAATTTTTTTAAAAAAGATTATATTCACAGAAATTTAGACAAAGAAGCAGACTTATTCCCGCATTCCAATGACCTCAGTTTATGAATAAAACTGAGATACTTGCTTGTGGTCATAAAATTTATTAAAGGAATTAACTGAGATTTTTATTTAATTCAATGTATTATCCTCTATACTACAATATCAATTTATTACTGGAGACAAATGTAAAATTCATGGGATTAGTTTTATAAGGGAACAACTGGAATTATCTTCTGGAGGGCAGGCCCCTTCTAGTACAGGCTTCCTCAACTAGGTGAGTGTTCCAAGAACCCATCTGTATCAGTGTACCAGCTGGTGTTGTTTTGAGAAGCTGCATTCAGCTTCAGTGATTTTTTTTTTTGAAGATTCTTTGAGTGGATTTGCCCATTTCATGATGGGTGTTTTATGAGTACCTGCTTACACCACTCTAAGTGTTCAGTAGTTTTTGACCAAAAATGGCACGACTCCCATGCCCCACCCTCCCTATTCACCCAGTCTTGACCTGAGCAACTTTTTTTTTTGTTTCCCAGGATGAAAAAGTCCTCAAAGGAAAATGTTTTGCTGATGTGGAAGAGGTGAAACAAAAAACAGCAGAAGCACTAAAAGGCATCAAAGTTGACAAGCTCAAAAGTGTTTGGAGGAGTGGGAAAAATGTCTCGATAGGTGTACTGCATCAGCTGGAGAGTACTTTGAAGGTAACTGAGGTGTAAACATGTAAGAATAAATACACAATTTTTATACATAAATTTCAGGTTTAGAGGGTCTCTTCTCATGTTATTTTCTGATGATCCCAGTAGATGCTGTGCATAATTCAGTAATATTTGTGGCATAATTTCAACAGAGCTCATAGTAATTTGCCATTACATTTAACTGGAAAATGAATAAGTAGTGCTTAGAGAATATCATATTATATATTTCACTTACTAAATTAATAGAAGATATTGAATATGATCTTTTCTAAAGATCATGTATGTGCTCTTTTATAACTCAGTGATTCCCAAATGGGCTTTTGGGTGTATACTTTTGCACGCCTTGAAACTTGGTCTTGACAATCACTTTGTGCAGACCATCGATCTCTTCCTCCATGACCATATTTCTAGTTTTTACTTTGTCATATACTTTGTTAGCCTTTGACAGGCAGTTTCCTCCTTCAATTCTGTTACTTCTGAGAAGCCAGCCATGTGGTATCAAAGAGAGCACCAGAACAGTGGAGTTTTGGGCTCTGCCACTTTTTAGCAATGAAATTTGAAACAACTATCTAAACTTTTTGAGCTTCTAAGGATTACTTAAAGATATAATGATATGTATGCTATATCTATGTTTCTTTTATTTGTTTTCTATGAGATGAAAGTAAGTACCTAAGCTTATAAGATTTTAGAATCAAAAACAGTTACAGTAGAAATGAATAATACATATAGTTAATAAACATTTGAGAATTAGTCTGTATTTAGAGCTGATAAGATGTCCAGCACTATACTAAAGTACTTTGTATCTATTATTATATTTAATTACTATGTAGTAGGTTTATTACCATTTCCACTGACAGTTAAAGAAATGAGCCATAGGAAGGTTAAATGACTTGCCCATATGAGCAGTAATGGTGAAATCTGGAATCATGCTTTATTTTTTCAATTTGAAGTAGGTCATTTATTTGTTTACACTAAATTTTAATTTTTCTAGTATGTCTGGATGAACAACAATAAACAATGAAGCAATACTCATAGAATCACCACAAAGAAAGTACTTTCTTCTTCATTAAAAGTCTATTATATCATTTAGGATGCGTTTCACTGAAACCTAGCTTATATTGGCTTAAACAGTAAATAATACTGTTCTAACTTGGTATATAAGGTAAAGTTTAGAGGTAGGGTGGCTCTGGGGAGTGACCATCTCTCCATTCTGCCAATTCCTAAATAAGATTCATTCTAAGACTGCTTCATTTTGTGGTCAAATATGGATATATTTAATAATCTTGATTTCATATATAATATCCAAGTAAGAAAATGAGCACAGTAATAAAAGAGGCAGTTTGTTTTCTGTGTATCTTCTTAAGACTAAGGACACTTTTTTGCAGACCTCCTTTCCTGTCTCATTGGACAGAACTGGGTCTAAACTAATCACTGGAGAGAGACTGGAATGGCCGTGACTGGGCTAGACCAATCAGGATTTACCTTGGAGCTTGAAATAGATACTTCCTTCCCAGAGACTTGTAGGTGAAGGCAGAGACCTGAATAAAATCAGGGTTCTGCCAGCATAGAAGAGGTCACAGGTCTAGTCATGTGCAGACACCCCACAATCAAGTAAATGGAGGTGCCACAGCTACACCTCAGGCTACCACTCTTACTGCTTTTCATTTTTAGTATGTTGCTTCTACTTTATCAGATACGGCTTTCAGTTGCATTAAATATTATTTTCTAAAGCTTATATAATCAAAGGACTTATTATAGTTTTATTATACTGAATTTGTTTTGAAAAAACTGACAACTCACAACATGACTTAGGAAGTTAAGACTGGAATTCATCCTATATTCTATCTAGTCTCCTATTTTAATTTATATAAGTTATTTCATGAGAACAAAAGGTCCCAAGAAATGCAATAAACTTCCCTGTGAAAATTTAACCTGTGCATATTCTCACAGATCAATTAAAGAAGCATTATAATGAGATAAATGATCAAAAATATTGCCAGTCTGCTTCCTCAGGTGTACGCAAGAATTCTTGGTACTTGTAGCAAAACGAAAAGAACATGTAAGGCAAAAAGAAATTGGTGTGAACCCCACCTCCACTCCATTTTATTTGTGTGATCCTAGGCCTACCACTTTTTAAATTTATACTTTGAGTTATAATCCAATACAACTCAGACTATATTTATTTGATTCCTTATTTGTAAAACTGAGATCATTTGTACCTCACCACTGTGAGGTATACATTAGCTAAATGTAAGAAATAAGCAATACAGACTGTTTTTCTTTTTTCTGCTTTCTCTATATAGACTGCTCCTAGAGCTTCAGTCACATCTGAAGCAATTTTTATGCTTCATTTGCCATGTCAAGTCAGGTAAAAAATGTGTGTGAACAAATGTGTGGTGACTTTCAAATAGTCTGAGGCAGGTGGGTGTAGAAGAAAGAGAGCAAGAGCCTCAAGTGAGACCAAAGTAATAAAATTCAGTAGGAGCACTTGGAATGTGAAATCTGTAGAGTGTTCAATCATTGAACATGTTAACAGCATCCTTGAGTTAATTACTTGCACCCAATACCTTTGTATATTTTGGCTGGAAACACTGTGGTATATGTGATACTTAATATTATGTGAACTGGGCTGGGCTATGGTGCCAAGATATTTGGACAAATGCTATTCTGAATGGTATTTTTTTGGAGGAGATAAACACATTTAAATGAGTAGACTTTAAATAAAGCAGATTGATTACCCTCCATAATGTGGATAGACCTCATCCGATCCAAATCTCTATTTTTAATAGAAAAACAGAATGAATAAAACCACTACCTTTCTTTTTCTCTCTAGCTCTCCCTCCCTCTCTCCCTCTCTTTTTCATGAGAGAGACATGCATGACATATATTACATTTTTTGGCTCTATTTCTCTGGGGAATCATAACTAATAGCTCACAGTATTCACCCCTTGTCTGTGGCTTCACTTTCCATGGTTTTAGGTACTTGCTGTCAACCTTGGTCCAAAAATATTACATGAAAAATTCCAGAAATAAATAATTCATAACATATTAAACTGTGCTGTTCTGAGCAGCATGATGAAATCTCACACTTTCCCCCTCTGTTTTGTCCTGGATGCAAATCATCCCTTGGTTTTTTGTATCTATGTTTTATCCACTACCCACTGTTAGTCACTTAGTAGACTTCTCGGTTATGAGAGAGAAAGACCACATTTATGTATCTTCTATTATAGCATATTGTTATAATTGTTCTGCTTTAGTATTAATTATTATTGTTAACCCCTTACTGTGTCTAGTGTATAAATTGAAGTTTATCATAGGTATGTACGTATAGAAAAAAACAGTATATATAGGGTTTGGGACTATTTCTGGTTTCAGGCATTCACTAGGGGCCTTGTTACGTATCCCCTATGGATATGTGGGGACTGCTGTAAGTATCTGGGTCTACCTTAAACATTTCATGATGTAGTGGAAAGGCACATATAATGAGAAGAGAAGATTTGGTTTCATTTGGAGCTCTGCCATTTCCTTTTGCTAAGTTTCCTTGGTTGTTTTTTAGCTGGCTGATTTACTCCCCTGGGCTATATATTTTCTATATTCACTATATAGTGGTAATCATATCCACCTTAATAGAGAGACATAAATATCAATGTGAAAGGTATTTTCTAATTACAAAGTATAATGTTGGTTATCATAATTTTTCTTACCATGTTAAGCATCATTATTCACATCACTTGCTAGAAAACAATCCATTGATTAATGGAAACAAGAGGACTTCTTCCTAGGGAAGCACAGCCTATGTGTCAAAAATTTAAACTTAGCTTTTGGAAAATTCTTAGAAAAAATTCTAAAACAAGGAAATAATATCTCGTAACTTCTGAGAATAACCATGAGCCTGCCCTTGTATCAACCATCATCAACTTACTGTTCAAAAGGCTTTGCAAAGATTTTCAGCCCAGAATGGTACTACTGTATTTGACCAAGATATTGTCATCACTACATGGGAGGGCTGTTCAGAAGTTGTCGAGCCATGTAATATGAAAAATAGAGATGTTTATTGAAGAATATAGAAGAAACATTGCAAACAGGACAATGATGTCTCAGTCACCTTCAGAGTAGGCACCTTGGTACCTCACAGAGTTCTCCAATTGCCATCAGCTGCCACATCATATTTTTCCTGAATCTTATTGATGATCTGAAATTTCTTCCCCTTCAAAGGTGATTTTAGTTTTGGAAAAACCAAAAGTTGCAGCACTCCAAATCTGGCCTGTAGAGGGGCTGAGTCACCTAGGTGATTTGATGTTTTGCCAAAAAACTCTGCATGAGATGTGATGCATGAGCAGGTGCATTGTTGTGATGAATCTGCCAATCACCAGTTGCCCATAGCTGCGGACTTCTGAATCATCTGAATAGTTTCCACAGAGGAATGTTCAAGCTCAACATAAAATTTCATGCAAGTTTGTTGCTCTACTCACTCATTTTGAATGTGATGGCCACACAGTACACATGCTCACTCAATGGTATCTACCACCCCCACTGACTAGCACAGTGAAGTTGTCATTGTTCACACATGTGCATTCCAGTCCACTCTTCTTGGCTGTCAGGTTACATTGATGTCATGCAAACTGTTCTTGCTTATATTAACAATGGCTGGACTTTTTCCAGATAGGCCTTCATATTTTAATATACTTAAACAAGATCAAAACATACTCCCTGACATTTTACCATAGACTATATTCCTGAGTTTAGTCTCCAGATCGAAGGCAAATGAAGCTTAGTAACTTGACACTCTGTAGTAGTGGAGTAGGAAAAGCTCACACTTCATTAAAAAGCTATAATTTAGTTAACTGTGACTAAACACATCTTTCCAGGTAAGCATTAGTAGATGGGATGATGCATTCAGATTTACATCTATTCAAGTGATGCATTAGTAGAATTTTGTTCCTCAAATCAATTTCTTCACACATATAAGTGTCATTTGGTTGATGGGAACAGTCCCTCAAGGAACACTCTCTAGTGATTTTTTTCTGTCAAGTCTCCCTTGATTTCTTTCTCCCTGTTTTTTATGACTATGATTTAAATGAGCTCCCTGAATCACAGAAGTATTTGCAAAGTTGACAACTGCATATAAGTGACCATATTGATGTACGTTATTTATTATGTGATGTTAACAGTTTGACTTAAAATACCCTAGCAGTCCAGGTTGAAATTAAAGATAAATGGACATCATCTGAAATAGGTAAGTCAGTCGAGCAGACTATCTCTCAGACATCTATTCCAGTATCTTCTCTGCACTCACTCTAAACCCTGGCTGGCCACTTCAGGGTTTCAAGTCAAAAACCTCTTCAGTCAACAGCAATTTATTGAGCTTTTATTATGGGTAAGGCATTTTTCTAGGTGCTAAAGACACCACACTTGATGCTGGGGTTGAAATTCAATCTGGAAGATTTATCACTTAACGTATAGCCAGTGGGACCAGTCTCATTTAATGGAAGTTTTTATTTATAGTATATGGTAGAAGGACACAAAGGCTAAAGGAAATGCAAAAGACAGTTTTTTTCTTCTGAAAACTTGGAGAACACAAACTCTTTAAATGGTAATAGATTCCAAAAGTTTAGAAAAATCAAATGTACTTTTCATAGTATCTGGACATTTTTACATGACCATTTTTAATCAATGACCAGCTTCTATCCCTTTTCTTCTCAGGAAGTAAATGTCACTGCCACCCACAAGTGCTCCTGCCTATTCGAGTCAGATGACTATGTTCCTCTCCCATATCACCATGCACTTTCCCTGGCCACAGAACTGCAATGCTTACTCAGTTTCATCTGTCTTTCTTGAAAAACTATGAACATTCTGACAGAAAGAACCATGTATTTCTTGATATATATTTATCTCTAGGGTACACAGTAGGTGCTCAATCTATATATTTGTCAAATAAGCAAATGAATGGGTCAGTTAAGCCACAATAAGTAAAGAAATTGCAGATCCCTTCTCTAAATCTAATAACCTTCATGTCTCTACCGCATTCATTCTTTAACTTATTTATTCAATAATTATGAATTAAGCTTCTACCTCAGTATATCAAAATTGTAATTAAATATTCAACATGTGATGCTTAAGAAAGTATATCTGAATATGAATTAATTAACTAGGCCATCAATTACTGATATTAACATGCTTATTTTCAATATAATCTATAAATTCATGATTTTATTTTAATTATGTTTTAACGCATTTAAATATTCATCAACTCCACTTATTTTCTTCTTGCCTGCCCTTCCCCCAACCAGAATATAAGCCCCAGGAGGACAAGGATTTTTGACCATTTTGTTTACTGCCTTTTCCCTCAAGTTCTTAGAATATTCCTGGCACATACTAATTACTCAATTACTGTTTGTTGCATGAATGAGATAATAAGTTAATGAATATACATTAGAAATAACTTGGTTTGTAGATTAAAGCCCTGGATTCAAGATCTGGCTAGAAAACTCTTACAGTACCAACTCCATAGAGTTTTGTAAGGATTAAATAAGATGATGTTTGTGAAACCAAATTGAGAAATACTGACCAAATGTAAGGTATCATTAATAATCTTGAAGCAGAAAAACATCCCATTATAATAACACTGATAAAACTTAATACTACAATTTATTAAATTGTATTTTTCAGTTTTATAAGCTAGTCAATGAAAATTTGAATTAATTTTTGAAGTTTGTCTGCCTACCTCACCAACATACCAAGTGCCCAGTACCAGACTGTTCCCAGTCAATATACTTAACTAGCTTGGTGTAGAACTATATGCAACTCTTACACCAGTGGAAGGGGGGGAAGGAGAAAGAACCTGCTCACAATGACAAACTGACATATTTCCCACACATGCAAATGATTGACTTCCTGTTCATTTGAGATGAAACAAGTTTGTTCTAATTAAAGTTGAAAATGTGGAAACTTCTAGCTAAGATGGAGGCATAGGTAGATATGTTTTACTTTCTTGCACAACCAAAAAAAGGACAACAACAAATTTTAAAACAAAAAACAATGAGAACATCCAGAAAATCAAACTATTTGAAAGTCCAACAACCAAGGAGTTAAAGAAGAAACATTCATCCACACTGGTGGGAGGGGCAGAGATGGGTAGCTAGGGCCGAGAGGATATCCAGCAAGGCAACACCTGGGGGACCAGGCAGTTCCACATTTGCATGTGGATAAATGGGGAGGAACAACTGGGGAGTGAGACAGACCATGCAACCCAGGTTTCCAGCATGGGGAAATAAAGCCTCAGAACTTCTAGCTGTAAAATACTGTGGGGGTCTAGGTGGCAGGAGAAACTCCCAGTTTCACAGGAGAGTCTTTGGAGGGACCCATGGGGTCCTAGAACATACACAAACCATCAACCTGGGAATCAGCACCAGAAAGGTGCAATTCTCTTATAGGTTAAGGTGAAACGTGAGAAAAGTCAGGCAAGAGCTGAGCAAGTGGCATTGTTCCCTCTCTGACCCCTCTCCCACATACAGCACCACAACTCAGCAACATGGTTTGCCCCGCCCTGGCAAATACCTAAGACTCTGCCCCTTACAATGTAACCGATGACCTGAGACAAAGAAATATGGCCCTAATAAAAGAACAGATCAAAAGCCCAAAAATAGAACTAAGCAATGAAGAGATAGCTAACCTATCACATGCAGAATTCAAAACACTGGTAATCAGGATACTCACAGAAATGATTGAGTATGGCCACAAAATAAAGGAAGAAGTGAAGGCTATACAAAGTGAAATGAAGAAAAATATATGGGAAATCAACAGTGAAGAGAAGGAAACCAGGACTCAAATCAATGATTTGGAAGAAATCATTGAGATTTCCTTCAATGAGAAGGAAGAAATAAACATTCAACTGGAACAGAATGAAGAAACAAGAATTCAGAAAAATGAGAAGAGGTTTAGGAACCTCCAGGACAACTTTAAATGTCTGAATATCCAAATCATAGGGGTGCCAGAAGAAGAGGAAGAGCAAAAAATTGAAAACTAACTGGAAAAAATAATGAAAGAAAACTTCCTCAATCTGGCAAAGGAAATAGACATGCAAGTCCAGAAACCTCCAAGAGTCTCAAAGAAGCTGGACCCAATGAGGTACACACTAAGATACATCATAATTACATTACCCAAGATTAAAGATAAGGAGAGAATCTTAAAAGCAGAAAGAAGAAAGGAGACAGTTACCTACAAAGGAGTTCCCGTAAGACTATCAGCTGATTTCTCAAAAGAAATCTTGAAGGCAAGAAGGGGCTGGAAAGAAGTATTCAAAGTCATGAAAGGCAAGGACCTATATCCAAGATTACTCTACCAGCAAAGCTATCATTTATAATGGAAGGGCAGATAATGCTTCCTAGATAAGGTCAAGTTAAAGGAGTTCATCATTACCCAGCCCTTATAATGTGACATGTTAAAGGAACTTATCTAAGAAAAAGAAGATCAAAACTACAAATAGTAAAATGACAACAAACTAACAGCTATCAACAACTGAACCTGAAAAACAAAAACAAACAACTAGGACAGGAACAAAATCACAGAAATGGAGATAATATGGAGGGTTGTCAGTGGGGTGGGGAAGAGGGGAGAAAAGGGGAAAAAGGTACAGGCAATAAGAAGCATAAATGGTAAGTAAAAAATAGACAGGGAGAGATTGAGGGTAGTATAGAAAATGGAGAAACCTAAAGAACTTACTTGTTCGACCCATGGACATGAACTAAGTGGGGGGATCCTGGAGGGAGTGGGGGTACAGTGTGGGGGTGATAAAGAGAAGGAACAAATGGGACAACTGTAATAGCATAATCAATAAAATATACTTAAAAGTTGACACTCTGTTTACAACTACCATTTCATTATAAAACAGGTTATCTGAAGCACTTGCATAGACACTGCTGTTTCCATTTATTGGCTTATCTCCATAATTCCAAGCATCTTGTTCTGTGCCAATCTGTTTGTGCCTTAACTGAGCTCTGCGAAGTACAAAGTACCAGGGTTCCTATGCGGGAATCCAGGCACAGGAACATTCCACTAGACTGCTTGGTTAACAGCGAGGGTTCTAGGGCCAAATGACCAGGGTTTTTGTTCTCTTTTCACCATCTAATGAGCTGTGTGGTCCTAAGCAAGTTACTTAACATCTCTGGATTTTAATTTTTTTATCCAAAACATCAGTAATACCCGTGTTTCTGTGAAGAGCAAAGGAGGTAATTTTAATAAAATAGTAAGAATAATGCTAGGAAAAAATTAAGTGTTCTTACTATTAAGAAGGACTTTCCCCAGAAAACAAAAATGCTTTGCTTTAAAGTCCCTGAATAGTCCTTACCCTACAGATGTACACCCACAGATTTGCCCCTGTGTGGGTGACTGAGGGCAGTTATTGGAAGAGTTAAGAAGTACAGGATAATTAAATCCTCATGTCAAATCACACATTCTACTCTTTATGAGAGTTTCATAGCCTAAGAGTAGGCAGTCACTTACTTTATAGACCTTAAAAATAAAAATATACGCTTTATTATAAAAACTGAGTAAGTAAAGAAAATTCACTGGAAAATTAAATGGAATAATTGTAGCTAAATATTTTCAAAAGAGGCAAGTAATGTGTATCTGTACAGATTTCATAATATACCATAACATATTAGTGAAGTACCGTCTGGAAGAATTAATTGCTTTAGAATGAGCAATGTGCTACACCCTTTCACTACAACTGACAGACACTGAAGCCAGCACTGGCTGAACTTCACTATGTGTGGTAATGCCCATTGCACCATTAGAGCAGGACAACCAAGCTAAGGGAAATAATGTTGCAAGGGTAGCAGTTGTGGTGGAGAAATTACTGTTGGAAAAATACAAGTTACAAGCAGCTATTGACCTAGTAGTGGTTAAAAGCCAGACTTCCTGGATTTGAAATCCAGCCCTTTTCATTACCATCTGAGATGCTGGCCAAGTTAATTTATCTTCTCATGCCTTACTTTCTTCATTAAAAAAATGGACAAGATGATGCTACCTATTTCATAAGATAATTGTGAGGTTTAAGTGAATTGATCCATTTATGTGAAATGTTTAATATAGCACCTGATATACCGTAAATACTCAAAACTCTTTGTAGGTACAGTGCACCTTCTGTTTGTTGATTATATATGTTGATATTAAAGGAAATGATGTCAGACTCCTCCTCATCCTTTAGCATACTTTGGGTAACACCTCCTTCAGGTTGAGCAGGAGTCAGTCAGGCAAACGAGTAGCAAAGGCTCTGAGGAGAGGAGCAACACAAAGAGTCCACATAATAAATGCAGGGTTTGAACACATCTAGGCTTTGGTAAGACACCTGTTAGCATCAGATGGTGTGACTTACAGAAGAAAACTATGGGTGGCAGAGGGGCCAGATCACATGCTGCTAGACTACTTCAGGTGAGAGGTGATAGGGGTATGGACTAGGGCATTGATAACAGGAGAAGGAGACCATGGGCAAGCAGGAAAACCTGTGTGGTCAGAGTATGAACAGCACTGAGCAATGAATAAAATATAAGGTGCTAAGGAGAGGGGGAATTCAATATCAAGCCATGAGAGGCAGGTTAGGAAAGTAATTCCAAAGGCGTTTCAGAATCATTAGGAGCCCTAACAGAATTGTCAGCATGAACAAAGCCTTCCTGGGGGTTGCTTGGTAGAAAAAGAGTACAATTGTGCTTGTGTTACTATTTGTTTTCTGAAATGCTTGCTTACTAAATAAAATTGGTCAGAGAAAGCACCAAAAATTAGTGTGATACTTTTGGAAAACAGTTTGATGATATCTATAAAGAGGCATAAATTTGTCCATAATCAATCATATAAGAATTTTACTTCTAATGAATTATTTCAATGCGTTTAGTCAGTAAAGGGATGAAGAACTATACAGAAAGGTATGATTTAGACATTATTGATAATAAGGAAAATGTCTGCATAGCCTGAATGACCTTCAGAAAGAGATAAGTTATGTAGTGTTCCAACCTCACAGAATGTCACACAGATAATAAGAAATATACATATTGATAGCTCCTACCACTTACTACCAAGTTCAGTACACAAGACACTTTATAGATTATTTCATTTGATCATCATAATTCTCTACAGAGGATATTGTTATCCACATTTTATAAAGGAGAGAAACAGGCTACAGAGATTTTAAGCAAATTTCCCAAGGTCACCCATCAAATGAATGACAGAGGGGCTGGACATGCTGTCCGTGGACAGGGTGTGTTAAGGGATTTAGAGTCACTTATGTGTGTTCACAACTGTAAGAAGTTCCCAGCTGCTGCTTCCACAGGGGAAAGATGAGAACAAGGAGTTAAGCTCAGGTAAGGTTCACCTGATTACAAAGCCTGTATTCTGAACCCCAGGCTTGCCAAGTCACGCTGAAATGACAAAAGATGGAATTCAACTGTAAAACATGCAGACCTAACAGTGAAATCAAAGGATGGTACAAAGAAATGAAAACTGTTTTGTTTTGAAAAGAAATTTAAATTTCCTTAGGTATTGTTTCAACTTGGTTTTATAAATAAAGGACATTTTAAAACAAGTAAATATTAAAGAAAAAAATCTTTTATATTTCCCACACCTAACTCTCTTGCAGACATCTTGAACTATAGTACATTTTTTAAAAATTAGTCCAAAATGTTTATTAAATATCTATCATTTGCTTAAGAATAAAATGGAAATATTCCTTTAAGCACCTGTTAATTTGTTCTAAAAACAAAAGAATATAAAACAATATAAAGGATTGCTAGATATATAAATATAGTTTTATTATTAAAGCCACTTGGATTCTACTGTGGGTTTCCATGAACTTATATTATTGTTATTAATTTGCTTAAAATAAAATGTGACTATTTTTCAATTAACTAAAATTCCAAGAATAATGAAATTTTGAAATAATGCAAATTACAGAATTTTCACTTATGCTTCA
This sequence comes from Phyllostomus discolor, assembly GCF_004126475.2. Classification (NCBI taxonomy): domain Eukaryota; kingdom Metazoa; phylum Chordata; class Mammalia; order Chiroptera; family Phyllostomidae; genus Phyllostomus; species Phyllostomus discolor. The sequence goes on along the minus strand of NC_040907.2, from coordinate 51,236,305 downwards.
TTCATTACTCAGCCTCTCTTACATACTACATGCTACAAAGTCAAACTTAATTCTCTGAAAAAAAAACTGATTCTTTGAAAAGCATATATATAGCATGAAACAACATATTGATTATAAAAATTTATGTAAAAATACAAAGCTAAAATGCTTGTGAGGCATTAGAAGGTAGAGGTTAAGTGTCAGGATTCCTGGGTTTGGATCCTAGCCATGTCCTTTAAGACCCTGAGATCATTCTTCCTCTCCAACCACACGTCTACAGCTTCCTCATTCGTGAAAATGGGAAGATATCATTTCTTTGCTCCCAGAAATGCTGTGAAGCTTAAATAGATGTAAGGCATTTATCAAAGTATGCCTTCTACATGAGCTCTTATTGTTTAATCTAAAAGTAAGGTGCTCGGCACAGCTCCTCCCAGTGTAAGTTCTTACACTTCTGCAGTGTCCCTAAATTTGGCTATGCTTTAGCCAAAATCTTAGTAGACAGAAAACTGCCATATATCTAGTCCTAAACTCAAATGAGGCAATATGCTCTCCTAGATTAATAAAAAATGCTGTGGTGTTTGGTTAACATTAGGTGCTTATAATGTAAATACTCAAAAGTTATGAAAACATTCAAGTGTTCCCCAAAAGTCAGCTTTTTTTGAGCCAAAAATATTACTTGCTCTTTCTTTTCCTTTTTATTCTTTTGTCAGGGGTAAATTACAAGCTCTCAGAAATTTTGATTCTTTATTTCTTTTTGTGATGTTCTTATGTTCTTTTGAATCAGCATATTTATATAATAATTTAACTTTATTTAAAACTTTCATTAAATTGGAACATCGGCTTTTTACAGGCTGAAGACATAAGGGAGGTATTTGTGAGTTGGTGTGTGCATGTGCGTGAGTGTGAGGGAGGGACAAGAGAGAAGAATGAGAATGTCTGAGAGGCAAGATAACCTATACCACCTTATTGTAGCATCTGGCATAAAGTAAAGTAGTTGTCTTTATTCCCTTTGAAACTGTAAGGTGATTAAGAATAGGAGTTAAGTCCACCCCCACCACTTGACATAATGCTTTGCATGTAGGGAACATAATGAGATCAACATATTTTAATAAGTATTTACAGGGCAAGTAGGAGAAAAAATAAATTAAAAAGGAAACAAAAGAAGTAATGAGAACACAGAGAGATGAAGACAGTTTTTGTGTTACTGAGGTAAGACTGTAGACCAGCCTTAAGGAGATACCGCACAGATAGATGTGATAAATTTGCTAATGCTTTATTAATAAGAATAAAAATGGCTGTTCCTTTTTCATCTAATTACTATTTAATCTAATTGGGTGAAGGCATGACTAGTTAGGTACCCACCTGATCATCATTCCTGATTGGCAGATTAGAATTCTTATAAATTTGCAGATAGTGTAGAAAAATAGAAAATATGGCCAAATCTTGGTTATCAATCATCTTGTTTTTCAAACAGTTTGGTTCTCATGGAAAAAATGTCTTGGTTGTCTAACAAAACTTAGGGTCTCAATTCTCTGCCCGACAACTCTTTCGTGCTGATACCTGTATGATCAGTCTTGTGTCTCTCAGGAGACAAACAAGGGAGATTCGGTTTTTGAACAAATCACTTTCAAAACAGTTTTCCACAACGAATTAAGTTCAAGAAACAAGGTTCCACTATATTTGTCTTGGTCATATTGGGTTACGAAAAACTGGAATCAGAGGGAGTTGTCAAAAAATACTAAAAATCAGATTTATAAATGTTCATAGAGTGAATCCAATGTGGAAACTATTGTTTTTATTATGCTTTTCTATAGGGAGATTATTTGAGGATCATATGGCCTTACTTCAAAGCATATATGATTTATGTTTGCTGGCAGAGATTTTTTTCCTCTTGACATCTATGAAGAAACTGCTGTTCTTCCAAAATGCTTCTTAGCCCCTGCCCTTTTTATGAAGTGGCAACATAAATGTTTCTCAGCAACATCAGACACTGGTATGAATAAATGTAACTAAAATGTAGATAAAGTGTAAGTTCTTCCGTGGTAAGTTCTTCCGCGCCCATTTTTGGGCATTGGTTACCACTGTTTTTGTTTCTGCCTTTTTATTCTGAGGAAATCATTAGGCAGTTTCAAAAAGTAAATCAAATTAACTCTTATAACTGCTGGGCACAGGATCTTCCTCTGGTATGCTAACCAGAATCAATAATCAATGACTATATCTTGTTGTTTTTAATAGGATTTTTTTAGTTTATTTTCCTATGTCAATGGATCATCATCATCCTCATCTTGTGAAAATTAAACTTCCATTTATGTATGGCTAAGATTTCCTATACTTAAGGAAAATAGCTATAGTTTCTAATCACTACTTAATGTAATAATAGCAATAATATAAAAAATTATTGTTTATAATATTTTACAGAACCTTATATTTTAAGTGCTTTCATATTTATCTTCTCTCAATCCTTACATCTCTAGAAGAGTAACAGAATTCAAAGAGACCAAATTTCTATATAAATCATATACTTTATGTGATGTTTGTGGCTCATATTTGACAGTTCATTCTATTAATGAGCTGCCTAGAAGTGGACATGATTTAATAGCTTAACAGCACTGGTTGGCAGAGGCAACTAGTCCATGGTTGGCATTGTCAGAATTAATTGGACTCACCACTGGAAACACGGAACATGGTGACTAAATGCTCCAAAGACATGTCTTCTCATGACATTCTAGTCAATTTTATATTAGTGTATCACTTATCCTAGAAAAGGCTTTTCAATTCCCATTTTTGATGACAGTTTGGGGAATACAATAGGCTTCTTGTATGCAGAATATTATATGTCCTTAGGCCTCTGCAAAGGTTGCAAACATCTACCATAGCTGGCTGACAGTGTAACAGTTTAAAGTTGTTACATTTATTGTTAATATTATTAGACTTTGCTGATTCTGATTGCTGACCAACTCTGTTAAGTGTTTTGGAAGAATACAACATAACAATAAGAGAGGAAACATAGGAATCTACATTTATTGAGACCTACCATGTTAAGGAATTTACTGAGCACTCTATTTATATTATCACATTTAATACTCAAAATAACTTGAGATAGACATTGTTAGCCTCAGTTTGTAGATAAACTTAATGTAGCTTTTGTCTTCAATTTATATTCTAGCTGGGGACACAGAACAAAAATTCAAATTTGTTAAGTAGGTTTTGGGGAATTTTAGTGTATAATTGACTGATTATTTTAAAGAATAGAAATATCTAAGTGGCAGAGATTTCTCGTGGATAAGTATTCTTTCCTATACTTTCTTTCTATACCTGTTGTGTCCCTTGCCACTGTGGGACCAGTGGCCTTCATTACAAAATGGGAGGATGAAAACAGCTGAGAACAAAGAATGTATTACTCAACTTTAGATTTCAAAACAGAGTGCTTAAAGTCCTTATCTGGCACAATAGTCAGAGCTGAACACCTGTTAAGTTAGAGGTTTTCTTGCAATTCTAAAAGCTGGACATTAAGTATCAAGGATCAAGTAAAGAGAAGTGAGCATAGATTACAACTATCAGTCACAGAGTACAACAGTGCTTGATGACTTAATATCTGCTTTACTGCCTCGAAACAAAACAGGCATTTCCCCATACAGGACAAGAGAATGATTCAAAGTGAACAAAACTAGAGTATGGATACCATAGGTGCCGAATGATTGGTCCATTATTAGGATTAAAATCTCAGGGTGAGTAGAACAGAAACATCCAGTTAGCTTCAATGGCATCTTTTCAGGGACTGCTCCTGTTCCCAAAATATAACCCTGAAAGTCTACAAGCCTCTTAAAACACCTCAGATCCACAACTGGCAACAGAGATCTCTATAGACATGGGGCTGGGGAGCGACTCATAAAGTGCTGCATACCCAAGTGAGAAAGTTTCTGAGAAAGTTTCTGAGGTAAACACGAAGTACTGGAAGGATTGGTGCATCTGCAGGGATGGGGAGTTAGGGTATACAAAGAACTTAAAATGTAGACACATGATGATTAGTAGTCCAGGTGGGATGCACAGAAATATTAAGGGCACCTTGTAGGGAGGGCAGATGATCTAAAAGTTGGACACCTCAGCAGAGAAAGAGAATGGCATGAGGCCTAGGTACCCTTCCCCCAGTGAGTGTGCCTCTACCTCACACACACACATGTGCAAACATACATGTGCACCAGCTGCAGCAGCAGGGAAAACAAAGATGAATGATAAACTGTTTAACACAAAACTGGATTTGACAATTTTTTTGAGTAGATATAAACTTAAGTACAAAAGAAGATCTTGTGAGATACTTCGCTATCTTATTACGTTGGCCAAAAAGTCCGCTCAGTTCTTTTCTGTAAAATAAAAGGTACATTTTTCATTTTCACCAAAACTTTATTGATTTAGATATTTTGAGTATGTTGGTTATCTCCTGTGTGGTATAATATTGATTGCTCTCAATTAATGCCTTGATTTGATTGCTATCAACTTTAACTGCTGCACCTGACCTTGGAGCATTGTCCAGCAGGAAATATCCACCACAAACCTTCACAAACCACTTTTGACATGTGTGATCAGTCACAGACCTTCTCCATACACTGCACAAATCTTTTATGTGTATGTTACAGGTGTTTTTATCTTTCTAGGAACAATAAAGCATGATATCTGAAAATCTTGCATGTTTTCTTCCATCTTCAATATTAAAATGGTTACACAAAAATTCACCAATTTTCTAAGTTTTTTAAATGCACACTGATATGACAGCTGTCACAATACAATCTATCAAAACTGTTTTCAATGAAGTAAAAGACAACTAAGCATTACTAGAGCCATCTTATGGGAAAAAAAACAAATGAACTTTTTGGCCAACCCAATATAAACAGATTTTAAGAGCTGTATTTGGCACATCAGTTTATGACTGTGACTATACATTTAAACCTACTAAAATGTTACATTAAAAACAGATACTATTTAATACTTTATAAAGCATTCCCATCTGTCTCATTTCATTCTCATGGCAACATGATAAGGTGATATTATTATTTTCTTTACATAGGTAAAAAACCAACTCAGAAAAATTATGCAGTCTGTTCAAATTTCGTAGTTAGTACTTGTAATGCTAGAATCAAAACTCAAATCAAAGAATGAGTTTGATTCTTTATTATTCTACATTGGTTTTATTTTATTGTATGTTAATGTTCTCAATTTTAAAAAACAAAATGGTTAGAATGTTCTTTTATCTCCATCCAATAACAAAAAGAAACAGACAATTTAGAATATATTTCTAATGACATTGTGTCTGAAGTAATTAGTAATATGTATCTGCAGGTCAGTTGTTAACTTCTTGTCTAGTTCACCTATTCCTTTGCTATTCATTTATTCAAATAAATACACAGTACCTATTCAATAAACATTTGAAGAATTCAAATTGTGTGCTAATAGCTGAGTGTATAAAAAAGAATAAGATACTATTTTTGATATTAACATGCTCATTCTAGTGGAAAAGACACATAAACAATGAAAATATAACACAATTAGCCTTTTGACAGAGATATATAAAAACACTCTCAAAACACAGAGGGAAAACCAGTAGCTTCCTTCGGAATGGAACAAGGAGAAAAGTTATAAAAAAGCTTCAGAGAGAAAGTGATATTTGGAACTGCAACCTAAAGAATGAGCAAAAGTTTGCCAGTATTTCTGGCAGGTAACATGGCTTGCATCAAGGTTACATTTTGGGAGCTTCTAGTAGCTTAGCATGGCTAGAAAATTAAAAGCATATAGGAGGAGAGTTAGAGCAGAAGTCACTGTATGCATATGAAATACATGTCAAAGATGATTTCAGACCAGGAGAAATGTCCTAAGCAGACCTATATTTCACGATTTCAAGGCTGGAGAGCCCCAGGGAGACTTCACTGGAGAAAGAAGAGTCTAGAGGAAGTGAAGGCCAGTGAGGGGATACTGCAGTAGAGCAGACGAGGCATAAAGAGGCCCTGAACTTGGGGAGCAATAGTGGGCCCAATGAGGGCAAAGGAATTTGAAAGCCATTTAGGAATTAGATATCATAAAAGTAGAAAAAAAAGCATAGCTGATAAGGAAAGGAACAAGAAGAGATTTTAAGTCTGGATAGCTGAGTAAGCAATGCAAGCAATAATAAAAAAGAAGTCATTTAAAAAGGAAGATATTTTTTATCTACCAGTAAAGTACTCTATGGTATACCTATATTTTAACACATGCATACTGAAAAATACCCCAGATAACAAGCAGGCATTTAGGTATACAAACATGGACAGTGTATTTCTCCAGGTAAATATTCCAAAAACCTCCTACAAATGACATTACTGAGACACAGCTGTAAAAGCACATGAGCCCTGGCTGGTGCAGCTCAGTGGACTGAGGGCAGGCTGCAAACCAAAGGGTCACTGGTTTGATTCCCAGTCAGGGCACATACCTGGGTTGCAGGCCAGGTCACCAGTAGGAAGGTGCATGAGAGGCAACCATGAATTGATATTTCTCTCCCTCTCTTTCTCCTTCCTTCCCTTCCCTCTAAAAATAAATAAATAAAATCTTTTAAAAAAGGGTATGAACATGTAGGAATTAGTAGAGGGAATTCTCTGTTTTGTTCCTCAGAACTCAGAAAAGAGTAAGTCCAAGGTTTAACAATAAATGGGATTTTTTAGGATCTTAGATTTTGTTTCTTAGTAATGGACACGGGACAAGATTTTAGAGAGATAAAGAACAATTATACATGTAGTGTCCACTAAAGCCTTAAATAGCACTTGAAATGCCAAGAACAAAGTTAGGTAAAAATGATGTTTTACATTAATAGTTCAATAAAAAACTATCTACATTGGCATTTACTTACCAGAAAAGGCACTTTCTTTTTTTTAATTTTATTTTTTAATTCAATTTTATTTTATGTTAGTTTCATGTGTATAGCATAGTGGTTAGACCATCATATACTTTACAAAGTGTTCTCCTGATCTTTCCAGTACCCAACTGGACCCATACATAGTTCTTAAAATATTATAAGACATTTAATTTTTCAATGACAGTAAAAAAATAACATTTATCAAGAGTTACTGGAATTACTATAAGTAAATAACTTAATTCTTCCCAATACCCTATTGTAACAGGATGACATGTCATATTTTAGACATCAGAAACCAAGTCTCAGAGAGACTAATCTGTCCAGTTCAGAGCTGAGGAGAGATAGCATTACAGCTTGTTCCAGACCAGCTGGAGCTGAAGCCCTTACTCTTGACCACAAATCCTACACCACTTCCTTTCACATTTGTTTTTATAATCAATAGAATGTATATTTCACTGTGATCCTGGGCACAGTGAATTGAAGGACAATTCAATAGTACTTTTAAGGGAAGTATGAACTCAAAAAGCAAATGATATGTGAACTAGCATTTCTTAAGCCTCAACACATAGTGCTAGGCTCTTTAGTTGTTGCTTTACATCTATTATTCTATGTAATCTTTAGAGCAGTCCTATGAAGAAGCTTGGTCTCTTTGGAAAACATGCCTGTTTCTACAGAGTGGAATATTTGTGTAAAGAAGAAAGAAAGAATAAGTTTGAGAAAGTTGTAAGTGGAATTTAAAGTCTTGTGAGCTTTAACTTCAGAAATTAAGACTTTCTTTTTATCTTCATTTGAGGAGACCTGTCCATTGATTTCAGGGAGGAGGATGGAGAGACAGAGAAAAAGGCAGAAACGTAGATCTGTCACCTCCCTTCCCGAATGGGGATCCAATACGCAGCCTTTTGGTGTATGGGACAATGCTCCAACCACCCAGCCAGGGCAGAAATTAAGACTTTTTATAAGCAGTGGGGAACAATTGGAGATCTCCCAGAGGGGGAAATTAATTTTACTAGAAAGGCAGTCACGAAGATTAATTTGACAGATGGGTGAAGGATCAGAAAGACCAATTACAATATTAAATTCTGACACATAGGAAAGGAGGTAAAAGGAAAGAAAAGACTTTTAAGTGGGTTAATGTTTTAAATTCACAAAAACTTAAATTTATTTTAGAATTTTGGTTTATCATTGACATAACTGATGTCATTGACATAACTGAAACAGTAAGCCTGGCTGAACCTCAGACCAGCTCTCAGTACCTCCACTGCTTCATAGTAGGCTTATGTCTAGAGTACCCCTCTATTCTCTACAGATTCTCATAAGAATCTACAGTTCTTTCATTTTAAGAATAATTTTTTTGTGAGCAACGATTTTTATTTAGTTGACATTTCCCATATCTGAGGTGTAAAGGAACCAAAGGCATTATCTTGTAAAATATGTAAGATAAACAAGAACAGTTTGCTAATTAAATTTTTAGAAGAATATATTCCTTAGTAACAGTTCATGTAGTTCCTTCTGGATTCACTGGAGGCTGGCTATGTCAATCTGACAAGGTCAGTGGCCCTCATTTAAGTGGCTGCGAGTGTTTTAGCACATATTGCACTTCTAAGAAATGTTTACTGTGATCACCCACAACTTATTCTTGACATGTGCAGGCTCCTTCAAAGCTTCTCTTTTTGTTTTTATGGTGCCAGTGAAGACTGACATCATAGATACTTCCTTATGTCACGGGAATTATTTTCATATAGTAACTTAATTTATAAACATATAAATTATGTGCAAGACATAGACTATTTTTATCATTTTTTTCACAAGCTTTATATTTATCTAGCTTGAGCTATACAAAAAGTAACTGTATCCTTGCAAATAAAAGGATTAAAATTTTCTACAACATGAAATGTTTCTTATGTCATAAATCTGTCCTGTAATTCTCTAAGTGTTCAACAAAAATGTGCTTTTTTAGTCTGTAAATTTATTTTCATGCTACCCTTCCTCCTCTTGATTTGACACAAAGACCTTAATAATACATATATATATTATTTCTTTCCTAAAAATCATATTTGCTCACAGAATAGATTAGGATTACAAGAGGAAAAAAATATACAGCATACCTAGGTGAGTTCCTGAAATGACAGTAGTTTCCCAATAAATGTAAGCTCCTTTCTTTGTTTATTCTATTTTTACATAAATTAATTTTGAAGCATTTTTGTAAATGTTTAAGATAAAACATTTTAAAGGATGAGAAAGATAAAGTTGCAGCTCAGCAGACCAATTCACATGAGATGAGCCTGTATGGAACTATTTGCCAAGCACTGTGACAAACTGAACAGGACAGCAGAAGCTTTCCACAGGAAGTGAAATAGGAAGGTATAATAGGAATCACCGGGTAAAGACAGCAGCTAATGAGAACAGCACAAGTAAAGGCTCTGAGGTTGTAGAAAGCAAGGTGTTTTCAAGGTACTTAAGGGCAGCCAACATTCTTAAACACATAGAAATGGAGCTTTAGTATGGATACCAACCAGACTTGAGGGACCTGTAGGAAAAGTTACGGATTTTGGTCTTTATCCTCAAACAAATGGCAAATCAATAGACACTTTTTAATAGGAGAAAATAAGGTTATTTGATTTGCATGTCCAAAATATCACTAGGGCAATTGTGGCTAGATACTTTTTTTACATAAGTTATTTAGTCATTATAACATGTATGTGAAATGGGCATCATTATAGTCATTTCAAGGGTAAGTAAATTATGTAGCAAGAAAGAAACAAAAAAATATCTAAATCCATAATTTTGTCTGACTACTGTCGGGAACTGCCCTGCCTAGTATCAGAAGCTGTAACCCCCACCAAGGCTAAGGCTGAGGGAGTGGCCTTGGACCTAAGCCAGCAAGGAGACAAAAGCTTATCTCCCTGGTGGGAGCACTGCTTCTGCTGCTTCATTCATAACTGAACCCCAATGCTTGGTCAGTTAGCCAATGACGGGTAAGATTCCCCAAGGGGGGAACGACCTGAGACAGGCACGATCACGTGGGATGTCCCCAGAAAGGACTTTGGGGGCAACAGCAAAAGGGGGTGATGCACCCTCACCCCTCAGCTTTGACATAGCATGAGTCCTCATCATCTGGGAGAAAATCTCCTTATCTCTTGGTTGCCTTAGTTCCCTTGCTCCACCTAAGCCTGAAACAATGACAGGGTGGTGCAGGTCTGTGGTGAAAAGGGCAAGTTCCCCGGGTGATCGGGCCTAAGAAAGAATATGTAAAACCCTGTGAAAACTGCTTTGTTTAGAATGCTCTCAGTTGAATGATAAGGGTCCAAGGAAGAAGTAAGTTTGTTCCTCAAGTCTTACAGCTCTTTGACCCTTACTCAAAACAGGCCCTCAGGCTTCCTTGTTATCTATTGTTTGATCCTTACTTCCTAGCAATGAGTAATGAGCTTTACCTGAATTCTTATGCAAATGAAACCAATATAAAGCCTCTCCAGACGGGGAACGGGGAACTGGGCACTCTCCCCACCAGAGAGAGTGGCCATTTCATTCCTACTTCCTCACAGGACTTGGTTGTCTCTGTGTATGTTTTTCTCGTGTGTTGATGAGCCATCCACAGAGTTCTGTGCTCACTGCAGGTAGGTGGGCAGGCATCAGACTACAGTTTAAATATGCATGTCACTAACTGAACCACAGATGCCAGAAAATAAAATTTTGACAGATCTTTGATAAAATAAACAGTTCAATATCAGGGTGAGAGAAGGCAAGAGAGTAATAAGGCTTAGCAAACAAGTAATAAGAACACCACATCGAGGACTTATGATGGTCAAGATGGTGATGTATGCAGACATGGCTCAGCTCTTTGCACAACCACATAAAAATTACAACTAAAATACAGAACAACCATCACTCAGAACTGACAGAAATCAAGTTGCATGGAAGTCTGACAACTATAGAATTAGAAAAACCACATGCATCCAGACTCGTAGGAGGGGTGGAGATGTAGAATGGCCTGCTCTCATATCCACATGTGGTGGATAAAAATGCCGGATGGATATCTTGGGATGGGAATGAGGGGTTCCAGCCTCACACCAGGCCTCTCAGCCCAGTGTTCCAGTGCCGAGAAGATAAATCCCAACTGCTGGCTGCAAAACCCAGTGGGGATGGAATTGGTGGGAGAAACTGCTAAAGCCCCAACAGTTCCTCTTAAAGAACCTATATACAGACTCACCTGCTCAGAGTCATTCTATCTAGGCTGAAGTGATGGGGAGGCAGCAGGAAGGGCACCAGTGCTGTTCCGGAAAAGGCTGAGGTGTTTGGCATCAAGACAAACAGAGGTCATTGCCCCTTCTCTGGGCCCTCCCCCCGAAGAGTTGGCAGACTTGTGTCATATATAAGATTCTATCAACCTGGCTAACACTGTTTGATCCACCTTGGTGATCCTCAGAGACTCTACCTCAACCCAACTCAGGGTTCACTCAAGCTGCTTTTCCATATGAATGGTTTTGGTTTGTGCTTCACAACTTCCTAAATCCTCTCAAATAAGTAGCAGCTGATCTCCGTGAGCCCTAAACACAGCACTAGCAGTAGCCAGCCTGGATTCATAGCTTGGCTTCACCTGGAAATCTCCAAGCCCAGCAGAAGTAGCAGCCATTTCAGGTTGCTTTATAACTCAGGCAGGGTGGCCCTGGGCAAGACACAGGTAGGGGCTGATCTTGGCCTGCACTACCTGGGGAACTCCAGGGGCCAGTGCACCCAGTGGACAGCTAGAGACCACATCAGAGCACCACCACCCTGCCCCTGCACAGCTGATCCTCCACAGAGGGTGGAGGTTGGTGATAAGTGGTAACAGCCAGTCCTTGCAACTGACTGGCCTGGGTAAATCCCTCCCATTGAGCTTCCAATAGCAACCATGGCTCAACTATAAGAGGAGGGTATACTCAGCCCACATGAAGGGTGCACCTCAACTACACAGATTGGGTGATAGGGGAGGATGTGCTACTGGACACTACAGAACACCTACTACATTAAGCCACACTACCAGGACATGGAGTCAAAGAAGCTATATCTAATACATAGATATAAACACAGGAAGCCTGCCAAAATGAGGAGACAAAGACACATGGCCCAAATGAAAGAACAGATTATAACTCCAGGAAAAAAACTAAACAAAAAGGAGATAAACAATCTATCAGATATGGCGTTTAAAGCACTGGTTATAAGGATGCTTAAGAAACTTAGTGAGGACCTAACAGTGTAAAAGAGATCCAGTCAGAAACAAAGGATACACTAACTGAAATAACAATTTACAGGGAAACAACAGTAGAGTGGGTGAAGCTGAGAATCAAATCAGTGACTGGGAACATAAAGAAGTAAAAAACAACCAATCAAAACAAGAAGAAAAGAGAATCCCAAAAAAATTAGGATAGTGTAAACAGCTTCTGGGACAACTTTAAGAGGTCCAACATTTGCCTCATAGGGGTTCCAGAAGGAGAAGAGAAAGAGCAAGAATTTGGAAATCTATTTGATAGAATAAAGAAAGAAAACTTCCCTAATTTGCTGAAGGAAATAGACATGCAAATCCAGGAAGCACAGAGTCCCAAACAAGATGGATGCAAAGAGGCCCACCCCAAGATATGTTATAATTTGAATGCCTAAGGTTAAATATAAAGAGGTGAGGTAGTGAGGGAGAAAGGGTGAGAGGTGAGGGGATTAAGAAGTATAAATAGGTAGTTATAGAATAGCCATGAGAATGAAAAGTACAGTATAGAAAAGGGAGTTGCCAAAGAACTTACATGCTTGACCCATGGACATGAATAAGGGTGGGGGGGAGATTGCCTGAGGGATTGGGGAGGCAAGGGTGAAAAATCAGGACAACTGTAATAGCATAATCAATATAATTTTTAAAGAGTTAATAAACTTCAAGCTTGATGAGAGAAAAAACAAAAGCAGAAAAAAGAACTCCATGTCTTCTAAAATAAAAGAGCCCCAAAATACCCTCAAATATTTCTATGAATGGAATAGAGAAATGAAATTCTGAGGAAATAATCATTCTGTCCACCTTCGCCTCTAAAGCTCTTTTATACTGATCAATCTGGAGTCCACTTTCACAAAAAGTGTAATCAGCCTCAATAGGATATTTAGGATGAGGGAAGTAAGTGATCCTAAACCATGACAAGCACAAAAACAAAAGCCATCCTAATGAGCCATATTCAGCAAAATGAACAAGTCATTTCATCTGTCTCAGATTATCCTGGCATTGTGTTTTCTCTACCATTTAGTTTATTTAGCTGGGCACAGAAGATACTCATTAAGAGGCAGAACTGGCAGTCCCAAATACCTTTGGGTCTTGGAGAGGCCTGGAATACACACTGATAATTGGTGTGATTAAGTGAAACCCTCTGGGAGTCTTTCTGTGGATAATATCACCTTCTGTCAATCCAATAATAATAATAAAAAAAGCTAATGCAGTGCAATACTATCTGAGCTCATAAGACAATTCAAATGACTTTATTCAACTCTAAATTTGTTGCTAATTTGTAGCTAAAAATAAATAATGCCTCTATTTTCTCACAATTTCTCCTATTGGGGACAAAATATTTTTTTCTGTCAAAATAGGAAGTGAGATTATAAAGTAATTGTAATTTAGTGTGATGATTCTTTAATGTAAAACAATGGTTTTTCATGCCAGGCTGGTGTAGCTCAGTGGATTGAGTGTGGGCAGTAAACTAAAGGTCACCAGTTCAATTCCCAGTCAATGCACATGCCTGGGTTGCAGGCCAGGTCACTAGTAGGGGGGTGCACAAGAGGCAACCACACATTGATCAACCACACATTGATATTTCTCTCCCTGTCTTTCTCCTTCCTTTCCCCTCTCTCTAAAAATAAATAAATAAAACCTTTTAAAAAAGGTTTTCAAACATAACTATCTTTGTTGTCTTTGATTTATGTATTGAAGCTTTTTGTACTATTTTACTTGACAAAAGTGCTCCATGATTACAAAAATGTTTGAAAACACTCATGTAGTGATGATTTTGTTAACATTCAAATTAGAAGTCCAAGTGGTTTCAAAAGAACACAGGAGGCCGAAGATAAGTGATCTAATTTATTTACTTTTGAAAAAATTATTTTAATTAGAAATAATCCAGTTTTAATGATTTTGTTTGATAAAACAAAAAATAAAACTTTGTGAAGATAAGGTTTATGAAATACACAGTGGATATAATCCAAAGTTTTAGATAAAGTAGAACTGAACAAAAAGTACAATACAAAAGGTTTGAAATAATAAGTGGCCTTACAGAATATAGCTTTATCAGTAAATATTTATCTTGAAAGGTCCAGAGTATATCCATTCTTAAAATATAAAAACACTCTATAAATCATCTAAATTTTTGTAAAAAATGTAGTAAAAATTTTTACGAAAATTTTGTAAAAAATAAAATTTATTTCATAACTAAGCCTCAATACTTAAAAAGATATGAAATTGTTTCCCCATGCATGAACTGAATTACCATTAACCTAAATTTCAAAGTGAATGTTACTTTATCCAAGTGACCCATGCTAGGGAAATAGCTATTCTAGGAAAATAGCAGGACATAGAAAAGTAATTTATATAAAAAATTAGTAAAATGAATTCCAACTCAACCAAAGAAGAAAAATCAAAATATAATCCTAGATACTACTGTAGCATGTGTACTGGCCAGGATTTAGAGAGAGAGAAAGAAAGAGAGATCTAGGAAACTGAAAATCGATATTCACTGTTTCTATTATCTTTTTTGCCAGTCCACTTGAAGGCAGGTATGCTAAATTAAACACACACACACACACACACACACACACTCTTTCAGAGTATAAATGCTAAGAACACTATCCATGGGATGGACAGTGCTTTGGAAATAGTTAGAGTTCCTAATGGCATCACTGAGCCTTGATACCAGCTTGGATGCATACCCATTCATTTCCTTGCCATTCCACACTCAGTTATGTGACTTGCTCTGGTCAATGGAATGGCCATGGACATAAAGTATTTTATGTATGAGAAGAAGCTTTCATTGAACTTGAGTGGGTCAGTTTGGCCTCTTGCCTATGCCCCCTACCAGAATAACACATCTCAGAAAAGGATTACTCCTTCAGCTTGGATGCTGGAGTGAGAAGACTAGGTAGACAGAGCCAAGCAGAGTTGTTGCTGCCTCACACATTTGTAAGAAATAAATGTTTGTGGCTGTAAGCCAGATGTTTTGAAATTGTTAGTTACCAGTGCCAGTGCTAACTGGAAGAAGGGGTAAAATAACTACCTTAGTCAGTTAAACCACTCATTGTTGATAACTTGAAACTGAACAAATTCTAAAATAATGAATTGATAACATGTGCTTGAATAAGATTATCACTTTACTTATATATGTACTCTCTGGATAGCAATTTACTGTGTGTTCTAATGGACAGAACTTTGCACCAGGATATAAATGTGAAGGGATCTAGAAAAGGGACCACGTGGGGGATGATGGCAAATGTGGCCTTACCCAGAGAAGTCAACAGCATGGATATCTGGGTAGCTACAGGGCGACAGAAGGCTATGAAGCACTTGAGCTGGGTTGCTTAAAACAAACTATACACTGGTTAACAGCACTATGCCCATCACAGTAAACCAAACATGAAAGGACGAGGAGCAGGTTGTTCTTTCCAAACTTTAAAGAATAATCAAAAGATGGAAGAATTTAGTATTCAGAAAGAATGGATATGCATTCATGTTTTCATTTCATGCAAAAGATAATAATTAAAAGAAAACTAACATAGTAACAGAGTGAGTTGCTCTAATGCACACTCTCCTATCATTGATTGAAAACTGCTTTTCTTAAAAAGAGTCTTATGTTCCCCACAAAAGTATTCACTACACTTCCAGTACTTTTATATAGGGATGTTTAATTTTATAAAATGTGTCTCTGATTCATGCTTTATCAATATGTCAACCAGTTATTCAGTTCCCTTTATATTAGTATCACTGCTCTATTTTGACTTGAATAGATGCACTCCCTCTCCAGGATTCTCCAGACAGTAAATTGCAATTCTGTGTATCCAGTTGTTTCTGTCAGAAATCTTGAAATTATTCTTCATACCACCCTTTTCCTCATTAGTCTTATCCCACTATCAATTCAACAATGAATCCAATAGGTTCCACAAAGCTTATCTCAGTTCTATTCACCTCTTTTCATTTCCACTACCAAATGCTAGCACAAAATCTTAATTTCTTGCCTAACCTACTGTCAACACTTCTCTTTTTTTAAAATTACTTATTTATTTATTTTTAGAGAGTGGAAGGAAAGGAGAAAGAGAGGGAGAGAAACATAAATGTGTGGTTGCCTCTTGCATGTCCCCACCCACTGGGGACCTGGCCTGCAACCCAGGCATGTGCCCTGACTGGGAATCAAACCAGCGACCCTTTGATTCACAGCCTGCACTCAGTCCACTGAGCCACACTGTAAATACTTCTTAATTTATAAATCCCTTCTTCCACTCTGGCCTTCTTCTGTTAAAAATGCTTAATGACTTCATGTAAATTATAAAAAATATTTAATTTGTAAATGTTTCAATAAATTCTGAGATGATTTGACTTATGCCTATCTCATATTATGCCAATCACCCCTGCTCCCTATATCCAGCCACGCTGGCCCTTTTTCAATGACATGCCCTCCACTGCACCATCTTCTCATGATGTACAGTCTTTGCATATGTCATTTGCCCAGCTGGATTTCTGCTGCTCCCTCTCTTTGCCTTAGTAACTCCTATCAACTTACAAGTCTTATTTAAGTATCAGTTCATCAGAGATTCTACTTCTCCTGCTCAGACCCTTTATTATATCCATGCTCAATACTTTGGTCTCTTCTTTCTTATTACTTACCATAGCTTGAAATGATATACTCCTAGGATGATTATTTGTTTAACATCTGCCTATCCCTTTAGACTATAAGAACCACTAAAACCATTACTTGGCACAGGGCCTGGCACAAAGTAATAGTACAATAAATATTACAAAGAATGCATTGAATGCATGCATGAATGAATGTATTAATTCAAGTGAAATTTATTGAAATGAGAAAATGTTGCTGATTTCCACAGGTATGGTAGAATTTTTTTGTTACAAATATTGTCCTAACAGCCTACACAATGAGAATATATGTATCACCCTGGTTTCTTTCTTTTTTTTTTTTACAAATCAGAAGAGTCATTGCTGCATTGTACAAGAGTAGTAGCAGAATTCTTATACTTCTGTGTGTCAGAATATGAGAGTACACAAGCATATAAATTGAAAAAGTCAAAGTGCTTGAAACCTAGAAAATGTTATCAAGTAGATCAGATCAATCTTTGTTACCTTTTAAATATACCTTTGTTATTCATTATAGTTTTAATCAGTCATAAAATAAAATACATTTTTACATTGAAAATCTAAATTAGAGCCATGTTCATATATAACATCCCTGTCATTGTGATGCCATAAACTGGACATTAGGATACCACTTTCACCAGAATTTCACTCAGTGAATTTGATAGGAAGGAGATGCTAGGCTATCTTCAATAATAAACACCACTCCCCAAATCTTAACACAACACCTTATTTCTTGCTCATGCTACACATTGAATGCATGTGTGCTAGGATAACTTTTGTTGTTCAGGGATGAGGCTGATGGAAGCTCCATTGTGGTGCAGGCTTCTACAATTGCTACATCAGGGGAAGAGCAGATAGTGCACTGGACCATAAATACTTCTCAGAAGAGACTCTCCACTTTTTGCTCCTAGTACATGGGCCAAAGTAAGTCACATGCCATGCCTAACTACAAAAAGGGACTTGAATGTAAAGTCTTATGATGTTCTCAGAAGGGAAAGAAGAAATTGAAGAAAACCACACTGATGGCTACGAATCACTTAGAAGCATTCAAAAGCATAAGTGAAACTACTTGTTCATATAATGTGCATGTTTTTCTGCATTATTCTATGAGCTGCTTTGCTAGGGATAAAACATCAGGTGAGTCACTATGTATGTGTTAATTTTGGAGGCAGCCATGTAAACAAACAATTACTTAAGGATGCTATACATAAAGAATATTCAAAAATCGAATCCAGAAAAGATGAACTAAATTGATCATTGGGTGATCACACAAATCACACAATTTAAACATTTGATTGTTTTGAAAGGGGGTAATCAAGGAACTCTAAAGTTTCATTAAACTGTATTCATATTCTATATATTTTTCACCCAACAAAAGACTGAAAAGAATTTACCAACTTAATACTGATCTCTGCTCACTTTAGAGTGTCTTCCTTTTCACTCAAATCCAGAAGAGCATAAAATCCTTCAAGTAGGAAATTTTTTTGTTAGTATCGAAGCTATTATATTGCTTTTTACAGTTTGTGAGCCCATCAAACTGTAATTCTTGACTCTCAATAAATTGTTCTACCTTCTATACCAAAAGACACTATTTTATCTATTATTAAACAATAACATCTAAGTGAGTGACATTAAGAAAATATTAATTCATATTCTCAGAATCCAAATTAAACTTCCTTATTTTTGGCATCCTTAGGTATTTTTCACATGTAATCATACAAATAAATTCTACCATGGAAAGGGAAAAAAGATTAAGAATAAATTCTATCCTAAAAATTATAGATAACATTACACATGCAAAGAAGAAATGTGCCCTTGAGGTTTGGGGCTGTCCTGGTCCCATGCAGAGCCAAAAGGAGTGACAACTGCATCCCTAAGACTGCTGACAAAGGGACTGACCTGTTATTCCCTTAGCAACCACCACAAAAACATGTTCTGTCCTCAGGGCTGAGTTTATGCTAATTAATAAACCCCAAAGAAGGTATATATCTCTTGTCAACTTCTACAGAAGACAAGTGCCCTTGGATTTGCTCAGGGAGTATATTTAGGGTGAAATTCATGAAGGGTCTAAGAGTTTGACACATATATGGTTATATTTAGGAGAAACAGGTGCTAAGCATTGTTTACATACAAACCTTGTTCTAATGTTTTTTTAATCATCAGCACTTTTAGACTTTAAGATAAATGCATTCTCAATTTTACCCATTGCTTTACTACTTTTTAAAATTTTCTTCATAAATAAGTATGCACCCAATCTCAATATAGAGTGTGATACTGTTAATCCATATATTAATTATTAATAAAGCTTATTTTCCTTATAATTTTGATATGAGATAACTGTGTTGCAGTTCTAGTTATTTCCTCCTGTGCCAAAGTAACAAAAAATACATCACCTTTGCACTTCTCTTCCCTTGTTCATATTCCATTTTGGAGGCTACAGTTTTAAGTTTCAGCAGCCTGCTTTTTGTCTGCAGGAAGCAAACCTTAGCTATGTTGAAGTAGAAAAAGCAAGTAAGCGAGCAAGCACAGAAACAATACAAAATGTTCTTAATTCCTTATATGTCCAAATAATCCCAGTAAGTAAAGTGAGGTATTTTAGTAGATAAAACAGGTTTTATTATGGAAGTAATTCAAACCCTGGATTGGTAAAAGTTGAAACCTTGTCATCTCTTTAATACCTAGTTTTAGGACATTCAGATTTTGTCATGTAAAATGGTGTGTGGGATTATGTTCACAGATACAGAAATATGTTCCGTTCTATCACACCCACGAGTCCCAGAACAGTACACTGAAAGCTGGCATGAGTAAGAACCAATCTACAAATGAAAAGCATAGCTAATGTGCTAATACACAGGGTCCAGCAGAAGTAAGGCCTGCTTAAGTGTGGTTAGTAGGGCAATAATATGGTGTAATAATTTATAGTTTTGATTTGAACATTTCACCTAAAATGTCATGTGGTGTGCTTGAGTGTGACATTGTTATGCTACAGAATTACATGCTTATGATTTTATAATAAAAGATTTTGTAATAAAAATGGGGGCATTATTTGTACTGGACCCTGTATAATGGACTAATGTAGTCACCATTTTAAAAAAAATTTTATACATCATTGCTGTACTAAGACATTTTTTTCATATTTTTTTATTGTTCAAGTACAGTTGTCTCCATTTTCCCCCCACCACTTTCAACCACCCCAGAGAGGGCTATTGTATCTGACTATGTAGTATGTCTTGTTAAATCAAGACTTTTGTTTGTAAGTATTTCTATATGTCATTGTTTATAAACAAAATATGTATTTTAATAGATTACATAATTTCAAAAATGCTTTAGAATTATTGCTAGTATGTTTAGCAGTTAGGGCAAACAACATCTTGCTCTGAGTTTCCCAGGAACTGAAGCTTCCGAAAAGAGTAGGCTCAAAATATTAGCATTGGAACAAACGTCAAATAAGAAACATTTATTTTAAATTTGTCTCATAACGTAGTAGAACTGAGTCATAACAGATATTCAAACCTATATTTAGTAGTAAGAGAGAACTTATTACTTCTAAGCACCCTTCAAAATGTAACTTTGTATTGGAAAAAATCCATTAAAATGAGTGTGTTTTACAAATTCCAAATGTATCATGTTTTATTTTCTTGATTAGAATGTTTTCCTAATTAATATTTAAGGCAATATTTTATACAAAGTCATAAGTTTATATTAGATTGCTTTTCTTTTTGGTAAGAACACTCATTACTTGCTCTTTAATGAAGTTAGCACATTTAGAAGAGAATTCATTTATCTTAAAAGAATTGAACAGTTCTTCATCACCTAATATTTATTTAGTTGGTATTATACTAAAATGATCAATAATTTAAAAGAAAATTTTCATTAAAAAGGGTATAGTACCCAATTAGGGTACCTTAGTATTAGTAATATTAATTTTGCTTTTCTAAAATTAAGACATCTTTATCAAAAATAAAATAACTGAATGTAATAGATGTTAAAGTTATAGCATTAAACTGCCTAGACAGTCAAATCAACATGAAAAGATAAGGCAATTTTCCAACAAACATAGGCCAAATAAAAACACAGGTCAAAATTCAAGTAAAAATGAAATGAAAAAGAAATGTATTTGGGGTGGGGTCATCACATTGGCCCACTTCATTAACTGAAGTTATCGGATGGAGGTTCTTTTTCCTGTTTCATTTGCTCAAGTGTGAAGGACACTGACAGTTTCAGGGCTGAGGTGTTTCTGGCAGAGTCTGGGAGTCCAGAGGTCTGGTTCTGTTTCTGTTTCACTTGCTAACAACTGTGCACCTTTGTGAGCAAGAAAGCAAACAGCTGGGCTAAGTTTCCTCTTTTGTAAAGTAAGACCTCAAGAACTTTGCATCCCAGAAGTGTTATGAACTCCTGAAATGGTAAGATTACAGCTGTGTGTGTGTTGCGAAACAGCAGTTCCAGCTGTGTGCATGTGTGCGGGAAGCCCCATGTTCAACAACATGCTATTACCCTAAGGACACTGCTGATATTTAACAATCACTGAAAGTTTAAATAGGTATTTGATTTAATTAATTTAATTACAATAACTTTTATAATTGTCTTAAGAAATTAATCACACTTGAAGGAAGGAGGGGTAGAAAATTTTTTTTTGTCTGGAATTACACTGACTCAGAATAAGACAGGAATAACTAATGTGATATCAGTGTTCAAAATATGTGGTCTGAGGTACATCTCCGTCCCATGTGGCTGTAAGATGCTTGCTTATAGTAAGAATTACAATGGTGAATGCATTAGATGCAGACCACTTAAGCAGTTACTACTCAAGAAGTCTAATTACTTGCACTTTCAAATTATTTTAGTTACACCATTTGTGTCACATTAATTCTTTAAATGTAGCTGACACATTTTAGCTTTGTATCCATTACTCACCTTTTTAGTGCAACAAATGTCTTCATAACACTTAGACACTGTCTCAATAAAATTCATTTCTGGCCTTTCCTTCTATTCCCAAATAATTTGATAATGTAACCAGTCAGCCATAAAATATTTTGCCACTACACAAAAGTATCTATTTCTTTCAATATGATAATAGCCTAAATAGCTGTAATATTTTTCCTTGGTGAATTAACTCAAATAGCTCTTTTTCAACTACTTTTCCCATCATTTCTTCAGCTAGCTATGTATTTCACAGTACTGCCTTCTCTTTTTCCCTATAAAAATTTTATAATGATAGTGATAGCACTTATACTATCAGTATTTTTCTTTTCAGGTTAACTATCCCATCCCTATGATTGCAACCTATAGTTTCTCACTTGTTCTCACACGACTTTGCCCTTTGAATAGCACAACATTTAATTCTATCTGAACGCATACACCACACACACACACATTTACATGTGTTCTATAATTTCCTTGTTTTAATTGAACAAATCTGTTATGCTACTACCCTGGACATGGTATCACTATCTTCTGATGTTCATTATGTTCTCAGCCTTGTTGAACTGCATGTAGAGCAAAAATATTCTGGCAGGACTGAAGGGAACGCATCTTTAAGAAGCCAGTAAATTATACAATGTAAGCATCTACTCCATTGTTAAAATATTTAAAAAGATCGTATCAATGCTAATGTAAGTTTCAATACTTTTTTGATATCTACTGTTGCTTTCATGTGTGTTGAAGTAATATTTTGTATAGAGATGTTAAGTAATTTATCAAACTGAAAAGTGGAATGAAAGTGAGGGTATACTGCACATCCTTTGGGTTATTAAATTTACTTAATAATTTTTCATATGCCATTGAATGACAAGTGATCATTTTTCTATTATGGTTAGTAATTTGAATAGCACATATGATATGTCTCCAGAGACTTATATATCAAATGTGCCATCATAGTTTCAAACTAGGTATGACAGCTATTGACTCAAAGCTTGCTTTATTGAAAACTTCTTTAATGTACTTTTATACGTCTGATAGCTTATTAAATGTTTCTGCCATAAATGAATTATACCAGGAAGATAAGCACCAGTATCTTTTTACTACTATTAAATGATGATCACAAAAGTAATATGGTGCATTATTGACAAATATGTAGATCACTTTGAAAAGCTAGTTTTTAAAAAGGTTCATTTTTTCTTTATTCTTTGGGAAATAGTTTTCTGATCCACAAGTTTCAGTCATTAACAATCACTAATATGTGCCTATGAAGGAGATGACATGATATGAAGGAAAAGGTACAAGGGCCAAACCTGGGCTTAAATCTTTATCACTTTTTATCTATGTGACATAGACTTGTCACTTGTTGTCTTTGAGCTCAGTTCTCTAATTTTTCAAATGGTGGCAATAATGATTCTTAAAGGCTTACTGTGAAGCAAAGCACCTGACTCATAGTAAGTGATTAGTAACAGGTAGCTGTTGTTGTGATTATGTCACAATTCATGCACTAAAGGAAAGGAAGCAGGGTGACAAGGGGTGGGTCTTGGTCCCAGGAGTTCGTGGATTCCTGGCATAACCACCTAATTCCAAGATAAGAAACAGATATATTTAACTGTTCAAGTGCATGTATTAAAAATATACTATGCCATCACTATACACACACACACACACACACACACTACAATAAGAAAACTGATTTGTAGCAAAAAGTTTATGTTTCACTCTTCTAGAATGTCCGAACCACTTTTCATGCACCACCTTGTCTTATCATTTGTTATGCACTAGAATTATAAAATAGCATTAATTACTACTTCTATTTTACATCATTAAAAGAGGCTGATTTATTTTACCTAAGAGCACAAGTTAACTATGGAGGTACCTAAGGTTTTCTTTACTCTCCTTTCACTACCTCAGGATAATTCCCTAGAGTATTCTCTATAAAAACATGAACACTTGTAATGATGCAAACCTGATTCAAAGAACACAGCTAAAACCTTCATAAAAGAAAAATATTATTGATTTGTGGCCATCATCTTTCAAATGCTGTTGATTTATAGTGCTACTTTTTAGTTTTGAGTTTTCACTTAGAATTTATGATTCAGTATTTTATTTAACACATGTGCAAAACCTACAATCTATGTATCTCCTTTCTGCTTTTTTTGTGCTTCCTAAGAATATAATTTAATTGTCACACTATATGGTGATATTAAAATTCCATTTTTAATACTGAGGCATTTAAAATGCTCTATGTAAAACTGATGTGGCCCCTAGAGTAAAGAGATTCTAAATGAAAATTTCTCAGAATATTCTAGAATCACCTTCAATATGTCTTTCCTTGGAGATATGAATTACTGACTGATCCATTGGCTTGGTGTAAACTAGAGATCTATTCTGTGTCACAGATTTGAATTGGTGTTGCCTCCCAAGTCATGTTGCAAATTTACATGACTGACTGGACTTGTCCAAAACAGAATGTGGATGACACCATACAAAGTAGTTACTGTTACTGGGGAGAACAAAATACTCCACAATATTGTATTTTAGTAATGCTGTGGTTGTTATCATTGTTATACTCAGTGAATAGTATATGTTCTTTAAATAAATAATTAAAAATTATGAAATAATTTATGTGAAGGAAAAATGTAATAAGAGTCTAGATGATAATTTATCAATAGCTGGTTACTCTGTGCACTCTGTTCATTTGGGAATGGAATGAAGTTATAATATCATGGGCTGTGTAATCCATCCTTATATTGAGACCACAGTCAATACAAGTTAAAACATAACTTATCTTCAAATTTTCAACTGTTTTAAAAAGTGAACTTTTAAAGTTGTGATTTAAGAAACCAGGATTTTATATCAAGTATTACCGTGTAATAAATACCAAAAATAGGAGAGGTCTAGGAAATATCCCTGAGAATTACCATCATGAGGATAATATAGGCATTTAATGACTTTCTATAAGTGATAAAAATTCATAGTAACACTAGCTATATCTTCACAATTTTTAAAAATCCAAAGCAAACAAAACTGTAGATGTACAAAACACCTGAAGCTATTATTTGTATTTTATAGACACAGAAAAATTAAAAGCTTACAAAAGAAAGTGCAATGTTATTTTAATTAAGGAAATTGTAATGCCAGCCTCAAGTGGTGCTAAAATTCTAAACAAAACATGGCCACTGTAACTGAAGCAGGTTTATTTCTTTAAGAAGTTGTTTCTAATTCTGAAGCTGCATATGTGCAGGGGCACGTGATGGAGAATGTGAGGGTTGCCATGGTAAGTACACAGCTTTTCTTGAACAGTCAAGTATAAAAATAAAATGTATAAAGAACTCTCACTTCATAACATGTCATGAAAATTGAATCTGCTTTATGTACCACAACAAATTAGTATGATGCAATGCAGCATAGGACAGAAATAACCCACATTTCAAAAACTTCAGCCCATTAAGATGGCTTATAAAACATGGAGTAAAAAAAAATGAAATAAATGTCCAAGTTAGGTAACTCTAATTAAACCTTGGATCTACAACATGTTATACCTCCATTAAATTAATCATCACAGCTCAGGACATTCCACAGGCCTGAGACATCTCCCCAGAGGTCCAAATGCAAACATAGCTAAACATCACCCTCTATACACTTTAGTGCTATGACTCTTATTTTTAAGGAAAAATAAGATCATTCCTACATCCCTAGTTTCTCATTCTGTCCCAGATCAATGGTTTCCAAGAAGCAGGGATCTGACTCTGCTCTACTGTTTTTAGAAAAAAAAAAAAAAATCCTGTGGCGGTTCTCCTAGAGTCTGTGAAGTCAGCTCAACGACGCCTGGATGGAGGCGTGACACTTGCACTGGGGAGGTGGCAGAATCTGTTGCGAATCACAGCAGGTTCTGAGGCGCTGGAGAACCCACGTGTGCAGGGGCTGGAGAACTTTTTCACCACGTCTCAGAGGAGGAATGCCTAGCCAGAGAGGGAGCTGGCTAGGGCCAGGGGCGGGGTGAGAGCTAGGCAGTAAAACGAGCGGTGGGCAGCAGAGAAGGTTCAGATCCTTCACAGGTAGCTATCTACCCATGTTTCTCTACCTTCTATGCCCCCCACCCCCGCAACTTTAATATTTTTTCCCCTCATAGGAGGACTTAAGCAACCAGGATGCTGAGCATCTCATAGGCTTAGCCTGGAACAAAGAAAATCGAGTTCCTAATACTGTATCTCTCGGGTTGGAGAGATCACGTGTCCCGCTTTCGCTGGAATGCTACTTCTCGCCCACGCTATAAAATCTCTATTGTGCTTAGAAATTTTGTCCAGGTAAAAATATGCCCCCATACAATTGTTTTACATCTCTCGAGAGTCACATTGCAACGAATACAGGTATACATTTTTACGTGCTGACCTAGTTACCACTGCAGGTAAATTCGATATGTTGAAAGTGTACTGGGAAAGTAATCAAAAAGAGCAGGTGGAGGACCTTTATGTCTCATTGCTGCCACTCCCCCCCCCCCTTCTTTTTGAAGGAGAACTTCGAAAGGAACGTGGGAGTCGTGGGAGTCGCAGATGGTTCCTTTCTGAAGCCGAATCCAGGGAGTTGTGAAAGTGACCCCTTCCCTCCTCTGCCTGGAGCTGCGCCCTCTCGCCCAGCCCACAGGCTTTGTGACTTGGTTGGGAGGAGATAGTGAGGGAGAGGGCGGAGGCGGGTCCTTTATTCAGCTCTGATGGCCAAGAAGTAGTATAATAGAGCGATGTTGCAGCCATCGCCTTTATTATGAAGTCACGCGTTAAAGACCTTCTATACAATGCCCATCCCCTCATCCTCGTTCTTGACTCCGCAAACCCGCAAGACTAGAGACCTACGGAAGCCAGTCTAATTGTCCATGAGCTGGGGTGCCATGATTACCGTAACGTTAATGTGCTTCCCTCCCTCTTTCCATGGAGGATCCAAAACTAGTCCTGCATCCTTAATGACTCTAACAGGAGGATACAAGATGCTCTAGGGGGGCCCGCAGTGGGATTGGGCATAGTGCAGGCTCACCAGCTTCGCCCTGCAACACAAAGGAGATGTGTGGGCAGGAGTTGTCTGGTTTAGGGGGAGGGAGGCATGGTTCTCCCAGGGAAAGCTTTCACTCCATTGCTCCCCACTTCTTTCCGTCCTCTAGTCCTTCAGTCTGTCATAGTCCTCTTCCTCTCCAGCCCCCCAAACCCCACCCTTTCCCTTCAATCCCCAAAGGCATAAAAATCTTCTAATTGTATTTTTCAAACAGTAATTCTACACCTTCCAAGATAAAGGGGCGAATGAGACCCGCCACAAGTGTGTGGTGTGTGGTGTGTGTGTGTGTGTGTGTGTGACACGAACAAAAAAGAGTGCTTCACCCTCAGACACCTCAGCGGGGAAAAAGCTTACTGGAGATACCTATGATAATAAAGAAGAGCTAAGACTAACAGCTCGGCCACGGTCCCAGCCTTGGCGCCCAGCATTCGCTCTTTACATTTCCTTTGCAGTATATAACCTTTCAGGGTCTCCTGCCAGCCCAGGCCACTCGGTGTTCCCAAGCACCCACACAACTTGCACCCCATTTTCAAATGCCCCTCAACCTACCACATCCCCTCCACCTCCTCGGGCCATCGCGCGAGCCTCTTCCAGAGAGCGCTGAAGGCTCTTGTACACCCACCTCCGCCCCACGCCGGCCCGCTTGGGTCCCACACCTCCCGGGCTGTCACCGTGGGCACAAGCGGTTACGGCCCCCGCAGCACCCTGGGTCACCGAACAAGACTGTCCTACTCACATTATCGGCAGGAGAAACTGCCCATGAGGTTCCGGAGAGAGTGAATGGTGCAGCTGCCAACGGTTATTCCTTAAAGTGTTCGGGGGTCCGCAGTGGAGTGGGCACGAGGGTCCTTGGAAGAGGTACAGAGGAGGGGTGTAGGAGGAGGAGGAGAGGAGGAGAAAGAGGGGATTCCAGGCAGGTGCCACGTTAGACCATGATGCCGGTGTCCTTCAGGTGGACGGCTGGAGCGGTTCCGGCGGGAAGCGGCCAAGGGGAAGCCCGAAGCGCTGGCAGCGGGGGTGGCAGGAGCGCATCCACTCCCCAGCCTCCGCCTGCCGTGCGCGCCGCGCTAGCGACCGCAGCAGCGGCGGCGGCGGCGGTGGCTGAGGCGCAGCTCCTTCCCCACCCCCAAAAGGCTTCACAGACAATAAATCCTGGGCGGAGAAGAGATGAGCAGAAAAGGCGAATCGTGCACCCAACTCTGTAACACCCCCCTGCCTGCTGCCGCGCCTCGGTTGGGCGAGAACCCCTGGGGACCACGGTGCAGTGGGAGGCTCGGAGGGGCCGTGCGCTCCCGCGGCTGCCGGCGACCGCGGTGGCCGGAGTGGGCTGCAGCAGGTCCTCACCCTTGAGAACCCGCTGCCCAGGGGCAGGGTGTCCGTGGCTTTAAGCCTGGGGTTCGCCCAGAGTGGGGTCCTCCTCGGTGCAGTGGCTCGGCGCACAGGTGCCAGGATTGGCAGGCGAGGAGGCGCTGCTCGTGGCTCTTGGCTGTGTCTCCCCGCTCTCCCCGCCCCCTCTTTTTTTCCCACCCCCTTTTCCGACGACACCAGCTGCAGCTGCTTCAAAGTGTGAAAAATGTCAAGGAGATTTTCCAGCTTCAGGAGGGGTGACCACGTTCACAGCTCTCGGCCCCCTTTTGAGATTCCCTTGCCCCTCTGACCTCTACTCGGGTTCCCCCGAAAGGCAAGAAGAAATATCCCTGTCCGGTGGAGAAAGGAAATGCTCGCCTTCTCTCGGCTCTGTCACAGGCTGCTTTTAGAGAACGGGACAACAGGCCGGCCTAGCTCTCTGGCTTCCTTCTGTCGCCCGGAGTACGGGAGACAGGTGCTGGAGGCTCGGCGCTCAGCAGCGCGCGACCGTCGGCTCCTCCCGCTGCCTGACCGGCCCGGGGCGCTCGCCACGCGCAGAGTCCCGCAGCGCCAGCGCCTCGGCGGCAGAAGTGGCTCCCAGCCTCTGCGCCTGCCTGAGCGCCCCTGCACCAGCACCAGTTCTGTGACGCTGCGCTCGTGGCTCCGCAGGCTGCCGCTCCTGCTATCTCAGCAAAGAGGCGGCCAGGAGCGCCTCCTCGGGGTTTCCTCCCCCGCCCGCCTTTCCTGCTGCAGGTTGTTGGCTGCCAAGGAGAAAAGTCTGTGCTGGTGGGTCGGTCGCTTCACATCGGTCAGGACAGCGACCTTTGCGTCTGCTTTCACGACCCCTTCTCTTTTTGGGGCCGAGGTTGCTGCTCTGGGAGTGTGCAAAAAGACAAGGGGTTTTCCAACTACACTTTGTGTTTTCACCACTGCTCCTCCAGCCGTGGACACACACACGCGTGCGTGCGCGCGCGCGCGCGCACACACACACACACACACACACTCATATATTCCCTCCTCTAAAGGCACACACTTTATATTCTCGTATACTTACCTTTAAACTCTCATAAGCAGCAATATGTTAAGAAACATATTGATGAAGTTAGTACTATATTTAGACTTTTATTATCTAAAGCCATCTACTGAATTCTCTCTTTGAGAATGGCTTCATTACCCTGGAATCATTCTTTTGCGGAATATAAACTATAGGTTTTGCTTCCTCGTTAGGGGAGAGAAAGAATCTTCCCCTTTAGTTCTACAATGCTAATACAGTCCGATTGCATGGCATCCAATTGCCACTTTGGGGTGGATGTAAACTCCCAGTTTTCTAAAAAGAAAATGCGTGTATTTCTAAAAAGATAAACTTGCTTGTATTCTTAGATTTGCAATGCTAAAATCTTCAAGGTCAAAAATCATCTTGTCTGGCTGTTAGGGCTTTTCTAGAAAGAGACTTTGGAGATTGACACCCAATCTGCTGAGGACAAAGAATGAGGATTATTTTCCATTTTATCTGGGCCATAAAGGTTGGCTGACTTTTAAGGACAGCCTTCCAGTATTTTGTATGATTTTTGTGTGGACAGAAGAAGGAATGAAAGTATATTGTGAAAAGCCAGATTATTTTAAAGCATCGCTGAGAAAGGGTTCTGAAATGGCAAGGAGATGAAAAAGATTGTTAAAAGGACAAATTTTTGAATTGACCTCAGTGGAGATCTACTTTTCACCCATAGTTTTGTCTTTGTAAACATTTTGTCACATCTCAGTGTCTTAGCTGGGTGAAGTGATTGAAAAAATTTAGGTACTAATTAAAAATCTAAAAAATATAATCTGAAATAATAATTGCACAATTATAGCAATTGTAGGCTTAAGTTCTTCTGCATACAGTTTACACAGAACTTTCACATATATTTTTTCACTCCATCCTTTCCTCAAGTTTGGTGGATAATGTTATCCACACTTACAGTAAGGCAGAAAGACTCAACTCAGAAAGGTACCCAGTTGCCCTGCACTTGAACTCAGAATTTCATA
Source organism: Phyllostomus discolor (assembly GCF_004126475.2). Taxonomy (NCBI): domain Eukaryota; kingdom Metazoa; phylum Chordata; class Mammalia; order Chiroptera; family Phyllostomidae; genus Phyllostomus; species Phyllostomus discolor. Next base: position 51,206,261 of record NC_040907.2, on the reverse strand, counting down.
TTTTAACTTCAGGAATCATTTTATTCCACCAAAATATTTAAATAGAAAAAATTCTATTTAATACCACAGCCAGTTATGAATTACTGCAGATCCTTGCAAACAGGTAGCATATTTATCAATGGCATTATCTTCCATGTGTTAAGTGGACTTGTTTTTGTAACTGAAAACCAACTTATTCCATTCAATGGGAAGAAAGGTATATTTTGAAATGCTAAGTTAAAGATTGATGATTATCCTATAATATATTTTAAAACGTATGTTCTCTTTTCTGCTTTATTTTACCTTAAAACCATGATTTCAGGCCACAAATATCTAAAAAGATAAAAGATTTTAAATACGTACAGATGTGATGTGGTGCCTATGGGTTTTAACAAACATAATTTTAGCATAAAAAAAGAAGGGGGAGAGTATTTTCTGTGGGATAGGCTTTGGATACAATGATTTCATTTTTTTCTAAGATTTATGAATCTTGAACAAAATGTGTCCACTTTCACTATTTAAACAATAAAGTACATTGAAGAGACTTCAGTGGTTTCATAGGCTTATGGAACCATTGAAATGCAAATACAGTTGCTCTCTCCAAACTCCAAGTTGCCCTGTCATCAACCGTCTGGAAATACAGATGATTATCTGAAAATTGAAGAAAGATGAATGTTAAATATTCTTAGGCTGTCATTCAAGCAGAGGTCCAACACTAAAAACAGTAACAACTTTAAAAATCAGACCACACCTGCTTTAACAGTTTACCTGTTCAGATTATATCTGTGAATGACTACATATTAAGCTTATAAAATTTTGTAAACTGTTCATCAATTTCTTGGATTTCCACCACTAAAACTTTTGAAATGATAATCTGTTCATAGGATAAGCAAAACAAACCTTATCTGAAATTTAGAAAAGACATACAGTGATATTAAACAATCAGGTGCCAACTCTCTTCCTAGTTCTTCTTCTTGGAGGCCCAGAATGTCACCCCTACCTCAAATTCCTCTGTGGCACATCTTAAATAAAATAAAATTATGTATAGAAAGCACAACAATTTTGGTTTTATCAGATGTTAATGCCTTAACAGGATTGACTTAATTAGATATTAGTCTTTGGGGAAACAGAAAACATTGCTCAGTTTGGGCGTGTGGAGATACAGGTCTGAAGAACGCATGGGTTGGAAGAGCAGGACCAGGATCAGCAGGACGCCCATGAGGGTCCGAACTGCTGCACTGTCTGCTTAGCTTTTGAAAAGCAGGGGAGAAGCTCTGAAGAGGAAGTGAAATTTATTAAGATTCTTCAAATTATTTAGATGGCCTTTGCCATGAAGCTAATCTGTCAGATTAACAATCTGTTGTAGTTCAAGAGAATAAATATTTATTGTGGGGTTTAAATCACTTCCATAATTTTTATTTCTAAACTTTAATTTCATATTTAGACTATAAAAATACAATGAATACTGATGTACCTACCTTGCACCTTAAGAAAGAAAATTGGAATTTTATTCCTATTCCTCTATTTCTTCTCTCTCAACCCACAGAGGTTACCTCATTCTTAATTTTTGTATTATTTACATATTTTTAAATTTTATGCATTTTCACTGCTAAAATCTTTGTGGTGCTTTGGAAATTTAACCCTTACATAAGTGATATAATGAAGTATCTATTCTTTAACAGTAATGACATTTTGTTTGTGAGAATCTTCATGTATCACTCCGGTTCACTACTTTTTACTGCTGCATTATAGTTGATTGTATGAATTTACTACATTCACATTCTGATGACAATATTTGTTTTTATAGGTACATGTAATGAAGATTTTTTAAAATCTCTTTATGTGTAATTATGAGAGGTTTTCTAGTTTATATGTCACCTAAAAGTGGATTTCTTGGGTCATAGAACATATTTAATAGTAAATTATTTTCAAAGTTAACATTCCTGTGATTATTTTTAAGAGTTTTTCTTGATCAATACCCTAGCAGTACTTAAAATTATTAGACATTTTCATGTTCTCCAGTCTGAGGAGTGTGAAATGGTATTTCATTATGGTTTAAAAACATATTTTCCTGGTTACTTATGAGATTGAGCACTTTTCATAGGTTTATTAATAATCTGTATTTCCATTTCCAATATGAATTGCTCGGTTTATATATTTTGGTCCTTGTTAGACTTGGTTTTCTTGATATGTGTGTGTCCCAGACTCTAATTTATGTCAGTTACAACTCAACTTTAGTTTTTGCTCTTAATATGGTGTATTTTTATGAAAATAATTTTTATTTAATATTATCAACTTTATCAGCACTTTAATTTATGATACGTGCTTTGTATTTAGTTTAAGAAAACCTTACTACCCAAATAATGTAAACAGTTTTTCTATATTATATTCTAAAAGCTTTATAATTTAATTTTTTACCTTTCAGACTTTAAACCATCTGATATTGATTCTGTGTATGGTATGAAGTAAGAGATTAATTTTTGTTTCTGTTTTCATTTTTTCCTCATGAGATAACTGATTGTGCATACTACCACCTCATTTATTATATACCAGCTGATTGGTCAACTTTTGGCTTGCATGTTTGATTCTGTCTGTTTCTCCATACTGTCTCAGTTGAGATCTGTCATAAATTATTGGGGTTTCATAATCAGTATTGGTATGTGGGGAAACAAGGCACCTTATCTTCTTCTTCAAAATGTCTTGACTTTTCTTCATCCTTTTTGGGGGGAGGGGGACTATTAATATTAAGTGTTATTAGATCTATGATAGCTTCCTTAATTTTTTTTGATACCACAAATGCCTTGAAAAAATATTGTGAAACCACAAGACTTGTTCTATCTAGTGTTATATTGTATTGGCAATTCCCTCTCACAAGTGGTTCAAACTAAATTTATTATGCTAGTGCTCCAATAGGAAGGTTACCTTAGATAAAATATGAGTAAAAAGATTAGCTAATACAAATTAAATATCTTTATAAAGCAATATAAATGAGTTCACTAACACATTATAGTGTAAAAAATAATCACAAAGGGCCTCACATATCCAAAGAAACCTTGAGAAAGAACAAAGTGGGAGGTATCACACTCCCTGACATTAAACTCTAGTACAAAGCTATGATAATAAAAACAGTATGGTGTTCACACACACACACACACACACACACACATGTATTATTCTTGCATGTTTGAATATATATATATATTCCTTTGATATATATATATATATATCAAAGGAATAGAATATCAATTGAATAGAATAGAGAGCCCAGGCATAAATCTTTACTTATATGGTCAATTAATTTATGGTAAAGAAGGTAAGTATATACAATGAGGTACAGACAGTCTCTGCAATAAGTCATATTGGGAAAACTGGACAGATAACATGTAAAAAAATGAAATCAGACTATTTTATTACATCATATACAAAAACAAAGTCAAAATGAATTCAATACTTAAAGTAAGATCTAAAACTATAAGACTTCTCAAAGAACACCTAGGTGGTAAACTCTTTGACATGGATCTTGGCAATATCTTTTTTGTATATATTTTCCTGGGTAAGGGCAATAAAAGCAAAAATAAATTGGACTACACCAAACTGAAAAAATTCTGTACAGTGAAGAAAACCATCAACAAAATAAAAAGACAGACTGCTAAATGGGAGAAGATACTTGCTAATGATACATCGAATAAAGTGTTAACATCCAAAATATATAAGGAACTCATACAGACCAATACCAACAAAAAAAAGTAAAAGAAAATCCAATTTAAAAATGGGCAGAGGATCTGAATGTAAGATAGTATAACATATGTTTAGAAATATTATTTACAGTATGAAAACTACCCATATATAAAAATTTGATAGGCTGTACCAAAATTCCTCCCTGAATATTAAATTAAATCATGTTGCCAACAATTGTGTATCAATATTCTTGTTTTTCACATCACTGTTAACCCTAGGTACCAATCATGTTCTAAACCTTCCTAATCTAATAGATAAGCAAATGTCATTATTTGATCTATGTATCTGCAATACTTATTAAACTGAATTAATGCATTATGCCTTTTATGAAAGTTTGAAGTGCAGATGGACTACCTTATTAACAAGGCAGCCTTATTTCATGATACTATTTATTTGTAGCAAGAAAATAACCAGAAATGAGGTAAAAATACTGAAATCAAAGTCTTCCCTATAGACAATAAGGTTTCATTTAAGTGCAATGAAACAGTGGTACCAGGAAAATACCAGGAAAACTTGTTGAAGTTTTCTTAATGTATTTCCTATTCCCACACTCCCAACCCCAAGCTCCTTCTCTTCACTTCTCTATGAAGAGAAAGGTCACAGATCTGAGAATATCTGCTTTTCTTATGGATTTAAAACACATCAACAAACTACACTTCACCCCGCTGATTTAAAGGGATGTTTTAGTGTTCAGACAGGAACTTGGCCTTTCTTATAAATAGCCAAAGGGTTTTTGATAACCTTATTCTTCCCACCAGACACTGACAGTTCACATTGTGTAATCTTCAAACTCAATAACACTTTCTTTGTGTTGTTGCTTGAAAATGCCATAGACCAGTGTCTTTGAGCTTGGCTTACTTAGTGTATTTGTTCTTTCATAAGAAAAGAAAATTAAATACAGCTCAGTGCCAGTCATTTGTTTTCAGCTTGATATTTGCTTTCAAATAAAATCAAAATGTATTTGTTCCTCGATGGTAGTTTCTCTATGTACTACAAGGCATTTTAAAATAGTAGGTGAGATTATGGAAATGTTGAGAGTAGATAATGTAAAAATCATGAATGCAATTTGTTTATACTATTAAAACAGTGAAAGTATACTTTCATTATACTGTATAATAGGTACTGGATCAGATGCAGATACTAGGAAGATATTTTATAACATTAAATGCATATCTAAAATGACCAGGAAGATTTTCCCATTGCTATTTAACCTTTATGTACTGTATATCTCTAAATATGTCAAGACATAGTTTTATTTATCTCAAGTACATATGTGGTTAATTTAATATTTCCATGCTTATGCTAACATTAAATTTAAAGGGATTATTTTACTTCCTTGGAAATAAAACAGAATTTTATATAGGTAGCAGAGTTATTGCATTAAACATGCCTTAATTTAAAATTTAACTGCTGATTTATATAACTCACAATGTATGTTTCATATCTTTGTAGCTATAATCTATACCAAAATTATTAAAGTAAAATTTCTTTTAATTCGTACTCTCAGCATTGTGTTTTCTATGTTCATTAATTTGCCTAGGTTTTGGAAATTATGTATCATTAGCTGATTTCCATAAAAATTACTACTTAAGGATTTTTGAGTTCTGTTTTCAAATTTTATCCCTACTGAATATGTGGTTACAATGTAAAATGATGTTTAGGATATTTAAAGAATACTTGCTATGTACAAAACTCTTTACATAAAATAGAGAATATAAATACACTACCTGACTGGCAGGGGCTGGCATGGTCATTTGAGTCTCTTACAGAATAAAAAAAAAAGGGCAAAGCTTCATTCACTTGATGATATTTATTCAACAATCTGTGTAGTTGATGCCAATATCTGTTACCTTGACCCAATGTGATGCTGATAATTCCTTTGCATCTACAAGGTAGGCTCCATGTAATGTCTTTCTCCAGGGAAGGAGTTCATTATTTCTACTGGACTCTGATGATGACACTCCAAGAGCTCAAAGCTTTTTGGCCTTAAACTTGCATAACTTATCTTTCAGGCAAGTAAATCAAAGTAAAACACAGATAAGCTTTTCAACATAAGCAGAGTATGTACATGTGTCCTGGCTCCTCTTGCTTCCATAGCAGAGCAATCACACAGCACTTGTCTTTCTAAATTCCCATGACTTTTCACCATGATGATGAACTCTGTCTTTCAGAAGCTTCAAGTCCAATGAGCTCATACAGATGTTAGCTGAAAAACTCCTAACAAAAATGAACTACTGGTTTCTCTCCTAGTAATAAACTCAAGAATACAGTCTCACCTAGAAGCAGTGGAAACAAGGACATTTTCATTTTACTAATTTACTTTCCCAGATGGTCTATTCTATCTAAACAAGTCAAACAACACACAAAGGAGTGTTTACCTAGTATAAAAACATATGGGTTACATAGAGGTATAGAGTACAATCCTTTGAAGTATGTTCAATCCAGTAAGGGGAAGTCAAATATATACAAATCCTTGGAAATTATTTATAATTCTCTCTGTTTTCTAGGATGTGATGACTCATGGTAGCTCAATGAGTTGTATTATTATTATTATTATTATTATTATTATTATTATTATTATTCCGAGGACTGGAATGGACATGGGTTTGAGAATTTAGGGTAATGCCCATACTGGGTTTATTATTCTGTAACATAAAGTGGGTAGAGGCAGTACTGACAACTGACATGAACAGACATTCAAAGAAAGAGGCAGCACTAGGATACTGGACACTATTTGTTGCAGAATTATAAAAGAAATCCCAGGAAATGAAATAGTTTGGGGAAGAAAATTAGATGATGAGGTTATGGAAATCAAATGTCAAAATGTGATTCAGCCCCATGACTCAAATGTTTACAGAAAGAGCTAAGCTGAGGAGATGCTTAGATTTCTTGTAGTGAGCAATAAAGGAACCAACAGCCATGTATCAGCTTCCAGAGTGGGGCAGACAAATCAGTTTAGGCCAGTGATTTTCAACTGGTGTGCCACAAGATTTTTTAAAACATGCAATACCTGACTGTTCAGTCAGGGGCACTGACCTCTTTTCCCTTAGACTGACAAATAAAAAAAATAATAACAGCCAACACATTAGCAATCCAGTGTGAATGAATCAAAATTATACCTATGTTTTGTCATATTGGCAAAAAAAACCCACCATCTTTTGGTATGCTGCAGAAGTTTATGTGTGCCACGAGACAAAAAGTATTGAAAATTGCTGGTTTAGGAGGATGGTCATCTTACATATGGATCATACATATGAACAAGTAAATAATAATTTATGGCAGAGAATGATCAGCTCTAAATGAATACTTCAATAGGAAGTATTTTATGAATTTGAAAACAAAAACTCAGTAATACATCCCTTTCCAGAAGGGCTGTATGAAGGAGGAAAGATTTCTAAGTCCTTACCAATTTATGTTGAAAATCGCCCACTGTCAAATAGTAACCCAAGTGGCACCCCACAAAGCTCAGATCTTAAACTACTAAGGATGAGTATGCACGTGTGCAACTGTGGAGAATACTGATATCAGAATATATATCCCAGAGAATATGAGAGTATGTCCCAGTTCTGTTCTCAGTCTGGGGAGTGGAGATTAACTATGATTATTGCACATGGGGACAGTATGCCTGTCAAAGAAATCATTGTTAACACCCTCATAAAACTGACATAAAAGCATTTCCCTTGGAATCTTTGGTAATACTCTGTCTACATCAAAGAACAGAGGAGAAACTAAGTCTTTCTTTTTTCTTGTGTTCTGAAAAAGATATGTTGTCAGCTAAAAACATGGTATCTTAAATTACATTCTTATTATTAATCCAAGTAACCAAAAGTATTTAAGAAAGAATATAAAAAGGGCCTTAAAATAAGTTCATTAGAATAATTATTATCCTCACAAAACATAATATCCTTAGACTATCTGTGAATAGTCTTAAATCCTGCTTACTTTTTTTTGTCCTCTTGAAATATAGTTGTTAACACACATTTCCAATGTCACATCAAGGAACACTTGATATCTTGGATACTATAAAGACATTTATAGTTCTAGACAATATGGGGAAATTAAGTATGATAAGATCCAAGAACATATACTTCTATTAACAAGTTCAAAACTCCAGATGATACATCTGGAGGTAACCAGTAATAAGTACACTGATTATAAGGTTAAGAACAAGGCATCAAAGTTAGGAAGGTCTAAGTTTAAATCCTGGTTTTGCTAAACATTTTCTGTATATTGGCATGTTTTTGGCAGTTGCCCCAATTTTTCCTCCTTTGCCCTCTTCTAAACTCCAATTCCCGCACTGTTGTCCATGTCCATGGGTCATTCATACATGTTCTTTAACTAGTCCTTTCCCCTTCTTTGCAGCTTTATCCCCTCCCTGCTCCCCTTTGATTACTGTCAGCTGTTCCATGTTTCCATGCCTGTGGTTCTATTTTGTTCATTAGTTTATTTTGTTCATTAGATTCCTCTTATAGGTGAGATCATATGGTATTTGTCTTTTACCAACTGGCTTATTTCACTTAGCATAATATTCTCCATTTCCATCCATGCTATTACAAAAGGTAGAAGGAGTTCCTTCTTTCTTTCTGCTGCATAGCATTCCATTGTGCAAATGTACCACAGTTTTTTCATCCACGCATTTACTGATGGACACTTAGGCTGTTTCCAGCACTTGGCTATTGTATATAGTGCTGCTATGAGCATAGTGGTGCATAAGTTTATTTGAATTGGTGATTCTGGATTCTTTGGGTATATTCCCAGCAAAAAAAATCACTAAGTCAAAAGCAGTTCCATTTTTAGTTTTTTTTTTTTTTTTTAGGAAATTCCATAATGTTTTCCACAGTGACTGTACCAGTCTGCATTCCCACCAACAGTGCACTAGGGTTCCCTTTTCTCCACATCCTTGCCAGCACTTGTTTTTTGATTTATTGATGATAGCCATTCTGACAGGTATGATGTGATATCTCACTGTGATTTTAATTTGCATCTCTCTAACGGCTAGTGATATTGAACATCTTTTCATATGTCTATGGGCCATCTCCAGAACATATAAAGAGTTCATATGACTCAGTACCAAAAAGACAAGCAATCCAATTAAAAAATGGGCAAAGGACCCAAATAGACATTTCTCCAAGGAGGATAACTGTACTTACTCTTCACCAGAACTCTAATTTTGAGTTTATGCCATTTCTATTTCTTCATATTGAAGTGTAATTTTTAAGAACTAGGCATTATTTGTCAAATCAAAAAGTGTTGAATTCACTGGATTAGGTTACCTTTTCTATCACAGGTGACTGATTCTTACAGATTTATTTTCATACCAGTCCTTCCTTTTCCTTCTTGGTTTGTGCTAATAATCCACTTGTCTTCAGAAGCAGGTGAAAATAACTCTGATTATCCAGAGCATTCAGTAGTAGATTTTGGTGGGAATAGAGTTTTTTTGGGGGAAAGAGTTAAATTGCATTTCATATGGGAGATGGTGAGAGAGAGATATTGTTTATTGCCTATGCTCAGCTATTATCCTCTTCTTACTTATCAGGACATAACAAATTTTGTACAAATATTGAGCATCAGTATACGAGCATCACATAAGGGAAGGTAGAGAAGGAGGGCCAGTCTATCACAATGACCCTTTGTCCATGCTTCAGTTGGGTTTGCCATAAACTGGAAAGAATGGCCTGCTGTGATTTCCTGGGAGAATATCTTCCTTTCTGATACAAGGGTAGAGACATACAGTATATATATTGCTTCTGACTTTGAATAGCATATGTTGAGGAAGTCATATAAAACTATGGCACTTATTTTTGGACCATAAAGAAAAGCTAGGAGAATCCCTGATAAGTTGACCTTTATGTTGTTTACCTATTGAATCAATCCTGGGATCACCTAGCTTTAGATATTTTGTTGTCATAGAAAAAACAAAACAACTTTATGTCACTTTTAGTTGGGCATTCTCTAACATGAAATCAAAATCATTCTAACTGACTCATGGGAAGTTTGTGTGTATTTACTTTAAAACAAATTAACTATGTGGCTAGTTTATATTTTAGTCAGTTGATATAGTATTTTGATCACACAGGGAATAGTATATACAAAACATCAATAGTATACATTTTGAATAAAACAGCAAGCTTCATGGATAGTCATAAATATTATACGTGCTTTGGTATGATAAACTCTCTAGTAAAGTTTTCAAAAGTGCTGAAAATATGAGGGTGCATTTGTAAAAGCATGAGGAATTATAGTTAAACAACATTACCTGTTAGTGAAGCATCATATATTTTTATTACTATGGAAACTATAAAGCAAAACTTTTAAAAGGCCTTACCTGAGACCTGAATCAATCATTCAAATGGGTGAGGAGGGTGTCCTAGAGAAATAGAAGAGAATGAACATCAGTTGCCCTGAAAATTATTCCTTACGGCAAGAATACAACAGAGGAGGGTCAAAGATCTATAAAATTCTACTTAATGGAAGTCTGATAATAAAAATAGCTATCTAGTGGAATTTAGAATGCTTTGGGCTACAGATATCAGAATATATGAATCAAATTAGTTTATCCAATAAGGAAAGTCATTGGCTCAAATAATATAAGCTCCAGATGGAGAGAGATTCTCAGGGTTGGCATAATATCCCAACACCATCATCAAAGACTCAGGTTCTTTCTCTATCCTTACTCTTAGGCACCCTAAATGATTGGGTGATTGCTCATTATAACTGAAGCCACATTTTTGCTTGCTCATATACACACACGACTTGAAAGGAAAAAAGGCTTTTCATGACGCTTTTTTAAAATTTTAATTTTATTTTAATTGTTGTTCAAGTAGTTTTCTTCCTTTTACCCCCATTCCAGCCCACCACCCAACCCTTCCCACCTCCCTCCCATTTCTACCCCCCTTGTTATTGTCCATGTGTCCCTTATACTTGTTCCTGCAAACACTTCCTCTTTTCCCATGAAATTCCCTCCCCTCTCTCCTCTGGTCACCGTCAACCTGTTCTCAATTTCTTGGTTATATTTTGCTTGTTTGTTTGTTTTGTTGATTAGGTTCCTGTTAAAGGTGAGATCACATGGTATTTGTCTTTCAAGGCCTGGCTTATTTCGCTTAGTTCTCTTTTAACTGTTAAGAACAATTTTTTTTTTTCTGGAGGCTTCTCTCAAACTTCTCTCTAGTTCTTCCTGGCTGGAATTGAATCACTCGCCCATTTTTTAATCAATTCCAGACAAGGAGGAATGGAACTCTGAAAACATTCAGGACTATCTGAGGACTAAGAAATAGGAACATTTTTCCTGAGCCCTGTGAGCTGTGTGGGGAGGGCTACTGTGCTTGAGTAAAAGTGAGGTTCTGATAGGAAGAAGGAAGTCACCTGTAGTTTTTCAACTCTTTCCTTTAAGGTTAGCTACATATTTAAAGTTTGCTATATATTTCATCAAATATTTCTATAGATTTGAGGAGACTTTTCCATTCCAATTCAGCCCTCCATAATGTTGGAAATCTATTTGTTTTTCATTTTGACCTATGATAAATACCCAATACATTTTTGGTTTTATTATTAAGCAGTTGGGTGGATATAAGGATCTAATGCCTAAGAGAGAGATCTTTATTCATTTATGAAGATCATACATTTTTAACTCATTATAGACTTCCTAACAACAACCCTGTTTGGTAAACATCATCCTCACCTCTGTTTTATAGATAAGGAAATCAAAGTTGAGATTAAATAAATTATCTACGGGCAGCAGATACAACCAGAATGATTATTCAAAACATTAACTCCAAATATAGAACTCTTCTTTCTAAGGCTGCCTATAAGTTTTAGTTGAGACTTGCCAGACAACATGAGTCCTATGCAATGAAAGTTTGACTCATTGTCCTGAATTAGTATTATAACATATAAAGCCATAGAAGAAAGGAGACGGAATTTTTGCCAGTATTTTGTATGCTGTGTCAATTTTACCTGTCCTGGGATTTCAAGTGTGGCCAAAGCTCTTAGGTCAAGGTGAATTCATGGTAATTGACTACTTCACATGAACTACAGAGGAAAAAGGAACTATTAATATGTGACAATTTTTTGTTCTATGCAAAGGATTTAATCTTATTATCTTTTAAAGATGGGAATAATAATTAGGATTTAAAACTATATAGCTATATTATATCATTTCTTTTTAGAATTCTAGTAAAACTGTTTATGATTTTAACAGATTTGCTGCAACTTTGCACATAGAAATTTAGCCTGCAGGTATTTGTCTGAGATAGAGATGGCTGATTATTTAATGCATTCATGCATGACCTGAAACAGTATGTGTGTTCATGTACACACATACATGCATATATATTATATATATTAACAAATATTTACATGTATGATTCAGATGCCTTTCAAATTTATAATATAATCATGTTTTGAGATACATTTTAAAGAAATGTTAACAGTATTTTTTTTATATTTGAATGTAAGATCTGGAACAAATTAAAGATAACTTAGTTCTCCTTCCTTATTTCAAAGATGAAATAACTTGACAAAATAGAATGAAGTCTAAAATACTAGTCTTGGCATATTTCAAATATATTTTAATTTTTCTAATTTTAAATATAGAAAGTAAAGTAGTGAAATTTAACCAAACAAAATTTTTATTTTATTTATTTTAAACTGGGGTGTTTAAAGTATGCATTACTCCTGAGATTCAACTATTCTGTATTTTACAAGATCAAGTTGTATCTGTTTAGACAACAAAATTGGTTTGTTTGAAATTTCTTATTTTTAATGTGGCTGCTGTACATGGTAAGATCAATGAAGTCAGTGATACAGAGTTCACATGAAAATATTTAAAATGTTAGATCAAGCATATCTGCTTCAATGTTTATCACTAAATCTGGAGTAAGAGACCACAAATAGTGACTTCTCCCAATAATAGCTCTCTTTATATAACAAACAAACAATAGGATAAATAACAGTTTTCTACTGGCATAGCAGTTATGGACTCAGAGTGACTGTTTGGTGTTAATTCTGAGCCTGTGACTTACCCTTTTTGTGCCTCAGCTTCATCTGTAAAATGGGGACCATAATACAGAATGAAATGAGAATGAAATGAGCTAAACACATAAAGTGCTTAGAAGAGTGCCTGGTGCATAATAATGATAAAGAGATAACTATTGCTGTTTTTGTGTTGGTGATGGCATTATTTCTTACTTATTTTATCCTGGTAAGAACACTTAACATGAGATCTACCTTCTTATGAAATTTCTAAGTGTACAACACTCTGTCGCTGATTGTAGGCATAGTGTTGTGCAGCAGATCTCCACAGCTTACTCCTCTTGCTGAACTGAAACATGCCCATTGGTAAGTCACTCCATTTCTCTCTCCCTTCAGGACTTGGCAATGACCATTCCAATCTATGAACCTAAAATTTTGAGTTAATTTTTATTACCACTATAATGACTGTCTTCATGACAACTTGAGCATGTGATAAATAGGAATAGAAAAATTGATATTGAATAGTTTAGATCACTGAGATTTATAAGGTGATTAAACTAACATAGAACTTAATTACTCAAAACAAATGATGCTATTTTCAGATGAAAATATAGTCCCTGGTTAAAAACAGGATTATGATATTATGATTCTGGGTGACCTAAGGCTCTTTTCATTTTCTGGATTTGTATTAATCATGGTTCTCGACATCTTAAAGGAGACTAACATAATCAAACATAATAACATCAATAATCCAGATCATTCTTAAACTTGAGTATGGAGTTAGGCCAAAGATTAACAATATAATCAAAGATTACTAATTCAAATATAGTATGACCATGAAAGACAGAGACTTACTAAGGCAACCTTCTCTGATGTATTGCCCAATTGACCTGTTAACATAAATAATAAACACTTTACTTAAATTATTAGATCAGATTAAGCTCTTCTTTTCTTTCTCATTCGTCCATACATGACTCTGTATGTTCAGCAAAGGAAGAAAGACATTAATATGTGGAAAATGGAGGATGAGTAGTTATTTAAAGGAAGACAAAGATATAACTGATTGACTAGATGACTATAACTCACTTATTCACTGTGCTGTTTATCCACTTTCTTTTTCATTTCAAAGCATTTTCATGGACTATATCATGATGGTTTTGGCTTATATCTGATTGCATTTACTAAGGATGCCATAAGTCTATGAATTCAAATTAATTTTTATACTACAGAATTACATTTATATTAGACACTATATTTGCCCTGCCAGTATCTGTTTCACCTCTTTGTGATTTCCTAACTGGCATGCTAGTTTAATAATTTTGATTACTTCATGAGCAACATTTGGGCTGAGGCAATCAGGGAAATTCTATGTTTTCTGCCTAAGTTAATGTTTTAGGAATGGGCCAATAACTCAAACCTAAGCCATCTGGTACAGGTTATTCTTCTGATCACAGTACAGGTAATCAAAGGTATTTCATTCAGATTGAGGCTAAGGGCATTATGGACAATGGAGAAGGAGAAGCTTTCTTTTCCTCTGGATGTTATTAAGGAAGTATTAAGCAGTCATTTTTCTATCATGAGAAAAGCAACTGGAAGTTTCAGCTGGTCCACTGACGATGGCAAAATTGAGAAAAATCAAAGGGAAATACATTATGCTAAGTGAAATAAGTCAGAGAAAAACAAATACCATATGATTTCAGGTATACGTGGAATCTAAAAAACAAAACAAACAAACAAAATGGAAACAAACTCATAGATACAGAGAACAATTAGATAATTGTCATATAGGAGGGTGTTTGGAAAGAAGAGTGGAAAAAGTGAAAAGATTAAGAAGTACAAATTGCCAGTTATCAAAATGGTCATTAAGATGTAAAATACAGCATAGAGAATATAGTCAATAATATTGTAGTAACTATTTATGGTGTCAGATAAGTCCTAAACTTATCCAAGGGATCACTTTGTAAGTTGTATAAATGTCTAAACAATGTTGTTCACCTGAGGCTAACATAATATTGTATGTAAACCATAATTAAAAAATAAAGATAAGGACAGGTATTTTCATACAACACGAAAATAGAGAAAGAGAGAGAGAAAGAGAGAAATATAGCAGCAAAAAAATGTAGTTGTGTCTTTTACTTGAAAAAAAAATCCCAGCAAATTTTTTGACTTTATCTTTAAAATACATTAAGGATCTGACCAATTGCACAGATATTGCTCTGCTCTTGTCCAAACTACATTCACCACTTGCTTGTTGTATTGCAACAGCCTTCTATGTGGACTCCCCGCTTCTATCCTTGTCTCCAGTCTATTCTCAGCACAGCAGCCAAGTAACTTGTTGAAGTGTACGATGTTGCCACTTCTCTACTCAATATCTTTTAATAGTCCATCTCATTCAGAGTCAGATCTAAAGTTCTTATCATACCCTGCTAGGTTTTATGTGCCCTGAACAGTTTTCTCTCATGACCCATCTCTATTCGCCTTAACTGTCCCCAACAATGCCCAAGTGGTCTCCTTTCTGTTTCTTAGCATTTCAGGCAAACTCCCACCTGCAAGTCTATTCACTACTTATTTGCTCTGCCTGGAATGCCTTTCCCCCAGATAGTCTCATGGATCATTACTTCATTGTATCTCGGTCTTTATTCACATGTTGATTTTTCAGTGAGACCTTTAAAGACTAAACTGTTATTACTAGCATTCTTCTTGACATACAACCACCCAATCTCTACTTGATTTTTCCTTGGCTCTATTTTTTTCTACAGAATCCTGTCATGATCCAATGACTTACTATTTACCTTACTTTTTAAAATTTTTGTCTTCTTTTAAGTTTAAGAAATGTTTCTGTTCTGTTTACTGTTATATCACCAAAACAGAGTACATTTCCTGGCACAGAGTCAGCACTCAATTAAAACTCATTATTACTGCTTTGGTTAGTTTAGCTTGGTTGGGGCATCATCCTGTAAACTGAAAGGTCACAGGTTCAATTCCCAGTCAGGGTACATGCCTAGGTTGTGGGTTTGGTTCCTGGTTGGAGTGCATACAAGAGGCAACCAATGGATATTTCTTTCTCACATTGATGTTCCTCTCCCTCACATCTCAAACTCTCTCTAAAATCAATAAGCATGTCCTTAGGTAAGAATAATAATATTTTTAAAAAACTCTATTACTTTTTTTCTCTTGGCTTTCAGCTTGGAGGAGGCCAAGTTGCAACTTTCTTCAGTAATCCCAAATCCAGGCTCATAAAACATCAGCCACTTACACCATACCACCTAAGTCCAAGCCCAGTGAGATCAAAGGCATATACTTGGAGCAAAACAGTGGAGAAGTCATGCCCCTGACCCCCAAAGGCAGTCCCCTCGGTCTCTCTCCAAGATAGGTTGGTGATGACATCTTGAAAGCAACGAGTGCTTGGAAGGATATAAGGATTACAGTACAACTGACCACTCAGGACAGACAGGCCCAGATTGAGGAGTATCTTCTGCCCCTGCCCTGTTCCTTAAAGCCCTCAAAGAACCACCAGGAGACAGAAAGAAGCAAACAAAACATTAAGCACAGTGGAAATATCATTTTTGATGAGATTGTTAACATTGCCCAGTAGATGCTACATTCATTTTTAGCTAGAAAACTCTTTGGAGCCACTGAGGAGACCCTGGGGCCTGCCCCACAGGGGCTGCAAAGCTGATGGCCTTCACTTTCAGGACATTGGAGATGGCATCAGCAGCAGTGCAGTGGGATGCCCAACTAGGGAAGAACTACAAAGGAAAATATTTCAAGTAAAGATCATTTGAAAACCAGGCACAAATAAATGAACAAAGTTGTTGAGTAACCCATGAATCTCTGAATGAAATTGTGCCTAGTTTGGTCTGTCTTTGAATTTTTTATTCACATAAAGAAATGCATTTCTTTTATTATTTAAATCAACTTAAGTTGAACCAAAAGCCCTGTAACTGAGACAGTAATTAAAATCTTGAAAAAAAAAAATGCCCTGGCTGGCGTAGCTCAGTGGATGGAGCGCGGGCTGGGAACCAAAGTGCCCCAGGTTTGATTCCCAGCCAGGGTACATGCCTGGGTTGCAGGCCATAACCCTCAGCAACCACACATTGATGTTTCTCTCTCTCTCTCTCTCTCTCTCTCTCTCTCTCCCTTCCCTCTCTAAAAATAAATAAAATCTTTAAAAAAAAATCTTGTTGGACAGAAATGAGTTTGCCAGAAGTAAAACTTGAGATGGGAATTCATAGGAAAAGTGATTTATTATGAAAAACTTTGTTATGAGATGAATTGTGTCTCCCCCACAGATATTGAAGTCCTGACCTCCTGTACCTCTGAATGTGACTATATTAGTTAAGAAGAGTTCATACTGGAGTAGGGCGGGTTCCTAATCCAATATAGCTGGCGTCCTTTTAAAAGGGGGAAATTTAGACATAGACTTGAAAACAGGGAGAACACCATGTAAACATGAAGGTTAAGATCAGGATGATGCTTCTCCAAATCACGAAGCACCAAAGATTGCCAGAAAACCACCAGAAGCTAGGTCAGAGGCATGAAACAGGTTCTCTCTCTCCACTTTCAGAAAAAGTAACCCTGCCAACACCTTAATCTCAAACTTCTAGCCTCCAAAACTGAGGCAAGTTTCCACCCAGTTTGTGGTACTTCCCTTACAGCAGCTCCTGGAAATGAATACACACTGTTAAGGGATTTAGAAAGTGGTACTGAGATGGGAAAGGAGGTAAGAAAGATGGTGAGTTTCCACAAAGGGTAATTTAACTTAATCTCACAACACCGGGTGAACAGTGTAGGTTCTACCTCTGAGCATCCCATCAGGGGCAAGAGAGTAGGAGCTTTTGAATTCTTGTATGCATCAGGCTTTCCTTGTGTTCAGACAAAGCTGGTTGTAGCAGCCAGAGGCCAGACTGTGAACAAAGATCCATGGGTGCTAACTGCCAACTCTTTAAAAAAATTATTAATTTAATTATATATATATATTTTTATTTTAGAGAGAGGGAAAGAGAGGGAGGAAGAGGGAGAGAAACATCAAAGGAAGAAAAACATTGATTTGTTGCCTTCCATACTTCTGTATGCGCCCCAACTGGGGCTGAACCCACAACCTGGGCACATGCCTCATTTCACGGGACATCACCCAACCAAATGAGCCACACTGGCTGGGGCTATTTATTAATTTTAGAGAGAGGGGGGATAGGAAAGAGAAGGAGAGAGAGACATTGATTTGTTTTTCCATTTATTTATGCATTCGTTGGTTGCTTCTCATATGTGCCCTGACCCAGGTCAAACCCACAACCTTGGCATATTAGGATGTTGCTCTAACCAGGTGAGGTATCTGGCCAGGGCCAACTGCCAGCTCTTAGGAGGGAAAAAGCAGCAGAAGATAATGTGTGGAAAATAGGCAAAGGGTCTGAGTGAATATGGGAAAAGCACTGAAAGCATCTGCCACAGTGGGTTAGGAGGCAATTAAGGGATGCTAAATAGTGGGGGAAAAGGGGCATGTAAACCAGATATACACTCTATTGCTCTTCTATCTACTGAGGCTCTAGTGGTTATATTTCTTTACATCATTTGAGGCAATGAACTTGAAAAAGACTTCTACTATGAGCATAAGATACAAGGTCTGTCTGGAAAAAGCTCAGCCATTGTTAATATAATAAGAATGGTTTATGCCACATCAATGTAACCTGGCAGCCAAGGAGAGTGGATTGGAATGTGCATGTGTGAGAAATGATGAGTCATTGGGGGCAATAGGTGCTGTTGAGTGAGCATGTATATTGTGTGTCCATTGCATTCAAAATGACTGAGTGAGGAGAGCAACAAATCTGCATCAAATTTTGCATTAAGCTTAAACATTCCTCTGCAGAAACTACTTGGATGATTCAGAAGGCTTTCAGGGATGATGCAATGAGTGCAGCATAAGTAAAACTATGGCACAAATACTTCAGAAATGATCCAGAATCTATTGAACGTGATCCATGTTCTGGAAGGCCTGCAACTAGCAGAACACCTGAGAATGTTGAAGGTGTATGGCCTGCAATCAACAAAGATTGGCAACTGACAGGGTGAGAACTAGAAACTGACCTGAGGATTCCCAAAACTACTGTGTCAGAGATTTCAGCTCAGGATCTTGACATGAAACATGTCATGGCAAAATTTGTTCTGTGGCTTCTACTACCAAAGCAGAAGGAACATCATGCTGTAGTTGCTAACGAATTGGTTCAAACCACTACCAATGAACCAGATTAACTCTAGAAAGGTCATAACCAGAGATTAATTGTAAGCCTATGGCTATGATATGAAAATGAAGTCCCAGTCATCCCAGTGGAAGTTGCCTGGTTCTCCACGACCAAAGAAAGTGCTGCAAAATGGTAGCAAAATCAAGACCATATTACTGCGTTTTTCGCTTGGGAAGATGTTGTCCACCATTAGTACACCCCTCCAGGCCAAAAAATTAATAAAGAGCCTTAATGTTATTCATCAGTTGAGAGATGCAATATGACAAAAACAAGTGCAGCTATGGGCAACTGGTGATTGGCAGCTTCAATGTGGTAACACACCTGCCCATGGATCACGTCTTCTGCAGAAGTTTTTGATGAAACATCTAATTACCCAGGTGACTCAGCTCCCCTATGGCCCAGATTTGAGCCCTGTGACTTCTGGCTTTTCCCCAAACTAAAATCACCTTTGAAAGGGGAGTGTTCAGACTGTCGATAAAGTTCCGGAAAATTTGATGGGGCAGCTGATGGAGATTCCAAAGGGATTTTGCAGTGTTTTGAACAGTGGAAGAGATGCTGGGAGAACTGTGTGAAGTCCCAAGGTGCCTACTTGTAGGGGACTGAGATATCATTATCCTAGGTGCAATGTTTCTTATATCTTCTTCAATAAACGTCTCTATTTGGCATTGTGCATGGCTGGATACTTTCTGGACAGGCCTATATGTTGAATATTTATAAATAACTTCCTGATACTTAAAAATCATACATGATATGAGAATCTGGGGAGAACAAAAATGGGAACAAATGAGAGCAAAATATTAAAAGATACAACAATGAAATATATGTGAAGGATACCACTGTCCTTTAAATGATGTGCATGTATGTGTGTGTGAAAATGAATTAAAGGGTTTTAGATTTAATTTATGTGCAAAACCCCAGAAACACAGGGAAAGCAAAAAGAACTTAGTAATTGGTACCCTGATTTAATGCAATATTCATATTGTTTTTTCCCAGGTACAGGAGCAATTTCAATTTGACAGGTTCTTGCCTACCTGCACCTGAGAACTGAGCAGAATTAGTTTCTAAAAGTTATAAAAGAAGCTTTTGATTCTAGTGCTTATTAAAAAAGAGTGTGTCTCTATGTGTAACCAACTCCAATAGCATTAAACAATTGTATTATAAAAGATATTGTCACCAACTGTACGATTGATCTTTTCTGTGCAAGAATCCATTGTTTTTCCATTCTATACTCATCAAGATTGTATTTTAGTTTTATTTGTGACTTTTCTTCAAAGTCCTTTTCATTCCTTGCAGGTCATTATTTTGGATACATTTGATCAAATCCATGAACTACTTGACTCAAAATTCTTACCCAAATATTTACACAATGGAGGTTTATAGACACAGATCATTACATGGTCTTACATTTTCTGAATTATAAAGTGCCTTGTATATAATGGGCACAATAAACATTTGCTTTTCTATTATTTTGGAAGACCTTTTTATTAGTGACTTAATCAACAACCATTTATCCCTTCCTCTTTGTTCCTCTATTGTCCAAGAAACTATGTATCTGGTCACACAGATGAATCAATATTAGTCAAAGCCTATCATAATTTGTCTGAACGACCCCATTTGTCTTAGTTACTATTTAATCTGTGAAATGTAAACATCTGTGGAGGGACTTCAGGAAAATATTTTTCTTCTTGATTGAGACCCATAAAAGGGAGAAAGAAGGACCCTTCCTCTCTTCCTCATTTAGACACTGTGACTTTGGGGGCAACAAGCCAGTAACAGAAAGCCAGCAAGATGCATACAGTTGAGAGGAAGGACTGAAAAAATCCTGGGATCTTAACAATGTTGAGCTGCTATAAAACCTGGGGCCTCCTACTACTAGTTTTGTTAATAAACACCAAATGTCTGTCCAGAGTATGTTACTATTGTTCACACCTTCTTTTATTTGGTAGCAAATGCATCCTAGCTGAGACAACTATCATTTGCATACTTATCATGTGTTTGTCTGAAGAATTTATTTATCTTTGATTTCTGAACATGAAGCTTGTGCACCTGTTTGTAATTTCCCAATATTCTGTCTATGAGTTATTCCTTAATGTCAAACATTTGTGATGTGTGTGTGATCTTCATATCACTTTATTCCACATAGTCTCTCTGCTTTATTTCACCTTCTGAAACTAGTTGCTTTGTTGGTCTTCATTCAGCATGATACCATAATGCAGGCCCTTGAGTTAGGCAAAGTTGAATTCAAGCTTCTGTTGTGCTATTATATGTATGTGTGTGTGTGTACACACACACACACACACACACACACACACACATATATATTATATACATGCATACATATACATCAGACTGATCAGACAGTTAATCTCCCTTTGGCTTTGATCTTCTCATCTCTGAAATTAGGAAACTGATGCTATCATCATCTTTTATTATGAGGATTAAATAAATGCTTCTATCCTAATCATTTACAATAACATTGTAATCTGGTATATTTGCTTGTTTGCCAGTGGACTCAGTTCTATGAGAAAGGGTTTTTGTTGTTTGTTTGTTTTCACTACCGTGTCCCTGGTGCCTTGGACAGTGCCTGAAATATTGTAGGCACTTAATAAACGTTTGTTAAATAATTGAATGGACTGAGATATTGACTTTGTTTTTGGCAGCTCTGTGATATAGGAGTCACAGTCTTAGAGGAGACTGCACAGCGCCATGGGGGATAATTCAGCTGTCCCACAGTTTTGCTCCACAACAGGCACTGTGCAAAGGGAACCTGCAAATCAGAGGCCGTCTACTTGCTGGATCTGGCTGACATACAAGTTTTTTTTTGTCTTAAAAAATGTTTTGAACTTTATTTCAAATTAATGGTCAAAAATTTTTAAAAGAAAGTCTACACAAAATTAGCTTCTCTTTGCGTTGGAAGGTTTTAAATCCCTGCTGGCAATCTGAGCAGTTGCTCCCCGCTTAAGAATGTACGGGCCCTCGGAGCACTGACACTGGTCACCACCACTCAGTACACCTGCACCATGGTTTTTTGTTTCTTTGTTTGCTTATTGTTTAATTTCAGTTTTATTCAGGAATAGCTAACAAAATTATAAGATGTTTAAAGTGTGCATTGTATTGTGATGATTTGTTATACGTATACATTGTGAAGGATCCCCCCATCTAATTAATACATCCATCACCACACTTATTTATGTACGTGTTTGTTTATTTATTTATCTATTTATTGTGGGATTTACACCATAGATTTTGTCAAGATTACCTTGCTTCATGTATGACTATTATGTGTCTGCTTCTCGTGGGCATTTGAGTTTGTGGGCATTTGCAGATTGGACTCTTGAATCTCACCTGAAGCTTGCTGCTTCATGGTGACATGTATCATTTCTAAGTATTCTTTTATCAGAAAATTTGACAAAATAGGACTCAGGATTACAAATCACTATTTAATGTATAATGTGGAATCTCATTAAATTTCCTCGTTTTAGAAAAATTAACATTCATTTTTAATCCAAAAAAACTGCAGGTATTTCAAAAAATAGTACTAAAAATTAATGCAATAGGGTGGTAAAATGAAACTTCTTTTTTTTCACTTTCTCTGTTGCACAAAGGCTAAGAACTACAGAATCATTACCCAAACCCCCTGTATTCTGAAGTTGAGTGTTTATAGACCTGTTTTGTATGGACTAACCAATTGTGGAACTGATTCTTCCAGCTTTGATGATCCCCCACATTTTGCAATAAGGAAGGAGAAAAATTAGAAGACAGGATTCCTGGAAAGTGTTGTTATGTGCTGTGTGATTTTTACCTCTATCAGGTGGAGGGCAAGAGATGCCTCACTATCCTTTCAAGACTCATGGGGCTTTCAGAGGCTCACCAGGATAACCTGCATACTTGCATATATCTCTGAGATTTTAATAATACATAAGTGCTGATAACTGACTTACACCAGGGAAAGCTAAAGGTGAAAAATAGTAGGTGGAGTTGCCTGCTCAGCAGCAGAGCAAACACAGAAGGCTTTTCCAATATTTCCCTACTTGGGAGGGAAGCTGCATGTCCATTTGCCTTGGCAGAACGTGAAACTTTTCCATGAGCCCAGTGAACCAATAGATGTAAATGGTCTGGAATCAAGTTAAAATAGTTCATGTTAAAGCACAGGTGGCAAACACGAGGCCCGTAGGCCAAATCCAGCCCTCCACCTTGTTTTATCCAGCCTGGTACCTTGTTTCTACCCTGTGACAGAGCCAAGCTCTGGCTTAACTGTTAAGGAGTAGTTACATTTATACCATGCTAAAATTACATTTGGCCCTTTGAAGGCAAACAGGAGGCTAATGCGGCCCCCAGTGTAAATGAGTTTGACAATTGGATTCGGAAACTGAGGGTTCCACCCTAACAGGACAAGTAACCAGTGGAGAGCCATTAATGTGCACAACAACAACAAAAAAGTCTAAATTAGGGGAACCCCAGAAAAATAGTATGCCTGAGAAATTCACAAAAGTGACACCACACACTAAAAAATCACAGGATGAGGGAAAAGGAAAAGCCTTAAAGAGAGAAGAAGCCTTCCATTCTCTCTCATCACCTCTCCCAGGTTTTAAAATGAAGAAGACTCTGAAGCTCTACAATTTGAGCTGAGTCTTGACAATGTAATTATTATGCTTGTGTCTAAAAATGACCAGGACACATTTTATTATCTGAGAATAACCTAAACTAGTTATTGTGCCTACTAGAAATTTTAACCAAGAGACAGAGAAAAGAAGAAACTGCAGATTATATTTTTACTTAGAGTTAATTATTGTCTCCTTTTTATCCATTTGCGTATCGTTATGTGTACCACCTGCAATTTTTTTCCCTAAATACTCTGACAGGTCTGCCAAATACCTTACAGTAATGTTCACAAATATTGCAAACATCAGATGATTTATCATTTTCATCTCCTTTCTCCTCATCTCCCTCCCCTCTCCAGTTTTGCTTCATACAATTGTGTGTTTATATCCTGATTCAATTTGAACAGGTTTTTTTCCCCTCCACCTAATAAGTAGGTGTCTCCCAGAGATTTTGTTTTCAATTTTATTTTGGAAATCCTCTTTGCTTATCTTCTTTATTGCTCATATGTTGTCTCTCCATTTCCTTGTTTTCCTGAGGTACACCATCTGTTGAGTTTCTGAGAAGATGCATGAGATGCAATGCTTTTTATTTTTTCATATATGAAAATTTTTGCTCTAACAATTGATTGAGAGTTTTGTTAGATATTCTATTTTAAGTTGGAACTTGTCTTCCTCAATATATTGAAGGCACTGCTGATTGTGTCTTAGCATCTGGAGGCGCTATTGAGAGCTACTACAATGCCATGTTTTCTTCTTATTTCCTGGCATTTGACTCATTTTTCCTGCCTTAAGGTTTTTAGGATCTTGGTATCCACAGTATTCTGATACTTCATGATGCTGTCTTGGTATGGGTCACTTTCATTCAATAATTTAGTCCTTGCTGGCTCTTACCAATGCAAAGACAGAAGTCATTTGGTTATGGAAAATCTTCTTTTACTATATATTTGGTAGTACCACTCTTCTTTTTCTCTATTCTTTCAAGAACTTATATTATTTAGATATATAAACCCCTATGTTACTTCTTTAATTTTCTTGTTTTTTCTTCTAATTTTGATATCTTTGTCTTTTTATTTTCCTCATAAGTGATGCTTTTTTCCAACACTTTGAACACTATTTTTGAATACTTTCTCTTTGGTTATCATATCACTTTCAATAATTCACTTTTCTCTGTTCTACTTTTGTAGAGTTCTCTTTTATCAGTGCAATGTTTCCTTTCTGATGATATTAATTAAGTTTTATTGCTTTTTTCAAAACATACTGGTCAGAAGACTAAAGTAGGAGTGATTTCAACTGTGATCATTTCTTAACTGCTATACTTTAAATTGAATATTTTTAACTTTAAAAAATAAAATGTATTTTATTATTAAAAAGTCTACTTTCATTCTATTATTTTTATTTAACTATAAGACTGTTTATTATTACATAGACAATGTAAGTATAATAATATAAAATAGCAGTTATTTACATCATTTAGGAATTATTTCTTCCTTTTGCATCTATAATGTTTGTAGATGATACATTTAGTATTCTGGTCACGAAAGTACTGTTTTAATCAATAGAGACTGACATTTAAGTTTCACTTAGAATCTATACCTTGGGGTCATTGATAATATAGGATAATCAAATTTTCTCACAGATTAGCATATGTGTAGATTTTCTACAAATGGAAGATTAATTTCAATAATTCAAAACTGTGGCACTAGCACTTGGTTTTCGTGGGGTTGGTTTTATAACATGCATTAATTAGGGGGTCACACTTTCAGACAAAACATGCTGTGTTTTTCTCCTTGCATCAAAGAGCAGCATGGGTCTGCCACATGCTGCAGACTG
Source organism: Phyllostomus discolor (assembly GCF_004126475.2). Lineage (NCBI taxonomy): Eukaryota > Metazoa > Chordata > Mammalia > Chiroptera > Phyllostomidae > Phyllostomus > Phyllostomus discolor. The sequence continues at coordinate 51,180,907 of NC_040907.2, read as the reverse complement.
CAGAAGGTCTGCAGCGGTTTATGCCAAGTGCGTTGCAGATGCTGCAGCAGGAATAACGTATTCATGAAGTGCACAACTGCATTCTGACAGGAGCAGTTTCTAGCATATTTAGTCAACTTCTGGCCTTTGCAAGGAACATAAATATAGATTGCTTCATATCCTATGCATATCCATCAAATTTAAAATAGAATGGGCCCTTATGAATATAAAAATCCACAAGCATGATGGGGAATAAAGTGAAAAATATTATATATAATTTGGAATTATAACAGGTGACCTATGAAGTATTTGTTGTTTGGATGTAGCATGTCTATTTGATTTACGTGACACTCTATTAGTCAAGTAACTCCATAAGTCAAAGAAAGTGCCACGTAACATCTAAAGTGAAAAGTAATGAAAGGTGGGGTTAGCACCACCCAAATACAAATGCAATTCTTTTCAGGGATGTAAGTCTCATTTTCACTGGGGGTCATATCAGCCTAATGGTTACCTTCAAAGGGGCTAATCTAATTTTAGAACTGCATAAACATAACTACTCCTTAACTAGGGGCAAGGATCTGGTGCTGCCGCTGGGTAGAAACAAGGTGCTGGGCCTGATAAAATAAGGTGGAGGGCCGGATTCGGCCGGCGGGCCTTGTGTTTTCCACCTGTGCTTTAGATAGTTAATGGAATTGAAGTTTATATAGCAATAGAGCCTTAAATTGTGCTATCATTGATATATTTTCATTATTAGATTTATGAAGATACTCTTTTTAGAAAGTGTGATACTTTGAATTTTCCCTTATATATTTTTCTCCTTTCTTCCAGAGTAATAGAGATTTTAACTAGATAAAGTACAACTCACATAAAGATTACACTTTCAAATATCCTTTTGCGTCTGTTTCCCACATGACTAAATTTTTGACTAATGGAACATAAGTAAAATTGATGTGTGTGATTTTCAAGTCTTGCCCTTATTAAAGAAGGGACAATGCCCATTACATTCCCTTTTCCTTCTCTGCCCCCTGCAATATCTCTAAAGTGGTGACACTCTTTATACTAATCAGACAAATGCAACACTGCAGATAATGGAGCTCTTGATGCAGTCACACGGTAGGGCCAACAAACAAACATACTTTTATAATAAATAATAAAAATAATAATAATAATACCTTTAAAGTCTTTGAGAAAATCTTTTCTGATGCACCATGCCAGAATTAATCTCCCACATTATTATATAATCACTTTGCATGTATTAGGCACCTTCTTGTATTTTAATTTTATTCTGTTTTGGATTTCTTTTTTATGCTGTGTGTATTTGTTACCTCTATAACACAGTTATGGTTTTTCTTCTCTCACTTCTAGCAAAAAACAACTAGAGTACTCTAATCCCACTGGATTCCTTGAACAAGCTAAGAATATTTTATCTCAGGGTCTTTGCATTTGCATTCCCACTTCCTGGAATATCAGTCTCTCTGATATAGTTTGTTGTATAACATTATATAAGATATTATGACTCATTTCATTCAGGTCTCTGTTGAAATGTCAATTCTCACAGGTCTCTTTCCCTAAATCATTTCATTTTAACTCCTTATTCCACTTATAGCAAGAAGGGTAGACCATAATTTTGAGAAATTGCTAAGATAGAAAGTAGGGAATATCCAATAAAGATTCCTTGGGTGATGGGAATGATTTGGGGGAAACTGAGCTCAAACAGAGTGCATGGATAGAAAAGGAGGGAAGAAGTATGTAAGGATGATCTCTTAGTGAGATTTATTTGGAGCATTTGAGGAACTGCTCCTTTAGTTTCTGATAATTGGCTGAATAATGTGCAGTTGAATTATTTGCTCACAGGTTTGAAGGAAGTACTTGTATACCTTGAAACCTGGGAGACAGAGTACCCACATTAGCTCAAAGTTCAAACTGGACTTTAGCACCCAACAAGGGTACTCTATTGTTTCCCTTAATTTATTTCCTTATTGAGTTTTAGTCTCTTTCATCACATTTATTATCACAACTTCTACTTTATAAAATTCATGTTTCCTTAATTTTTCTTGTCATTAATTGCAATACATTTTTTTATCTTTTGCCAAATTTTGCTGAAGTTTTATTTTTTTCCATTTACTTATGTTTAGGAAAGGTAACTTTTATTTAAGTCCATATGCCACAAAGTACTCTAAGTAGAATCTTCTTGACTGTCTTTATGTTCACCTGTGCAGTCAGTGCACATGTATTTATCAAGTCTTTATTCTGTGGCAGGCACTCTATTTGGCCCTGGAGATATCAAGATTAACAAGATAGACATCAGAAAAACCCTTTAGGAGTTCACATTCTTATGTGGAAACTTAGGCAATAAGATAAATACATAGGACAATTTTAAGCATCAGTGAGCACTATGGAGAAAATGACATGTGGGAGTATAGTAAACCACAACAGTAGGTCCGACTAGTATCAGGTAAGGCTTTCCCGAGGACACTAAAATTTAATGCTACAAATTCAATGTTTTAGAACTTTGGTTGTTTATTGAGGTCCCAAGGAGCTGGTACCCTCAGCACCATAGTGTAGGTTATACTGTTTTATAAAATCATCAGATTTGTTCCATTAAAGCAGGAATATGTTTTGTCTCATTGATAGTGAGCTACCCTGAAGTTCAATTCCTTTCTTCATTCCCTTCTTTTCCCTTCTTTTCCCTTCCCTTCCCCTTGCCTTCCCTTCCCTTCAATTTGCTTCCTTTCTTTTTCCTTCCTTCCTTCCTTCCTTCCTTCCTTCCTTCCTTCCTTCCTTCCTACATTCATTCATTTTTAATCTATTTTTAAATCTTAACTTTCAATTTTCAAAATGAAATTAACTGGGGTAACACTGGTTAATAACATTATATAATTTTCAGGTGTACAAGATTATAATTCAACATGTGTATACTTTACTGCATGCTTCCCACCAGAAGTTTAATTTCCTTCCATTACCATGTATTTGACCTGTCTTTCCTACTTTGTTCTCCTCATACTTCCTTTCCCCTCTGGTACCCACTATTATGTTGTCTTTATCTGTGTTTGTTACTGTTTGTTTTGTTAGTTCATTTGAGTGAACCAGTTACGCTATTGAAAATTTAAGTTAGAGAGATGCCGCCTAATTAATAATGTTTTTTACACTATAGCTCAAATATTATTTACCTCTATATAGTTATTTCTGATAAGTCTACCTTTATCTTTCACTATTTTTTATAAGAAAGTCAGGTTAGATATTTTTCTAGCCCTGCCTATAGTGATGACATGAGGAAGTATGGTCTTTTATATTCAACCACAAGGCCCACTTTTATTCTGGACCTTCATCAATCAGGGCCTACAAGTACCAGAAGAACTTTCTCACTTATTCCTCATAATGCTGCATCATGCTCATGAACAAGAGAACTGCACATTAATTATCAGCAGCCTTCCTTAATTTGATCTAAAACTGTTCTGTATCAGTAGAATTTATGGCAGGAGGTTGGTTCTTTACTGGTTTTGGGGCAGACAATATTTTTATCTCTATTTGGAACTTTTTATTGTTGTTAAATTCCTATTATAAAAGGGGTTATTAACTAATATGAACTTATTCCAAAAATTTCATCACATTTGTTGGAAGTCCTTCTTCTTAGTGCTCTCTATGATAAGTTTAGATTATTTATTATTTTGTACTTTATATAAAAATATTCTTTCTAATCATTGCTTAACAAATAATATCTATTGGTCATATTAGAAGAAATACAATACAACATTGCCCTGTCTTTATGAAAAACCCCAGATTTATTTGTTCTGACCTGCTTCTGTAAGCTATAGAAAAAATAAACAGAGGGCATTTTGTAATAAAATAATAAACATTTTATGGGAATACATTTAATTTAGTACTTCTTTATCTTTCTGAATATTAAGATATACATGCATAGTACAAAGAAGGTACAGCTCTTAATCAGGGAGCAGGGAGATAAACTGCAGAAAGTATAAGAAGCAACTGGCTAGGAGAAAGTTAAAAAGTATACTTTGGTTGTGAGGGCTTCTAGTCAAGTTGGAGGCATAGGTAGATACACTTTGCCTCTTCACACAACCAAAAGAAGGACAACAACAAATTTAAAAGCAAAAAGTTAACAGAACTTCCAGAAAATTAAGCTGTATGGAAGTTTGACAACTAAGGAGTTAAAGAAGAAATATTCATCTGGACTGGTAGGAGGGGTGGAGACAGGTAGCTGGGCAGAGAGGACTCACGGCAAGGTGGTTCTCTCTGGTGGACTGGGAGAGGCAGTGGCTATTGGACTAGGTGGTCCCACATTTGCATGCATATAAACTGAGAGGGAAAACTGTGGAGCAAGACAGACTGCACAGCCTATGGTTCCAGCATAGAGAAATAAAGCCTCAAAACCTCTGACTGTAAAAACCTGTGGGGGTTCTAGTGGCAGGAGAAACTCCCAGCCTCACAGGAGAGTTCATTGGAGAGACCCACAGGATCCTAAAACATACACAAAAACACCCATCTGGGGATCAGCACCGGAAGGCACAATTTGCTTGTGGGTAGCAGGGGAAGTGACTGAAAGCCAGCCAAGCCCTGAAAAAGTCATTGTTCCCTCTTCAACCCCTGCCACACATACAGCACCAAAATGCAGCAAAATGGGTTGTCCTGCCCTGGTGAACACCTAAGGCCCTGCCCCTTACTACATCACAGACATGCCCAGATGAAAAACTATGGCCCAAATGAAAGAATAGATCAAAGCTCCAGAAAAAATACAACTAAGCAATGAAGAGATAGCCAACCTATCAGATACAGAGTTAAAAACACTGGTAATCAGGATGCTCACAGAAATGCTTGAGTATGGTCACAAAATAGAGGAAAAAGTGAAGGGTATAAAAAATGAAATAATGGAAAATGTACATGGAACCAACAGTGAAGGGAAGGAAACTGGGACTCAAATCAACAGTTTGGAGCAGTAGGAAGAAACAAACTTTAACTGGAACAAAATGAAGAAATAAGACTTCAAAAAATGAGGACAGGTTTAGGAACCTCTGGGACAACTTTAAATGTTCCAACATCCAAATCGCAGAGGTGCCAGAAGGAGAAGAGGAAGAGCAAGAAATTAAAAACTTATTTGAAAACAAAACAAAGAAGAACTTCCCTAATCTGGCAAAGGAAATAGACTTCCAGGAAGCCTGGTAAACTCAGAGAATCCCAAAGAATTTGGACCCAAAGAAGCATACACCAAAGCACATCATAATTACATTAGGCAAGATTAAAGATAAGAAGAGAATTTTAAAAGCAGCAAGAGAAAGGGAGAGAGTTACCTACAAAAGAGTTCCCATAAGACTATCAGCTGATTTCTTGAAAGAAACCTTGCAGGCAAGAAGGGGCTGGAAAGAAGTATTTGAAGTCATGAAAGGCAAGGACCTACAGCCAAGATTACTTTACTCAGCAAAGCTATCATTTAGAATGGAAGGGCAGATAAAGTGCTTCCCAGATATGGTCAGGTCAGGCTAAAGGAGCTCATCATAACCAAGCTCTTATTATATGAAATGTTAAAGGGACTTATCTAAGAAAAAGAAGTTCAAAAATACAAACAGTAAAATGACAATAAACTTGTAATCAACAACCGAATTTAAAAAAAATAAAAACAAAAGCAAACTAAGCAAACAACCAGAACAGGAACAGAATCACAGAAATGGAGATCACATGGAGCATTATCTGCGGGTAAGGGGATAATGGGGGAAAAGGTACAGGGAATAAGAAGCATAAATGGTAGGTACAAAACAGACAGGGGCAGGTTAAGAATAGTATGGGAAATGGAGAAGCCAAAGAGCTTATATGTACAACCCATGGACATGAATTAAGGTGGGGGAATGATGGTGGGAGGTGGAATACAGTGCAGAGGGGAAAAAAGGGAGAAAAAATGTAATAGCATAACCAATAAAATATATTAAAAATACAATAAAAAATAAAAAGCATACTTTGCTTTTCTGCACTTTTAGCACTATGAAACTTATCATATATACTTTAAATATAATGAGCTAACCCAAGATTGTCCACATTTCTCTTTCCTCCAAAAACTGGCTAAGTTTCCACTATTCATAATACAGATAATATTCCCTGGAGAATCATGGCATGTAACACTGAGAATATCACCTGTATTATTATTCCTTTGTAATAGTTCAGGTCAATGATTTCAGGGAAAAAATAAAACCAAAAGCTATGCTAAAACAAAAGGAAAAATAATATTTTAATAACTCCCCTTTGTCTGCAATGATCATTATCAAACTGTGGTGCTTGCATCTGAAGGATATATAAGATTGTGGTGTAGGTAGAAAATTTTAAAATTCCATTATATTTATTTTTATCTTATACTTTAAACATTTGTTTGCATATGTTCTATATAAGTTAGTATAGTAGAATACACATCTAACATATAAATAATTAAATGAGTCCACAAATCTTAGAGACACATGGTTATACATTTTTGTTAATAGAGTACATAATGAAAAAAATTGGGGGGTAGCACAGGATGCAGATCAAACTCACCCTCCTCCTCCACTGAGTGTTTTCTTTTTGAACCTTTGTCAAAAATTAATTTACTGTACTTGTGTAGACCTATTCCTAGATTTTCTATTCTGTTCTGTTATTATAAGAGTCTATTCCTTTATCAATATCACACTGTCCTGACCCATACAGCTATACAATAGGCCAACCTTATATCAGATAGAGTGATTTCTGTTACTTGTTGTCTCAATTTCTCTGTACTGTGTGAGAATTAGATTGCCTTACTCTGATTTCATAAATAAGGAAACTGAAGATGAGAGAGTTTTAATGCCCTGTTTATTGTCATAAAACTTGCAATGATGTCCTGGTTCCCTAATCTAAGGCAAAGCAAGTTTGTGTTCATATTTACTTTGTAGACTGGGAAGGTAGACAGATGTACTGTAATTTAAAAATTTTTCAACAAAAAGAAGAAAAACAGAGAGTTACATCAAGTAGAAAATGTATAGTATTACAGTGCTTCCTTTAGACTAGTCAAGGGTAAAGAAAGCTGTAATCACCGTTTCAGCCTCATGTGCTACTCCCAGTCTCTAGAACAACCATGGAAAATCTCCTGGGAAAGGAAAACATGAGGTGTTGATTCATGTTTGCTGCCTTACTTGAGGCCCTGCCAAAATGATGTCCTAAATTTAAGTAAAACATGTTTTATTTGTAATCATAATGAAGCCCCCAATTTGAATTTTGGTAAACAGCTGGATGGCCTAGAACAACTATATATTTCTGCAATCTGAGAAATCTTGGGAAACTTTACTTTCTTTGAGTAAAAATATACTAAAATTGAATTGTTGGTATGAGGGGGCATTTGCAATGTTCCTGGCTGTCCGAATTAGCCGAATCATTCTGGTTGCCTACACAGCCAATTGGAATGAATGCTGCTTGATTAGGATGAAATCAAAGCAAATGACAAGGTTTTTTTAAATCTCTTTTTAGACAACATTTTAACTAAAACCAATATAACCTATTATATAATATGTAAGACATTTGGTCTGCAAGTGTTCCAGCAATAGCCAAACTAACATATCTTTATATTGGGTCAGGGAACCTTACATTAAACCAAAACAGATGTTTGAATAAAGATAAGAGCTTTAGACATATGAATACTATAGATTTTCTAACACATTTAATTAATTTCTTTAAAAATACTATATTATTGTACACCCTGGGCTAAATCTCAAAATAATAATAAAATCTTCAATTAATGCTTGCAAAGGCAACTATGAAGCACAGAGTAGGTGTTTTAATACAAAGTTTTAGAATAATTAAATAATTATTTTTACAAAATTTCTTAAACTTTTGGTTACTGTGTATACTGACCTTTCATCTGAATGATCGTTATGATCTCTATCACTTAAAACTCAACTTGTTCCTAATTATTTTTACCAGTCTTTCAAAAACTTGTTCACCTCTCATCAGAGACTAGATCCAACATTCATTTCATTTTCTTCTTTTTTTTTCCTCTTAGTCTCCAAGTACTAACCTAGCACAATACTTCCAGCTATTTTAAAGTATCTTTTCTGTGTCACCACATCTCCGCTTAGTTCAGTTTCTTACCACCGATCACCCAGAGCATTGCCATTGTCTTCTAATTCCCTGTCAGTAGTCCCCTCCCCCACCAAAGCAACTTCCATCTGTTGGTCCCAAAAGTAAGATCCATTCACCAGAGCACTGAAGTCAAACAGAGGTTTTTTCACCTAGCTTCACAAAAAGATATATGTAAAAGAAGAACATGTCTGCCAAAAACCACTGGCATGCCTTGAGATAAACAACCAATTTTTCTGTAAATAGAGTTAGTTCATATATCATATGTGATATGTGATTTGATACAGATGACATACTATATATGACACATATCATGAATTATATACATATATTCGTTTGCATATGAATATCTAATGGCTGCATTGTAAATGTCCCCCAAGGGACAGGATGAACAATACAGTTCTTAAACTTGGTATTCGTGTATTTTGTCTTTGCTTACATAAACCCTAATTTTTCTTTCAACTCTTTGCTTGACTCAACACTTACAGCACTTAAATTCTTACTCTCCTTCTGAGAGGACAATATTATTTCTCCAAAGGAGAAACAGCATATTGTAGCACAATAAACATTTTGGATTCAGACTCTGAGAGAACATAATGCAGACGTCTCAGAACCCAGTGCAGGGCTCCTTCACTGTCCACTCTGCCCGCACAGCTTCAGGTCTGACCCATTTGAGTTCCTTTTCCCTTCTCTTCCTTCCCTGCAAAGGGAAGGCACAGAGAGGGGTGGGGGTTGGACGTGCAGACAAAATCTGCTTCATAATAAAAATCACTGGCCTCTCTAACAATACTATGTGAAAAACAGCAAGATCTTTCTTTCTCAACCCACGTATAACACAGAATACCTCACCACCTCCCTGCCTAGAAGTGGGCTGCTGCTTTTAGTAATCATTCTTAAAAAAAGAAAAAAAGGCACATTTTAAATTCCAAATCTTCCATTCAGCTTAGATTTTTCAAGTTACCTAAAATCTTTGAAGCTTGGTTTGTCAGATACAACTGGACATGTAATGCTTGCAACTTCAGAAATAATTAGTAATAACAAAAATAACAGCTAATCTTCATTACCGCATTGGATTAAATGAACGTATGTGTGCGCACAGCACTGATACGCAATGTGGGCCAACTGCGCGTCATTTTATTTCCCTGTTTTTTCTTATAATATCAGCAGCTAAACAATAAAATCATAATAACATTGTTTTTGTTTTATACATCCAAGTGTCAAAAAATCTAAAGAGTTTTAAAATATTAAAAGTGAAACAGAAGAGTACAGAGAATAAATGAGGGAAACTCCTGGGGAAGGTCATAGATAAAAGGACCTTAAAGGAGAGGATGCATAGTGGCCGAAAGGAGGGAAGTCAAGAAGGTACTTTGCTCTATACATAGATCCAGAAGGAAAAAGCTATTGTTTTAAACTAAAATAGCTGCATAATTTTTTTCATTGAATTTACAGAAACCCTGTTACAAAGTTCTTTATTTGCCAATAGAAGTTAAGTGCCTTCTTTTCCCAGTAAAATTGACTTTGTGTAGTAATGACTTATTTTAGTTCTTTGAACCTTAGTCCTGGGAACTTTGTAAATTTGAGAGTATTCAGTTGCTCATTAACATCCTAATTTACATGTCCCTAGTGCTGCTACAGCTGCTTGATTCAGCATTAGATCATTATTGGAAATGCTGTAGTAGAATCAGAGGTAAATATTCTCTTGCTTCATGGGATATATGCTGAACATGCAGAGGTATTCATAAGCCAAAAATGTTTAATATAAGTAAAATATATAACAAAACTAGCAGTCATATATTTTTTTTGATTGAGACAATACATTGTTGTGATGGTATTTACCAAATTTAGTACATAGAACTTGATTTATAGGCATTTTATTAACTTGCTACTTACGAATATTTTTACTTGGGCTGGATCCGCATACATAAATTTGTCATACTTAGTCAAATAGTAGATAATGCTCTACCATATCAGACATACCAAGTGTTAGAGTGTAGACTTTCTGTTAAGGTTTTCCGTATACTTAAACCATACAGCATGCCAGCATTTTATTACAGGCATAGACTCAGGAAAACACCAGGCTAAACACTTGTCCATGTAAAGTGTTCCTGAAATGTTGATGGGGGTATGTCAATAGTCATCAAGGATTCAGTTTTACCATGCATATAAATAATATTTTAATGCATTTGCACTTAGAAGTCAATAAAGTCTATAAAGGAAGACTAAAGGTATTCCTGAAAAGGATAATTAATGGAACTAATAATTAGTGGTATAGACTAAAAATTGTGATAGGTGCTATGGTAGAGACTGCAACTCTCCCCCAGAATCAATTTTCTTTTTTATTCTTATATATATTTTTGGTACTAGACTCTCAAACTCCAAAACTGAGGCTTAGAACCAGGCTGGCCTGTTAGAAGCCACACTAGCCATTTGATGAAGTTTGGGCCAGTGGGATGGAAGCTGAAACAATGTGGACAGCATGTGTCAATTTCCTGAAAATAAGCTGCCTGCCCTGGACTTCCACTCTGTCTTGTCCTCCCCAAACAGGAATGTGGAGATGGAGGTCAGCCAGCTGCAAACATGAGTGAAATAATTTCATAGGGTATAAGGAAACATCAAGATATGCTAGGTAGCTGCTAGGAATGAGCCGTCAGAGGGGAAATAAAGGCAGGGGCCTCACCATTACAATCTAACAAAGAACTTAAACACAGGAGGCTAGAAGCAAAATGAAAACATGTCTCACCAATTAACTCAGCAGTGCTGAGCTCGGTTTGATAAGATTGCAGGGTGTCCTGAGCTTGGAAGGAAATAGCACAGAGGGAGGGGAGAGTCCTTGAGACTGTTCTGAGAAAGGGGCCTCTGTAACAGTCTCATGAAGATTGCTGGGTGTCCTGAACATCACAAGCAGGAGGAAGGGGGGTAGACCTTGAGATTTTGTACTGGGAAAGGGGGCCTCTGTAACAATTTCACTAAGACAAAGAACCTTTACTAACTGAGAAATGAAGCCTTTATAGTGTACATTATTCCCAAAGAGGAGAAGAGGGGGACCTAGAAGCCAGCTGAAGTGTATAACTCCTGAACCCCAATAGCTGGTGTACTTAGATTAGCTAAGTACCCACTTGTAGCCTCAGCTCAAGTGTATAGAACAAACTAACTTACCAACCAACTTACTAACAACTTTCTTTCCTTTATACATAGGGCATTTACACTAGCTGGGTGCCTGCTTACAGCTTTCTGCTTGTATGTATTTCATAATCAAACTTGCTATCTCATTCCCACAACATGTGTTTGTCTCTTGCTTGAATTCATATCTTGCAAGTGAGACAAGAACCAAGGCAGGGGAGGGAGCCTCTTGACTCGGGTCTCTCTCTCCCCATCCATAACAGATATAAAGAATTTAAGTGCCCAGATGGCATTATAAAGCAGATGTCACCTACTCACCTTGGTCTGTTTGATAGCACAGAAATGGGTTTCTTTTTGATGTAACTATAATTTTAGGTCTTTTTTGTTATAGCATGTTAGCCTATACCTTGCATAATAAATGGACTTTATATTGTTCCCTTCATTCAATCTTTAAAAATGGCATAAGTATTTTTATCTGTATGTTAATGTTCAAGAAATTGGGCTATGTAATGATCAAGTCTTCAGCCAGCTCATTGATCGGAATATATAACTCTTCTTAACAATCATTTTTTTTTCAAATTTATATCCTCCTTCTATTCCTGTGTAATTTGTTTTTTTAATTTTAATTTTATTTTTATTGATGACAGAGAAGGGTGGGGAGAGAGAGAGAGAGAGAGAGAGAGAGAGAGAGAGACATCCATTTGTTGTTCCACTTATTTATGAATTCACTGGTTGATTCTTTGTATGTGCCATGACTGGGATTCGAACTCACGTCCTTGCTGTATCAGGACGATGCTAGAACAAACTGAGCTACCTGACCAGGACCCATGTAATTTGTTCTTGAACATCTCTCCCTCCTCTGCTCCTTGGCATTCAGCTCCTCTGTGACTTTGCTGGTGTTGTCTAGCTATTCAGTCATTTCTAGATTCACATTTCCCAGAGTTACAGTGGTGAGGCATTTTAGTTTGTAATGACTAAATTTTTCAGGATACATAACTGAGTGAAAAACTACATTGAAAAAGTTCCACATTTTATGCACTCATGAGAACCAAAGAGAAATAAATCTGATTGCATTAAAAAGACCAATTCAATGAAATAAACATGTTCTGTTCCTTGCAGGCAGGTGTAGCATCTGAAACCTGGTTTACTGCACACATTGACAACTTCTGTTCCTGACTCACAGTCTCCCTCTTCTCCACACATCCTTAGTGATTTACATATCAATGACGTCCACAGAAACTGGCATTTCCCTTCTTGTTCTTTTTCTCTTTACCTCCAGTGGCTATTTCCTCCACTCCACCTCAGTCGTCTGCTCTTCTGGACACGTGTAGGATATTGTCATCATCTGAAACTGAGCCTTCTCTTGGATCTGGATTTCAAGTGTCTCAGCATATAACTACACCTTCTATTTTTCTAAGACATTTACTTTAGAAACACAGCTTTAATTCTTCAACTTCCTTCTGAACTAAAACACAAGCTCCACTTTTTTTCATGTCACTGTGCCTCTTCCCTCCTGTCTTTACTGAATTCCTTGTTCAGGTGAAATTCTCTAGTCTATAATTATAATCACCTGGGCAACCATCCTCACTTCACTTGCCCCCTCTCCCTCTGTTGTTATCACCTGATATATCCCCAGCCCTAGAGAAACCAAATTATTTTCTCCTCTGTGCCTGCATCCAAGGAAATGAATATCACCAGAGAAAAATCATCTAGCACTGATTTCACTTAAAATTCATAATTATAATCCTTAAAGAGGTCCCTGATTTTGTACATCACTTCTGCTGTATTCTCCTATAAAATTCATTTCTCACTTTCTAAAATTATTATTTCACACCTTTTCCCATCTGCTTCTGTTTCCTCCAGTTATGATGGATAAAGGCTTCCTTCTCTTCTCTTTGTGCTCTATATTCCATCCTTTTCATTTTCTTGAGGAACTAACTTCAACTTTTAATAATCCAACCCTTTCAGCATCATCTTTCCATTTTTTAAATTTTTAAACAGATTTTGTTTATTTATTTTTAGATAGAGAGGAAGGGAAGGAGAGAGGGAGAGAAACATCAATGTGTGCTTGCCTCTCGAGAGCACCTTACTGAGGACCTGGCCTGCAACCCAGGTGTGTGCCCTGTCTGGGAATCAAACCAGTGACCCTTTTGTTCACAGGCCAACACTCAATCCACTGAGCTATACCAGCCAGGGCTCTTTGTCTTTTTTAAAAAAAATTTGGCTCAGTGCCTGGTCAGGGCACATGCCTGGGTTGTGGCCCCAGTCCCCAGTAGGGGCACTCAAGAGGCAACCACACATTGATGTTTCTCTCCCTCTTTCTTCTTCCTTTCCCCTCTTTCTAAAAAAATATATAATCTTAAAAAAATTTTTTTACCTCAGCCAGTCAAAGGGACACTTTGACAATAATCTTCATTTTCTGCATCCCTGTTTTCTCCTTTTCTACTGCATATCATTCCCATCAGTATGTAAACCTCCTGAGTATTCCTGGTGTACCAAGAAATTTGCCCTCACTCCCACATGTGCCCCCTTGTTTCTCCACATTTGTTTGCTTCCATTCACGGTAAAATAGTTGAGAGAATCATCCAATTTCTTCAAACTATGTTTCTTCAGTTAACCTTTCTAGTTGGTCTCGTGTGCTCACAAGGCCACTGAAATTGCCAGTTTCTATTTTATTTTATTGGAATTTGAAGCATCTTTCAACATAGTTGACCACTTTCTTTTTGAGTAATCCCTTCTCAATATTTATAACACTATGCTGTACCGATTTTCTTCCAAAGGTTTTAGCACTTCTTTTTGTATGCAACTGGCAAAATTCTGTATCGATCTCAGTTCTTGGTCTTTGTATATTTTCTTGCTAGATGAGTTCATCCATTCCTGTAACTTTGAAAGCCATGTTTATGTTGTCAACTTTCCTCCTTCTATCTAGAGTACTGATATTTTTCCTGATAATTAGACTTTTATAACTGAAAGAATATTTGATTTTCCCATTTGCGTAATTCATGAGACTCTCAGTTAGCATATCACCCTTTAGCACTATTGACTTTCCCCCCAAACCTGTTTTTAGCCATATTCTCCCATCTCACTATGGTACTAATGTTACAGAACAGACCCGGGGTAGGAGTGAACAATATACTATCACCAAATGGACCCACATTTCTGTTCTGGGGGTCCCCCTGCTTACTACATTTGCCTTGCCTACCACCACAGAAAGATGTCTCTCAATGCCAAAGACTGGTGAAAAGGAAAGGAATTATTTATTCAAAAAGTTATACAGGCTTAGAGCAATGACTTAATGTCTTCATTAAAATGCTAAAGTTCTTTACAGTACCCACAAACACACACAGTCCTTCCTTCTCCCTCTGCCCAGTCCAGGGTTCCATATCTCAGGAAAAGAAGTAGAAGTCTGTAGCTCAGGTAGCCCCCCAGTTCCTGGCACCATCAACTGTGTCTCTGCTGTGATCTCCAGTTAATCCAAAACCATGTGGCACCTTCTCATGGCCCACCAGCAAGAATCCTTTCACCCCTTTCTTTACTGGTAAGGTCTCTCCTGCTTCCTAAGCCATGTGGCAAAATAGAACACCCCAAAGCCACGTGGTCCCCAACCTGGTATATCTGTAGCACCTGGGTTTAAATCCCAACACTAATCTTCCTCTGAAGCCCCATTTCTGACTCCTCCTATAACTGGCCACAGCTGCCAGCATTCCCATATTTTTCCAGCTTTACTGGGCTGCCATAGTAAGTCCGGGCAGACATAGCCCCATGGCGTGGAGCCAATCATCTCCAAGCTCTCATGCAAGCACTGTAACCAGGAGTGGCCTCCCAGTTGCATCCTAGGTGGAAGTCACTCCCATCTCCCTGGCTCTAAGCATGGCCACAGCTATTTAAGATATCTATGAAACCAGTTAAAAGTTATAGATATGTTAAATGACCATGCCAGAGGTTAGCTGAAAAACTGTTGCTATGCAAAACAGCTCTCAATTGCCCTTGCCCCATGTATCCCATTCTCTAGTTCAGACTTGTAGGTGTGAGGATATCCTATATTATTAATATTTCCTGGACACTCTGAGTTCTGGACCCCATTACAAATCACTATTTGGGCTCCCCTTGGCTGGACCCTGTATCACTAATACTAAATCATAAACTCAGAAACCTGACAATTTTTCCAGATATCTCCATTTCTTATAGTTGCATATCCAATCCATTTCAGTTCCATTGGTTCTATACACTGTATTTTAAATATGTCTGCTCCACTTGACCATCATTGCTTCCACCCTAGAATGAGTAATCATCTCCAATCTGCATTATCTCCAACTTCTCTCCATAGTTTCACTTTGCATCCTTAAACCTTATTCATTAAACCTTCATATGATCATATTTTCTAACGTAAAATTCTTACATATAATCCCTTTATCCTTGATAAAAGTCAGTTATTATTGTTATTATTATTATTCAATCACTGCCTGCCAATAAACACACACTATTGCTTGCTTACTTCTCCAACGCATAGTATGTCCCTATCTCCCTTGCTTCATGCCTTTAGCCACAGTGACCTTCCAATAGTCTCTTGTGAAGCCATGCCTTGTGTAATGAGATACTGGTCATCAATGGGCCACAAAATCCACAGTGGTCCCATAAAGTTATAATAAAACTGAAAAGTTCTTACCACCTAGTGATGTCATAGTCACCATAATGTCCTAGCACAACACATTAAGAAATACTTAACATTGTGTTATTATTGTGTACTGCTTAGGAACTTCATATTTTTAGTATGACTTTTTCCATTCAAGCCAGCTTTGTCCAGTCTAATAGCACTATGACTCACTTTCCCCCTTTTATTCAGATCCTCCATGCTTAGACTCATGTTCAAACCCATAGGACCTCAGATCCTGGTCAGTGTTAAACAGCCTTAAGGAAAAATCCTCAGGTATTTTGATTAAGGGAACAGAGTTTCAGTTAAACTAAAGATAACATCTTGACCTAGTTGTGTTTCATTCCCCGGTTTACAAAAGCAGAACTAGACAGAATGACACTGTGGCTGACATCAAGACCTGCTACAATGATCAACTATTTCGTAACTTGGTCTCAACCAATCAGTAGAGCCCGTAACCCAAACTCCCTTAGTCCTCATGACTAATTATTTCCCCCATACAATCTATCCCTTTGGGGCCTTCAGGGAGCCACGTCTTAGAGTGCTTATTCATCTGTGTCCTCGGACTGCAAACTTCTCTTCACAGCTGTCAGTCTGTTTTATGCATCTTTGAGCCTATTTCCATTTTGTTTGTTTGCTATAGGATGTGGCTGAGGTGTGTAGAAGGCTGTCCCATTGAGGTTTGGGTAATTGAACTCTATGACATTCTCACAACTAGGAAATCATCACCAGATGACACATTTCACAGAAATTCCCATTATTAAACCATGCAGAGTTTGATGCTGACCTGACCAATACAAATAAACTCTTTTCTTAAATATTGTTAAATGTATCAGGTGCATAAGTTCAAGGTCATGACTAGCTTGAACATTATGGCTTAACATTAGTCATGTGCTAATGTGTATGCACCCAATATATATAACAAATTTAAGAAAAGAGTTTACTTGTATCACTCAGATCAGCTGCAACCTCCACAGGATGAAGCGGCACATGATTATATATGTCAAGCCCTTTTCTAGCTCAGCTTCTGCAGTTCTTTTTCCCTGGGACTAGAATCATCTTATTTTCAAGCTCTTTGAAATCTGGCCTCTTCTCATCTTTTATGTTTAAGTTTAAGTATCTCTGAAAAGAGCAATTTTTTTTCTGTTTGTAAAGCTGGTAAAAAAATTAGTAGAAGTGTTAATCTGTATGTTTGTTTGTTGTTAATGCATATCATCATGCCCAAGTTACCCTCATGGCATAGAGTATCTAATGTAAGGGAAGTTTTATAGAATTACCTCTGTTTTCAAAATTATTTCTAGAAGAAGTGTTAATGAAGAAAACTGTGTGGACAATCCCTTTGAAAAATAAAACTTCAGCATAGTTATTGAAGGTGACAATTAATGCAAGTTAATGTCATCGTTGTTCTGATTATTCAGGGTCACAGTCAAGTTGCTGCAGCTTCTGCTCAGCTGTGAAATAGCAACAAAATTTGGTCTGCTCATACTACTATTAAACACTGCCCTGTGCTGTTTATCTAATCATTATAATTTCTCACTCCAGACTTAATTCTGAAAAGAACCCAGGGGACAGGATTAAAGCCAATATGGATTAAGGTCCTTAGAAAACTATTCGTGACATAGTAGCTAATCAAGTGTGTATTCTGTACAAAGCAGTCTTAAAAATTCAATTTGATTGATAATACGTGTTATTGAATATTATATTGGAATGGTGCTACTTTTGTAATTAAATGTCTGTCTTGCTTTCATAAAACTTTCATAATTTGTTTACTGTCTAAAGGTGAAACTGGAATCAGCAGCACTAGTTTTATTTCACTACCTTTCAAAAATATAGTGAGCTTTTTGTTAAAAAAGGTAAATATCATAGATGTTAATGCTTTAAGTGCTGATTTTACCTAAAGGAGTTTTGCTCAAACCAATTTGAGTGTATTTTTGTATATTAATGTTCCACAAAAATATCTTGAGTTACAGATTCCTACCAGTTGATTAAAATAAGCCATATGTTCTAAGATACCTTTCCCTTAACTTTCTTCTGATTTCTATCTAAGGCCCTACTTTCTTTGAAAAAAATTCTGTGAGTTCCATTTCATAATGGCTGTAATATATACTCTCTATTAATTCAACATTAACTAATAACAAACTTATGTCATCCCAGCCTTTAATAGCCTCAGCTTCTACTCAAGACTCATTTTTACAAAGCTGTTTTGAAAAATCATCTTCCATAATTTGAATGTGCTGGCACATTTCAAAATGATTCCTTTCCCCCTCTCCCTGTAGGTAGCATAGAGGACTTTTTCTCTCGTGGTAAGGACCTGGGAGAGCTCCTAGCAGTGACACACACAAACGTATGGAAGCCCCTGATGACTAGGTCCTCCTGGAGTTTTTTATTTTTCCGATTTGTCTGCACAGGGTCTGCAGACATTCATCAATCACAGTTCAGGCTGCTCTACTTCTGTCCTGGTTCCCAGGAGGAATTTCACTCGCTGGCTTCTGCTCCACTAAGTTGTGTTTTCCATGGACGGATGCTATAATGTGTGTAGGAGCCCCAGTTTAATCACAAACTATTAAACTATTATTCCCTCCCATCACCCTTTAGCCCTTCCTCAGGTGGGCTGATGACTTCTTCGTATATTGAAGGCCCTTTTGAGACAACCTCAGGTCAATGAGGGACACTTTCCATGCTCTGGGGAAATATCAGGGAAATCATAAGACAGATTTTTCTGGTACTTATCAGGTCTTTGTAGAAAATTAGTTTTTGTCAGAGTGCCTTAGTAGGTTTTTAGTAAATAATTAAGGATTTCATTTAAGCAGATAGAAATATCCAGAATATTGTTTAGCATCCACATCAGAATCATTTGTGAAGTTTTAAAATTGTAGATGTTTAGGCTCTACTCCATTAAGGTTTCTTTAGTTTTTTTCTTTCCTTTTTTACAAATGAGAAAAGATTTTTATTTTTTTATTTCCAACTCACAGTAGAACTTAGAGATATGGATTTCTAGAGATTTGAGTGGATGATACGGAAGCTGATGAACTAGGTCAACTTGGTAGGATAGAAGACAGATGTCGCCTACTGGGGCAACTGCCTGTCCTGCTCAGCATTGACATGGACTACATGAAGTCGGAGCCTCTAGTGAAGTGACTCATTGATAATGTGACACTGTGGAATGAGTAGGGGCTTAGAAGTCATTTTGGTCTGGACTATGATCCTGGCTTGGCTGTTTACTTGAGCCACAGCTTCCTCCCATGTTAAAAGCAGATACAATAACCCATCAGGTCCTTGTAATGCTTAAAAAACATAATGAAACTGACCAATACCTGGCAGAGAGATAGGGCTGAGGAAATATTTCTCTCATACAATTCCCCATCTCTGTACATGACACGTTCACATGATATGTGATTGAACATGACTGAGAATGGTAGGCTCACAACACCGATAGGCTAATTCCAATGGCCATATTTATAGCAACAGACTTGCACAGAAGTGCAAAGGGAAATTGGTTGGATTATTTTAATTAAAATAGATGATGGTCACTAGATTATTATTATTAACAGTTATTTTTAAGGAAAAAATATGCTTTCTTTTTAAATTCTCTAATAGCACTATTTGTTATTTTACTGAATAAAAAAATAATGTATGAGTATATACAGGTGGGACAACTTTATACAGAGAAGTGTCTTTTGACTTTTCTCCTTAATCTAAGTGGCATTTGTCTTGATGCTAATACTATTTTCTTCCATTTTCTTTTATTTTCTGAATTTTATTCTATCTTGAACCATGTTATCTAGCTTTGCTAAATTTTCCCTGTGAGAAAATGATTTTGAACTTGTCAATCCATCAGACATGATGACTGGGAAATATGTGAAAGAAGATACAAGATGTATTTACCAGAAAGCTGAAAATATAAGGAAGTGTTTTCTACTTGTCATTATAAAAAAGCATGACAAATTTATTGTTATCTGGACGTCACAGTTGTCAGCTCTTCTATGTATATTGGTCACATAGTCACTTATGGTTGTCACTAGCAGTAGAACTCAAGGTGTCTTTGGAAAAACACCAAACATCAGTGCATTCCCAGAATGGGAAATGCCCATTATTCCTAGTAAGACAACAGATGTCAAAAGGTCTGTGATTTGTTCACTATGTGATTAGACAACTTGGCAATGAGAAATACAATGTTGTTTTGATAGGTCTTGGGGCCAGGTAAGTTTGCTTCTTTCAATGTTCATTCCAGTTTCTAACCAGTTTTCCTATAAATCTGTGTAGCTGATCGTTAAGGTGTCATATTAAAGAGCATTTATCAAGCATCAAAGTACAAGACAAGGAAAATAAACTTTCCAGGTATGTAGGAGACCATTCTGCATGGCATGAGCCTAGCTCCCACTCACAGATGCATAGGACCCACGCCCACAGATAAGTTCTCCTGTGGGGAATTAGGCCTGCAATGTGCCCAGGCCTCTTTGAGTCTTGTTCTTGCTAAAAAACTCCCTCACCCTGAATTGAGGACATTTACTGCAAAGTAACCTCCTAAAATCCATGCTAAACCTTCCAAGGATGAGTGTAACTGGATCAACCACTTTTGCCTTTTCATCAGCAAATATCTCTCTTCTGTGATGTGATTAGCAGAATTGGCTCCTTTGTTTTCTGTAAAAGGTAACCACCTAAAGCGAACCTGTGCACAGTAAATGAGGACCATCATGTAATGTGCCAAGAAACCCAATAAAGGCTGGTCCCAGCAAGGGTCAAGGCTTTTGCTTGCCCTTGAGAGAAAAGCCATGCTGTCCCTTTTCCTCCATCAGACTTGGTAGTCTGTGTGAATGTCTCCTTTCATCCATAATGACGTGGACACTGCGGGCCAGTGTCTGCATCACAGGGAGACTGCATGTTCCAGGCATTGTGTAAAATGCTGGGGATACATAAGTGTATGCAGAAAGACCCTGATTTGCAAGACACAATCAATGGGTGGGGAAAATAAAAGCTCCACTCTAAGTGTAGTTTTTGCTGGGATAGAGCTGCACACAGACACGTGCAGGAGTTAAGGGAGATGTATTTGATGAGATGATTACTATTGGTGTACACAATGCAGGAGGAGGTGTTAGAAAAAGGCATTTTAGGTCAAAGGAGTAGGTGACACAAAGCCACTGAGGCAAGGATGTGTGGGGATCTTTGGGGTGCCGGTGGTTCAGTGCTTCATGGGTTTGGAGTGGGGACAGTCGACAGTTAGGGCAATAAGTGATACAGGTAAGGCAGGGAGGACTCAGGTCCATACATTTCTCCATGATACAAACACCCTACTTTTTACCCTAAAAATTACAGGGTACCTGTATAAAGGTGATAAACACATTTGCAGACAGGTTTTATAGTGGCATGGAAAATAGATAGGATGGGAATACTATTAGAATGAAATCTCTCTGGTTAAGGCTGTACCACTGTTACTAAGATTTTAGTCCCCAGAGTGAGCCCCATAAATGTTGCAAGAAGAGAATGTTAAATTACACAGGAACAGATCATTACTACTTGTATTTCTGTAACCGAGGACAAATAATACACTCTCAAGAGCAAGCAAGATTCATGTCTGCCTCCAGGGACACTCCTCATTAGGTAGCAATAACACTGTCATGGCACAAGGATAGAGAACCACGCTGCATGTGAGGACTCGTGGTGGAAAGGCATTTTCAGCAGTGAGAGAGCAGAGTGCACCTTCAGCTATTCGATCCAGGAATGCAGTCCCAAATGCTGCCAAGAACAGCCTTCTGTCACCCAGCGGTAAGGCCTTGGTTATTGCTTCTTACTTCAAATCTGTCTGTCGTTATCTGAAACTCACAAATCTTGCTGAATTCAGACAAAATCAAGAAAAAAACTAGTCCATTAAATTATAGAAAATTGCATTCAATATGTTTAAAACTTGAGGTTTCACAATTCCCCACAAATAATAAAGTGTACATGAAGACACTTTGAAACTACCTATATGAATCCAATGTTCTTGCTTCAATAACTGTCTTAATACTTATATGGGGTATACTTCAGAAAAGGGGAATGACTTATTCCATATAGTTCCAGAAGATAGACCTAGGTATTAGGGGTAAGGGAGATTTACAGGAAAATATACTTTATTTCAAAATAAAAATATTTCTAAAACCTCAGAGCTTCCAAATTCTAAAAAGCACTAAGTTACTATGGCAGGGAGTGTAGAGATTAGATCTGTATTAGTTTGGAAATTGGTTCTAGTCTGTGAAGTTTTCTTTTGAAATTTTAAATAATTTTTGTTATATCAAGGTACACCCATGTAACCAACATTCAGGTGTAGAAATAAAATATTATGTAATAAAGATAAAAGTAAAATATATATATATATATAAATTGTAATAACTTTTCTACAAAATTAAATGTATAGTGTGTTCAGTGAAAAGCCTGCCTTCTTCTCAGACTGTCTTTCCTAATTTAGTGGGGTTAAGATACCCTTTCTACTGAGAAATTATATTTGTAGATCTTTGTCTTCCTTGGATGATATTTATATTTATAATTATAGTCAAAATGATGAGCTTTCAAAAAAAGATTGGCTCTCCTGGATGCTTCTTGAAATGCACGTCTTTCATCAGCCATGAAATCCTGGAGTGTAGATTACTCCCTGTAAGAGATGGTGAAAAGGGCATCTGTTCATTGGCTAGACAAAGAATAGGACAACCTCATCTATTCAAACCAACAGAACTAAATAAATACTGTTTTATTTCAAGAGTGAAGGACATTTTCCCTGTATTTCTTTGGTTCATTTAAATAAAAACAGCTTTTTCTACCAGTTTGTCATTCTGGAAGAGAGCAACACTAAAGTATATGTTTGTTTTTTACATTTATTTTTATTTAACAAATGTGTTTTCTTCTTTTCACAAATTTTGGCCTGCTTCTCAATGTCTCAGGAGATTCTAGAATTCTTAATGTAGCTATGGTTTCATATTTTCAAAATAATTAATTAATGTTAAAATTTAATATAGCAAACATAGGGATTAATTTTAATATAGCAACTATAAAAATTAATTTTAAAATTTAATATGGAAATATAGGATTTATAGAAAGTCAAGATACATATATCTTATGCTTCTATATAATTTTAAATCTATAAAGAATTTTTTAAAGAGCATTTTATATTCCAGTGTGATTTTTTCCCTTAAAATATCATTAATAATAATAAACTGCTTTGCAATGATTTCAACTTGCCCAGAAATTTCACAATACAAAAAAAGGATCATTGCAAATTGATTTCTACTCCTGGGAAAGCAACTCAAAACCACATTACTGATGACAAGTTAGCTACGTTATCTTTGCCTACAGAAAGATAGGAGTGCAGAGAATAATGGTCGAGCAGAACTTACTGTTTTTCCAATCAACAACACTGGCTGACATGCCTTATCTAGCAGCCTTGAGTAATGTCCTCATTTTTCAAAAATCTATTATTATGTGTCTATTCAGGTCCAGGAATACAGCTGTGTGCCCTTTGCCAGTTTGCTAGAGATAAAAAATAAAAACTTACCAATATAAGGCCAGATAACTGATACATGACTTATGAATCTATTATTTCTCATGATGGGTAAAATAGATCAGAATGAGGCATCCAGAAAAGGAGGCTTTTGGACATATGGTAAGTGGTTTAAGCAGATAAGCCATAATTTAGTACCATGTGCAATAAAGCCTCTGAAATGTTATTCAAAGACTGTCTAAAATCATTGAAAAATGAAAGAGAAAATGACATTCAATTTAATAAATGTTTACTGAATACATCTTACATCTTGGACATTATGAAAAATTCCGAGTAGAATAAGGAAAAATATAGCAGAAACAACTGGGGAAATAGACTAATATGTTGTTATAATTATAGAAATTAACCTAGTATGCTCTATTGACATGTAGTCTTTGAAATTACTCCCCATTCTCCAGATATAGAACAATGTTTAACTTTGTAAGCAAAGATAATTCAAATTTAAGATATATTATTTATAATTATTAAATCATCCAAAATTAAATTATTAAATCATCCAAAATTTTATAATATAAAAATCTTCACTACTAGACAACTTGTGATAAAAATACAATTATATATTGTAAGTGATATTTTAGATTGGCACAATCTTTTTGAATTATTAAGAAGTGCTTTTAATGAGAACTACATTGTTCATATACCTTGAAACATTAATGGATCTTATATCCTGGAAATGCATTCTGCAAAATAATTCTTTAGGATAAAAGCTACATGGATCAAGATGCCTACTGCAAAAGTTTGTTAAAATGAGATTATTATAAATGTGGCAAAATGGAAATGTATTAAGGAAATTATAGAACACAGTTCAACTGAATATAATATTATCATAAACATTTCTGTCATAAAACCAATTTAGCATATTTCTAGAATGATTTTTTAAGTTAGGTAAAATACACACCGAAATCTTGATGAATATATTAGAAAGTTTCTAAGGTAACCAAGATATCAGGAACCAGATCAAAGGGAAATTAATCAAGCTGTGGCCAACCTTCCACATGCTATTTTTCCTCTTAGGGCATTTGATCGTTTTCAGCATAGTCATCAGACCAAAAGGTCAGGAAGCTGGCTGACTGGATGCTGACAGGGAAGTCAGGAGAGCTTCAAGGCAACGTCCTCAGGCTGGGACAGAGAGTGTGGGCCTGTCCAACAGTCTGGATTTGAAACTTTCAGATTTCAGTGTGAAGAAAGGTGCAAGTAAGTCGCCTTCACAATGGGCACATGTTTAATGACCAAACATTTGCCATTCCAGCTGCATATGCCTCAGAGGCAAGAAATCAAGCAGAGAGTGACTGTGGAGAAGATTTTGAATCTTCTAGTGCTAAGAAAAAAATATACAATTTGAAAGTCACCAAGAATGCGGGCTTTAAAGTATAACTCAGTCTGTCACTTGGGCCCCCTACTAGAGACTGAAACCCCAGCTGCAAGTCAATGTAGTCCATAATTAGATTCAGCTGATCTGTTAGCATTCTGAGAATAGGGTAAACCATCTACAAAGGGAAATAACGTTACCTCGAGCCCAAAGATTTTCAGATGTAACATCTGACATTAAAAAATATATATTTTTGACATACCAAGAAACAGGATCAAGAGAAAGAAAAGGCAACACAAGTAACGCAGACACTGGACTGTAGTGTCCACGTCATTATGGATGAAAGGAGACATTCACACAGACTACCAAGTCTGGTGGAGGAAAAGGGACAGCATGGCTTTTCTCTCAAGGGCAAGCAAAAGCCTTGACCCTTGCTGGGACCAGCCTTTATTGGGTTTCTTGGCACATTACATGATGGTCCTCATTTACTGTGCACAGGTTCGCTTTAGGTGGTTACCTTTTACAGAAAACAAAGGAGCCAATTCTGCTAATCACATCACAGAAGAGAGATATTTGCTGATGAAAAGGCAAAAGTGGTTGATCCAGTTACACTCATCCTTGGAAAGTTTAGCATGGATTTTAGGAGGTTACTTTGCAGTAAATGTCCTCAATTCAGGGTGAGGGAGTTTTTTAGCAAGAACAAGACTCAAAGAAGCCTGGGCACATTACAGGCCTGATTCCCTACAGGAGAAGCTATCTGTGGGCGTGGGTCCTGTGCATCTGTGAGTGGGAGCTGGGCCCACGCCACACAGAACAGTCTCCTACAACAAGCAAAACCAAACTCTTCAGAGGACTATAAGAGAATTCAGAATTGCAAACATAACATTCATGATATCATCAATGTTACCAAAAAACAAACAAAAACCCCCACCACAACACCCAAAATATGACCCATTCTTAAGAGAAACAACAAAACAGTGGCCTTCCATAAGAAACCCTGGATGTTGAAATCAGCCTTGGAAAATTTTATAATTATAGAACTGTGTTCAGTGATGGGAAAGAAATGCTACTGACTTCACATTGAAATCAATGGCACAAACAAGTTAAGGGAATGATATTTTAACAAATTATTAAAAGAAAATTCTATGAGGAGGGATGTCAAAAGATCCAGAACTTATTTATAAAAAATGTGTATTTATTCTTACATATTTAAACTTCAGTCACCTTCAAAGTACTCTCCATCTGATGCAACACACCTATGGAGATGTGCTTTTCACTGTTCAAAGTAGTTTTTGAACTTGTTGATTTTGATGCCTTTTAGTATGTCTGCCATTTTTGTCTCACCTCTTCCACATCAGCAAAATGTTCCCCTCTGAGGACTTTTTCATCAGGGAAACAAACAAAAAAAATTGCTCCCAGCAAAATGGCAATCAGGAGAATAGAGATGGCGGGGCACAGGGGTCGTGTCATTTTTGGTCAAAACTGCTCAACCTTCAGTGAGGTGTGGGCAGGTGTGCTTATAAATCATCCATCATGAAATGGACAAACACACTGAAAGACTCTTCAGAAAAATTAGCTGAAGATGAACGTAGCTTCTCACAACAGTGCTGACTGATAGATACACTGATACAGATGGGTTCCTAGAACACTCACCTGGTGAGTGAAGCTGGTACTACAAGGGGCCTGCTTTCCAGAAGATAATTCCAGGGTTTTTGGGGTCCTCCCTTGTGTATGCAATATGAATATTCATTGTAGAAGCGAAATAAATATATTTTGAATAAAATATAACTAAGAAGAGTTATTGCTGGCAGGCCTCCACTTAAAGATTCCTAAAAGAAGTCCTTTAGATTGAAAGAAAAATGATACCAGATAGAATTTGGTTTTTAGGATAAAATAAATTTCAAAATTTGGTAAATATCAAGGTGATTGTAAATATCTCAAAATATAAGTACTATTAAAGCAAAAAACATGACATTTTCTTGTAGAGTTTGGTTATGTATGCTATATATATTACATAACTGTAGCTTAAAGGATGTAGGGCAATAAATGGACCTACATGACATCAGGGTTTCTACATTCTTTTTGTGACATAGTATAATATTAACTAACTGGGCTGCAAACCATGATAAATGTTTATTGAAATATCATGAGAAACAACTAAAAATAACACAAAAATAAAACTAAAATATTAATAGAAATTAGGATGAAGGGAGTAGAAACTGAAAACAGAACTGGGGAGGAGACAGTGTAAACAGCAAATGCATAATAAAACATCAGGCCTAAGTATAACCATCTCAATAATAACGTGTTAATGTTTAGTGTAGTAAACTCTTTAATGAAAAGTAAAGATTGCCAGAATGAATTTAAAAAGCAAGGCCTAAATATCTGTTGTCAGAAATGATGTACTATAAATATAAAGATTGAGGGAAGTTGAAAGTAAATAGAAAAGATATATTATGCAAACAGCAAGCATAAGAAGTCTAGAATCATTATTTGCCTATTAGATAAACTAGATAAATTATTTGCATATTAGATTAGATTTTGGGTAACACCCAAAATAAAGGGTGTTACCAGAAGAACCCTTGCAGTGATAAAAGAGCAAACACAAAAGGATGAACTAAAAATTATAAATGCATAGCCACCTAATGCCAAAATTTCAAAATACTTGAAGCAAAAGTTGATAAGATTAAAGAAAGATAAATATTTTTGCATAGTTGAAAATTCTACTCCTCTATTTTGTCAGTTAACAGGACAGAACGCAGGAAGGCACAGGTGGTCTGGGCAGCACTGCCAGCCACCTCGGTATAGCTGATATTCATAAAATCCTATATCCAGCAACCTTAGCATAAATGTTTTTTCAAGTGCACAGTGCATATTCATCTATACAGATTATATTTTATACCACTAAACAAGTTATGTAAATTAAGAAAATCAAATTATACAGAGTATATTTTTCAAAACTAAGAAATAGTAGACAGTAAGATATCCAGGAAAATTTTAAATACTTGCATACTATACAACATACTACTAAATAATGCAAGCATCAGAGAAGAAATTGCAATGAAATTGTAAAATATTTCCAACTAATTGATAAAGAAAATTTAGCATAATAAAACATATGGAATGTACTTCTCCAAAGAGAATATACAGATGACCAAGAGACATATGAAAAGATGTTCTATGTCCCTAATCATCAGAGAAATGCAACTGAAGCCACAATGAGATATTACCTCAAACCTGTCATAATGTCTGCCATTAATAAATCCACAAACAACAAGTGCTAGCCAGGATGGGAAGAAAAGGGAACTGTCATACACTGTTGGTGGGAATGCAGATTTGGTGTAACCAATATGGAGCACAGTGTGAAAATTCCTCAAAATATTAAAAGTAGAACTTTCTTATGACTCTGCAATTTTATTTCTGGGTATATGTCCAAAGAAACCCAAAACACTGACTTGAAGCAATATATGCACCCTATGTTTTTTGCAGCATTCTTTACAATAGCCAAGATGTGGAAGCAACTCAAGTAACTATCAATAGACAAGCGGATAAAAACAAACTATTACTTGGCCATAAAAAAGAATAAAATCTTATCACTTGCAATGGCATGACTGGACCTAGAAGGTATTATGCTAAGTGAAGTTAGTCAGATGGAAAAAGACAAATACTATATGATTTCACTTATATGTGGAACCTAAAGAGCAAAATAAACAAACACAAAGTAGAAAGAGACTCATAGTTGTAGAGATTAGACTGATGGTTGCCAGGGCAGGGAGGAGAGTTGGGGAGATGGATGAAAAATGTGATGGTGTTAAGTACCGATTAGTAGTCACAAAATAGTCAAACAGTCAAAAGAATTTAAAGTTCAGCATAAGGAATGTAGCCAGTAATATTGTAATAACAGTGTATAGTGCATGGTGAGTACTTGAAATATCTGGGAGACCACTTTATAAAATATATGACCATCTAACCACTGTATTGCACAACAAAAACTAAAACAAAATAATATTGAATATAAAATGTAATTGAAAATAAGTAAACATTTAAAAATACATGGGATAAAGGTAAATAGTGCTTAGAGGGAAACATATAGCTTTGAAAGTACATATTAGAAGAGAAGTATGTTTAAAATTAATGACTGGGTCCTGGCCAGGTGGCTCAGTTGGTCTGAGCTTCATTCGGATATGCCAACTGTGAGGGGGGTCCATCCCCAGTCAGGGCACATACAAGAAGCAACCAATGAATGCATAAATAAGTGGAACAACAAACTGTTTTTTTCTCTCTCTCTCCCTTCCTCTCTCCCCTCCTCTCTCTCTTAAAAAATCAATCAATAAATAAATTTAAATTAATCACCAAAGTTTTTCATCTTCTTAAGAAGACAGAAAAAAAAAGAACAAATTAAAGCCAGAGTAAGAATGAACAAATAATGAAGAGTAGAAATCAATGAAACAGTAAAAAAGAATAGTGAAAATTAACAAAGCTAGGCTTAGCAATATTGATGAAATACAAAAGAGAGAAGACAGAATCCCAATATCAAGAATAAAAGAGAGATTAGTTTTATGGATTCCACAGATATTAAAAGCATGTAAGAAAATTTCATTGCCAAGTTTATGCCAACAAATTTGTAAACATAGATGAAAAAAACAAGCATTTAAAAAATACAACTAGCCCAAACTGGTACAATAGAAAACAGAAAAGTCTGTTTAGTGCTATGATATATATACACACACACACACACATATAATGAATTTGTTATCCAAAAATCCTCTACAAGCACTCCAGGCTCCTCACATGGTCACTGGAAAATTCTCTCCAATATTAAGGAAGAAATATTGCCAATCTTATACTTATTCAGAAATAGAATATGAAACAATTACCAGCTTATTTTATAAAGCCAGCAAAATCATAACATTAAAATCTTATAAGAAGAGTACAAGAAAAAAATGTACAGCCCCCAAATTCTCATTAACATTGTTACAGCTATTACCAAAATACTAGCAAATCAAATAAAGCACTATATCAAAAGGATACTACATCATGAGTAAGTAGGCTTATTCCAGGAATGCAAAATTCCATTTAACATTTGAAATAAACCATTGTAACTTGCCAATTTGACATTATAATAAAAGAGAAAAATTCAGTACTGTAGAAAAAACATTGGTCAAAATTTAATAGTCACTGATGTTAAAAAAATAACTCTTTTTTTAAAAAAGATTTTATTTATTTATTTTTAGGGAGGGAAGGGGGAGAGAGAGAGAGAGAGAGAGAGAAGAGAAACATCAATGTGCGGTTGATGGGGGTTATGGCCTGCAACCCAGGAATGTACCCTAGCTGGGAATCGAACCTGGGACACTTTGGTTCCCAGCCCGTGCTCAATCCACTGAGCTATGCCAGCCAGGGCTCAAAAAATAACTCTTAACAAGCTAAAAATTAAAATTAACTTCCTCAATCTGGTAAAGATATCTCTGAAAAATATAATATTCAATGATGCAATATTTAACCTTTTCTACAGGTAAGAGCAAGGCAAAAATTCTCATTCTTATGACTTCTACTCAACATTGTACTGGGGAACCTATAGTCATAAGACAAAAAAGGCAGAGACTGCAAAGGAAGACACTAAACTTTTTTTTTTTACAGATAACAAGATTAGTTATGTTGAAAAATTCTATAAAATATTTAAAACAAATACAGAACTAAAGGTTAAATTTAGTTATGTTGCAGGGCACAAGGTTACTATAAAAAATGAATTGTATTTTTATATGCCAGTAGCAAACAGTTGGAAGAGAAATTTTAAAAACTCCCTTTACCATAGCAACTCAAACCAGAGTAAGTCATAAATTAAACAAAAGATGTGCAATACTTCTACCCTACAAACTAAAAAATCTTTTGAGAACATTTTAAGACCCAAATAAACATATCATTTTTTGATTGGAAATTTAAAATTTTATACAAAATTAAAGGATCTAGGCTATCCAAAGCTATACTGAAAAACTACAAAGCTTAGAGGACCTGACTTGATTTACTACAAATCAAGACAGTGTGGTACTGGCATAAACATTGATAAATAGAACAGTGAAATAGAACAATGGGCTCACAAATAAATCCTCACTTTCAACAGAGGTACCAAATGCAATGGAAGGAAAAGTTTTTTGGATTTTTCAGCAAATAAATATATATATATGGGGGGGGGGAGAGAGAGAGAGAGAGAGAGAGAGAGAGAGAGAGAGAGAGAGAACTTTCTTTTATCTTCAAGATTCTTTTGGCTGGTCTAATAATACAATTAGCACGAGAACATAATCAAATCTAATACGTGTATAACATATGTATTGGGAACCCCACATACACGAGAGAGTCAGAGACCCCACCTGCATAAGGAGACCAAGGTTTATAAGAGTCTTTGAGCTAGATATACGATAAATGCACCTTGGGACTTCAAAGTGTTATTGCAGGATGATAAGATCAAATGTTTAATAAATAGTAGTTTGCCTTGCCATATAGGTGGATCAAAAAGATTATCGCTGATAATCTCTTATTATGGGCAAGACTTCTAATTCAATTTCTTCTAGGTTGTTAAAGGGAGTGGCAGAAGTTTATGTTGAGCCTGAAGCTGAAACTACCTTTAGCTCAAAATAAGTTGCATACTACTGTAGCATATCTTGGAGTGGCCCATTCTGAAACCCCACAATATATATAAGGGGAAAAAAATAAGCCTTAACTGCTAAGTTATATCATAAGCATAAATTAAGATGTATTACAGATCTAAGTATAATAGAATACCAAATCTAAGTATAATAGTATACCAGAATTGTACATTTTTTAAAAGAAAAATATAAGAGAATATATTTTTGACTAATAGGTAGAAAAAAGTTGCTTAAACCTATGATAAAAATGAATGGCTACAAAAGGAAATTTGATAAATAGGCTTTATTATCACTAAAAACTTCCGCTCATCAAAAGACATCATTAATAAAATGAACAGAAAAACCAAAGACTAGGAGATGGTATTTCTAAAACTCTATCTAACGAAGAACAGGTACTTAGGGCACGTAAAGAACTCCAACAACTCAATTATAGAATTGTAAACAATCCAATTTAAAATTGGATAAAGAATTGAATAAACACTTTGTAAAAGAAGATATACTAATGGCCAATAATTCCCATCTTCAGTATTTATCCAAGATAAAAGAAGGCGCATCCATGAACAGACTTGTAAACAGGTATGTTTTTAGGAACTTTAGTCACAATAGCCCCAAAATGAAAACAACCCAGATGTTCTTCAACCAGGAGAATGGGTAAACAACTATGATATAGTCATACAATGAAATCATATTTAGTAATAAAAAGGAGCAAACTATTTTATATCAGCAATAATATGGATGAATCTTTAGACAATATAGGTGTTTCAATATTGTGATAATATCAATTACCTGTTAGGTTTACTGCAATCTCAATCAAAATCACAGTAGGATTTTATTTTGGCAGAAAGGACTAGTTACTCCAAAATATATATGGAAGTGCAAAGAGCCAACAATAGCCAAGTCAATCTCGAGAAGACCAAAGTTTAAGGACTTACACTGGTACTCATCAACATTTAATATAAAAGCTACTGTCATAAATAGAGTGCTGTGTTGGTGCAAGGACAGACTAACAGACCAAAGAAACAGAGGCCCAAAACTGACAGCTGCCTGCTCACAAAGATGAGACCAGTGCAGTGGGTTTTTAATCATGATGCTAGGTCATTTGTATGAAAAATAGTACAGCTTTAACTGTATCTCAAGTCTAACACAAAAATTAATTTGCAATGAACTGTTGATATACCATAAATGCAAAGGATAAAACTTAATGTTTCTAGCAATAAAATAATGAGAAAATATCTTTATGACTTTGTGATAAGCAAATATTTCTTAAATAGAGGTCTGGCTGGCATAGCTGAGTGGATTGAGCTCGGGCTGTGAACCAAAGCATCATAGGTTCAATTCCCAGTCAGGGCACATGCCTGGGTTGCAGGCCAGGTCCCCAGTGGGGGCCACATGAGAGGCAACCACACATTGATGTTTCTCCCTCTCTCTCTTTCTCCCTCCCTTCCGCTCTCTAAAAAATAAGTAAATAAAAGTAAGTAAATTATTTTAAAAATTTCTTAAATAGAATGCAAAAACCTAACAACAAAGGAAAAGACTGATAAATTAGATGGCATTAAAACTGTTATTTTGTTCTTCAAAGGACATCATTCAGAGAGTGAGAAAGCAAACCATAGAGTGCAAAGAAGTATTTGTAGTATTTGGGGAAAAAAGGCATACCCAGATTTAAAACAAAAATAAGAACAAAATAAAAAATAATAATATTTCTAAAAATATTTAGGAAAAATGGCAAGAAACCCAATAGAAAAATGAAAAGCCTGGCTGGCGTAGCTCAGTGGATTGAGTGCGGGCTGGGAACCAAAGTGTCCCAGGTTCGATTCCCAGCCAGGGTACATTCCTGGGTTGCAGGCCATAACCCCCAGCAACCGCACATTGATGTCTCTCTCTCTCTTTCTCTCTCTCTCTCTCTCTCTCCCTTCCCTCTCTAAAAAATAAATAAAATCTTTAAAAAAAATGAAAAATGAAAAGGATTACACACGCACCAGCACGACTAAAAATAGTAATTGATCGGTAGCACTTAGTGTTGGCAAGGATGTGAAGGAATGGAAACTCATATATACTGCTTGTGGAAATGTATTGAAATAACTTGGTATAAACACTTGGGAAAGCTGTTTGATAATAGCAACAGCTGAAAGTATGCATACCTAGTAACACAGCAATTCTTTTGCAAGGTCTATTCCTAATAGAAATGCATGTATTGTTGCAACAAAATCACACCCAAAATATTCATAGAAGCTTTATTTTAATAGCCCCATACTTGAGTTACCTCAGATATCCATCTATGTTAAAATAAAAAATAAATGTTCTATTCACATGTGATATTATTCAGCAACGTTAATGAACAAACTGCTCCTATATGCAAAATATGCATGTGAATCTAATATGCAGAATGGTGAGCAACAAAAGCCAGACACAAAAGAGTACCTATTCAATGGGTTCATTTATATACATATATACACACACATATATATATGTATGTGTATTTCAAGAACAGAAAACTAATTGATGATAGATACCAGTATAATGGTTATCTCAGGGTTAAGGACTAGGTATACAAGGTCTTCAGTGGTGTTTGGTAATTAAACCTATGGGACAAAAGATGTGTATATATTACCATATAAACAAAGCTAACAGCCTTGTTATAACAACTTTATAAGCTAACAGCTCTCAGATGCTTTTATTCTTTCTTCCCATTCCCCCCATCTCACCATTTTTTCAGTGCAAATAACTTTGCCTCTGATTTCATATGGACAACTTCAAATATTGAGAAAGACCTTTAGTTTCTTGTACTCACATGTATGTATGAGCACCTGTATATGTACAAATATCAGTTTCCCTTTTTAAAATCAATCACACCCTTATAATCTCTGTGTGATATCTTTTATATCCACAAGGATACAGAATCTACAGAATTTGTACCAGTATTATTTATCTTAACATTTATTGTCATGTTACATATCATTGGCTTAGGATGACCATCTTTTTTAAAAAAATTACTCGAGAGAGAGAAAGGGGAAGGAATAGAGAGATTGAAAGAGAGAAAGGGAAAAACATTGATTTATTGTTCCACTCATTTATGCATTCATTGATTGATTCTTTCATGTGCCATGACCAGGAATCAAACCCATAACCTTGGCACATCAGGAGGCTGCTCTAACCAACTGAGCTATCCAGCTAGGGCAGGGTGATGATCTTGTAATAACAGAATAAAAAACTTCCAAACATTATTGATCCACTGTTTTCATTTAGTTATTAATTTATTTTTCTGCTGAATTTCTTCAGTGCTACTTCCAAAGAATAATTTATATTTATGGTCTTTTTTTCTTTGTATTTGCAGCATGTACTATAGCTATGTAAGATATTACCCAAAACTTAGCAGCCTCAAACATCTAGAATATTTCATCTGCAATTTGAGAAGTGCTCAACAGGGATAGCTCACCTCCGCTTCAGATGTATCAGCTGGAACAGCTCAAAAGCTAGGGGCTAAAATCATTCAAAGGACTGCTCATTTAAGCAGTTGGTACTGGTGTTAGCACTGAGATGTTAGCTGGGTAGGTTGGCCAGAATAGCTATGTTCCATGTGACCTAGGCTTCTTCACATGTGGTTGCAAGAATCGAGGATGAGAGAGAGAGAGAGAGGCAGAGACAGAGACAGACAGACAGACACACACACACACACACACACACACACACACACACAGAATATCTTTATTTCCTTTTATGATCTAAACTTGAAAATTGCAGCATTCTGTTCATTGAGACAGTGACAAAGTCCTAGCCTGGCTTGAGGAAGTAGGCTCCACCTTTGATGAGGTGCAACAAGATTCTGAGAAAAGATTTAAGGTCAGAATTATGGCTGTGACCACTTTTGGAGAAAAACAGAAGTGTACCAGCATGTTCCCCTCATACATACCTCAAACTTCTGTAGTCTGATTACCATCCCCACCATTGCAAAAAAATGTCTTGCAAATATCACAAGCAATCCAACAATTGTCAAATCATATGGCATTTCTTCCCTTCTAATCTTACTTTGTTTACTTGCAACATTTTGCAGCGTTAACCACTTCTTTCTTCTTGATACACTTCTACTTTGGTTTCCTGGGCATCAGTTCTCTTGATTTTCCTTGTACTATATGCCAGTGCCTTTTCAGTCTCCATTTTAAGTTCTTTTTCTTCTATGTATCTTTTATATTTTGATATTTCTCAAAGTTCAATCCTAAGCTCTCCTCTCACTATTCTAATCTCTGTAAGAGGTCCCATATGGTCCCATAACTTAATCAAACTGTTATATGTAGGTGATCCACAAATGGTCTTGAACTCTGCAACAAAAGTTGAACCAATATAACCAACTGTGTGACAGACCTCTGTGTTTTTCTGTCCTACAGGGAACTCGAATTCTACTTCTTCAAAAGCAGCCTTATCTTACTCATTTCATCCTCCATCCCCTCCCCTCAGTTCTGCCTCCCCACCTATTTTCCTAGATGCTGGGTGTCATTCTTCATTCCTCCCTTCTCCAAATTGCAACATTATATAGTTACTATAGGTAGTTAGCTAATTATTAATAAAAGAAGGAAACAAGGGAATCAGAGATTGTTTAGCCTAATCTTCTAGAGAGCGTGAGCCTGTTGCTTAGCCAGGAAGTCACAGCTGCTCATTCCCAGGGTATCACAGCATTGCCATGTCAAGGATTAACACCCTCCCATCCCCTTTCAGTACCAGATTGTTGCGGGGAGCAGAGGGAAATAAGCACATGTGCAATAGAGGTCAAAATGGTGCAGGGAGATGTGCTTGACCATAGAGGCCTAACCTGGGTAAAGGACGAATTGGCTAGGGGGAGGACCTATCAGAAGCCAGTAAAAACTTGGGAAGATGATTGGTTTTTTGAATAAGCTTCTGGTCCTTCCCAAACCCAAGATAATATAATCTCAGGGAACAAGAAAGAACTCTCTTGGTGACCCCCTGCTGGTCTTGCAAATTCATGCATTCTCTCTCCTTGTCTATGAGATCCTAGCAGCCACGTGGCCAATGGCTGCATGGACTCCAAATGTAGGCTCTGGGTAGGAGCCTGGATACCACAGTACAGCAACAGATTGTAGCGACACGAGCAAGCCTAGCTGGGTGGTGAACATGCTCGACTGGACTAAGATTTAATATGGCACAAGAAACTCTGGACACTGGCCTTTGTTTTAGCCTTGCTGAAGATACAGTTGGACTTTTTCCATGGCTGGACAGACAGAGATGGGACACAGGGGCAACCTTCCACCTGAATAAATCTTGCCACATTAGAATCTCTCATGCAAGGGTCCATGAAATGCTTTTTTCAAGATTCCATGAAAAAGACCCACTTCCACAGGCAACAATATTATAGCCATGCTCCATTATTTCCAGCTCCTTATAATCTCACTGTTTTTTCTGTGGTTGACTAAAGGCTTGACTTGGCACAAGCCTTTATTATTTCTCTCATGGACCACTGAAAAAGTCTTACAACTGTTTTCCGTGCTGTGCCCTCCAATTCACACTCTACACTACAAGGAAAATGATCTCTTTAAAATGCAGAGTGATTGTGTTACTCTTCCTAGGAAAACTCCTCAGTGGCTTTCCATTGTATACCACAATATAAAATCTAAAGTCCTTCAGTGCAGAACAGATTTTTCAAGCTGTGGCTTTGACCCATCCAGTTTAAATCAAATTTTTATTCTAATCAAAGTAAAAATAGTATTTATAGTATAGACTGCATTCATGATCTCATGTAAACTTTATAACATTCCTTTATGGTAGGAATTAGTTAATATGTAAATATATTTATTTATAATGTAACATTTCATAATTAATTAGTCTTTGTGATTCTTATAATTGTACAGAGGTGGAAATTGAGATTAAAAAAGTAAAGTTATTAGCTCATCATACAACTATTTAGTGGTATAGCTGGGTAGGATTCAAAAACAGGTCAGCTTACCCTTAGAGTCCAGTGTTCTATCTTC
Source organism: Phyllostomus discolor (assembly GCF_004126475.2). Lineage (NCBI taxonomy): Eukaryota > Metazoa > Chordata > Mammalia > Chiroptera > Phyllostomidae > Phyllostomus > Phyllostomus discolor. The sequence continues at coordinate 51,143,613 of NC_040907.2, read as the reverse complement.
CACACTGCAGCCACAACTAACCACTTGAAGTTCTCTGATTGTGCTATGCCTTTTGATCCAGGCATTCTTTACATCTAGGTGACTGTTCCTTTGCATTTATATAGACAAGAGAAATTTGATCCATTTTTTTAGTTACCATAACTTGTAATCAAAGGAAATTGAATTGTCACCCAATATTTAGGCAGCATATTAAATTCTAGAACAAGTGAGAAGTGAACTGCACGGTCTTCTTTGCATTTTCATGATATTTAATGCTTGAAACCTTGACTATAAACTTGGATATTTCTTGATAATTAGTTGATGTTTTCCCAAACTTTGCAATGAATTAGATTGTGCTCAATGCATTATAAAGATTTTTTAAGTAGGTAAAGTAAGGCATGAACATTTTCAAGATGACAATTACAAAGTCATGAAATTTATTTATTTAGTACTTGAAGGAGACAGACTCATAGCAAGTTACTTGCATAGAGACAGAAAAACAATGCATTTTTTTGTTAGAACTGAAGGTCTTACAGTGATTTCAAATATGCAGATACCTGAGAGATACATATTTATGCTGTTTGGAGGATGCGCCATGTCATTTTGACAGGAAAGCCAGAGACAAGCAGATACAGGAAGACATCACTATGTATTTTCTCCTGACCTTTCCTGTAACTGCAACAGTGGTTCAAAGGCACATATTCTATTTAGAGATGTGAATATACCTTCATGGGAAACACTGAATTATATCAATGTTCATTTCCTATTTTTTGTCCTATTTAGTATATACTAAAGCAACTTTCCCATGCTTTGTTCTTGATGAGATAAATGAATCCAATCAGCTTTTGCACAGTGAAAATGAGAAGTAAGAAAAAATTCTCATTAAAGATGTTCTGTATTCTATTCTGTTTTTCCAGCTCAGCACTGAAGACCTTCCTTTTTTTGATAATGTCTTATGAATCAAGTACTACTGCTAACATTTCTTCCTTTTTTAGCTTCAGTGATAAAAGTATGTGCACTTCCTGTTTACATATTCTAACCTATTTATAAAGGATTAAGTGGATCATTTTCATTGTGAACATGGACCAGCAAATTAACTGCACTGAAATTCAATTTGCTTCTCTGTAACATGGAATAACAATAGCAAGTTCATGAGTTTTGGTGAGTAGTGAACAGAAAACACTTGATGTATAAACTGACAAGTTGTGAGTGTTCACCACCTGTAAACTCTAAATTATTTTCTCCAAAAGCCCAGTCTTAGAAAGACTCAAGTTTAAGGGCTACTTTCTATGATGAAAGAACTGAAAATATTGGCAATGTTTTAGATGAGATTGGGCATGTTCAGGGTGGTATGGCTGTAGACGATACATTAAAACATTTAAAACATTTGCAATGTTTTAAAATATTTTAAAACTAAATTTGTTCAGGAGTAAGAAAATATTCCCCATTATTTGCTTATCTATAAAATAAGGATAATAACAATATCCAACTTACAGGGTTGTTGTAGTAATTCAGTAAAAAAAAATACATAAAAATCCATAAGAAGAACACAAGGGTATATGGCAAGCACTCAGTAAATATATTGTTATTATTAACATTGTGTAACCAAGTTCACAAGTAAACATTTGGAGGCAATAGGGACCAATATAGAAAATAATCTGTTGTTCTCATTACATGAGGTTAGTTGGTTTTCTCCAGTGAGTACGCCCCAAGATAACAGGCTATGAACTTGGCTGAAGTTTGGCCAGCAATATATAAACATTTCCTCTTCTCCTTTTGCTCTATTTGCTCCATAAACATATTTTGTGAATTTCCTAAACATGATACTTGATTAGTATCAGTCTAGTGAGCTTGAATTTATAAGAAAAATGGATTTCTCATTAGGAAGAAGACAATCCATCAACTAGGAGACCAAGTAAAGATAAAGAACAATGAGGATTATTTACTTATACAATTAGATGCTGTTTCTTATGTGTTATACAATGTTCTAAGTGCTTTGACAATCTTAACTAATTTAGTGATCAGAATATTTGAATACCATAGCCTCCATCATTATTTTCATTTTACTATAGGAATCCAATCCGGATTCCTATAGGAAAAGTGAGACATATAGGGGTTAAGAAAATTTTGCAAGGTCACACTGCTAATAACAATTTTATTTGAACACAAGTAGTTTGGATCCAAACCCCTATCTGCTAACTGCTACAGAGGCTCTTTCTATCAACTTTAGGCTATAGATCTAAATCTTAGAACAAGTGAGAAGTGAACTAGAAGATCTTCTTGGCATTTTCATGACATTTTATGCTAGAAACCCTGAAGATAAACTTGAATTTTCCCTCTCTAATACAGTTTCCTTTGCATTCTGGCCAACACCGCACCTTTTGGCTTATTCTTCTAATGGGCCATTGACTTGATCCCCTGTAAGAATGTTAACTTTACTCCTTATCATTCCTTAGTCAGGCTAGTGTGGTTAGTGGAAAACATTTGGCTCTGGAGATGAAAATTCAGGTATTGTTTTCCTTGCTGTGTGAACTACTTATTTCATTGTTTTCCACAATGCATTATTTTTGGTTTGTATTTTATAAGAGAAGCTTAATGTGTAAGTGGGAAATGCTATGCTAAACAAACTTGAATAGAATTTTTAAATCACTTCTAAAAATTGTTACACTTTATATATATTGTGATTCTTCATAGAGCGGCATAAGAAAAATTATTTCACAAACTCCGTTTTGACTGGAAGTGTTTTTACACAGAAAAATCTCAAAATTTCATGTAAATAATGCTTTAAAGAAAAGGTTTCAGAAATACTTTGCTATTTTATCTCTAAGACATATTTTTATTTTTGAAGAAGAGCCTTTTTATGATTCTAACTAAATAAAAATTCTGTACTTGCAAAAAATAAGAAAGAAAATAGCTTGTATTTGCATTCATTTTGATTTGTTATTATATTTTGAGGCTAAAACTGATGAAATGCCTAGAAAATTTCTTCCTTAAAAAGCTGGACAGTAAGTTAGAAAATCAGGCTGAAATTCATATTTAAACTAATACAGTACATCTTCTTGCAAAGTGTGTATCATTTTTTAATGGCAGAAAATCAATATTACTCATCTCCATGTCCTCTGTGTCTAGCACAGTTTTTTGCACAGAATAGGTTTAGATGGAACAAAAGTAACATGACAAAGCTTTTTCAAGAAAATTCTAAGTAGCAATGCCCACTTTTCAGAAATATTTCAACAACTCAAAATATGTACCTCTTAAATCCAACAAAAGTGTGATTATTGACCAAATGCAAAAAAATAGTATGCCTATTAATAAGTAGAAAACAATGTGTGAAATCTGAATAGAAGTATTTAAAATAACATGTTTGCAATTTGTCATTTTGCTGTTTTTATATGTTACAAAATAATTTCTATTCAAAATTAATGTTTAAAAAACCTGATCAATTCTCTCATTGTAATATGATGATTTTTATACCTTAAATGTCTCTTGAAACCCAAGACCTTCAGTTTATGTAGCTCAATGCTTTATATTGAATTTCTAGAAGCAACACCAAAGATTTAACAAACCTTATTGAGTGTCTACTGTGCAATCATTCACTTTCCTTTCTCTCACCAAAGTTCAATATTTTATAGGTCCTAGATTTAGCAGTCAGTACCCTGACACCCAATCATGTTAATTTAGGCCATTATAGATATAGCTTCAGGTCTTGTGAAAAATATGCTAATTCATTTTGTGGGATATAGAATGAGAGATAACATTAATTTTATTTGCATCCGTTATGCAATTGTGTAATTAATGCAACTTTTAGTACTGCTACAAAAATCATGGAGACCCCCGGAATACTGTAAGGCCAACTGGATCAATGTCCAATATTTTAAAATTGGGAGGTTTGGAAAAGCTCCAAAGGATAGAGTAGGTATCAAAAGTATATGGCTGTGGTCCTGTGAATCCACCCAGGCTGACAGTGTTGGCTATAAATCTGCTGTTTACACCTGCAGGAGCTGTAGATATAGGACTAGGACATACAAAGAAAGCATCTTTTTCCAGAACCAAATTTGCAGCTTGCCCATGTTGCCTGCTAACATTCAGGCACAAGCACTTCTATTTTAATACCCTGTTTCAGCATACTGAATCTCTCTGTTATGTTTAGAGATGACTGATATAAATATAACTCTTCCACAATAGTGGATTATGGAATTTATTAAAATGATTATCTTTTGTTATATATTATTATTTTCCTTTTCTCTCTCTCTTCATAGTCATACAGTTACATAGTTGTTTAAAGATTTTTCCTCACCAATATTTTTCAATATGTAATTCTTTGACTTTAAAATAGTAAGTGATGATGACTCATATCCAGATTCTAACTAGCTGCAAGGTATGTGTTGTTACTGACTGTAAAAATTTCAGATGCTTGGTCGATTTTTCTTCATTTTGATATCAATTGTTAGATTTAAAAAATAATTGTGTGTTCAATATATTTCTATCATGAATTCTTCAAACAATAGCAAATCCCTCCAAATGCAACATACTTCCTTACTAAAGATAATACTTATTTAAAATTTCTTTAATAGAGACTATCAAAAATATATCCCATGCTCTCTTACATAGAAAGATGTTGGATGTCAAAATAAAAAAATAAAACCAATAGTAAATATATAGTGACTTAAATAGTGACTATAATTCTATAGTTTAATTCTAGAATTACACCATATAATGAGATACATATTCTCCAAAACCCCCACATATAAGAACAAATTTCACTTTTCTTTAGATAATAGAATTTTGAGTTTATTTTGAAAGTAATGCAAAAATAAAATAACTAAAACCCAAACAAGGCAGGTACTATGATATATTTATAAAATTTTTGAAATTTACTTAAGAATTAATAGACACTTAAAGAAACAGAACAAAATGGCTGAGACAGTTTGCAATAGGAAAGGACCTACATATGACCAGACACTTGAGTAATGTGACATGGACATAAAATAATTATTATTGATATTTTTATGGAAAGAGAAAAAAATGTCAACAGACAACTGGTCTGCATTAAAAAAAATCTTCATGTAGGAAATATAATAATGGAAATAAAGAACTTGATAGACTTGCTATAACAACAAATTAGACCCGCTGAAGAGAACAATAATAAATTAGAAGGCAAAGCAATAGAACTTTTCCAAATTGACACACACAAAGAAATAAAAGATGAAAATACACAAAAGAGTGAAAAAGTAATGGTGAAAAGATTTAATATAACTATAACTGAAGTAACAAAGGAGGAGAAAAGGGAGTGGAATCAAAGCAATATTTGAAAAAGTATAGTGGTTGGGAATCTTTTAAGACTGATTAAAGATAGTCAGTGTGATTCAAGGATTTCTATGAACTTAAGAAGAAATGGCAAGAAGACCATCCCAAGGCATATAATAGTAAAATCTGCTTTAAATAAATTGGAGACCTTCAGAGTAACCAGAGAGAAGGCACTCCACTTACAAGAGAACATCGATGAGACTGACAGCTGACTCACCAATAGGAATGATAAAGCCAAAGACAGCAAATTTCATTGTTAAAGTCCTGAAAAGAAGTAGCTGCTAATCTTAGATTCTACACAGAGCAAAATTATTCATTAGTAAATAATGCAAAATAAATTACTTTTACACAGAGATTGGGATGGTTTACTGTTAGCAGGCATACACTTAAGAAAATACTAAAAGGCGCTCTTCAGACAGAAAGAACATGACGTCAGATGGAATCACAGAAGTGCAGAAAGGACTAAAGAGCACTGTCCCCTGGGGACAGTAAATAATAGAAAACACTACCAGAAGTCTGAGTATATTAGTCAGACTCTAGCCAGGAGACAGAAACCAAACCAGTTATTAGAACAGAGGAAATTTAGTGTAAAGATTTGTCCACTCCTCAAAGATAGCTAACTATTAAAAGGGGTAAAAGAAGACCATAGGGGGTCCTTAAGTAGCACGTGCAAGCAAACAAAATAACAGTTGTTATTCTTATGGTGAAAGAGAACCAGAAACAAAGGAACTGAGGACTCAAGAGACAGTCCCTCCTACTCCCCGCTGCCTTATCCCAAAGCTGAGACTCAGACATTTTATTTTATTTATTTTATTTTTAAGTATATTTTATTGATTATGCTATTACAGTTGTCCTGTTTTTTCTCCCCCTTACTCCCCTCTGCCCTGCAAAGCCCCTCCCACCAGCATTCCCTCCCCTTAGTTCATGTCCATGGGTGGAACATACAAGTTTTTTCGATTCTTCATTTCCTATACTATTCTTAACCTCCCCCTGTCTGTTTTGTACCTACCATTTATGTTTATTATTCTTTGTTATATCACCCAAGATTAAAGATAAAGAGAAAATCTTAAAAGCAGCAAGAGAAAAGGAGAGAGTTACCTACAAAGGAGTTCCCATTAGACAATCAGCTGATTACTCAAAAGAAACCTTTCAGGCAAGGAGGGGCTGGAAAGAAGTATTCAAAGTCATTGAAAGGCAAGAATGTACATCCAAGATGACTCTACCCAGCAAAGCTGTCATTTAGAATGGGAGGGCAGATAAAGGGCTTCCCAGATAAGGTAAAGTTAAAGGAGAGCATCATCACCAAGCCCTTATTATATAAAATGTTAAAGGAACTTACCCATGCATCCTTTATAGTTGTTCCTAAAAACCCTTCCCCCCTTTCCCCCCATCATCCCCTCCCACCTCCCCTCTGGTTACTGTCAGTTTGTTCTTAATTTCAATTCAGACATTTTAAAAGGAGGCATTTGTACCATCAGAGCATGCTACCATGCAAGTGGGGCTGCTGAACAAACAGGTCACTGGAGCCTCTCAGAAGCAGTCATTAGGTAGGGAAAACTGGATTTAGCCACTGCTACCAAAAGAACACAATTGAAGCTCATGGAGATGGCCTCAGGGTGAAGAGAACAAGGCCTGAGTGTGCCGTTGAAATTGGTCTGTGAGACCTGTAGGGCACCTGTGCGAAATAAAACAGGTAGAACCTTCACCCAGAAGGAAGGTGTCTTCCTGCTAGTATTGCCTTTCATGGTCACTGCAGTGTCTTCTACTGACGAAGTCTAAAACTGCCCCAGATGGCAAGGGGTGCTATTCAGAGGGGGCATTCTAAGGATCACTGAGCAGGCAAAAAAGGATGGATTTGGAGCTGAGAACAATAACTGGACGTTTACTCACTAACAACATGTCTTTTGTGGTTTAATAATACTTATAATGGCAATGCATGTGAATAATAACATAAAACCTGACTTAGGTAAAAGAGTTATTTTTCTAAGTTCTTTAGCATATCTACAAAAAGGAAAATGTACTAATTTCAGATAGAAGGTACCAAGTCAAGGACATTTGTTGGTATCTCTAAGGAACCTATTGGAAGGATAATAAAAGACAGTATGACTAATAAGCTCAATAGGGGGACAAACAATAATGAAACAAGCTTGATACAACAAATGGAATATAAGGAAAGGAACAGAAAAATAAGAGATGAAACAAAAAGTAAAAATTAATATGGTAGATTAAAATCCAAATAAATTACTATTTACATTTATGGGTATAAGCTAAATGCCCAACTAAAAAAAAAGATTACAAACAAATAAAAATATAAAGGCAGACTAAGATTAAAAATAACATGATGAAAAAGGATAAACTGTGCAAATTGTAACTAAAAGAAAGCCAGATAAACTATACTAATTGACCACTTGGACTTGAAGGCACAAAATATTACTAATTCAACAAAAACATAATGTTCCATAATTTATAGTATTGCTATAATATAATTAATACCATGGACCTAAACTATTCATAGCAAATTCTGGCAGAACTATAAGATAAATAGAAAAACCTATAATTATATAGCTAGAGGTTTATCATATCTGTATGACTAACTGAGAGAAAAAAATAGACCAGTAAGGAATAGATTTAGATATCGTGAATACCACACTGTCCCAGGTAGGCACATGTAACCAGGTTTAGTGATCGCAAACAATGAATTGAAATGAACACACAGAGAGTTTATAGCAGAAGGGGAGAGAGCAGATTTATTAAGCGAGAGTCCACTCCACAGAACAAGGGAGCGGGCCAACTCTGAGCAGAGATTGACCTTCAGTGGCTGCAGGGATTCTATTCTTATATGACTAGCTTTGGCAGGTTCTCATTGTGCATGTACGAGTAGTTATATTACCTTTAAGCTACTGTGCAGGCAGTCTCCCATGATTTTCCTTGATTGGCCACCTGGGGAGGGGGTCCCACAATGCTAGTTTATTATGATGCTATTATAATGAAGCAGGGGTCATGTAGCATCTTCTGGGCCAGTGCAGTCAAGATTCACTATGATTCAGCACTTTTCCAGAGAGCGAGACAACAGGTCCAGTCTTAGAACAGGGTCTCTGTCCTGTATCGATGTCCTTTGTCTTAGCCCTGCAGTGCCTCCGGAGTTTTCTCATTCCTGACTGTCTCCTTCCTCAAAAATGTTCTAATTCACATATTTAAAGCACAGAATCAACAAATGCAGAAAACATTTTGTGTTCAAGTATGCATGAAACACTTACCAAAATTGACCAGTTCTTATACTTAGCCAATCCCATAACAATTCAGAGGCTTTGATGACCATGAAGAAGATGGTTGAAGCCAGCACTTAATCCAGTAGTCCCTCTTCATCTTCAGGGGATACATTCCAAGGGCTCCATGGATGCTTCAGCCATGGACAATATCCAAATTATAAGCAGCTATGTTTTTTCTTTTTCACCTGAAGCATTCCACTGTTTCTCTTTGGCATATCCCAATGGCCAGCATCATTGTACTTGGGCTTTGGGACCATTATTAAGTAATAGAAGGGTTACTTGAACCCAAGCATTGTGACACTGAGAGGAATACTAAGTGATATATACCATGTATATACCATGCAGGAAAGCAGTGGTATATAGTGTGGACACACTAGGAAAGGGATGATTTACCCCCTGAGTGGGATGGAGCAGGACAGTGCAAGATTTCATCCTGCTACTCAGAATGGCAAGCAATTTACAGCTTAAAAATTGTTTATGTCAGAAGCTTTCCAATGAATCCCTTTGGATGCTCATTGATCATGGAAAACTGAAACTGTGGAAAGTGAAGCTGTGGATAAGGGGGGGACTTACTGTAATAAAAAGAAAGCTAGAAAACCTCAAAAAATGCTTTGAAATTAAGCTTTGCACTTGTAAATAACTCATGAGTTATTCTGAAATAAATATTAATAGGACAAAAGCCCCTTTCTCAGGTCCTCTTTCCTAGAGCTGGCTGGACCTCATAAAGCATGAGAGACCCTGATTCTTTTATGAGCCTTTATCCTAAGGACCAGAAAATTACTAGAAACCCCAATGAAGGTGCAGAAGCTCTGGGAACTTGTAAAAAAGAACATACCAGACCACAGTGACCAGATGACTGGGCCCTGCACCCAAAGATAATATCGAAACAAGTTGCAGCCCAGCTGGAACATCCTGCTCTACAACCACCCCATTACCCTGAGGGAAGCTCAAAGCCCCCACCCCTCGGGGCTGGAGCTAGTGCCTTCCTCCACACCGAGCCCTTTCCCTCCCTTGGGAAAGTAAAAACAAAACCTTTATTCTCTGTGCTTCCTTCTCTTTTCGATTCTTTCACAGACTATGTCACTGACCACCTTAACAAATATAATATTTTGAATAAATTATATTGAAATGTTACTTATCAAAACATGCAGGAGCAACAAAAGAGATATATTTTGCTATGAACCCATAAATTAGAAAATAAAAATGCTAAAATTTAAAGATTATAATACTATACCTTAAAAAGCTAAATACAGAATAGCAAGTGACCCTCAGAATATGAAAAAAGAAAATAATAGCAAGATGAATAGAAGTTAATAAAATTTAAAAAAAATTGATGTAGTCATTTAAACAGGTGACACACCAATGCACCGAGAAAAGGATGGATTGTAATAATCGATGCGTTGACTGGTGTAGAGGGAAAAACACGCACTTAACATTTAATTCACACATATAAGTATAGTTTTTACATGGTTTGTTGACCTAAATGTGAAATTTAAAACAATAAACCTTCTGGAAGATCATATAAGAGAATATGTTTGTGGCTTTGAGATAGGCAAATATTTTATAATAGGAAGCCAAAAACATTCATTATAAAGGCACAGACTAAAATTTAACTTCATCAAAAAAGTTTATCAAAAATCTACTACTAGAGTAAAAACCCCTGCCACATACCAGATTACAATATCTGATATATGGATATTTTACAAAAGACTTCAATCTAGAGTATATACAAAATTTGAATTAAACCTTAGAAAAAGGGACAGGCGGCACAACAGAAATATTAGCAAAAGACTTGAACAAAGGGACTAGATCAGAGTGACTAAACAGAACCACATTAAAAGGCATTCAATGCCATTAATCATCAGGAAAATACAAATTACGCCCTCAGTGAGATGCCATTCCACCAAGAGTGGTTTGTAAACCCCCATTACCCACCGCTAGTGCAGCTGCGGAGCAACTGTAACTCTCAGGCATTGCTGGTGCATGATCTAATGTAAATTAGATCAACCACTTGGAAAACCGTTTTTGCAGTATCTACCAAAACTGAAAATACTATGCGTCTTATGGTTCTGTGACTCTAGATTAGCTATAAATCTAACAAAAATGAGAATGAAGACATACACAAGAATGTTCATAGCATTATTAAAAATAGTTCCAAACTAGAAATAAATGTTAAAAACATTTAACCGTGGAATGAATATCAACAAATGAATGAATAAATGCATTTTTATTGTTGCAAAACAGAAGTAAGAATGAACAAATTGTGCTTCAAGCAGCAACATGAAGAGACTGCAAATGTAATATTGAGAAAAGGAAGCCAGACACAGGAGAGAACATATAATGTTATTCATGTAGATTACAGAAAGAGACAAAAATTAATTGATGGTGACAGAAGTAAAAACATTGTTTCTTTTGGATTGTTAGTGATTGGATGGAGGCATGAGCAAGAATTTTGGGGGTACTGAGACCTTGGACTTGAGTGGTGTCTACATGGCTGTATCCATTCATTTTATCAAGCTATATACCAAAGATTTTTGAAGTTTTCATATCATATTTAACTTAAAATGTTATAACAACAATAACATCAACAATAATAAATGTGACTATCATTTGTTGATCTCATTCTAAATTAAGGATATGGTGCTATTTAATTATTAGTTCATTTAATTTTTACATTATTTCCATGAGGTCATTGTATTAATTATGCTGGTAAGAAATTGATTCTAGCCCTGGCTGGTGTAGCTCAGTGGATTGAGTGCGGGCTGCGAACCAGGCATCGCAGGTTCTATTCCCAGTCAGGGCACATGCCTGGGTTGCACGCCATGACCCCCAGCAACCACACATTGGTGTTTCTCTCTCTCTCTCATTCTCTCTCTCTCCCCTTCCCTCTCTAAAAATAAATAAATAAAACCTTAAAAAAAAGAAGTTGATTCTAGCAAAGTTAAACAACTTTCTTCTCTGTGGCAGAGCTGGGACCAAAACCCAGGTCTACTGATTTCAGAAGGCAAGCTCTAAATCACTCTGTGATACTGTTTCCAAATGCTATTTTGTATTGCGCCCATTAAAGGGAACAGCTGCATGATGAAGGTCTGTTGGTAGGGAATATACAAATGAGAAGTGTGATAAAACATTTGGGCTAGAATGACTGAGTCCCATTTGGGACATAATTGCTGCAATCAAGTAATGAAAGAAAGCAGATAACACGAGCAGAATTACTGCCACTGACTCTGATGAACCGAGAGCTGAAAGCGTGTGCCCTTGGTTAGTTACCTAAAATGTCAACTGGTCACAGGCACCATCCAAAAGAGTTTATGGAGTCATGACAAGCAGGGTAAACTGAAAGGTAGGAAAATGCTAAGAAAGAGTCAGTGAATAAAATGAAACATCCACAGGCAGCACAAAGGTGGAGTACAATGGGTTGCTGCCATCTTCTTAGAGAACCCATTTGTTCCCATGGGACCCAACAAGTTATCTAGAACTTTGTGGCTTTGCAGATGGATAGTGGGAAAGGCAGAAAACAGCAAATGGCTTGAAAACCTTAAAATACTCTATAACCATAAAAATCACCCTAATTCATTTAGAAAAATTAATAAAAATAACTATCTAATTTGTAAACTTCAACTGAAACATTTGCCAGTGCATCTCAAATGTTTTCCCCAAGTATCTCCAATGGTAGAAGACAGTAAAAGCAACACCACCAAGGTCCTGGATGAGCCACACAAATTAGCTGTATAAGATAATATTTCTTTGAAACTTGGTCTTTTATTTTAAAATTTCATGTTTATGCAGTCTACTCCACACTAAACCTATGTTTGACTTAATATGAAATGTTTCACATCACCTAGAAGAAAATAAAATTGATCTGGGAAGCTTTTCCATACCTACATACCTTCATGGTACATGCCCAAGTACTTTGAGAAGCATAGCTATAAGAAAAAGACATTAAAGGTATTAACTATAAAAGGGCATGAGAGTATTGTTGTTACTATTACCTTTATCATAAAGACACAACTTTGGTAGTAAAATAAGTTATGAAGCCAGTACACAACTGTTTAGGGCATCTTCTATTGTATACGTTTTTCCATTACCACTTAGCCCCCTTATACCCTCTTCTGTCCAGCAATCACCACACTGTTGTCCATGTCCATGAGTCTTTTTTTTTGTTCAGTCCCTCAACCTCCTAACTTCCTCTCCCCCTCAGCTGTCATCCTGCTCTCCATCTATGAGTCTGTCTCTATTTTATTTGTCAGTTTAGTTGTCCATTAGATTTCACATATGAGTGAAATCATGTGGTATTTGTCTTTCTCTGATTGGCTTATTTTACTTAGCATAATGTTCTCTAGGTCCATCCATACTGTCACAGAGGGTACAATTTTCTTTTTTTGCAGCCAAGTAGAATTCCATTGTGTAAATGTCCCATGGTTGTTTTATACACTCATCTACTGATGCATACTTGGGCTGCTTCCATATCTTCGGGACTGTAAATAATGCTGTGATGAACGTAGGGATGCTTTTGTTCTTTCAAATTACTGCTTTGGGTTCCTTCAGATATAATCCCAGAAGCAGGATCACTAGATCAAAAGGCAGTTCCATTTTTAACTTTTTGAGGTACCTCCACACTGCTTTCCACAGTGGCTGCACCAACCTGTATTCCCACCAATGGTGTAAAAGGGTTCCCCTTTCTCCATACCTTGCCAGCACTTGGTGTTCGTTGATTTATTGATGATGACCATTGTAACAGGTGTGGGATGAGATCTCATTGTGGTTTTCATATGTCTATTAGCCATCTGTATGTCCTCTTTGGAGAAGTGCCTGTTAGGTCCTTTGCACATTTTTTAATTGCACTATTTGTATTTTTGGTGCTGAGTTTTGTAAGTTCTTTAAAGACCTGTATGCAGAAAATTATAAAACACTGAAGAAAGAAATTGAAGAAAATACAAATAAGTGGAAGCACATATGGTGTTCATGGATAGGAAGAATTAACATCATTAAAATGTGCATACTACCCAAAGCAATTGAAACTATAGATTATATGCAATTCCTATGACGATTCCAACGATGTATTTCACAGAACTAGGACAAATATTTCAAAAATTTATATGAAACCACAAAAGACCCACGTAGCAACAGTGATCCTGAGAAAGAAGAATACAGTTGGAGGAATCATGCTACCTAATATCAAACTATATTACGAGTCCATAGTAATCAAAACACCATGGCACTGGAATAAAAATAGACACATAGATCAATGGAGCAGAATAAAAAGCCCAGAAATAAACCCACACCTTTATAGTCAATTAATATTCAACAGAGGAAGCAAACACATACAATGGGCTAAAGATATTTATTCATTATTAAATGGTGTTGGGAAAATTGGACAGATACATGCAGAAAAGTAAAACTAGACCACCTTCTTACACTACACACAAGAATAAATTCAAAATGGATTAGAGACTCAAATATTACAATCAAAACCATAAAAATTGTAGAAGAAAACATAGGCAGCAAAATCTCAGACATTGCTCATAGCAATTTTTTATTGGACATATCTCCCAGGCAAGGGAAATGAAAGAAAAAATAAACAAATAGGACTGCATCAAACTAAAAAGTTTTCACACAGCAAAAGAACACATTGATAACAACAACAACAACAAACACAACTCACAGAATGAGAGAACATATTCGGGGATCTTCTAACACATAGAAGCAGTGCAGTGAGGGCTGGCCACCAGCTGCAGGGCTAGGTCTTCCTGGGGTTTTGGTCTTGCTTTCCTTCCTTCCCAGGGCTTCTGCCCATTGGAAACTTTAGTCTGTCACAGCAAACCACTGAACATAGAGTTTCTATGAAAGCCAAGAATGTCAGACACTACTTGACAATTTGCATATGGACTTGCCATGAGTTATTTACCTGCCCATTGATTGATTTAACCATAAATACTATTGTAAAAAAGAAGAGATTAATTCAAAATCAGCTCACATGTGAATCAGTAATCCTTTCAACAGCAATTCCTGAAAAAAGAAGTAGGTGACTAATAAATCAATTAAGTTTAAGTTAGGATGTCTTTTCTCCTCTGGGGCTCAGAGAAGATAAGGCTTTATTGAAATGGATAATGCATTGTGACTTAGCATTTCAGGTCATTTACTTGCCAGAAGAAAGCATTTTAAATATCTGCTGACTCTGTTACTGCGTCCCCTACAGGCTCCAAATAGTTTATAGCTCAAAACAAAGAAATGCCAGGGCAGAAAGACCTATCCAGAAGACAGTTTATGATTTAAGATAAGATTGGCATCAGATGGTCTGGGTTCAAGTTTCAACTCCATCACTTACTGGCTATAAGAATTTTTGGAAATTACTTTACATGGAAATCTTGGTTTCCTCATTTGTAAAAAAGAAAAATAATACATACCTCACAGTGTTGTTTTGCAGATCAAATATGATAATATATGTAAAATGGTTGGGGCGATGCATTTGTATATGATAAATGGGGAATATAGTTTATTATTATGAGCACAGGTGCCAAAGACAGACTGACCATGACTTAAGTCTAGACTCTTTTATTGACTAGATGTGTGATCTTAGGTATGTTTATTATATTTTCTGAACCTCAATTTTCTTATTTCTAAAATAGGGGTACTAAAGCCTACAATACTAGATCGATGAGAAATATAACTCCTGACATACTGGAATGTGACTGGCAAAATATATTTATGTTGCTATTGATAATACCTTATCATTATTGGGTCATAACATGCATGCGTTTATAATTAACAATGAGTAAGCATGTGGACAAGAATAACATCTTACAGTAGCTAATACAGAGTAATTGTTGGGGACGGGGCTGGTATAGGAAATGCAGAGGTAACCAGGTGCCTGCCCCATGGAGATAATGATGCCTTGTATGAAACAAACTGTGGTTATATATGAATAAGAAAGAAAGCTGGATATAGTGAGTGGTCTCACAGAAGATAAAAAAGGTAAATTTGTGCTGACTTAGAAAGTAAGAAATGGTTTAATGAGGAGGGCATTGAAGTTGGATTGAAAGCTCAGCAAATTTCAAAGAGCAGTGAAAATTGTATTCAGGTAAATCCTAGATAAAGAAGACAATGTGAGCAAAGAAAGACACAAAGCAAGCGAGTAGAAGATATGTTTGTAGAATGGTGAGTTTTGGCACACATATTGTGTGACATCACATGTGAAATATTTAAAAGCTCTACTCAGGTCAACAAAAAGTAAAGTGGTGGTGACCTGGGACTTGGGGTCAGGGACTGGGGAGATGATGAAAGGTACAGACTTGCAACTAGGAGATGAATAACTTCAGAGAACTAGGAGATGAATAACTTCAGAGAGCCATTAGCACGGTGATTACAATTAACAATATTGTATTATATTCTTCAAAGTTGCTGAGATTACATCTGAAATGTTCTCATCACAATATGCAATGACAATTATGTGACTTGATAGAAGTGTTAACTAATGCTTTGGTGGCAATCACATTGCAATATACAAACATATCGAATTCACACTTTGTGTACCTTAAACTCACACAATGCCATAATGTCAATTATATCTCAATAAAAACAAAGTTGTCTTCTCAAACCATCCAGTGGTCTTAGTTTAGTTTTGCTGGATCTCAGAGGGGCATGTGTTTCTGTGTGAGTTTAAGTGAGAACTGAAGCTGGAAAAGTAAATTGGCCAAAATTAAGCAGAGCTTACTATAATGCTAAAGGATTTTAGCTTTTTAGTTTGTTTTTAGTACACAGCAGAGAATTTTTAAGATTTTTTTTAAAGCAAAGGAATGGCAAAGTGAGTTTTAGTTAAACATGATAAGTATTTATAGCATACACACTGTGCACCAGGAACTGTGCTAGGCTCTGGGGAGGTAAAGATCAATGAGGCCTGCACTTTATCTTCATTGCACTTAGAGTGCAATAATGGAGACAGACATGTAAATAATAATTGCAAAAATAGACATCTCTGTAATTGTCACAGGCCTCAATGATTTTTTTTTTTAAAGCTAAGAATTCTATTGGGAATTGTGCATGAGTCTGGGAGGTGAAGTTTAAAGATAAAAGTACTCTCCAGGCTGGTAAGGTAAGGTAAGGCATACGTTGGAGGAAAAAGTACACACAAATGAGTGTAAGTAGAAAGCAATGGGTTGTGTTATGAGAACTACCAGCAGCTCATGTTTCTGAAGGCTGCCATGTATGTGTGTGTGTATGTGTGAGCACATGTGCATGTGGGGACATGTGTGTACTCTCCTACATTAGGGGGGGTTCAGCCAAGGTAAGGTAGAGAAAAGACTGGAGAGCAGTTGGAAATTCATACTATGAAACTGAATTATAAAATATAAAATATGTTAGAAAGCATAAAATTTTAACTTCATAGGCAGCACAGCATCTTGCTTAGGATCATGGGCTCTGGAGTTGCCCTGCTTGGGCTGATAATCCCAGCTTGAACATTTATTAACTTCATAGCTTTTAACAAGTTCTTTAAAAAAAGATTGTATTTATTTATTTTTAGAGAAGGAAGGGAGGGAGATAGAGAGAGAGAGAGAAACATCAATGTGCGGTTGCTGGGGGTCATGGCCTGCAGTCCAGGCATGTACCCTGACTGGGAATCGAACCTGCGACACTTTGGTTTGCAGCCTGCACTCAATCCACTGAGCTACAGCCAGCCGGAACTTTTAACAAGTTCTTTAACCATTGTTTACCTCAATTACATCTGTAAAGTAGAGGTAATAACACCCATTTTATAAAGTGCCTATGAAACTTAATTTCATTAATATTTTAAATTAATATTTAATGTTATAATTTAATATTTTTAAACACTTAAAGCAATATTTGTTACATATAAAAATTAGATTACTCATATTTGAATACAGAAAGTCTACCAGGTTGGTAGGATGAGTGATCTGAATGTAGTGATTTTGACCTATCTACAAAAAACATAAAATTATGGGCAGAAGAGAACAAAATTATGTGATGGTCGACAAAGACATACAGAGTCTAAAGAAGCAGTAAGGATTGGCCTTGGCTGTTGAAGTTGACAGATTCCCAGAAAAAGGAGGATCCACATAGCCCACTCTGAAGCAGATATCTGTGCTTGAATGTATTAGAAACCTCTCTAGACTCTTTATTTCCTTAAACACATCTCTCAATTAGAAGAATCCTGTTCAGAAAGCAAGTAAAAAAAATAATTCTATGGAAGAGTATTTCTAGAGACTGTGGAAGGTGCTCCAATGAGATCAAAGATGGGAGGGGATATAGAAAACATACTTATGGACCTGGCAGCAGCAGGAGCACCAGCAACACCCACTTCAAGTAGTGGCTCCAGAAGAGGCCAAGGTGAGCGAGAACCCTCAGCCCCTGTCAAATCGCAGACATGGCAGCCTGAGGAATACCAGCTGTGAGTGAGCTCTTGGGCTTTTCTGGAGTGATGATAATTTCCTATAGTTCTTAATCTAAGGGTAACAACACAGCCTTTTGTTTTCTAGTTCTTCCAAAATTTTTATTATCAAATATACTGAATTAAATTCCTGTCTACTTCAAAAACCTTAAGTTATTTCTGCTTTTGACTTGATGTTTTATCTAGGACTAATATTCTTAGACATTAGGTAGCCAGGTGTGTTGCATTTTTATCTCACTCTCTTAATCAGTGTTTATGTTGAAGGACTTCTTAAGAGACTGAATGGCTACTACACTGAGGATATTAAAAACTTTTTATGTGGACCTTAGGGTTTTAACATAATTTGAATTCTTTGGGTTTTAGGATTATAACATCATTTGAATTCAGTTCTTCTGTCTCTGGAATTAAGGGAATGACTGGGAATGAGCGGGACCCTGAGAATAAGAACAGTTCCATGTGGGTGGATTTGAATATACCTGAGACCTTGGAACCTCCATGTTACCATGAGCCTTCCTTGAATGTAGAAGCAGTCTTTTCTTTTCTATTTGAGAAAACTAGGCATTCCTTGCTTGAAGAAAACAAATGACCTTACTTAATAATTTCTACTCTCTTTAATTTCCATCCCACTAATGTCCATTTGTATTTGACTAGAATCAAATACCCTCAATATGCCCCAGTGGAACAAATGTAAAGTCTCAATATAGAAGAGAAACCTTGCCACCAATTAATATTTTAAGACTTTGATTTATATTAGCAGAGACTGGGAAATATGTAAGAGAATATATATGGTGCTAGATCAAGAAGAATAAAACCACATTACTGGGATAATTTTGTTGATATGGCTGCACTTAGTTGATTGTTATGGACTGAGTTGTGCCCCCTCCAAATTCATATGTTGAAGTCCCAACCCCCAACACTTTAGAATGTTACAATATTTGAAGATAGACCCTTAAAGGTGCAAAATTAAATGGTATCTTGGGATAGGCCATAATCCATGTGACTATTGTTGGAGATGGGGCCTTCAGAAAAGGATCACATAAAAATGAAGTTATTAGAACTGGACTCTATCTGATATGATTGGTGTTCTTATGAAAAGAGGCAGAGCCACCAGGGATGAACCATGAGAATATGGTGAGAAGTGGCCATCTGCAAGCCAAGGACAGAGTTCTCAAGAGAAATCAAACCTATCGACAGCTTGATTTTGGATCTAGTCTGTCGTATTTTGTAACGGCAGCCCTAGCAAACTAATACATTGATGTTCAGTATTTGCTGCATTAGTACAAGCATCCAGGAATGGATTACACAGTTTATTTGATTGATTTGAAACCTTGGATTCATTTGATAGCTCAGTTCAGTGGTGACTAACACTCCATACCATGGTATCAGGTAGAATGGTGGTCCTTGGGCTGCAGTTAAGAATCACCTGGAAGGCTTGTTATAACACAAATTATTGGACCCACCCTGAAAGTTTCTGAGGGTTGAGGAGAAAGAATTTGCATTTTTAACAATTTCCTAAGTGATAACGAGGCTGCTAGTCTAGCCACCACAATTTGATAACCACCTAGGCAAGCATGCAGGCATTCCTTTCATGGAAGAGCCTTTCAATTTCTAGGTGAAGGGAGCACCAGTATACATGAAAAGTTTTAGTGTGAATTTTCCCTGATGATCAGAAATGCTGGTGGGAGACAGTGGGAACAATAGGATACTGGAGAGTGAAGGCCTAGTGGCAAGACTTAAAATACCAGATACGGGATGGGATATAATTAATATAATAGGCAGCAAAGTCAAAAGACAATCAAAATGTTTTATACACAGAGAGTGGCTCAGTAATCACTTTGTTCCTTGAAATGAAAGAGATGGACAGCCTACTAACATATGACTTGATCTAAATAACATAAAAATGAAACTCTGAATCTGGTGGCCTGAACTCTGATTTGAGTTGTCACAAAGAGCTTTTCCCCATTCTCCACACCTAAGCTAATTTATAGATCAAGAGTCACTTTATTGAAGGGGAGGTCAAGTTCCCTTGCACTGCCACAAATAAAATCATAAATCTTCAAACCTTTACTAAGGCAATTCAGAAAATGGATGGAAATAGACTTGGGGAGGATTACTAAACAGTGACTCAGATTTGACACTAATCTCCAGGGACCTAAAATAGCACTCTGGTCCAATAGTAGGGGCTTATAGAGGTCAGGTATTAAACTTTGGACTAAAATATTCTCAAAGTGAGTCCCAGTGATTATGTAGACATAATCAGTTCCTGAAAGTATAGTTTAAATATACATTTTTGTCAACCAGTAAAATCCCACACTGGCACCGTAACCTACCATTAGGTCAGTAAGGTCTATTATTAGAAAGGGCCAAGTAGAAACCACTGAAAAGTCAATAATAACCAAAGTAGAAAATTAAATGCAATTCTTAATTCCTGAGGTCATTTCAAAAAGCAGTGATACATTATCAAATATTTGAAAGATTTGAGGTACTGATTCCTATGACATCTTCACCTAATTTCCTTTTGGACTTGTGAAGAGACCAATGGGTCCTGGAGAATGTGGATTATCATAAACCTACCAGGTGCTGACTCTGATTGCAGCTGTGCTCTAGACTGATCTCTCATTTAGAGAAAATCAGCACAGCCTTTGGCATTTGGTATGGAGTTATTGAGCTCAAAAATGCTTTTCTTACACTGTTTAGCAAGGATCATGATCAGCAATTTGGATTCACTTCACAGTGACAATTGTGTGTCACTTGGCCATGTTATCTCAGGGCTATGTTAGCACTGTGGCTCTCCTGTCATGATCTAGATGACAGGAATATTGGTCAATTGGCATTTCCAAAAATATCACACTGGTCCACTACATTGATGACATCATACTCATTGGACATCGTAGCAAGAAGCATTTTAAATGACTTGTCAATACACAAAAATCCCAGTGTGGAAAATATGTTTATGAAAACTAAGGGAAGTGAACAAATGAAAGACATATTTCACTCTTCATGTAACCCACTATTGAGAAAGAGGAACAATGCTTGCTGAACCTATTTGGATTTTAGAAACAACATATAACTATATTTAGGGTGTTTCTCTGATTCAATTACTAAATAACCAATAAGCTTAACAGTATTGAGAGGAGCTGAGAGTAAGAGAAGAATTTGCAACAGATCCAGTACACAATATAAGCTTTCCTTTGCTTGGTGCATGTGATTCAACAGATTAGATGTGCTGAATGTATTGATCTATATAATAGAGATTCTATTGATATAAGCCTAGATCGGGTGAATCTCAAGGGTTAAGAAACAAAGTCAAGTCCTCTTTAGAATATAACTTTTTCTTTTTTTGAAAAACAGCACCTCACTCGCTAAATCCCACACCATGGGACAGCCAGTGACAAGAACTAGGCTTATTGGATCCACCAACCCAGTGAAGCCAGCAATACACCATCACCAAGTGGAAGTAAATAATACAAAACTGGGCTTGGACAGATATTAAAAGAACAAATAAATTGCATGATCTTGGACCATTATGATAATTATATTGTTTACTCTCCTTCAACCATTTCTATGATCCCATAGAACAGAAATTGGCAAACTTTTTTTTCTGAAAAAAGGCTAGTTACTAAATATTTTATGTTTTATGGCCCCTAATGGTTGTGATTGCAACTATTCAACTCTGTCATTATAATGTAGTAGTCATAGACAGTATGTAAACAAGTACATGGGATTATGTTCACATAAAACTTTATTCATAAAAGCAGGCTGGATTTGGTCCATTGGCCAGTTGTCCATCCCCTTTTCATAGAGAATCCCTTATAACTAGATGACTGAAGAAGAAATATATTATGCCTGGGCTTACTAATCATTCTTCACAATATAATAGGACTAGCCAGAAGAGAACTCTTGCAACATTCCAGGTCTCCTCAAGCAAAGTCCTGAAAGACAGAAGAGCAGGGGATTCTCACAAAGAGCTAAAATTCAGGTAGTATATATAATTGACAATTTAATAGAGAGATGATATATCTACACTGAATGCATCTACACTGATTCATGGAACATAGCTAACAGTTTAGCCAGACTTCGAGAGAAAAAGCTTGGTAATTTAACAAAAAGATGTACAGATGAGGCATGGGGATGGACACCTCAGGACAGGCACAGGTTGTGATGATATTTGTGCTCTATATGAATTACTAACAAAGAGCATTCAGAGCAGAGGGATATTTCAATAGTCAGGGAGATAAGATGAATCTTTGTTAAGATCAGTCAAGTTCAATCAGCTTGTTTCTTCATTGTGCTGTACAGTGGGTTAAATTGTGCCCTGCAAGAAGATATGTACAAATCCTAGCCCCTGGTACCTCTGAATATGACCTTATTTGGAAATAGGATCTTTGTACTTAAGTTAAGGATTTTGACATAAGATCATGCTGGATTTAGGGTGATCCCTAAATCCAATGACTGGTGTTCTTATAAGAGAAAGAAGAGGAAGATCTCAGACATAGATGCACTGGGAAGAAGGCCATGAGAAGATGGAGGCAGAGAGTAGTTTTTGCCAAGGCACACCAAGGGTTGCTGCAAGCCTACAGTAGTAGGAGAGAGGCATAGATCAAATGTTTCCTTAAGGCCTCTGCAGGAACCAACCCTGCCAACAATCTGATTTCAGCCTTCAGACTTCTAGTACTATGGGAAAAAATTCCTGTTATTTTAAGCCACCCAGTTTGTGATGTTATAGCAGTCCTAGGAAACTAATATATGATGCTTGCTTCATGGAAAAGTGGACTCCACACCAGGGTTGAAGGCTCTGCACATGCTCAGCCATCAAGGCCGATATGGCTGCTGCCCATGCAGTGTTCCCATCCTGCCAACAAATGACAAGTTGGGTTCCAAACACAGCACCACTGTGGAGGAAGATCAAGCTAGCTGTTCGGTAGCAGATTGATTACATTAGACACCTCCCCTTATGGAGAAAACAGTGTCTTACCGTAACTGACCAGGCACTTTTTAAATTAAATTTATTGGAGTGACACCGATTAATAATATTATACGAGATGCAAGTGTACAATTCTATATGTCATCTGTATATTGCATTGTGTGCATATCACCCAAAGCTTAATCTCCTTCCATCACCATATATTTCCCCTTTTGCTGTGTTCATCATTCTCCCACCCCTCCTTCCCCTGTGGTAAGCACCACACTGAAGACACTTAGTTTTGATATGCAACCATACTTGTGATGCTTCCACATGTGAACTCATCGAATGCCTCATTTAGGGTCATGATATGCCATGAAACATTGCTCCTGACCAAAAACTAATTTTACAATAAAGGGCATAATAACAGATTGAAACTACAGAATTTGTTTCTTTATTATTCTGTTGCATCTAGCATTATAAGTTGTAGGAATGGCCCACTAGTCAGCCATGATGCAGTGTGGGAGGCAAAACCTTATAAAATTAGGGTGTTATCCTATAAGATATGGAATGAGTTTTTGAAGCATGCTGCTATTCTTCCATGCCCATAACTGGACTTCCAAAAAAGAGTTGAGGAAGGGAATAGAAGAACTAAAGTTTACCAAGATTCTGTGAAGGGGAATAGCATCTATTGGAAATGGTAAAATTTGATTTCGGCACATTTGTCCCCAGGAAATCTCACTGGGACCCTTGTTTTCCATAGAAATAGAATAATATTTCAATTTTCTTCATAAGTGGATAGTTAATGTAATTAAAAGAAACACATTCAAACTAAAGTTAGCAGAATGAAGCAGAATAGTAGTCCTATTTTATCCAGTAAATGTGAATCCCTGTTAATGTGAATTAAAAGCTATTCCAATATTAATAGTTGTGAAAGTAACAGGATGCTTAATCTTGGTTAAGTAATGAGTAATTGGTAAAATATTACATTAGAAATTATAGGTATCGATCATGGCTTTTCAGTATCCTACTCTTCTGCTGGTACCACTAATTTTTTATAGTTAAATTTTTATTATTGATAGTTTTCTATTTCCTTATCTTAACATTCTGATTTTTTATAAGTTGCCCCACTGTTGTAATATGAAATCTAAAATTTTTATTTTCTGGTTTTTAAAGTTTTATTGTGTACTTTGTCCTCATTGTTGTAAGTGTAGCTGTCTCTGTTCTTTAAGACGATGATAGCTCAGATGGAGAATGATGAGGCACACGTATTACCAGCTGTAAACATCACTTTCCAAAAGTCATTGTGTTACATTGAATATCCAAGTGTTCCTAATCACATCTATAAATCTGAGGAATATAATTAGAATACACAGGCCAAAAATAATGATTTCCATAATATGTCTAGAATTGGAACATAAATAAACATTCAATTTGTATACTTATAGAACCTAAACATTACAGCATTATATAGTAGAATTTCAAACCAAAGAATAGTGCCATTTTTTAAATGATACTTTCAATATGAATGTATCACATGCTTCCTTGTACAGTGATACCTCAATTAACGAATACCCTGGAAAGAGAGCTCTTTCAACGGCAGTCACACAATTGAAAAAACATCATCAATCATGCTATACAGAGCTGCCTAAGAGTCCACCCTCTGCACAGAAATCCTTCGGTACCCTCCTCTATATGTCAGGGCCTGTTGAATGTAAGGAAAATAATTTTTAATATGTTAGTATATCATTTGTGTTAGAATATTCTCCTTGATAAGTTTTTACACTTTTCTCTCTGCAAATTCAGAGGACTAATCCCAGAAAATGAAGTGGCTATAATTGAAGCTGTCAAATGAGGGCTGTTCCATGCTCCAATCTCTGCTTAAGCTCCCAAAGCTTACTGGAGCTCCATGGTGAACCAAATTGAGGGGCTTCAGGAAAGCAGAAAAACGTGGCTCTTGTTTTGTTACAGAGCAACAAGGGGGTGGGGGGGCTCAAAGGGCAATATACTATTCCCCTAAGGAATCCCCCAGGTTCGTTATGTCCTCCACCAAAGGAAAGATATCTCTCAATGCTGGAGATTCAGTGTAAAGGAAAGGAATTTATTATTCATTTGAAACAACACAAACTAAAGTTCCCCACAAATGCACACAGTCCTCCCAGCACCCTCCACGTGGCAAAAGGGAACACTTCTAAAGCCTCGTGGTCCCGACTCTCACCCAAGCCACATGGTCCCAACCAAGACACCAAAGCTGAGTGGTCCTAAACAGAGTGGTCCCAAAGAGAGACGTCCAGTCCCAAAGAGAGACACCAAATGGCTGCTTCACTGGGTTTAAATCCCAGGACCAATCTTACTCTGCAGCCCCATTTCCGGCTCTTCCCACAATTGGCTACAGCTGCCAGCATTCTGGGCAGGTGTGCCCTGTGGTGTGGAGCCAATTATCTCCAAGCTCTTCTGTATCCTATTACAAATCCCTATTTGGGGTTCCCCTCAAATTAGTGGACATTTTGTCCAGATTTATCAGTAGGGACAAACAGTTTAGTTAATTATTTATGAGGCAAACATTGGAATTTGGAGGGTATGTCTGGCCTTGTCATATATAAACAGGAGGTCATCTGAGAGCCTTATCTATGTCATATGGGGAATGAAGGTCCTTTGCAGGAAACCATTCCCTAGAATACACAAGGGTGGAAGGACTTTTTTTAAACCATTTTTGTTTGCTAGAAGCACAGACTTTAGTTAAAGGCAACAGTGTCAGTCCTTAATAACTCATAAGTGAAATAGTAAAATGTTGGAAAGAACATAAGCCCCTCTTTGAGTGGTCACTTCTTTGTGCAGACAAAACTTGGCTGCAAATCTCAGGTAAACCTATGGATCAGGCACTTCATGGCTGAGGGAATGGCACCAGCTGTGCGACCCAGGAGCTGTTTGGGGTAGTTACCAAATTCCACATGCAGGTAGTTGCCCACAGTTTAGGGGATACCTGAGTTTGTCTGCACATTGTATTTAATAGGGAGTAAAAGAGAAGTGAAGCCCCTTTTTACCTTCCATCTCTTCAGTGTCTTTCAGTGGCTGCTTCATTGAAATCAAATAATCAAATGGACAGAAAATGGTTTTCATATTTTTCAGGTGTTTCTAGTATAGGGGTAGAGGGAGGAAAGGAAGCTACTGAAAAAAAAAAAAACAATGAAATACCACTTCACAGTGGTCAGAATGGCCATCGTTAATAAATCAACAAACAAGTGCTAGAGAGGTTGTAGAGAAAAGAAAACCCTAGTGCACTGTTGGTGGGAATGCAGACTGGTGCAGCCACTGTGGAAAACAGTATGGAATTTCCTCAAAAAACTAAAAATGGAACTGCCTTTTGATCCAGTGATCTCATTGCAGGGAATATACTCTAACAATCCTGAATCATCAATACAAAAGAACTTATGCATTCCTGTGTTCATAACAACACTATTTACAATAGCCAAGTGCTAGAAAGAACCTAAGTGCCCATCAGTAAATGGGTACATCAAAAAACTATGGTACATTTACATAATGGAATACTATGCAGTAGAAAGAAAGAAGGAACTCCTACCCCTCACAACAGGATGTATGGAACTGGAGCACATTATGCTTAGTAAAATAAGCCAGGCAGTGAAAGACAAATACCATATGATCTCAACTATAAGTGGAACCTAATCAACAAATCAAACAAATGAACAAAATAGAACCAGAGACTTGGAAATAAAGAACAACCTGACAGTGACCAGAGAGGAGGGGGGAGGAGGATAATGGGAGAGAGAAAGGGAAGGGGTAAGCAAAGGAACATGAATAAAGGATTCCTGGGCAGGGATAATGGGGGAAGGGATTGACTGTGGGAGTGGGGCTAACAGGGTTGGGAGAGCAATGGGGAAAAATGCAGCACAACTATAACTGAACAACAATAAATTTTAAATGTTTATATTAAGAAAAAATAAATAAAATTATTTTTCTGTCATTTTACCTTTTTATTGTTCAAGTAGTTGTCTCCATTTTGAAGGACAAATAAAGTTAATATTTATATCTTATGAAGAATTGAGATAATATCTAATGATAGTGTCCAGATAAGAGTAGAAAGCTTATGGAAGAAATATTTTGCCATGTAGAGATGACCTAAATCCTTGAATAATCCCAAGTAAGTGACTTTCTAACACTTATTAATTTCTTCTTTCAGCCAGTGAATACTTACTGATCACCTGACATATGCCAGGCCCTGGATAATGATAACATAGGAATTAGTGGGATGTTTTCTTTCTTGCCATGCCTTTATTAGTCTAGTTAAGAGGTTTAACATTTCAGATTTGCTTACAACCCAATGCTACAAGGAGAGGTTAGTGCAGGATCTTACTAAAATATGAGAGAAGATATAATTAACTGCTTCCTGAAGAGGACTCAGGGATCAAATGACATTTGAATGAAATACCCACAGATAGATGGAAATTAACCAGGCAAAGTATGGGAGGACTTTCCAAGAAGTAGAAATAGCTATGTAGAAGCAAAAAAGCATATAAAACATATTATGTTTGAAGACCCACCATTCACGTAGGACGGAGAGAGAGTAGGGGGAGTGAAAAATGATCAGCTATGAACTGCAGAGCAGGGTGTTTCTTAGAAGATGATCTCAAGAACCCTGCCTCAGAATTATGTAAACTGACTGTTAAAAAATCAGAGTTTTAGTCTTTCATTGAGACCTACCATATGATACTGTTCATGGAGTAATATCTAAAGTCCCTATTTTAAACAAATATCCCAGGTGACTCTGTTACACTGTGAAGTTTCATATTCACTGATGTAGAGGCTGGTGAATTTGGAGGATGAGGTTCTTGTCTACTAAATCATGGAGACTGAACCTCATGTGTATTTGGGAAGCAATGAAGGTCTTAGAACTGGAGTCAGATTCACATTTTTATACTGTGATATGATGGCTGGCTGTGATGCACGGGAGAAATGGGGAAGAAGGGTGTAATGCAAAGTAATAAAAATGAGTTAAGATGTGAACACCATACTCCAAGTAGGATGTTGTAGCTGAAGGTTTAAGCTAAAGAAAGTTGGGAAACAACTTGAAAGATATTTAAAAAGTACACTTGGCCAAATTTTGTGATCAGTTAGTTGTGGAGGATGAAGTGGAGGAAAAAGCTTAGAATGATTGCAAAGTTTCTTGCTTTGGTGGCTCGTATTGCAGAAAGGTATTTGCACACACATATCTTATTAATATTTTCAACAACTCTGAATGAGGAAAGATATTTATCTTTATTTTATCTCTTTTACAGTTCATGAGAGAGTCTCAGAAATGTAAGTTGTCCTAGATCCCAGATTGCATAATAATTAAGTACCAGTGTCAGGATTCATATGCAGGCAGACTAAGTCTAGATTGTACACTTTTGTGCACTAAACCTACCATTTCTCCACAGAATTAACCAAAATATTATTTAATAAGGGAGGGTTGCTCTCATTCTACTCTTGCACACCTCACTGAAGATTTCACTAAGAAGGTCTATGGTGTCTTGCTGACCATTAAACTAGTACACCAGCTGGTTTTTCTGTACACTCTAGTCTTATGATGCTTGCTTCTGCATTAATTACACAGTTCTTTTATGTGGTGAAGATCTGAGAATTGAAGAGTTAGTCTTCCTTTGAATAGCATAGCACCAAATAAATTGCTTTGTTTGGAATCACAATATTGATCACCGTTTTTGTTCTTTTGGAATGGCATAATTTCTTTTCATAATAGATGATCTTTCATTTAACAAACTATCTTCATAGGCTGTTTTGGGTAGGGAAAATCAGATGTTCATTATCTCCCTGTGCTAATTGTAGGATAAAGGAAACTTTGAAAATTATGTTCTGTGTTAAGAACTGATGAGAAACTAAATTGGGAGGTGGAAAAACGGGAAAATAAAGAGGGGTGAAAAGGGGAAACTAAGGGGCAAGTGATCTACCAGGAAAATTTTCTCAGTGGTAGAGGTGGCCAAAAAAAGAGAAGTATTCACTGTCCAATTTATTCCTTACCATATGATGCTGTAATCCTTACCCTGTCAGACAAAACATTTTTTATGCCAATGGTGACTTTTTAAAAATATTTGTTATTGCTATTATTACACTTGTCCCAATTTTTCTCCCATTGCCCTCCTCCACCCATCCCAATGCCTCACTCTCACAGTCAATTCCCACACTGTTGTCCATGTCCATGGGTCATTCATACATGGTCTTTAACTAGTCCATTCCCTGTCTTTCCATCATTATCTTCCTCCCCCCTACCCCCCGGTCACTGTCAGTCTATTCCCTGTTTCCATGTCTGTGGTTCTATTTTGTTCACTAGTTCATTTTGTTCATTAAATTCCTCCTATAGGTGAGATCATATGGTATTTGTCTTTCACCACTTGGCTTATTTCACTTAGCATATTCTCCAGTTCCATCCATGCTGTTTTGAAGGGTAGGGCCTCCTTCTTTCTTTCTGCTGTGTAGTATTCCATTGTGTAAATGTACCATGATTTTTGATTTTCTCATTTACTGATGAGCACTTAGGTTCTTTCTAGCACTTGGCTATTGTAAATAGTGCTGCTATGAACACAGGAGTGCATAATTTCTTTTGAATTGCTGTTTCACAATTCTTGTGGGGGTGTGGTATATTACCAGCAGTGAAATCACTGAGCCAAAAGGCAGTTCAATTTTTAGTTTTATTTTTTTAAGGAAATTCCATACTTTTTTCCACAGTGGCTGCACCAGTCTGCATTCCCACCAACAATGAACTAGGGTTCCCTCTTCTCTGCATCCTCGCCAGCCCTTGTTGTTTATAGATGTATTGATGATGGCTATTCTGACCAGTGTGAGGTGATATCTCACTGTGGTTTTAATTTGTATCTCTCTGCTGGCTAGCGATGTGGAGTATCTTTTCATATGTCTATGGGCCCTCTGTATGTTCTTCCCAAGGGTGACTTTTAAGAGTGCTGTTGTAAGTAAAGAAAAAAGCACTATGATCCATATATGAAACAGTGCACATCAGAGAGCATATTATTCTAGAAGAGACAATTATGTTCTCATAAACCTAAATTTAAAATATCAAATGGCAAACCTCAGAAACTTATATAAAAGTAGAATTGTCTAGAAATATCAATGTCACATCCAGCAGGAAATCCAAAGCCGACTTAATGATTTATATTTAAAATTGAGCAATATAATAAAGGGATGAAGGGAAGAGATAGGGAGGAGAGAATAAATGGGAAGAGAATAAAAATTGGGGCCAGGGGTTTAGCAACCAAAAGGTGAGGGAGCATTGTGGAACAGGAGAAGTTTGAAGAGGTGATACAAGGAGAAACAGTGTTCGGTATCATGAATTAAATCCCTTTACATTTTTATTAAGAGAATAAAAATTA
This sequence comes from Phyllostomus discolor, assembly GCF_004126475.2. Classification (NCBI taxonomy): domain Eukaryota; kingdom Metazoa; phylum Chordata; class Mammalia; order Chiroptera; family Phyllostomidae; genus Phyllostomus; species Phyllostomus discolor. The sequence goes on along the minus strand of NC_040907.2, from coordinate 51,113,352 downwards.
GCATGATAATTAAATTTAATTTTACAAGCATCTAAACCCTTCTAGGGTTTCCTCTGTTTCACAGTGGCTGAGTATTTAGGGAACACATTTTCCAGATTATCTTGACTCCAGGGTTTAGAATACAATTTATGTTCTACCAGTGAGGGGCATTCAAGCATGACTTGGAAGGTGGAAGGGAGGCAGAGCCTCATCATCATCATCATCATCATCATCATCATCATCTGGCAGTGGCAGACAAATGCATGGGCTTCAGCAGATGTCAGACTTTGTAGAGGCTTTGCTGTGACAGTTGAGAAGAATTTCCTGCAGTTTTCTGTCCAGGTTAGAGAACCCAGTCACCACCTGGTTCTCCACACTACCCCTGTGGTGGGGAGCCTGACAGCTAGGAAAAGTCTCCCCTGCTGTTTGCATCCTCAGCCCTTCCAATGGTCCGGTAAGCAATTAATTTCATGTATCAAGTCCCTTTTTGGTAAAAACATTTAGAGTGATTTTTGTATCCTGATTGAAACTCAGATTTGGAATTGATGATGTTGAGCTTTACTTGAGTCCTTCATGCCTAGAAGATACTGATTGTTATGAAATAACCTCTCTGTTTTGTTCTCAGCCACTTCTGCCCTCACGTATTCCAAGATACAGCCTCCTCCATGTTTCCTCATGAGTCTCTTAAGATCGTGATGACTTGTTTTCCTGTCTCTGTAAAACACAGGCCCCTTCTTTCCCTTTGAGACATTCTTCTTTAACAAACATTATCCATATTAACAAGAGCATAAACAAATCACCTCCTTGATGGTCTGCTGCATTTTATCTTTCACAAATTCATGTTTTCTTAATATGATGGCACAGAAACTACTTATATCTGGAATTCATAAGGGCTACATTAGCAATTCTTTCTAGATCAGTGGTGGGGTTTTCTTGTTGTTTTCTATGGTCCTCCTTAGACACATAGCTTAAAGAAATTTTCTAACATCCATATGTCACTGTGGGTTCAAATGACATCACAATTAAGAATTTACTGCAATTTATTCTAGAATGAAATGCTTATTTTCTTCTTCAGTAAAACATGCCTATTACGCTAAAATTGTTCTTAGTTATCAGGAAGAAAACTGTTAAAATAAATCTTTTCTACCAATAGGTGAGTGGATAAAACAATTATAGGACTTTTACACTACTTTTACAATGGAACACTACTTGGCCATTAAAAAAAGAAATTTTTACCCTCTATGACTGTATGGATGGACCTGGAGAACATTATGCTAAGTGAAATAAGCCAGTCAGAGAAAGACCAATACCATATGATTTCACTCATATATGGAATCTAGTGAGCAAACTGAACTAATAAGGAAAATGGTGATAGGCTCACAGATGGAGAGCAGGTTGGCAGCTAGTGGTGGGGGTTTAGGGAGTGGAAGGATTAAGTAGAAAGAAAAAAGGACTCGTGGGCATGGAAAACAGTGTGGTGATTGCTGGGGAGAGGGAGTATAGAGGGACTAAATGGTGATGAAAAATACAATAAAGATAAAAATAAAGTAAAATAAAATAAAACACAACAAAACACAACACAACAAAATAAAATAAAATAAAATAAAATAAAATAAAATAAAATAAAATAAAATAAAATAGCATCCATTCCAAGATTGAGTGGGCAGGTCATACTACACATTCTTTTTTATTATTGATTTGAGAGAAGGAAAAGAAGGGGGAGAGAGACAGACAGACAGACAGACACTGATTTGTTGCTGCACTCATTTATGCATCAGTTGGTTACTTCTTGTACGTGTCCTGACCAGAGATCGAACTTGCAGTCTTGGCATTGGGATGATGCTCTAACAAACTGAGCTACTCAACCGGGGCAGTCATGCTATTTTTTTAAAACTCCTATTACTTGTACTTATGTCTGTGAGTAGGTCATTATGTCTAAAGTTTAGATTGTCTATAAAAACATAATTTGTTGAAATTTTGTGATACTATATGACAAAGATAGCACCCTTTTTATAACAATTTATTTGTAGATTAATATAAATTTTCTCTATGAGCATGCTTATTTAATAAAAATCTGGATTTTAACATAGAAAACTTTTCCATTATACTCATAGCTTAAAGCCAAACTTTTTTTTATTAGTTGCATTCATCATCTTGTCTTTTTAAGCAATTTTCAAAATAAACAGCAAATGTCCATGGGATTTGGGACTGTAGTATAACATTTATGACATTTTACACATAAAAAAAGGTTAAATCCTTTCTTCTTTCCTCAAGAAATTTATTTTGCTATACCCCTATGTTTTTTTTCACTGTATAAGCCTATCTCCATATCCAGTTCACACTAGCTAATTTTCCCCGTCAATGATTCTCTTTTTTTCACATGCGCATAAATTATGACTGATGTTCTAAGTAGTAGGTGACAAGAAATGTGATACAAAAAAAATAGTGCAAAAATAAAAAAAAACTAGAGATTTGGTGTTATAAAGGTGTTATCCAGGCTTGCTAGATTGAAAAGAAAATAAATGTACCATCAGTTAGAGTACCCTGATTTATGTGGAAACCAAAAAACTACAATTCTCAATGGTTTAAGTATCCACAGTTTTATTTTTTGTTGATTCTAGATCATCGAGGAGCTCTCTTCACCTTAATGTCTCAGGGACCCTGAGAAGAGAGCCCACCATTTCAATGTGTATGTTACCATAGCAGAGGGAAAGGGGGGCTCTCAAAGTCGCAAGCAAGTAAATGCCCTGGCTCTGAACTGGCTGATGTCCCTTCTGCTAACACTCATTGGTGAAGACAGTTGCATGGCCCCACTCAATCTCAAATTGTGCCTGAAGGCAAAAAGCCAGAAATATTTGGTACACACACCATTGACAACCATAGAAATTGAAGGAGGTGGTTGACTCTATAAGACTTTTATAAATGGTATTATTTGGGTTGCACAATCAGGGTCATGCTCATATGTGGTATTTAGGTTATGCCTACATAAAGCAGTTTAGAGAACTTGGCACATTTTATTTGGGAGATGATCAGTATCCACAGGTAGCCTTTAATGGGATTGTTCTTATTGTTATTGTATCTTGTGTTCTCCTGTTGGAAGATCATTTGTGCATTTACTGAATACCCAGCATATATAAGGTTCTCAAAGAATATGAACACAAATTATCATGCATTGCATACTCAGGGAACTTACATTGTACAAAAAGAGATAAGGCATGCATACTTGTTGCAAGAAGTTTTAAAATAATAAATCTGAGAGTTTGAAGGAGAAAAAGATTACTTTGGTCTGGGCAGGAAAATGACAGTAGAAGAAATCACATTTTTGTTGGATCTTAAGGAATGGGTAGCAGTTTAATGCTTGTAGAGGGAGGAAGTGAGCATTACAGGGAAAAGAATGGTGTAAACAAAGCTATGGTGGTAGAACATTGCAGAAAATGAGAAATAGAGAAGCAAAACATTTGTGAAGTGAAGGAGAATATTGAAAATATAATAAAATATGGCAACAAAACATGAAATGAATTGCAAACATTGTAAATACATTCATCTGATATTATATTAAATGACATAAAGTTTGGAAAATAATCAAGGGAATCTCTGGTAGACTAAAAGATGAAAATAAGACCTCTATTTTCTGATACGATGTTAAGAAAATTAGAAAATTTAGATGTGAATAAATTTTGAAATAGCATTCTCAGGAAAATAGTTCAAAATGATCTAAACGAAGGTTAATTTTAGAACATTTAACACTTGGAGCTGCCAAAGTTAGACATGATTGATTACTAGGCAGGTCTAGGAGTGTAGACAAAGTCGCACAACACTATAAATTCACTTGCACATTGGCTTGCACATTCATTATTTTAGCAAGCACTTAAGGACTTTATTGGTGTATTAGGCACTGACTTAGACTGATGGTGTCTGTGGACAAAGAAGACTTGAATCTAGTAGGGAAGACTTCACTTATCAAATAATGGTAGTAAAATGGGATGACTAGTATGAAAGGGACACATTATAGAAACAAGTAACTTGGGTACTTAACCTAATTTAAGAGTCAGAGGAGGCCTTTCTAGAGAGAAATAAAAATCTTTTACTTCTCTTCTAAATGATGTTTACATCCAAATTTAATGACAATCATCTTGTATCTGTTGTCTTACAGTGAGGGAAGGCAGAAAGAGTGTTAGGTGGGCTAGAATCCTAGAAAACAGTTTTTACTTTACCAAGTGTAAACCTGTCGGGGTTCTTGATTACACACAATAGAAACCAAGTCTGGTTGATTAAAGCATAAAATGAATCTATTGGAAAGTATTCAGGTAACTCACAAAATCACTAGGTAAGCCAAAGAGCAGAAACAAGGGAGGTTTTGTAGCCAAAGCCACAGTCATCCAAAATCATGCTATAGAACTAGTTTTATGACAACACCACTAGCTGTACTCATACACACAAACCTCAGCAGCACACCCGTCAAACCGCCAGTACCGGACCCTGCAGACTGCCTCTGACAGAGCTGTCACTGGAGCCTGCTGCTGCCGCCGCCACTACCACTTATAACAGCATAGATTCCTCATCATCCCTGATTCTCTGTGTCTCTATTCCCCATCCCGAAGAACAGGTGTGCCTGCCTGACTGTAAGGTGACTCCCACAATCTCTGCCTCCTGGTATTCACGCCATTGTCTGATACCCTCTCCTTGAGCAAGGTCAGGGCCTGAGACTTGCTTATAAGCCACAGAGTAGGCAAAAGTGACAGAATATATGTGATTACCCATACATTATTATGTGTTGCATAAGATTTTAATACCCACTTTCCAAAGAGACACTGTTCCTTTGAGGAAACAGACAGCCATGGTGGAAAGGCCGACTGGCAAGGAACTGAGGGTAGCCTTCAGCAGAGAGCCAGCAAGAAACAGAAGCCCTCAGTCCAACTATCCACAAAAAAACTGCACGCTGCCAATAACCACATAAGCACAGGAGCAGATCCTACCTCAGTTGAGCCTCAGAGGAGACTGCAGCCATGGCCAAGTGCTTGAGGTACTGGACTCAATTGGACATTGTCCAGACTACTGAATAGCAGAAACTGTGAAATGACAAATGTGTTGTTTGAAGCCACTAAGTGAGTGCTGTTATAGCAACAGATAACAAATACAGTGACTAAGCTTAGACCTTAGGCCTGCATGCTAGCAATAAGAGAAGTTAGAAAAATGAGCATCTGGACCTCATAGCTTCTCAAACATAGGAAGGAATCTCAAAAAGGTTGGGAACCTGCCTATACAGGCTGCCACACAAATAACGCCCCTTTTTCATTACAAAATCTTTTACTACAAAATCATAAGCACATAATTCTGTAACATAACAATATCATACTCAAGCACATCATATGACATTTTAAGTGAAATGTTCAAATTAAAACTGTAAATTATTACATCCACATTATTCCCCTACCAACCACCCTGAGGCAGGCGTTACTCCTGTCTGACCCAGTATTTGTTTCCCAAGCCTGATGTAACAACTTACCACATATTAATACTTGGGAACTTAAAACTTACCACATAATAATTTATTCTCTAACAGTTTTGAGGGCCAGAAAGTCCAAAATCAAGGCATTGCCAAGACCAAACTTTCTCTTCAGGCTCTAGGGGAAAATTCCTTGCACTTTCAGCTTCTGGTGGTTTCTGGCATTTATTGCTGTATGGCAGTATAATTTCTAATCTCTGTCTCTTTCTTCATATTATCTTCTTTTCAGTGCCTCTGTGCATTCTTTTCTATGACTTTCTTATAAAGACCACCCTGATTGAATTTAAGGTCCACCCTAATCTAGTATAATATCCTTTCAATCCTTAACTTATTATTTTTATACAAAATTTCTATAAATATAAATGAGCTTTATGATCATAAAGAAGTAATCCAAAAGTGTTGCCATGTGGTTAATTTACTCTATCTTGATTTATATGGCAAAAGTTAACCTGGCAAGGCCATTTTAATCAATATGATTTGAAGTACTTGTTTTTAATTCAATAAAACACATTTTAGGGGGGGACCATGAGGAAATTTTATCGTTGCAGGCAAAAATGTTTTAGAGTCTAATACCAACCCATGATTTCTCTTTTAAATTAAAATTCCCACCCTTGCTCTATCTTATGCTTATAGATAAAGAAAGAATTCACATCCAAGTCCACTGAAATAAAGAAGGGAGTTAAACCACACATTCACAGCATTGACATGAAGACTCTGAAAACATGCCACAAGTGGAAGAAGGGAACAGAAGATTTTTATTTGGATAGGAAGTTGTTTGAACTCCAAGAGTGCTCACACTTGCTCTTAATGCAACTCCAAAGGCTAAAGAGTTTTGCCAGCACTTTTTGAAATCAAGAGATTCTTTGGCTTGTGAATTATGGTCAGTGAGGTCATGTTTATCGTGTTAAAGGTTTAATTTAGATTATGATAGTGAGCCCTAATAAAGAATTCTCTATGAATTTGCTTCGGAATGTCTATATACTCAGCAAGATTGAGTTCTGGGGGCTAGGAGAGAAAACAGATAATTTTGGATGTGACTTTACTATAAGTCATACTAGTCAACTTTTGTAATTTAGAACAAAGTCAATTTTACAAACTCTACCATAAGTTCTGTAAGAATCTAGATATGAACACAATAGTCATAGGTTAATTTTATAAAATGTTGGAGATTGACAAGAGCAATTCCTAAACAGCCAGCTATACCCCCTGCAGGCCACCTCTTTATACTGACCGTGCTTTCTGCATCCCCTCTTCCTTGAAGTGACGTATCATCTCTGCTTCTGTAACAAACTCTTGAAGGTAATCCTGCTCTGAGGTGATTATATCTCAATCCTCCCCCCTCAAATAATGATCAATGTTCTGCCTTTTTAGTATTACATTAAAGTACACTGTATGGTGTCAGGCAGCATCATGCTGTAGTTTAATGGCATTAAACAGAATTACAATATAGCGGGGAACCTTGACAAACACAATTTTGTAATTTCAGTACAATGCTGAAAGTTGCTAGTACTGTCTATACAGTAAGCTCTTAAATAATGCACAAATAGAGAAGGGATATGACCTTGGATCACAGAAGTCAACAATTTCATTGGCAATCTTCTAAACATTGTAGAACCATGTCAGCATCAAATGTTCATATATTTGTCACCTATTAATCATGAAAATTTATTTAGTATCAAATTCCAGTTCAAGGTAGAGAGAAACCAAACCCAAGATGCCATCTCAATCATTCAATGTAGGTATAAACATAACACTGACCTCCAAACCTATATCTGGACTGGTATCAGATGGCATTTGCCAACCTTATTCTACTGGCAAGCAAAGATCACTCATAGGATTGTTCAAAGATACATCTAATCAGTCAACCAACAAAAAGTTAATATCTCAAATGAGCTTCTTTAAAATATGAATGTGTAATTCATTCATTCATTTAAAAATATTTATTTATCTGCTGCTGTAGGCCAGGCCCTGTGTAGGTGTTTTTATCCTATACCAAGTGGTTTAGTGCCCTTTAGCATCATAATTATTCAGAGTAGGCAGTTTTTCCTTCATTTTACAAAGAAAGTAAGAATCAGAGAGGTTATATGGAATTCAGTAAATAAATTATTCGATCATTTTACTTTAACCAAACATACTCTAAAGATTTATGTAAAATCAAGATTTATATAAAGCAAATAATCATTGTAGACTAATTATGAATTTATTTGGTAGCAAGTAAAACAAAAGTGAACTAAGCAATTTGGGATATACTTTTGTGATATAATTAGGTATCTGAAGATATCTGTACATATCTGTTAATACTGGTTTAATAGGTCAAATATATCAAAACCAATATCTCCAGAAATCCCTAGCTCCTTCCCTCTGCCCCAGCCACAAGCAACATTATATATTTTCCAAGAAGAAAAGAAGAAGGAGGTGGTGTCAGTGATACTGATCAAATCCTTTGAACCAGGAAAGCAAGAACCTTCCCAGGAGTCACTTCAGCAGACTTCTATTTACACACCAAGATCTGTATCACATGACCCCTCTCCACTTGCAAGAGAATCTAAGAAATATATATTTATTCTTTTAGCCTCTGTGATAGAAACAAGGGGCAAGAGGGTAGAAAATTGGTGTTCGGTTTCCCATACAATGCAAGCAGAAATCATCACAATACCTATCTAAAACTATTGCTGGTGTTTTCATGGCACAAAACACATACACACATACACACTCTCACACGCAAAAACCAAACCACAAGCAGAATGCCAGCCTGGAAAAGAGCTTGCCATGGTGTATGCACATATGTTCATTTATATGTGTGTCTGTATGCATGTGGGAGAGGGGAATGAAGTATAGAGGCCAACATCTAGGACCTAGGTAAAAGCTACAGGCAGAAACAGACCAAGAAAGAATAGAAAGAGGTTTTATATGTGACAGCTTATTTGTAATCAAGGAAAAGTTGCAGAAAACATGCTCCATATAAAGTCATTCTCTCAGTGGCTTCTTACTGCCTAACAATTTTGGTAGTTCCTCTCAACTTGATCTTTATGGTTCTTTGGTATCTGGCTTCAGACCAATTCTGAGTTTATCTTTTGTTCTAAATGCCACATTCCAGACACATAGGTCTAACCTACTTCTTGGATATTTGCCACATATTTCTGACTTTTGTTATGTCTTATCTTAATGACATTTACTTATTTTTTCTTAATTTTACTCGTAATATCTGCTACTCAAATTTTAGGCATCGTTTAAGTCATGTTAGAAGACAACTTTTCACTGAAAACTTGATTCCAAACATTCAGACAACTGAACTTTCTAAGAGTAAAAAAAGAAACACACCCTTTTTTCCTTATATAATGTTTGCCTGCATTTTTTCCCCATTTAATCCAGTACTTGTTATATTGTTACAAGAATGTTTTTCTCAACCTTTCCCCACCTTCAGCATCAACTCTAGTACCTGGGATGAAAAAATAAAAAAGAACTGAGGGGGAAAAATGTGTTTCTTTGTTGAAAAACACAGAATGACTCTACCCACATTTAGGTGCATCTTAGCACACCATATATGATTATAAGGAATCATTAGTGAAGGTAAGTAGTATTCACAGTTGATAGATGATCCTTTATAAAAACATCTAAATGGAATAATAATCTAGGAGGGTGAGAACTGGTACAATAGGTCTATTACAGATGTAAATGCCTGTTTGTAAACATCAATCAGTAAGAATAGCATTTGCAATATTTTATCTCCCTTCCCTTCCAAATGCTCTACATTTTATATAAACCTAAAATGACCATGAAATTTGAATACTATAGCATAAAATTAACTGATAGACATAAAGGAAATAGCGATTTTCTTTTAATACTGTTTTTGTAATCACAGAGTTTTTGTTAGGTTTCAAGAGAGATTTGTTTTAGGAGATAAAGATCCTTCCGCTTAATTAATCACTAGAGGTCAAATTCATGTAAGATTCATTTTTTATGGGCATGGAATCCATAGTTTCCCTGTTACATGTTAGTCTTTAGACCATGAGTTACTATCCTTTAGACCAAAATTGAGGTGGCACCAGTTACATATTAAATATATCACTCTGTTGCAATGTAGTGTTGACATCTGCACTGTGCTCACTAAAACAGTCAATTACTGTAATACTCTTGATATTGATCCAGGACATGTGACCTTCCTCAATAGCAGCAGCTCAAATTGGATCTCATCCTACTAAACTAGCTCATTCTTTAATCTATTCCGATTGCTTGGCATTCAGCATATCAATAGTATTTAAGAGTTTATTATGTGCCTCTGAAGCTCATACAATATTGAGCATAATATGAATATGTGATTTTTCTGCTGGGTTACCAAAGCCAATGAGATGGGGTTGTGGCAAAGCAGAGAATGTTCAATGACATAGCTCAGCAGGTGTCATGACAACCATATTTCTTTCCAGTGTGTGTGTGTGGGGGGGCATTAATGTCATAAACAGAAAATTAAAAATAAGCTCTTTTCCAGAAAAATATTAAAGTTAACTCCTGTTTTTGTATTTTGTGTAGGAGACAGAGGCAACTGGAGGAGACATAGACATACAAAATAGTAGGAAAGGCACAGCAGAATGTATGCAAAGCATTGTAAAGGGAGGCAAATATCAGGGTTAGTATTTGAAATATTTATGAAGAAGATTTTCTCAGATTGCCTTGTAGCCTTTGTTTCTCACACTCTGGAGGAACAATATAGCATGAAAGCATACAAAAAAGTAAACTGTTTAGGATTACAAAAATCTAGTTTTTAGTTTCTCAAAAACCAACACTTTAAAGAACTCAGATATAACAAGCCACAAATAACTTTGAAAGAAAAGATGAAGAAATAAGCTATCCATTTCACCTCCCTCTCCATACTAGATGCAAGTAAGTTCTCTGGAAGGAAACGAGAAAAGGACAACAGAGAAAGCAAACAACTTAGTCTATCGTGTTTCCCCAAGAAGTGGATTTATGCCTTTCCCCTGCCACATACAGAACTCTTGAGGAAAAATATGGGAGAATGTTCTGGATGTATTTGGAGATCTACAATCAGAGAGGAATTGTAACCTTGTCCCAAGAACAGAGTAACCACATGACAAACATGTTGCTACAGTGAAAGGCAAAGTGAGAACAAGCCAACACCTTTCACAGTGGAAGTACAACAGGGACCCACAGCCTCATGGGTTAGAGTTAGTAGAATGTACCTGTTGTACAAGGAGTTCTGTGTGGCCTTGGCATAGGGACTAGTGTCCTGAATATGGAGCAAGGAGAGTGAGCAGCAGCCTGGGTGAATCTATGACAATAGGTCAGGTGGAAAGGAGTGTATGTCGATGGGCACAGGAATAGATAGAGGATAATGTAGACTTTATTGTGCTATGGCACTCCTAGCGTGGTGAAACCAGAGTGCTACATAATCCCTTCTTCCAATAGAATTTGGGTAGAACCACTGGGAAAGGATGGTGGGACTCCAAGTTAACTGAAAAATAAACTTCTAATGTTTAAGGAATGTGGATTTAAAATAAAGTCCATTAATTCAAAATATAATACTCTACTTCTCATATGCTCCAATGATGGCTTGCCAAATATTTGCAACATATGATTGATAAAGTCTGGGCGCTCAATGTGTGTGAACTTTAAAGAAAGATAACATGTTTTCTATATTTAGAAATTAAAGCCAAATATATCAATATTCTCATGCAAGTGGGTTTAAAAAGGAGCATCCCACGGCTCAGAATATAGACCATGTAGGCAGAGAAACAGGGTGTAAAGGAGGATCAGAATAGAAACTTAGTCTTAAGAATATGGAATCTAATTCTTGTCATTTTCTTAAAATAGAGGAATTTAAATTTTTTATTATAACCTATATATATACACATTGCTTAGACTAAGTAGGGTAAAATTACATAGAGTAAAATAATTGACTTCTATCTCCACATCAAGAGTTTGGTCATGCTTAAGAAATTATCATCTTCATATGTTCTGATGGTATAAATATTTTCAAGTATTGCTACAGGTAGAAACTTGACAAAAGTGTCTCCTTATAATTAAGAGTGTCCTGGGTGAAAAATATAAGTTATTAATATATCTTACCAAATACATTTTTGAAGGTTTCTTTCATTCTAGGTTTACTGAACACTAAATATCCATTCTGGAATCCTTGATTGAACTAATTTGACACAGAATTTATAATATCTTGGCCCTCTAATTATATAATGAATATATATAATTTTCCCTAAATTTTCATCAAGTATATAACTGAAAAGAAGCCAAGTTCATAAGAAGGGCATTAAGGAGCTATCTCCCATCAACTCTACTCCAACACTAATCCACGGAAAAAAATATTTTGATAGTTATTCTATACACCATATGTGGAAGCCCTCTGTGTCTTCAAAAATAGTGTGCAGCAGAAAATCAGAGGAAAAAAATCAACTTTTACTTAATACACTTCCTTACTTAAAACACAAAATGTGTACGAGTAAAGGGGAAATGAAATTTTAAAATGAAAAAGAAATAAGAATAGACTGAACCATCTATAGTTTAAGTGGCTCAAGGAAGAGGATCTCAGTACAAACCAAACGATGTCTTACACAGCACATGGCACACCCATTCAGAGCAAGAATGTGTAAACCCGGGGTGCTTGGAGGGGTTAGCTGCAATGTACAAAACCAGTTAAAAGAGATTCTCTTTTTATTCTGAATTCTAAAATACAATTTTGAGATAGAGATAATTTTGAACTAGTCTCATATTCAGTGTTTAAGCTCTCTTTGGATAAACCATTCAAACTGAGAAGAAAAAATCTCTGAAACTGCTAAATAAAGGAGAATAAATAGCATGTTCTCATTTGTTGTCCTGAGTGTAAGTATACAATTTCAAACTTGTTAACAAGCTGGAAACCTGTGGAAAATGTGTTTGGCCTTGAAGATTTGGTGTCAGAGTTTGTGGATGGTTTCTATGTTCTAGGGTCAGCAAGTGCACCTTGGTTACAGACGCAGTGCATATCCCTGCCCTGCCCCCACTCCCAAATCCCTATGTTGAGGCCCTAACTCCTAATATGGTGGTATTTGGAGATGGACGCTTTGGGAAGTAATTTGGGGTAGATGAAGCCATGAGGATAGGGACCTCATGATGGAATTAGGGACCTTAGAAGAAGAGACATCACAGATCTCACTCTTTCTCTCAGGGAGCCCAGTAGCGGTGATGTGAGCATGCAGCGGGGTGGCTGCTGCTGCCAGCGAGGGACAGGCCTCCAACCAGAACCTGACCCTGCTGGCACCCTGGCCTTGGACTTTTATCCTCCAGAATTCTGAGAAAATACATTTCTTTTTTTTTAAGTTTGACAGTCTATGGTATTTTGTTATGGCAGCCGCAGCTGACTACTACAGGCTCTTCAATAATGAGGGGATCAGAGTTCTAGGAGTCAAAGGAGAAAGGGAGGAGTTTTTAGCCATAACTTCCTGTTATTCATGTCCACAAATCTAAGCCCTGGGGCTCCTGTGCAGTCACCTGTTACATTTTTTCCTAAAGGCCTCTTTCCCTTTTTTTCTCATTTCATGGTTTTTGGCCTCTGATCTCCTTAAACAAAGCAAGCAATGTTTTTTTGTTGTTGTTCTTGTTTTTTCACTTTTAGAATTGCTATCTGTGTCCCTAATACCTAAGGATCACTCTACCTTAAATCATGCAGCCATATGCCCACTGTTATTTCACTGAGGAAGCATGGGGGGTTTTGGGGTGTTCAGTGTGAGACTGAAAGTGAGGTGAGGGGATACAGAAGAGACATGGAAATTAATATTGTCAATTTATTATGTAACAAAGGGAGATTGAGGAAGTACTCAATGCTCTTTAAGGATAATTTAATAAAGAACAAATAAACAAAAGACCTTCCATTTAACACAGCTCAAATTACTAACAAGAGCTATACCTGAGTACCAGGAATTGGGTTGACTTGCCCACCTTCTAGGGATACGACCTTGGAATAATCTTATGCAGGTCACATCAACTCTCTGAGCATGTTTCCTCTCTGATAAAATTAGAAGTTTGCCCAAGATGGATTCCAGGAACGCTTTCAGATCTTTTAGTTATAGGATGCTTTTATTTTTGCTTTGAATTCTGTCAAGCCAAGTTTCTATTACAAAGACAATATAGGTCACCTTTATTCATTTTTTTTTTTGGTACCTGCTGTGCTGGCCTTCTTCACATCAGAAACCCTGCAAGACAGAATCTACCACTCTGAGTTCAAAGGGAGTTTAAGTCATGTAGCCCATCTCATCCAATGCAGCCTACACAAATAATGCAGTCTTGATGTCCATTGGAGGCTTGATAGGTTCTCTCTCAATTAGTTCTCCTGGGAAATGCTCACAAATCATTTAGGAGAAACAAATTTGTTTTATTGAGCAAGTCGAGGTTTTATATATACCTTCCAAATGGTGATTTGTAAATACCCTGATGCATTGGTACCAGTGCCCACGTATTTGCACCAGTCCATCAGTGAACAATAAATATATCATTCACTAAATAAATATTTAATACTTCATTTTCATCAGGTTAAATGTCCTTTGTTTCTTCAGTCACTCCTCATATGACATGGTTTCCAGATCCCTTAGGCCTATGTCAAAATTGCTATAAAAATGCTCTGTTCTTGAAACCAATTTCTAATTAATTGGATGGTGTATGGTTGAATGCTTTTGCCATAATTCAAGAAACATTCCAGTTGGTGGAGAGCCTAGGAGATTCACTCCTGGTGTAAATCCAGGACAAGCTGTTATCAGTTACTGTGCAGGAGACCATCATCTCTAAAAAAATCATGAAAAATTTGGGGATTTTAAAGCAGAAAACTCTGCAGTTTGTTAGCCTTACTATAGTTGAAGATATGATACACTAAAATTCAGGAGCCTTTTTAAATTTCATGCTCTTTTTGCTTTTTTGTAATCCAAGCTTAAAGTGTTTCTGCAGACATAATTTTCTCAGGAATCTTGTGGATTTCACAGGGATTTGCTCAATTAGTCAGAAGCTACACCCACAGGTTTTTAATATAATGCCTTTCTCTACCCTGACCTCCTGTTGAGGAGGCCTACAGACAACATATTCAAGCTTCATAGAGGTCTTTTGGGTTCTGATTGAGAAAATCTGGAAGGCATATCCTTAATCTCCAGTGAATGAATTTTTTGAACTTTAGATCTTTCTGAGATTTCAGCATAAGACTATAGAGTCACAACCTCAGTCTTTTCTCTGGAGTATTCTTTCTAGACAATCAATCTCTTAGTTAAATAGTTTTGCCCTCAATTTGTCTTTCCTCTCCATTTTCCTATAAGCAGCAGGAGAAGCCAGGCTGAACCTTGAAATCTTTGCTTGGGAATTTCTTTAGCTATATACCCAGGTTCCTCATTTATAAATTCAGCTCTCCACAGAACTGTAGGACACACTTCTTGTCAGTACATAACAAGGATCTAACCCTTCTGTTCTGGTTCCCAACAATGCATTCCACACTTGCTTCTGAAACTTCATCAACGATATTTTCAACATCCATGTTTGTCTTAACAGTCTATTCAAGGTACTTTAGCTCTTTCTAGCAAGTTCCTCAACATTCTCCTCAAAATTCTCCCAGCTTTTGCTCACTGCTTAGTTCCAAAAATAGTCCACATTTTTTGGTATTTGTCATAGTATCACCCCATTTCCAGGTACCAAAATCTGTATTAGCCTTCTAATGCAATGTAACAAATTTCCACCATTGAGTATCTTTAAAATATATCCACTTATTACTCACAGTAATGCAGATGAGAAGTCTGGATGTGGCGTGGCTGTGTTGTCTGTTTAGGGTAGCATAAGACTACAACAAAGTTTTAGCTGGAGCTGCAGTTGTCATCTGTGGCTTGAGGTCCTCCTCCAAGCTCACCAATTGTTGGACGGATTCAGTCCCTAATCATAGCACACCTAGATCCCGTGTCCTTACTGACAGACCGTCAGCAGGGGCTGCTTGCAGCTCCTTGAGGTTACTCTTCTCTACCAGTAAGTTCACAACACTGTTGTTTGCTTTCCTCCAGGCCAGCCAGAGTGCATCTCTCTGACAACTGCTGCTAATAACCAGAGAAAACTCTCTACTTTTGAAGGGCTTCTATGATTAAGTCGAGCCCATCTGGATGATCTCCCTTTCTCAATGTCAACTGTGCCAGATGATATAACCTAATCACTGGAATAAAATCTATTATCTTTATTATAAATACATAGTCTAAAATCCATGAAATTATACTGGGTATGTACAACAAAGGGGTGGGAAATCTTGGGATTTTGCCTACCATTAAGAATAATGTTAAGGACCTTGATGGGTAGCTTAGTTGGTTAGAGCACTATCCTGATACACTAAGGCTGTGGGTTCCATCTCTGGTCAGGTCACACACAAGAAAAAGATGAACTAAGCAAACTAGAAGAACAGAGACAGAATCATGGGTATGGAGAGCATTTTGATGGTTGCTTGATGGGAGGGGAGCACGCAGGAATGGGTGAGGAGGTGAGGGGATTAAGAACTACAAATAGGTAGTTACAGAATAGCCATGGAGATGTAAAGTACAGTATAGGAAATGGAGTAGCCAAATAATTTATATTCATGACCCACGGACATGAACAGTGGTGGGGGAATTGCCTGAGGGAGTGGGGGGTGCTGGGTGGAGGGGTACAAAGGGGAAAAATTGGGACAACTGTAATAGCATAATCAATAAAATATAATTTTAAAAAAGAATCAACCCCTGGCTGGCGTAGCTCAGTGGATTGAGCTCGGGCTGGGAACCAAAAGTGTCCCAGGTTCGATTCCCAGCCAGGGTACATGCCTGGGTTGCAGGCCATAACCCCCAGCAACCACACATTGATGTTTCTCTCTCTCTCTCTCTCTATCTCTATCTCTATCTCTATCTCTATCTCTATCTCTATCTCTATCTCTCTATCTCCCTCCCTCCCTTCCCCCTCTAAAAATAAGTAAATAAAATCTTAAAAAAAAAGAATCAACCAATGAGTACATAATAAATAGCACAACAAATTGATGTTTCTCTCTTTCTCTCAAATCAATACATTAAAAAAGACTAATACATTAATATTGATCAATATCATTTAGCCCAAAATCAGTCACTAAAGGTCTATATAAACCAGTTGCAGTTATTTTTTGCCACTCAGATATACTGTGAAGGAAATAACAACAGCTACAAAGCTCCTAGAATTATTGTATTATGAGCTTTACTATTTTAATTAATACTTGAGGAATCCCAGTGAACTCTATCTGATATTACAAAACTCAATTTACTTACTGTAATACAACAAAAAACTATATTTTTGTTTTATATATATATTAATTTTAATTATTGTTCAAATACACTTTTCTGTCTTTTACTCCCATCCCAACCCACCCCCAGCCCTCCCCACCTCCCTCCCATTTTGACTCCCCCTCGTTTTTGTCCATGTGTCCTTTATACTTGTTCCTATAAACCCTCCCCCTTTTCCCCTGAAATTTCCTCCCTTCTCCCCTCTGGTCACTGTCAGCCTGTTCTCTATTTCAGTGTCTTTGGTTATATTTTGCTTGTTTGTTTGTTTTGTTGTTTAGGACCCTGTTAAAGGTGAGATCATATGGTATTTGTCTTTCACTGCCTGGCTTATTTCTCTTAGCATAATGCTTTCCAGTTCATACATAATCATTTATAAAGAAAAAAACCTTTTAGGCACACATAGTTCAATTCAGATGCATATTCTCACTGTATATGTATGTGTACACATATATAAACTATTAAGTACTAAATGGGAAAAATAGCTTTGTGTATATAAATGCAACCAAGAAAGACTTGGTGGTCCTTGTGAAATAGTTCTCAATCTTGGCTGTGCAAATGTATCCAAGGAGATTGTAAAAAGCAAACTCCTTGGTCCCATCCCTAAAGATTCTAATTCAGTTGCAGGTCATGGCCATAATTAATCTTGTAAATAGCTCCAGCTGGTGTCTTCAGTGAGTTGACAATCTAATGTGAGAAAAAATACTTCAAAAATCAACCGCTTTTACCAAGGATTTAATGTTAACTTTTTAAATTAACTTAAAATAACAGGCACAAGTGTGTATGGCTCAATGAATGATCACAAAAGAATAAACCCATGTAATATCCATTCATATCAAGAAACAGAAAAATAACAAAGTACCGAGCTCCCCTCATGACCCTTTCCAAGTACCGAATACCTGCTTCCCAAGGATGACTATTTTCTTGAACTTTAATACAGAAGAGTAATTTTGACTATTTTGAATTTCATAAACAAAATTATAATTTTAAAATAAATGTGGGTTCTTTTACTCATTATTATGTTTGTGACATTCACTCATGCTGTTGTATGCAACACAGATTTGTGGTTTTTTCTATGCTGTCTTTCCTGAATTGTGTAAGTATATTGCCACCTGCTTATCTACTCTTCTGTTGATGGACATTTGGGTTATATCCCAGTTTGGGGCAATTATAATAATGTTGCCATAAATATTCTTTTTTTCCTTTTTTAAAATTTTATGGTTGTTCAAGTACAGTTGTCTGTATTCCCTCCACCTGCCACAGCCCCCTGCCCCACCCATCCCACCTCCCACCCTTTGTCCATGTGTCCTTTACACATGTTCCTTGATGGACCTTCCCCTATTTTTCCCCAGTATCTTAATGGACACAGTGACTGAGACTATTTGAAGCCCTAGGAGGGCTAGTATATTTCAGGTTGACCCCTATTTCTGGGGTCTAAACTTTTGTTGTTCCATTTTGGGAGCCCTCTACTCCTGGGGGACTCTGGTTTTCAATTTTTGTTACCCAGCCTGTGAGTCGGCCAAAATTTCTCAGCCTCTCAGCTACCACTGTACATCAGCAAATGCTTTGAAGAAAAATGTCGTTTTGAGCATCTGGTTCACATTTTTGTGTTTCCTTTCATCTTTGGGATCTCAGTATGATGACCCTCACTTCCATGGTAGCCTACAAACAATGCTTACACACCGCTCTTATTTTAACATTTTGTTTACGTTTTTCTAGATATGCTAAACTGGTGACTTGCTTCGAAACAAACTGGTTTGTGTCATCTGAAACAAAGCTTTCAAAATGTCATTTAAGATCTCTGTTGGCTATGGAACTTACTAAAACAGATAGGAACTTAGTAAGTTTTTGCTTACTTTACTCCTTTTGAAATAGAATAAAATATGTATTTAATTTATTCATTGTAAGTACTTAGTGACTTCCAAATGCTCATTTAAAAGAGGTTATCTGGGATCTTCTGGTAAAGGTCAGTGGAAGAAACACATTTTTGGCCACAGAAGAGAGTCTTTCAGGCACCTTTCAAATGGTAACCAAGAGGCAGATGCTGATTCCATCTTTGTAAAAGCTTTCCTGGTAATGGAGGTGGTAGAGATTATCTGTGTTTGTAATAGTTGTTTCTGGAAACTAATGACACTCGTTTCTATATACAATGACAACTATGGCTCAGAATCTGATTTTGGGAGAACAGAAATGCTGCAAAATCAAATTGTATTTTGATTTCCCCCCATTTATTACTTTGTCCTAGGTTTTTGTCACAGGTTATTTTGGAGGCCAGAGCTCTGTGGTTAAGAAGAAGACACCGGTCACTGGTGTTGCCTAGATTATCCAAGCTAAAACAAGTAGCAGTTTCGTCTCTATCACCTTTGTCTTTTTCCTCACCTTTCTATTCACATTGAAGCCTTACATAGGTGTAAGAATTTGATTTTGATGGTTAGGGCCTTAGCTTCTGTCTTTCCTTATTGCACATTAATGTTTTCATCCCTTACTTCACTCTTGGTGAGAATAATTATGCTGAAAATATTCCAGGCCAGGATGGGGGGGGATGACATTCTGAATCCATATACTTCTTTCAAGAACTTTCATGCTTTATATTTCCTAAAATTAAAAAATTTGGTACATTTCCTCCTTTTTTCTGACCATTAGTAGTACTAAATAACTTAAAAGTATGCGATATCCAAAAATTAAAATGTTTCTGAAACAGTGGTTCACAGATAACCTGCAGAGGATCTGAGGGTCTATAGCATGCACATTTAATATTTATATTTGGGGTCTCACCCCAGATCTAAATCCAAATCTCTATCGAAGGCTCCCAGGGATTGACATTTTAACCAGTTTTCTATGCAAACATATTTTCATACATATTATTTAACATTTACAGTGGGGAGTTTTATCACACACATTACCTCAAGGAGCCTTCTAGATATGTATGATTATCTCCAATTTCCCAATAAGAAAACTGAGACACAGAGAGTTAAACCACTGGAATAAAATTAAAATGTAAATTGTGCTGGCATGCCACCCAGTTCTGACACCAAATTCAATGCTTCTCTCACTACATCAACTTTACTCTCCATAAAGAGTCTCTATCTTAGGAAAGAGATTTTTTCCAACATATAGCTTCCTAAGCTGCATAAGCCTCAACAGCCCAGTAGTTGCTATGAGATAGCAATTACTGAGACAGAGTATTATTAACAACTTTCAGCATACACACTGGGCTCTTCATTTTCAGAGCACCCAGTTTTGTCAAGGCACATTAGTGCTCCCTTTAAGATTCTGTGTATAAAAGCCATGCCCTGGAGAGAGCATGTTTAACGCCTATGAGCGACAGTGCAATGGGAGGTCACCAGGAGCAGAGATGCTGCCACTGTGAGAGCAGATATAGATGACTTCTAACAGCCTTTGATGAATGACTCAGCCTCAGCTCCACAGAGGCGAAGCTCATCAAACCCACTCAGAATTACCTTCTATAACGAACAAGAAAAAGGAACATTTTCTTATCTGAGATACGAAGCATTTTTCTGGTCACCAAATAAGTTACTGATAAAGACTTGCACTGACTAAAATTTAGTGTATTTTCTGTTATTTCCTCAAGCAAATACATGAAGATAAGAAGTGTGGCACTATTCACAGCTATTAATATTGAACACTCACTATATGCCACAAACTCAGCCTAGAGATTTGTAACAACTGTCTTAGTTGGTTCATCACAGCAAGCTTATTATCTGATTTTGTAAGATAAAAATAAAGACCAGAGAAGTTAGGTAACCTGCCCACAGCTGCCTCAGCTGCTAAATCCGTGTCTATCTGAATCTAGATGCCATTAACTTAATGACTTTACAACATTTCCTTCCTCGATGTATGGAAGATCTATTTGATAAGATGCAGATGTGTCACAATTTAAAACAAGTAAAAAGAAAAGACTGGGAGCCCTTCTTTTCTTTTTTCCCTTTAAGTGAGGATTTTGCTAGTAGTATATACCTCCAGAGCTTCCTCTCACTCTTATAGACAAGAGATTAGGAAACCGATGGTGGGGGCAGGGGTGGTTAGCATTCCTTCTTTTATTTTTTATTTTTTTAAAATCAGAGTCATTTGAAATTTGATTAACTGGACTTGCAGGCTAAAGGATATGGTGGCCAGTAATTGGCCTGTATATCTATCAGGCCAGCTGGCCAGTAGGACAACTAGGATTTTAACATGGTAGAAAAGAGGAAGAAGAAAGATGCAAATTTGAAGAGGAAGCACAGCTTTGAGTGTGTGTGCTGCTAAATTCAGAACAAAAAGGACTGTTGGACAACTGAGTCCTACATAGCTGGATTTAACTCTCAGACGTGCCAAGTGAAAAGGCAAAACGAATGCAATACATGTAGTCCAGACAACAGTGGCAGTAGCAACAATAGGTTTTGGGTTTTTTTTGTTTTTTTTGGATGTTTTTCAAATCTGTATTAGTAGGCTGAGCCATCTCTTCAGAGAAATTAGTTATAATTTAAGAGCTATAGACCTGGAATGGCTGAGTCAAACACACAGAACAACTCTGCAGCTCTGCTGGGCAAGAGGAGGTTTTATTCTTTCATAGTACTGTTCTCTGAACTTCTATAAAATTCTTTGCTTGATAATGTTATTAGAATCTTCACCTTATTGTCAGTCTATAATAACCACTGTACCACTTATTCTCAGATAATAATTTTATAGTTCTGTTCATTCATATTCTTTTTTCAGATAAGAAATCAAAGCAGTTTACATTCTAACCACTAGAAATTCCAGAATGATTGTGCAAACTGCAGGATAAAATTTCTTAAAATAAATATAGCTAAAATATTCTATATTGGCGTTCTACCATTACTACTGCAGGTTTTTCTCTCAGGGTACATAGCATTACCAAATAATATTAATGTACTAGTTAATTATTGCTAACCACTTCAGAATTTGGTGGATTAAGAACCAAACTTTTATTTGTTCATAGTTTTGTGGGTTGGCCGGGTGATTTTTCTGCTGTGGGTTCATTCACCCAATGGCGTTCAGCTGGTGACTTTGCTAGTGGTCAGTGTGGGAGGTAACTAAATGAGGGTGAGAATACCAGATGAAATCTACTAGGGGCCTTTAAAATAACTATCTACAACAACCAGCTCCCTTCTCTTGGATTTCATCTGAGGGGTTGAAACCTCGCCATTTCCATCTCAGTGAGTAAGTCTTACCTCCAGAGCAAGTCATGCTTAGAAACCGACTAGTGTCCAAATAGAGAAAAGTCCCATGATTCTGGCAAAAGTTACTTCATTTGTCAAGGTTCCACCTGATTACTGTTGCCTTCACTTTATTCCTCTGTTCCTCTACCCACTGCCCCTCCTACTGACTGGTCACTTCTTGAAGGCATCCTTTTCCCTGCTTTCTCTTTTAGCACTTGTATCAATTAGGGATTAATCAGAGCAGCAGAACCAGTAGGAAATATACATGAAAATATTTATTGCAAGATTCATGTTGATTGTAGGAGCTGGTTAGGAAAGTCCAAAATTCACAGGACAGGCCATGAGGAAGGGCAAGCTAGAATTCTGGGACAGGTGTTAAAGCTGCAGTCCACAGGTAGAATTCCTTCTGCTTAGGGAAACTTCAGCTCTTATTGAATCAGCTCCACCCAGGTCTTCTAGGACAACCTTCCTCACATCAAGTCAACTGATTAAGGACTTGAATCACATCTATAAAATACCTGCACAGCAACATCTAGATTGGTGTTTGATTGAATAACTGGGAACTGTAGCCTAGCCAAGTTAACACATTCAAAGACCAGCACAGCACGTTTCAATGTTTTACAATAGCAGACTTCTGTAATTTGTACCCTCTTAGGCCTTATGTACCTGACTATTCTCAATTTTCTTTTTTTTAACTGGTGTCGTTTTCTACAAGTTCTAACCTGGCTGCCTAACTCGAACGCAAAACATCTATCTAATATTACATTCCAATAATGTTTTTTCTCTTAGACTTAGGGACAAAAGATGATCATGGATGCTTCTAATTTTTAGGTTACTTCACTGCCTTTTTCTTGTTGTTTTGCTTTTCCAGTTTTCCAACAAATATAAGTGATACAGCTATGTATCTGATTTCCTATATAAACCTGACATGGTGGCTATTTTCCTGACAGGACCCAGACTAAAGCAATACATAAAGGATAGCATAATACCTAGTTCATTATAGCCATCAATACATATCAGTTATTTTTAAAAATTGTATATATTATACAAATACATATATACACATATGTGTATGTGTGTATGTATATATATATATATATGTGTATCTAGTTTGTCCATAAAGTATCCATCCATGTAATATGCCAGAGACACTTATTGAAGAAGATATAAGATACAAGAAGCATTGTACATAGGACAATGATGCTTCAGTTCCCTTCAAAGTAGGCACTTTGGGATCTCACACAGTTCTCCCAGCCACCATCAGCTGCCCCATCAGGTTTTTCTGAATCTCACAGATTGTCTAAAATCTCTTCCTTTTCAAAGGTGATTTTAGTTTTGGGAAAAGCCAGAAGTCACAGGGCACCAAATCTGGGCTATAAGGGGGCTGAGTCACCTGGGCGATTTGATATTTAACAAAAATTTCTGCATGAGACATGAGGCATGAGGCAGCACGTCATTGTGATGGAGCTGCCAATCTCCAGTTGCCCATAGCTGTGGCCTTCTGAATCATCCAAGTAGTTTCCATGGAGGAATGTTCAAGCTTAACACAAAATTTGATGCAGATTCATTGCTCTACTTGCTTAGTCACTTTGAATGTGAAGGCCACACAGTACACATGCTCACTCAAAGGTGTCTACCATTCCCACTGACTAGTACAGTGAAGTCCTCATCATTCACACATGTGCATTCCAGTCCACTCTCCTTGGTTGCCAGGTTACATCAATGTCAAGCAAACAGTTTTCATTATATTAACAGTTGCTGGAGTTTTTCTAGACAGGCCCTTTCTCTCTCTCTCTACACACACACACACACACACACACACACACACTTGTGTTTGGGTACAGCCTTAGTGACATGTCTATGTTTTCACTTTTCTTCCATCTGTAAGTATCTATTGATTCATCCATCTATCTACCCATCATTCTGTTATTCCTACAGATCCTGATCTACCAGTCTTTACCATCTCTGTTAATGATTACTCTATTTTCCCTGTAAATTAGGTCAAAATCCCAGGATTAATCTTGACTTCTTTTTTGAATACCCACTCTTCTTTTTCTTATGTCCACTTCATCCCAGGCCAGAAACTGCCATCAACAATGATTCAGGGAGAGGAACTTAGAGTCCCAGTTCATCTAAGGAGCTAACATTTCAAATTTCTGAGTCCAAATCCCAGCCCAGAGGTAGAAGTGAAATTTAGTGAACTCAAGTGCAATTTCCAATGTCATTTTCTAAAGAATGTGATACATAGGGTGTGGGGCTGTACATTGTCTAAGTCTGCAAAATAAATGAGGCTAGGGCATCAGTTGTGATGCCAAAGTCACAATTAAGGAAAGCCATCTAAGCTAATATAACAGATACAGAACTAGGACCCAAAACTAGAAATCAGAACTGAAAGCCATTAGTCAGCAGACCAGGGTGCCCGTCATTCATCCTTAGGTGTAGGTTCAGGCTCAAATCTCTAGTACATAGTTAGTTCAAAAAACAAATCAGGGAGTTACACCAGACAGATAAACCTGCCACAAACAGTAAGAAAATTCTAACCTGACCCTTTCTTGGGGACTCAGAAATTATGCTTACCCCAGTCACTTAGACAATTGGATCAAGGAGAAGCAGACTATTAAATGCTCATAATATACAGCAGGTATGAACTCCTGGTATTTCACTTGTCCTCCCTCTTCTTGCCTCAGTGTCTGGATGAGGTGAAACTCCCAGGTCACTGTCCATAACCCCTGGGACAGATCATGAGAGAATGACTGATCCTAATACCTGACTTTATTAAGATGTAAATTTTGGTATTAGAGTGACAAAGTGCCTTAATATTTAAGGGGGTAGGGTGCCCCTCTGGCTGCCACATTGGATGACAAGAGACATGTAGTGGGCCATGCTGGATGCCATGCTGGGGTGCAGTGCAAAGGGGACAGGTGACAAGCAGGGACATGCAGGGGGACATGCAGCTTGCAGGGTGTGTGGATCACCCACCCTTGAATAAAGGCATGTCGGACGTAAAAAAAAAAAGCAGCAAGTAAAAATAGCAATATAATAGGGTTGGAAATTTAAGTATGTTTTTGTAAACTATATATAGAGAGAAAAGATGTGAGAAAAATTGCAATATATTTTGTAAAATCTTAGCAGAATTATCTCTGACTGAGAAATTATATACGAATGTATTTTTCATTCCTCCTTTAGACTTTACTATTTTATAGATGTATATTCATTATTTTTGCAAGGTTAAATCTGAACTTTAGTAGAATCCCTATGTCACTCATTTGCTGTTAGTTCTACATATATAGAGGGACAGAACTTGTTTTATGCCATAAATTCAATCATCAATATTTATTGTGAATTTACTATGAGCCCAAAACTCTATCATGTGCTCAAGAGCAGTAAATCTTATTCAAATTTTTATTTTTATTTGTGAATGCCTAAAAATTTTAGACACATTCCTCCTAAAAAATGTATATCTGCAACTTAATACAACATTTTGCATGAAATTTAAGAGTGTTCAAAAATCCCTGCAATCCAACTAGGGACCATTCTGTGCACCACAGGTTAAAATCTGAGGAATGAAAATAAATGTAAAACCCTATGCCTGTTCTTAAGTTATCTAATTATGGAAACCAGCCCTAAAGCCATGAATAGTTAAGCAGCAAAGGAAAAGGAAAAGAGCAGATGAATAAATGAATGAAAGAAAGTGTAATTGCATACTTGCCTACTTGTACATGCATATGCACAAATTTTCTACAAGGAACTATACAGTTAACAGCTAAATGAGAAGAATACATGTTAAGGGCTAATAAATTAGGCAATGATTGTACAAAAGAATAAAGTTACCTGTCAAATAAGTTGACTCATAAAATAGATTAATGCTATAAAAAGAAAACAGACCCCAAATAATACTTGAAATCCACTCCATTTTCCAAGGTATGATATTCTACTTTGTTGTTATTATTGTTACTATGCATAGAAAAAATACGGATTGAGATAAAGCACTCTAGTCAATTCAGCACAGTATTTGGTTTTGGCGTAAAGTATTTGGAGTCAAAACAAATGTAAGTTGCAAACATTTGTCAAATGTTTTCTTGGGAAAATCTTACATTTTTGAGCACTGGTTTCCTCACTGGAGATATTCTGCCTCTTTACTGCTGTATGCAAGTCACTCTAAAACTCAATGGCTTAAAACAATAACCATTATTTATTTTATTATATCTCATGCTATTGTGAATCATTAATGTGGGGATGGCTCAGCTACACAATTCATCTGTTCCATGAAGTGTTGTCAAAGGTCACTCAAAGGTCAACCAGATGTTTATAGCTCTGAGACTGTCTGGCCTGGAGGTTCCTAGTGAAGAACCCTATGGCTTCATCCCCTTGTCTGGCACCCTTTATGTGAGATGTTTGTACTCAGCTGAGGCTAGTCATTTGGAGAATCTACATGCGGCCTCTAGGATGACAGCCTCGGAGTAATTGGACTTCTTCATTATTGTGGCTTAAGACTGTAGAGAGAGGTTTTTCTTTTTCTTTTTTTTAAGAGAAAGGAAGTAGAAGCTGTCAGTCTCTCAAGATCTCAGCCTGGAAACTGGTGTAGCATCCCTTCTGCAGTGCTCTTTTCAGTATAGCAGTCACAGATGGCCTACATTACAGGTGAGTACCCATGGATTCTATCTTTTTTTTTTTGAAGACTTTTTTGGAGAGAGGGGAAGGGGGGAAAAAGAGAGTGAGAAAAACATCAATGTGTGGTTGCCTCTTGTGTGCCCCCTACTGGGGACCTGACCCACAATCCAGGAATGTGCCCTGACTGGGAATCAAACCTGGGACCCGTTGGTTTACAGGCTGGCACTCAATCCACTGAGACACCAGCCAGGGCCATAGACTCCCACCTTTTGATAAAAGAAAGGTCAGAGAGTTTATGGACATCATTTGTCTGCTTCAGGGAATAAATTTCCTACCTCATATAGAGTTGTTATAAATTTTAATATATATAACCTTGTTTATTAAAATACTTGAAAAAATTAGAAAGCAAGTTTGCTATGTGATAATCTCTCAATAACTGCTGCTACAAACTGCAGTCTTCTTAGGGCTGGTTTATCTCCTGTATAAAATCTCCAGAAGATATCAGAGAACAGTTGGTCATTCTCAGGTATTCCAATACTTTCTATTCCTAGGTTTTAATAATAGGTCAGTCCAGAGGCATTTGAAAGATTGACTTTATTTCAGTTAAAAACTTTTTTTCCTTATGCTCTAGTGGAGATAGAATGGGAAGGCTTCCAATCTTGTCTTCACTTGAAGTTGTTCCATACCTGATTGTTGTTTTGGGACACAACAGAAGGTAGGAAAGGTTATGGGGCAGAGGAGGTACTACTTGTAATCTTTCAGTGACACTGCTCAATGTGGTGGGTGTCCAAAGCCACTTCTTAATGAAATATCCTGTGTCACTTCTGTGAACCTTTGAGTTCAGTTCTGTGGTGCACATGATAATCTCTAGTTGACCATGTCCATCCCCATTAGCTTTTGCCTCTAACACCTCTAGCTTCTTTATACCAAGCTTTCCTTGGTCTTTAAGGAAAAAGATTAGCATAGAATTATTTTT
This sequence comes from Phyllostomus discolor, assembly GCF_004126475.2. Classification (NCBI taxonomy): domain Eukaryota; kingdom Metazoa; phylum Chordata; class Mammalia; order Chiroptera; family Phyllostomidae; genus Phyllostomus; species Phyllostomus discolor. Next base: position 51,085,809 of record NC_040907.2, on the reverse strand, counting down.
AGGGAAAGTCATGACCATCTACTTTCTGACACATGAAAATTACACTGGCAAATTCTTAAAGTTTGGCTTGCTATTGGTGAAGACTTTTTTATTCTGCTGTTATAGGCTACTTCTGCCAGTCAATGCTGCTATCCTTTTGGCTTTTTAAGTATGAGTCAGATAATAGTCACTGTATCCTTCAAATTTGAGCTGATGCATGTTAGACTCTATAAACTCTTAAAACATCTCTTCAGCTCAGGCAAGAGCAAAGTAATCTCCTCCCATCTCATTTTTTTTTACAGTGGTTGATGTGAAGCAGCAGAATACAGGAAATACTGATATCTGCTCTCTCTCACTCCTCACATGTCTTTTTTCATCCTTGAGGTAAGCAGTGAGCTAAGAATTTCAATACCATTTTTACATTTTTAAAAGAATTCCTTGTCTATGTGATCCTTTTTTTTTTTGAAAGCATGGCACCAAAATTTTGGTGCCCATTAAAGGAAGGGTCTATGTCCCTTCCCTTGAATGTGGGCAGGCTTTGATCAATAGAATATGATGAAGTAAAGCTGTGTGACTTCTGATTCTGGGTCATAGGAGGTTATGTACCTTCTGGCTTGCTTGCTAGAACACTGGCATTGGAATTCCTGAGCTGCCACAAAAGCAGTTCAAATGCCCTGAGGCAGCCATGCCACCTGTAGAAGGCACATGTAGGAACCACTGCCTGCAATTCCAGATTTGAGTCCTCTAAGCTAGATATCAGTGTGAATGAGCCTTTAGATGATTTTGGTTCACAATTTTTGAGTCACTCCTAGTCATGGAGTTAGCCAAGATGCATATTGTATACTAACTCCTTACACACAGAATCTGCAAGCATAGGAAAATGGTTTTCTTATGCTTTTAGGTTCTGGCTTATTTTGTCACCCAGTATAAGTGGAATAAGTACCTGCTTTGTATGTGTTATCCACGTCTTTGGGATAACATCTTTGGGATCTCAACCACACATGAGTAAGAAAGAATCCCTTATTAATGTACAATTACATAAACCACTTGGAACACAGTACGTACTTGATAAGAGATAGTTGTTTTTCTTCTTGAATAACGTAGAAAACAAAATCTCTGCAAAACTCCTTTACTCTCAATATAGGAGAATCCATTTTAAAACAATTTTTCTAAAAAATTCCAGTTGAAATAAGAAAAAGCTACCCAGACTTTAAACATCTCTCCTTGCTTTCTTGGAGCATTTGCTCACTGGCATGTGTCAGCATACTGCATCATTCACATGAGATGTGATCTGCCCATGACCCAGGCTCAGCACTTCCACAGTACACAGTGGTTCATTGCAGATGATGTGCTTGGGAGAAAACCGCAGGACTGCATTCAGAGTTAAAGCAGGGGAATTTCATTAGATTAGAAGCTAAGCTGCCAAAAGTGAAGGAAATTCTTAAGCAGCATCTGCTCTCATCCACTACTTCTCCTAAATTATATTGAGTGTAAAGAAACAAAATCACAAGTAGATCTGTGAAGACCTGTGAGGTCCTTGATGAGAGTTGTTCAAGTCTTCAGACCTGGTGGTAGAGACTCACCACACCAAGGGATCTCATTTGTAAACAAATGCATCTTGCTTTGGTAGTCAATTTACTCCTGATAAGCTGCAAATGGAAATTTCACAAATGTTGAATACACTTGAAGAGCACACAGTTCAAGAAATATTTCTTGTGTTAATCAAGTGAAGAACTTCAGCAACATAGTGAGGCCATATTTTTATATACTATAGTCCAAATTCCTCAATACTATTTACTGTATTGTAGTGAATACATACAGATGTTTGCTTAGTCCCTCACCTTATCCTGAAAGAGCTTCTTCAGCAATCACAATGGTGATATGTTGGTCCAATATCAGTCAAGCTTAAATTATCTCCATTCAAGAGTGACAACTGTATAAGTAGTTCTTTCAGTATAATGCAAAGGACAACGCACAAAAAACTTTGTGAGTATTGACTATGAAAAGCAAAGAAAGACAAAATTATAGCCTATCAAGTGTGAGTAGTGAAGATAAGGATTGAAATCAACACAGATAGTGGAGCAAAGATAGATAGATAAAAAAGAATCTTAATAACATTTAAGTTCTGAATTCCCTCTTTTCTTGAGGTAAAAGAAATCCTTGACCTTTAGGTTCATGAGATTGTAAGTAGGCTTACGATATATCTTTCCTTTACTATTCAAGCTAGAAAACAATGTGTTTCTGTACTTTGTTCCAAAAGAATCTAATAGATTTACAGATTCATTTTTTAACTTTCCCTCCTCATACTCTGAACTTTAGCCATACTAACATCGCCTAGCTCTTGGAATTTGATGTTCTCTTTCATCTTGCTGGGAAATTATACATGTTTTTTTCTGCCTTCTCCCTTACTTCCTACTATCTTGTTCTTACCCATACTCTATATTTCAGCTTAAAATTTATGTTTCATTTTTTTTTCTTGAGAAAAAGGAAGGGAGGGAGGAATAAAGAGACAGAGAGAGAGAGAGAAAAATATCAACCTGAGAGAACCATTGATTGGTTGTCTCCCACCTGTGCATGGTTACTGGGGACAGAACCCATAACCTAGGTATGTGCCCCAACTAGGAATTGAACCCATGACCCCTCGGTTCATGGGACAATGCTCCAACCGACTGAGCCACACTGGCCAGGGAAGAATGCATTTGTTTGGAGTACCTTCTTTTGACTTAAGTTTTCCTCAACCCTTCCATATTTCCTATAATAGTGTATCTCCTATTATAGAAAGTATTTCACTGAATTTCTTTATGTCTTCCAAGAGACTATAAGCTCTTAAAGATATAGGGACCTGGGTGATTTTTGCCAGTGCATATCTCCAAGTCCTACAAGACTGGCACATGTAGGTATTCAATAGCAATCCCTCAAATAAATGTATTCTACGTATACATACATACCACATATATATATATAACATACACAAAACACACACACATACACATATACATGTATAGTAAAGATATATACATAACATGGTTTATAAGATAATACATACAATAAAAATTGGGAAGTAAATAAAATGTCTTATTTTAATATGAATAGTTTGTAGTTCTCTGTTTTTCTGAGACTGATTTCCTTCTTTTCTTTCAACTGCAGTGTTTTTTCTTTTTTTGCTTTTAACTTAATCTGCCTTTCTTGAATAGTTTCTCATATTCAAGACCCTTTTTTTCCCCTCTTTTCTAGCAAAACCCAAGCATTTTGTGACCTATTCCTTTATATCCTTGGGACAGGACACTCACTGATATATTAGAATATTAGCCATTGCTAGCATGCCAATGAACCTTCCTTTGCCAGTAAGTTCATGTATAAAGTAAAAGTGACTTTCTGAAGACAATGCCTTAATCAAATAATATGGCTTACATCATAAGAAATTCATACAAAGGCAGACTAGAGGGAAGGTAATATTTTTAAGCAGATGAGACCCTATATTCCTCAAATCAAATAAGTAGCCACTCATCCTCCTCTTCTGTAGGGTCAAACCTACTTATACATAGTAGCAGTGCACATCACATATGTAAAGAGAAAATTTATCAAGTATTTTTATTTTTTTTAAGTTAATGAGAATAAGAACCTTGTACATGAGCAAGCACAATTTTATGTAGCATAAATATTTATGATGACAATAAATAAGACCTAAAAAACTCTCCCAAACTGATTCTATTCTGATTCTGATCCAATGAGAAAATTGTCCTTTGTCTCTAACATCCCTTAGTACATATTTTCATCAATGAAATATGAAAGTGGGAGAAAGACACTCAATAAAACTTGCTATACTTAGCTGAAGAGACGTGAATAGTGGTCAAAACTCTTACTTTCAGAATAGGTCACATTTTTCAGTTTTTTTTTTTAAATAAAGGTTTTGAGAATTTTGGGGGGGGTGGACTTGAAGGTTATCCCTGCTGCTCTTCATAATCTTTTATAGCACTTTAGTATGTTGTATTATAATTTCTTTCTCTACCTATGTATTCCATGAAATTATTATGTATTCAAGGGTAGGGTTTTTGTTGTATTGATTTCTATACTCAGAGCCTAGTATCCATTATTAATTCAATAATTTCAAAATCCCGCAGTGATTGTATAATGGCATATTGTACTATGCAGAGGAAACTTACATTTTAACTAAGGTTTCTCAAACTCAAACTATACTCAGTTTAAGAGTCTAGGGACTTTCTCTCCCTTTCCAATGAAGTAGCTATGCATGTTAAATAATTACTGTACTTGAACAGCTTCTTAATTTATAAGCAAGATTAATTTGATAAGCAAGAATCTGTACAATTTCCCAAGACCTCTGTCCACTAGCTTGGGAATCACAAGGTTTTTATTGTAGAGTTAGTGAACTGGAGAAGAACATTTATTTGCAAGTCAAACAATTAGTATTTTTAAACCTGTAAATAATAAAATAAAATACTTAGGTTTTGTCTGAAAATAATTTCTGGGTGAAATGAGGGAATTGGAGTTACAAGGACACTGCTCAAGGACTTACTGATTACTTCCTTGTATCATAAAACATCTATAGATTTGATGTCTGCTGTCCAGATAGTGAAGAAAGATAGACTTTCCATATTTTAGATAATTCATATTTAATACTTATAAAATAATAAATTGGAACAATTTCACAATTGTTCCTTCCCTCTTTCCTTTCTTCCTTCCTTCCCTCCTTCCTTTTCTCTCTGTCTCTCTCCATTTTTCTTCTCTTTTCTTCTTTAACCCTTCTTGCCTTTTTTATTATTTTTTAAATTTTCACCTGAGGATACATTTTTATTGATTTTAGAAAGAGAAAAAGTTAGTCAGAGAAAGAGACAGAGAGAGAGGGAAAAACATTGATGAGAAAGAAACATCAATTGATTGCTTCCTGATGGGGGATTGACCCGGCAACTTAGGTATGAGGTTTGTGTCCTGACAGGGGATCAAACCCATAGTTTTTTGGTGTATGGATTGCACTTCAACCTACGGAGCCACCCAACCAGAGCACTTCTTGCCTTTTTTTAAATTTAGTCTTCTTCCATTCTGAAGAAGAGTAAATTTTGTTTGTGTTTCTCTTTCTTAAAGGGAACGACAACAAAAACAGTATTTAAAACCTTATAATTGCAATAAAAATAACTTTTTGACTTTGAATAATGAAGTAACTTTTATAATAATTTAGTTGTGACAGTAGACCATTGTCTTAATTTTCCACAAAACTTAAAATTTGCAGTAACATAGTCTCAAATACTGTAGAAAATTCGGTGTAGCAGAAGCCCTCTAGACTAGGAAGCAGAACAGACATTTAATGCAGGACTTAGTCTTGCCTTACACTAGCTGAGTAATGTTAAGCAGCTGATTCAGTTTCCTCATCTAAAAAATGGAGTGTTTATTAAAGGAAACTCAAATAAAATTGCTGGTGTTAAAGTAAGTTAAAATGGCAAAGATTTATATCAATGTAGGACATTATTATTTAAGAGCAAAAGAATGTTTCTTTTTTATATTTTATCTTTATTTTTAATTTTTAAAAATATTTTATTTATTTATTTTTTAGATAGAGGAAGAGGGAGAGAGAAAGAAAGGGAGAGAAACATCAATGTGGGAGAGAAACATCAATCTGTTGCCTCTCACATGTCCCCACCTATGCACCTGGTCCCCAATTGGGGACCTGGCCTGCAATCCAGGAATGGGCCTTGACCAGGAATTGAACTGGTGACCTTTTGCTTTGCAGGCCAGAGCTCAACCCACTGAGCCACACCTCTTTTCTATAAGCCAGAGCTCTTTTCTATATTTTAATGTTTGGAATTACAATGGCTACACTATTTCCTGGATTTACTGTAATTCTACTTGGCTATTTGGAAAGAGGTTCATTTGAAAATTTAAGTCTTTCAAACTGGCCTTTTGATAACAAGTTCTTAACACATTGAGTGGGACTAGTATGAGAATATCATTTTGCCTAAGGAAAACTAACAGAATGGTTTGCCTTACAGCAGTAATTCTATTCAATATTCAATTTGCCAGCTATGTTGCAATTGGGAGTATTTAAACTGATTTTATATTAAATTCAAATGCATATACAAAGTACAGAGATATTTAAGCTATCAAATGAACCAAATTCCTAGAGTGACAGTAAACACATATGCATGCATTTTAAAAGAGTAAACCAGTTCTGATCTCACTTTGACTGTGTTTCAATAATCCCCCTTCATTTAACTTGGTTTATTGGTCTGCCTTTACAGATGAGAACACACTTTTCAGTCCTTGGCCTGCCCTCTGCAGCCTGGTGTCACTCACATGAAAAACTGCGTTGACTCTGTTTCTTTTTACTCAGTGGAAAGTGGGTAAAGAATCTGGCCCTCAAATGCATGGGCTCAAGGACTCCAGCAGCTTCACTTTGCAAAATTTACTTGCAAATTAAAACAGCTTGTAAGGAAAAAAAAAAAAGGTCAGAGAGAAAGTCTCAAAAAAATGATCAAGATAGGGAAGGCTATATTGAATATGACAAAATTCATTAATTATTTGTGGAATATAACACAATATTCCGTGATTGTGTTTATATTTATTAACATGTTGTAACCTCATAATCCCCCCCTCTTTACTGATGAACCCTCGTGGAGACTCTTGAGTTGTAGTTTGTTACTTAGTCCATACATTCCATAAATACCATATACTCTCTGAATTTTAACTTCATCTATGAAATTATAATAACAGTAAGTACAGGATTCTGAGATTCCCATTATCTAGGAACACATGTATTGAGAGGTTTAAATGAATAGTTACCTACTATTATTTAATAATATCATTTAATATAATATTATTATATTGTTTAATATTGATACTTAATAATATGATTTAATATAATAGTATATGTTATTATATATTATATAATATGATATATTGTGTATTACTATAGTCTGTAACATGGTATTAATATACAATAATAAAATTTAATGAATAATAATTCATTCATTATCAACAAGCTTTATTTATCTGTGGGAACCATCAGAAACAGCATGCTAATTTACATGGATGACCATGCCATTTTTTAAAACTCTTTATAACTTGAACAGAGTATATGTAGTTACTTCTCAATTTATCCATGAAACACAACAGTGGCAAAGCAATGACCTTGCCTGTACCTGGAAGAGGTATAAATCAAGATAAGTACATTACTAAGTCATTTTAAAGAGATTATCTATTGTTATGATGGCCCTTTCTGCTTTCATGTTGGTAAGAGCCCACTTGATCTCCACCCCTCGCTTAAACGTTTTCAGTCATGGCGGGGACTATGCCTCCTTCATGGGTTGCCCAATCAGTAATATTTCATTTGTTTCAGCCAAATTCATCAGTTGAGCATTGTGAGTAGGAACTAAGCGAGATAAAACAGACTTCCTTAAAACAGGAAACTGATAAATGACTAATCAGAATACATTCTTATACCCCATATTCATGTCTTTAGAAATTGCCACTAGCCTTGATATCCTAGAGAAAATAGGAAAAGATTGAGAGAGCTCTCTTATAACATTGGCATTAAGAATGAAACATCACGGTCGCAGAAGGACACTTAGTAATTGCAATGTTTCATTTGCAGCATTATGAATTTTGATTTCCATATTAGGTATGGTTTAGTAAGTTAATTTCTTTGATTCAAGAACGTTAAATTCATTAATAGAGAACAGTTAATCTGCTTGCCTCAATGTTTCTCCTCGGCCTCATAGTCACATGGGCAGAAGAAAGAGCATCCACCTCACAAGAGAGTGACAGGTGGCTCATTCTTATCCAGAAAGAGTAGATACTTCTTCATCCATTCAAGGTTCCCAGGTGGAGATGAACAATAGTCCACACCAAAGTTAGCTAGCATTTTATCTGCTTTGCAATCTCCAGCCCTAAATGTAGTGTCCCCAAATTTCAGTAATGCCTTCATTATTGCAGAAAGATTATCTTTCTCTAGCTCCAGGTTCATTCTTGGATTATAACAAGTAAGAGAAGGGACGGAAAGAAGTCTGATCTTCCCTAACAGCAATTATTTTCCCCCAAAGTATTGGGAGATCTCTCTATCCATACTTTTTCTCTAGGTGATCTCATCTGACTCTCACCTACTAGCTGATGAAATTAAAATGTGTAATTTCAGCTTATAAATGTCCCTTCAACTGCTGAATTGTGCATTCAACTTTCTATGTTTCTACTTGGATGTTTAATATCATGTCTAGAAATAACTTCTGTTTCCCAAATTTTCCTTTTTAAAGTACCTACCTTTCTTTTCATGCTTATAAATTTGGGGATATCCTTTCTTTATTTGCTCTTTTACTCCATTCGAGCCAACTTTCTTCATACGGTCATCAGTTAGATCTTTCTGATATGTCTAATAATATCCAAATTTCTTAGATTGGCATGATTTACTTTTACTTTATGACTTACTTTACCTCCATCTTTAACAAATACTACTTTCCACATGCCCAGCAACCTAGTCATAATAATAAATATCCATTTGCCATGAAGTGAGATTCTCTTTCCAGTTGCTAAAACTTATGCCTGGAATTATCATCTCTCCTCCTAGTTTTTAATGGATTCTCATCCCTTTAGGACTCAACTCAAGCTTCATTTCTTCTCTGAACTGACCCTGACTTTCAGGAGCCTCGCTTTGTCCCTATAGCACCTCCTGCCTACTTATATTGGAGTCATTTTCACTTGGACTCTTAACATTATTAAACAATGTGACACCTTATCTCTCCTGTCCTTCTTATTAGACTAAGACGACTTTCAGGTTAAGGAATTTTTTTTGTCTTGCTTATCTTTAAATCAACAAAAGCCTAGCATAAACTGGATCAAAAAATCGTGCTCAGGTAGTATTTTATGAAAGAACAAACACTTCCACATAAAAAGCATGGTTTTACCCATTTAAGGCAATCATTTAAGAATTATTTAACTTTACAGTGTTAAGTGTTCTGCCAGGCATTGGGCAATTACATTCCTTTGTCAACATCATCTTCCCCATTAAACGCTGTCAAACAGGTCTGCAATCTAACACTGTAGCCTCCTTTACTATGCTGGGAAAAGCTGAAGTGGCTTGTATGAAAACTGCATTTAAAGAGTGAATTATTAAATCTCTGGTATAGTCTCAGGTATGGTACCTTTATTTGTGAGTTGAGGTTTGAGACATTTTTATGATAGGAGTCTTAAAGTTTGAGTTGGCAGTGGTGTTACAGGGTGCGTCCCTGGCAGTGGAGAGATGTTTTAATCATCAATACTTAAAGAAGCTCCAGGGCGGAAAGGAAGCGAGAAGCTCTTGCTCCAGTTCTCCGAAGATCATGATCCCTGGGCAGAACTAAAGGTGAGAAATCTAAATCTAGAAGAGGTCCATATGCTAAGAAAAATATTTTGAAATATTAATGAGAAAAAGGAAAAAGCAATCTTGAAAAAGAAACACAAGGCTGGAAGTCAGCAGACCTTGACTCTGCACTTTGCTTATTGGGAGACCTTATGCAAATCCTCCATTTGTCCTGCAGGCTAGATCCAGCCAGATGCCTGCCTTCACTTTCTACCCATAATTAGCAAAGGATTAGGTGGAAAAATAAGTGGGGAACTAGTTTTAAGAAAGAAGTGACTTCTTTTAACTTAAGCAATTATTATTAACAGCTTTAATAATAGTAAGAAAATATATTAAAAACTGATACTGACAAAACAAGATGACTGGTGATGGTGCTCAGGTTTAGAGACAATCTGCCAATGGACACTAATTTTGAAGGGTCAAGCTACTCCCCATACACCTGAAACTATCATGCTCCCTTTCTTTACCTATTTATATTCTGCCACTTCTTCAAATTCGGTTAGATAAGCTAAAAGAATTTTAGAGCTATTGGGCATTTCAGAAGTCATTAATCTAATTGCTTCTCTATTTCACAGCAAAGGAAGCATATAAAGCCCAGAAAGATTACATAATTTGGTCAAAATCACCCTGCCAAGGAGTAGCAGCACCACCAGATCATATATTTGCCAATTGCCAATGTGATAACACTCTGCCCCACGAATCTCCCTGTCTACCTCTAGCATGAACCTGACCGCTTCAGTTCACACAGCAGAAGATTATAACAACTAAATTCCATCTCTGTCATTGATTATTTGACTTAGGCAAATCACTTATTTTCTCTGTATATTGATTTTTCATGTTATACAAGAATAATAATGATGAAAAAATAATTAAAGAAACATTTATACAATGCCAGATTTTCTACTTGGTACTGAGGACAGATTTGATTGAAACAAAAACCATACTCCTAAAAAGCTCATACTTTTTTAGTACAACCCTTACTAAACTGTGTTTTGTGGTTTTCTGGCCCTGCAGGAGGTTAGTGATGTTTGGATGGGAAAGTATGAGAAATAATTTTATGTCATCTTTTAGAGATTTGTAATGCACAATAGTAGATTGAAGCCTTTCAAAAATTCTGATTTAAATCATTTTAGTATTAACAAAGATCTGATTTAATATTTATGAAAATGCCTTGTTAAGCATAAAATAGAAGACAGAAATAACATTTATCATACTCTTTTCCAGATTCTTAACAATTAGAGTTTGCTCTACTTGCCTTTACTATTTCACTATTTTTTTTTCCTGTCCTTAGTTAATGTCCCCTAAGCAGCTTGTGATTTATGGGCTCTAGAGGTAAATTCTGATTCAGTTAACATCATTTTCCAGGCACTGAGCTAAACACATTTCTATGCTTCCCAGTCCAGCACATAATAATCAATGTAAAAATATTGGTTGCAGCTCCCAACTCCTCTGGTTACCCATGAGCTGGAGGCCAGTCTTCATAGTATCATGGATAAATCAGAGACATTGTCTTCACCACCTCTCAGAATTTGCTGTTCACTCTTCTCATCAGCTCTTATGAAGGTTGGTCTTTGATGAAATATATAAGATTTTCTCTGAAATGCATATTAAAATACCAGCCTCTCCAGAATGTTTAGTAACAACTGCTGATATTAATCAAGTATCTCCATGTGTCAGGTTCTGTATTATATAGGAGATTGTATATATTCATTTATTCTTATCAAGTAAGTTGTTGCTGATTTTGCTCCTTTTTAGGCAACTATTCAGATGATCCTGTTTGGGTGGTCGGGGAGGGCAGGGCTTCTAATGCGGTGACTTTAATTTATTGGTATTTAAATGTTAAACCAAAGTTGCATAACTGTGATAAAGCCAGCTTTTTAATGATATATTTTTATTTATTTCTGGATTTGTATAGCTAATATGTGTTAAGGAAGTTCACAGTAATGGACATGAAAGATACTTTTTTTTAAATGTGTTTGTTAGGTCTTGGTATTGAAGATACACTGGCCTTATACACATATTGATAAGTGCTCTCTGGCCTATTTTCTAAAATAGATTGTGCAGATTGCTAATTGTTCTTCCTTAAATATTGTATAAAATTCTCAAGAATATCTTGTGGAACTGAAGTGTTATTTTGGAAAAGTTTTGATGATTAATTCTTTTAACATATAACATTCATATTTTCCATTTCAACATCTTGTGTCAGATTTTGTGTTGTGAGTTTCAAGGAATTTGTTCATTTTATCTAAGTTATTATATACATTGGCTTTATTTTGTTATAATAGTTCCTTATCTTTTATAGTATCTGTAAGATCTATAGAGATATCCCATTTTTAAGTATATTTTATTGATTATGCTATTACAGATGTCCCATAATTTTTCTCCCCTTTATTCTCTTCTGCCCTGTACCCCCCTCCCACGAGCATTCCTCCACCCCCTCAGTTCATGTCCATGGGTTGTACATATAGGTTCTCTGGCTTCTCCATTTCCTATACTATTCTTAACCTACCCTTGTCTATTTTGTACCTACCATTTATGCTTCTTATTCCCTGCACCTTTTTTCTCATTCTGCCTTGGCCATTGATAACTGTCCGTGTGATTTCTATTTCTGTGAATCTGTTCCTGTTCTGGTTGTTTGCTTAGTTTGCTTTTGTTTTTGTTTTTCTTTATGTTCACTTGTTGATAGTTGTGAGTTTGTTGTCACTTTACTGTTCATAGTTTTGATCATCTTCTTTTTCTTAGATAAGTCCCTTTAACATTTAATATAATAAGGGCTTGGTGATGATGCTCTCCTTTAACTTTACCTTATCTGGAAAACACTTTATCTGCCCTTCCATTCTAAATGATAGCTTTGCTGGATAGAGTCATCTTGGATGTACATTCTTGCCTTTCAAGACTTAAAATAATTCTTTCCAGGCCCTTCTTGCCTGCAAGGTCTCTTTTGAGAAATCATCTTATAGTGTTATGGGAACTCCTTTGTAGGTAACTCTCTCCTTTTCTCTTGCTGCTTTTAAGATTCTCTTCTTATCTTTAATCTTGGGTAACTTAATGATGATGTGCCTTGGTGTATACCTCCTTGAGTCCAACTTCTTTGGGACTCTCTGAGCTTCCTGGCTTTTATTCTTGATACTGGTAATTTATATTTTCTTCTCTTTGCTCTTTATTAGTAGTGCTAGGGTTTTATGAACTAGACTGATTTATCAAAGTACCAACTGCTTTGTGTTTGTTTTTTCCTTTGTTATGTATTTTTCCCTCTCATTAATTCTTGTTCTTCATTTTATTGTTCATATTTCCCCTTACTTTGATTGAAAATGTCCTTGCTTTTTTTAGCCTCTTATCCTCAAAAATTATAATATCAAATTTAAAACTTTTTTGCTAATAGAAGCAATTAGAGCTATAAATGTCCCTCTAAGCACTGCATTAGCTGTCTATCACAAATTTTGATATGTTGTATTTTCATTATCTTTCAGATTGGTATATTCTAATTTCCCTTGTGATTTTTTATCAGCCTTAAGTTCATGTAGAAATGTCTTGTTGACTTTCTAAACAAATGAATATTTCTTAGATACCCCAAACATCTTTATTTATTGATTACTAATTTAATTTAGTTCTCTTGTGGTCAAAGAAACTTATCTACAAAAATCAATGTTTTCAAATTAATGAGATATTTTATGGCCCAGCAAGTAGGTGATCAATCTATGTGTATATTCCATGGGTACTTAAAAAGAATGTGTATTCTGTAATTGTTGGGTGAAGTATTCTGTACAAATCAGATTTAATTGGTTAATTTTAGTGTTGTTGTTCCATCAATTGCTGAGAGAGTGGTGTTAATATCTGCAACCATTATATGGAGACAGAGAGAGAGAGAAAGAGGGGGATAAATATGTATATAATAAAAATGTGTATATATGATAATAATCCTTGTTTTGATGTGTATTTGTCTAATCTAATATTTCCACATCTCTTTTCATTGCATGATATGCATTTCCTATCCATTTCTCTATCTGTGACTTTATCTTTAAAGGTCATCTCTATCATAACAAATAGTTGGGTTATGCAGTTTTATCCAGTTTGACAGTCTCTAACTTTAATTCAAATGTTGTTACAGGTGTCCTCATTTTCCCCCCATTACTCTCCCCTGCCCTACCCACTACCACCTCCCACATTCAATTTTCTCCCCATCCCATTTTCTTTGTCCATGGCTCTTTTATGCATGTTCCTTGACCACCCTTCCCTTTCTTTGCCCTACTGGTTAATGTTAGTTCTTTATTTCAGTGTCTCTGGTTATATCTGGCTCAAGTGTTTGTTTTGTTGATTAGGCTCCACTTATAGGTGAGATCATATGGTATCTGTTTTTTACCACCTGGCTTATTTCACTTCGAAAAATACTCTCCAGTTCCATCCATGCTGTCTCAAAGGGTAGGAGTTCCTTCTTTCTTTTCACTCTGTGGTATTCCATTGTATACATGTACCACAGTTTTTTGATCCACTCATTAGTTGATGGGCAGTTAGGCTGTTTCCAACATTTGGCTATTGTAAATAGCCAAACACTGCTACAAATATTGGGGTACATAAGTTTTTTGCAAGTGGGGTTTTAGGATTTTTAGGGTATAATCCTAGCAGTGAAATTGCCAGGTCAAAAGGTAGTTCCATTTTTAGTTTTCTGAGGAAATTTCATACTATTTTCCACAGTGACAGCACCAGTCTGCATTCCCACCAACAGTGTACTAAGGTTCCCTTTTCTCCACAACCTCACCAGTACTTGTTGTTTGTTGATTTGTTTATGATGGCCATTCTAGCTGGTGTGAAATGGTATCTCATTGTGTTTTTAATTTGTATCTCTCTGATAGCTAGTGATGCTGAGCTTCCTTTCACATGTCTCTGGGCCCTCTGTATGTCCTCCTTGGAAGAGTGTCTGTTCAGGTCCTTTGCTCATCTTTTCATTGGATTATTTGTCTTCCTGGAGTGGACTCATGTGAGCTCTTTATATATTTTAGAGATCAAACTCTTGTCCAAGGTATCATTGGCAAATAAATTTTCCCATGTAGTTGGTTCTCTTTTCATTTTGCTGATGCTTTTTTTAGCCATGAAGAAGCTTTTTATTTTTGTTGAAGTTCCATTTGTTTATTCTATCCTTAATATCCCTCGCTCTAGGGAACTTATCAGTGAAAATATTTCTGTGTGGGATATCTGAGATTTCCTTCCCTATGTTCTCCTCTAGGACTTTTGTCTTGTGATCCTTCCTACTTGGTTCTTTCTCAAAATTGCTGCAGCTATTTGGGGTCATTTATGGTTCCATATAAATTTTTGAAATGTTTATTCTATATCTGTGAAATAAGTCATTAGTATTTTAATAGGGATTGCATTGAATCTATAAATTGCTTTGGGTAGTATGGACATTCTGATGATGTTAATTCTTCTAATCCATGAACACAGTATATGCTTCCATTTATTTGTCTCTTCCTCAGTTCTTTTTTCGTTGTTGTATAGTTTTCTGAGTATAGATCTTTTACCTCTTTGGTTAGGTTTATTCCTAGGTACTTTATTTTTCTTGTTGCTATAGCAAATGGGTTTTTTTTCCTAACTTCTATTTCTAATATTTCAGTGTTGGTGTACAAAACTACACTTGGTTTCTGAATTGTTTAACTCAGCCATATTTAATGTAATTTCTGTATTGTTTCTTTTTATTCTAAAAATTTTCTAGGTATATTTTATTGTTTCATATATCCCTACTTTGTTCTCTCCTTTTTGCCTTCATTCAGTTAAGTAAATAGTATTTTTAGTATTCCAATACTCCTGATGATTTTTTTTCCATTACTGTTGAATGTATTCCAACATGTATCTTTGACCTATAAATTCTTCTGGAGTTAATATGGTATAGTTCGCCTTAAAAAAATTCATCTTACAACAATAAAACTCCATTTCTCTCTCATTCTTTTTCTATTTTGTCACATATTATACTTCTATAAGTATTATAAATCTCAAAGGAAATGCTGTTATTTTCATCTCAAAGAAATGAAAAAGTACAAAAAATGGAAGTTTATTATTTATAACTATTATTATTATTTACCCAGACATTTACATCTTCTAGTATTCTTCAGTCCTCCTTGGTATAGGTGACCTTTGTCCCCTTCAAATGTATATGTTGAAGTTTTAATCCCCAGTATCTAAAAATGTGGTATTATTTAGAAATAGGGCTGTAGCGGATGTAATTAGTTAAGATGAAGTATTAGGATGAACCTACTTCCAACATGACTGGTGACATTTAAACAGGAAATCTGGACACACCACGCATGCACACACATATACATACACAGGGAGAATGCCATGTGAAGATGAAAGCAGAAATTGAGGTGATGCTTCTACAAACCAAGGAACTCCATCCATTTCCAGCAAACCACCAGAAGGTAGAAGTGAAGCATGAAATGGAGTTTTCTTTTGTGGCTTTCAAAAAGAACCAAAGAACTGAACTGGTACTTGATCTTTATTTCCAGCCTAGAACTGTGAGACAATAAATTCCTCTTTCTTAAGCCATTTCTGTTGCTGTAATTTGTTACAGCAGCACTAGCAAACTAACACCCTGCTCATAGGTCCAAGTTTCCACCTGGTATCATTTCCCTTTATCCTGAAAAAATTGCCCTGTATAGCATTTCTTATAGTGTTAGTTTGCTGTGCTTTACACTACCAGTTGTATCCCTGAGCATTTGTTTATCAGAATATGTCTTTATTTCACTCTTATTTTAGGAATAGTTTCATTAGCTATAGAATTCTTGTGGATGACTTAGTGGATGATATATTGTAGAGAATCTAGATTATGACAATTCAATTGCTGGCAAATACTTTTGATCCTATCAAACTTAGATTTTAGGAAGAAAACCTATTTTGGTTTTGTACTTTAGTGCTAAGACATAGCAGTTACTTTAAGATTCAGTCCTTATCTTTCCTACTTGCTGAATGTCTGAGTTTCTCAGCATAGTAAGATCCATCCTTACTGGCTAGTCTAGAACCCCAGTGCCTCCCATCACTGCATGACCTCTGGCATCTCATACAACTCTCAAACCCACAGCACATGCTCTGTGTAGCCAGAGGGAAACTTGCCCTGTTATGTGCAGTACAGTCCTTATCAATAAACTGCATGGCACTCTCTCCTAAATTCTGGGGCTTCTTCCCTCCACAGTAGCATTTCTCCGGTTCTCTGCCATGCATGTTACAAGTGTTTCAGCAGATTCAAGGTCCAGTCTCTGGCTGCTGCTGAGCTTTACTTTGGGTCCCCCTCCAGGGTCCATGGCCAGGAGAACATCTCCAGGCAGAGAGCTGGGGCAAACAGGTTCTCACCTATCTCCTGTGCTACCTTCTATCAAAAATCCCATCCTGCACTGCCTGTTTTTCACTGCCCAAAATCAACTGTCTCACATATTATATTAGGTGTTATAGTTGTTTATAGCAGGATGGCAATTTCAGCCTACTTACTATGTAGCTTCCTGTCATGGCGGAAAGCAGAAGTTCTATGACCATTTGTATTTGACTAACCAAAACCATGACATTTTAAATTGACTCACAGAGAGCCAAGGGTAACAATACACCCAAAGTATGTTATCCTAGCCTCTAAAATAGTAGCTAACTAGAAAGTCCAAGTGATTTCAAATTTGATTATCTTCTGTCATTAACAATAGAAGAAAACTGTTGATTTAATTGCTAAACATGTAACAGTGGAGTCATACTTTATAAAAGAAATGCCTCAAACATAAAATTATACATAAAGCTGCAAATTGTTTGATAATAACACTAAAGAAGCCAGCCAGTTTTCTTACATTTGGCATATCCATCCTGTATTTTCCTTGTAATTTATCTGACAATGTTTCCATCAGAACATCTGTAATTTGATACATTCATTCCTCAGAAACTCATCTTCTTTTCTTGTTTTTGTTATTTTTCAAAATATTTCTCTTCCAATTTGATATTATCTCTCCTTATACCTGCATGTCCCTACTCTCCTCCCACTTTTTTCTTTTTTGGTCTTGAATACACTTAATATTTTTGTTTGTTGTTTTTAGGATTGTGTGTAGAGTCTGCTTTATTGAAATAATGTTCCCCTCTCTGCCTACAAATCACAAACAAACCCACACATTTACCTTGCTGGCTCAAAATATTCTGGATTTGTTTTCTACATTTTCTGTACGTACACCCAGTTCTTTAATATTAGCTAAAAGGCACATTTCCCCACTGCCCTTAATAACTCAAATTTGACTCATTCCTTTGTTCCTGTTGGTGTTTCTGATCTCCTTTTAGGAATATTCTTGACATAAATGAGCATATCTCTGAATGTTTAAGAAAGTCATCTCAGAAAACTGGCCAGGGCTGCAGTTTCAAATTAACCTTCTGGCAACTTATTTTGTAGATGAACCTTTAAAATAAGGAAGTCCAAACTGGAGGAAATAAGCGATCTTCTGAAATGGGTTTAACCAATAACAATAATAAAAAACCGGCTTCTGTTCCCTATTCTTTTATGTAGCATCCCTGCAGGCATTCAAATTACTGTTAACTTAGGGTACCGCATTCATTTTCAGAAATGTTTCATTTAGAAAGAGGCAGGAAAAATCCTGTTTCCTGATAAATGCTTCATATTTCCATTTCAGGTGAATAGAAATTGAATGGGAATACAGTTCATAAAAAATGTGAGCTGAAAATAAGTTCCTGACATTCAGCAGAAATGGCAACTTAGATGGGAGAAGAAAATTTTGCTCACACTCAGCATCAAATGTATCTGCGATACCATTGAAGAGGTAATGAGAATTTATCCCCTGAGGTCATATAATACCCATTATTAAAAGAGTTATCAATTATTTGTTCAGTAGGTACATACACACCTGGACATTTAGTGCATACACCAAATAAGACATTGTAATTTTGTTGACTGTTTTCTAAGGCTTACATTGTCATATGGTCTGAAGACAGTATTTACTATTGCAATCATGATTATTTTATAAAATCTAGAATGCTATGATCACTATAATATAACAGAACTAAAAAAGAGAATATTAAATGAATATTTATTATTATGCAGTAGGCATTATATATTGCTTTACTGATTTCTAATAGCATTGTTATTACCAGGTAAGATTTAGTAGTCCTTTTTAAAAATATAAAACAATTATGATACAACTAATATATGAAAAGATAAAATATATATCTAAGTCAGTCTGATTTCCAAACCCATATTTTTAAAAGTTGTATAACCTTGCTTTTTTAAGGTAAGAAGATTAATTAGGAAGACATTAAGAACTTAGATTAAGGTCATATAAATTGAAATCTAAAAACTGTCAGTGTGTGAAAAATATGTTAGAATATTTAAGAAAGTAAAATTTATAACATTTGGCAAATATCTGTATGTTAGTAGATAAGGCAGAGGGTGAATTTTAAGAAAACTTTAAGTCAATAGTTTTCAATTCTATCACACCCCATACTCCCCACATATAAAAATATTACTAGTAATCCCCCCTTATTTATCCTAAAATAAAATCTCCAGATACTTAAAAACTATGTGTGTCCATTCATTAAGCAAAATTACCAAAGCCCTTTAAAAGTGACATATAAAAGAGAAATTAAGGATAAAACAATTTTAGCAATGTGTACACTAAACCATAAGATAATTACTTGAAGCACGCATAATGAAGTTAGGTCTTGAATGAATAAATGAATATAGTGATTTCTCATGTGTTTGCACCATGTAAATAGTCACCACAAATGCAACAACTATAATTAAAAATTTAAGAAATGGTTGTATATCAGCAGCTGGAACACCATGGGCTGTGTTGCCAACAGTGATACAGTTTCTGTAATGGTGAAACACTCCTGGCAACGTTTAGGAAAAGGGACAATTTATACAGTGTATGAATGCCTGGAAATCAATATTATTAAAATGGCCAAAAATTGTTCCTGTTTAATGTAAAACAGAGTTGGATTCTGGGCTGAAGGTTTTTTTAAAGTTTTTTTTTTAAACTCTATCTTAATGTCTGCTGGGACACTTAAAATTCACTCAAAAAGTGGGACAATTTGTGAAACACAGCAGCCTGTTCTCCGGAACTTGCAGGACCTCTAGCCCCTACCACCACGTAGTACTGGCAGCCTTCAGTCCTCATGACAGCCACAACGCAGAAGGCTTTGTGAATGCCCAATATGCTCATTTAAGAAAGTACTTCTCTTTTTGAGAATGGCTGCACTAAAATTTGAGCCTTGGTATTTGGAATTGTGTAGATGCCATTGATGAAGACAGAAATATGTGAGAAAAAGCAAATTTTGGAGGGGCAGATGGTTGGATCAGTTTTCGACATGATGAAATATAGAATATTCATGCAGAGCTCCTATGACAAGTTGGAAATGTAGAATAAGAATTCTAAAGAGAGATTAGACAATAGTTTGAAACTATAGGAATGGGTAGATGGTGAAGGAGGAGGCTGTAGACATTAGAAGGAAATATGAAGACAGAGCCATTTGAAGTTGTATTTGAGTAGTTAACAATACGGGCTCAGGAGCCAGGGTGCTCAGCTGGGGGTCCTAGTCCTGTCACTCGTTGTGTGACCACAAACATATTACTTAACCTCTTTGTGACTCCATTTCTTCAACTTCAAAATAGGGACATTAATATAATAGTACTGACCTTATAGGAGTTGCAGTTTAAGTGAGTTAATACTAGATAGCATTTGTGCTAACAAACATGCCAGGCATTTCGTAAGTACTCAGTCAGAGCTAAATATGTATTACCATAATTATGATGATTTCTTTATACCACTGATATTGTTTTACATCAGAGGAGTTTATTATAGTTCATAAGAGGTGGTAAAGCAACTAACTGTGAAAAGTTAAAAATTTTCTTGTTCAATTTATAGTGATTTTTTAAAAATAAAATGAGAGATTTTTTATTATTAGGCTTAGAAAAGACAATAGAAGCTAAAATATAATTTTTTAGGTTGAATATGTACACACATGTATACAAGTTTTGAAACAACAATTTTCTTATGATTATTATTACCCAAAAATTACAGATATTTGTGAATATATCTGTCCTAGATATACAAATATCTAGGACAGAATATTTAAGAACAGAAGAAACTTGGCAACATTCTGAATGCCTAAAAATGGAGAACTAATTTACTAAATTATGGTATAATAAGGTATGTCATTAAAAACCCACATGATTAAGGTATACTTATTACCATGTAAAATGTTAAGTAGAAAATAAAAAGGTTATAAAATAGCATCTATATTATTATGATGTATAAAATCAAACATGTGTTAACATTTACATGCAAATTGCATATACAACAAGATACTTAAAGTAGGGAATTTAGTTATTGGAATTATGAGTTATTTTTCTTTTGTGCTTTTTGTATCTTTCAAGATTTTAGAGTTAAACATATATTAATTTTATATTTATAAAAAATCATTAAATTATGATTACATATCTTGGAACATGTAAAATTCCAGTCATAAAATATAAGGATATTAATTTTAAGAAAATAATATCCAAATTGAAAACAAAAGTAAATATAAGTACACTTTCTGTCTGACTGATTCAACAAACACAACTCAAATGATTTTTTAAAAGATTTTATTTATTTATTTTTAGAAAGGGGGGAAGGGAAGGAGAAAGAAAGGAACATCAATTTGAGAGAAGCATTGTTTGCCTCCTGTTCATGCCCCAACCAGGCACTGAACCCACAAACCAAGTATGTGCCTTGACCAGAAATTGAAACTGAGACCCCTCGCTTTTCAGAATGATGCCCAACCAACTGAGCCATCCAGGTCAGGGCCACAATCCCAATGATTTAAGAGATCCAAAAATGACAGAAATTTTCAAACAAACCACTAGTTTGAAAAGCATCACAGGCCTCAACTTTTAAAGGGCTGATTATTGTACATTAATCATTCTATGAGTGTAACTATAATTTGATTACTAATAATAAAGGATAAAATGGCAATAATTGAATTATGTGAATGATTTGTATGGTAAATACATTGATATTTACTTCATTATCAGCACCTATATCTATTAAAAATGTGAATATTATAGAATTCCTTTACATATTGATTCCTATGTTTTTTGAAACCATCTACCAAAAACTTTCTAAATTATTGAGGTTGTAGGCTAGGCAAATGAAATAGAAAAATGAATTACATAGTCCCTGTACTAAAAGCAAAGATGCAACAAGTTATAATACAATGTGTTACAATACATTTGTATGTGTTATGAATAATGTGTTATGTGTAGCTGTATGGAATTATCACACAATGATGGTGCTCTGTACCATCACTTAAAATGAAATGAGTTTGGTTGCATTGCATTAAGTCTTTCTAGAGATTTGCATCATTAATATTAATGCAATATCACCAATACCCCATATCCAAATGGACACTATATTCCAAAGTGTGTGATGTAGTAATTTTTTAAAACTTAAAGTCATATATTCTTCCCTTGATCAATCTAATTTCACCAAGATCAATTTTAACCTACTTCAGTAGTTATTAGTCACTTATGGATATGGAGAAGTACCTCTAGATTGATTAAGAGAGTGACACCTGAAATTTGTAAACTTGTCCAATCTACTGGCATTAATTTTTTCCAGCTTTTCACTTGACAAGTAGATGTCTAGGAGCTGGACATAATCAGGATAAATGTTGTAAACTATAAAAGGATGAGAGTATATTTAGATTTTCATGTCATTGACATTCCACAAGATAAGAGTACACAATCAGTTATTTTGAATTGCAAAGAGATTTTGTGATTCACATCAGGAAAAAAATTCACTGAATCATCACAAATATAGAAGTGGTTTTAACTTTTATGGCACTCAAAATTAGTGAAGAAGAAAATCTTAAAATCATTCAGTAATGTCAAAATATTAGCATCGCATCAGCCAGCATAGATGCCTGCCTGTTTCAGGATTGTTTCAGCTTCATATTTCAGAAGATTTTACAAAACTTTCTCTAGCCAACTATATAAACACCATTGGGTCTCTGCCAACTTTTAGATGGATCTGAGCTGATTAGAGTCCCTAAAAGTTGGAGCCAGGACAGCTCGGAAGAAGTTCTGCTACCTTGAATATAATTATGACTAACTCAAAGTTTTGTGGAAGTAAAAAGAAAAAAAAAGAACAGAATCAGGAATTCTTGGTCATTAATGGACAAAAATACTTTTAGTGAAAAATAACACACAGTAACCTTGACAGTCAAATCTGTTTTATCATGTTCTGCTGCTTCTCACATCATGATCAAATTCCCTTATCTACTATCTAAATGGGTAATGGCCAGAACTAATTGACAGGTATATAAAAATCCCACCAAAGAAGCTCCTTAGAAGGAAATTTATGACAGTAGAAAATAAAGTGGTTAGCTTCGAATAGCAAAAGTCTGTTTTTCTCTCTTGATTGACAGCTTGGAATTAGAAAAGAAATAGAAGAAGAATAAGGATGATGATGATGGCGGCAATAACAATCATTTATACAGTTCTCACTAGTTGATAAGAACTGTGCTTAGTTATTTATATATTTCAATTCATTCATTCCTCTAAAATGACTCCTATGAAGATAGTGCTATATTTATCCTCACTTTAAAGATGTGAAAACTGAAGCTCAGACAGGCAAATTAACCTGCCCAAGCTCACACAGCTAATGCATAACAGAACAGAGATCCGCCCTAGAAGTCTGCTCTATATCTGTGCTCCTAACTCCTCTGTGTTATCAGCAGTCAATGTGGAAAGACTGAATGGATGCATAGCAGCAAAACAGTTTCAAGAGCAAAAAGACGAAAGCTATATTTACATGTACATGGAAAACGCCAAAGTTCTTGGCCCTGTCTTTCAGAAACCTAAAAAGCAATTTATAATCCACAGGATCCAAAAAATCTAATTTCAAAGCCAAGCAAGAAAAAACTTAAAACCAATGCAATGTGAACATTGCAACATGATATCAGTAGATATGTGGCACCTGTAATTACCAAACACAATTTTAATTACCAACTTCTCATATTTCTTAATTCTCCAGGGCACCAAACTCTCCACAATGTTTATTCCCTCAGCACAGACATTACTGAACTCTCTGCTTGGTGTTGCATCTTCACAGCTTGCGTTCTCAGCCTCTCAGATCATTCCTCTCATATGAATGACAACAGTGTAGCTAGTTCCAACCCTGCCTATCAACTCTAAGGTGGACACAGCACCAAGGCCTGGCTAACAATGCAGAAACCCTCTGACACGGTGACTGGGACAATAGTTGGACACAGCCCACAAGCACTCTGTGTCTGAGTTTGCTAAGTGGGGCAATGTAACTGAAACGATCATGGGCCACCCCAGAAGTAGAGCCTGTGGGGGAGCGGAGCTAAGGAATGGAGAGAAAAATTCCTGTTGTGTGCACTCTCTGATATACACCTTTACCTAAAGGAAAAGGGATCTATTATTACATGAAGATCCCAGGGGTCAAAGAGAGGACTACTTGTTATCAGAATTTATATGTAAACTTTGTGTTTTTCCTTTTGCTCAGTTTGAATTGGATTTCTATAATTGGTATCTGAAAGAGTCTTGATAATACAGTTGGTAAATATTTTCTGATTGCTTGGTGGAGAGGGATTGCTAAGCAAAAAAAAAAAAAGGAATAAATCTCAAAGAAAAAGATGTAAAGATTTCACCTATGTCAGTAGATGAAATCCACTTTGATGCATCCCAATAAGATCTTTGAAATTAGGAAAATAAGATTTCTCTATGTGAATTGAATGAAGAGAACAATATTTAATGAGTAAGAACTAAGATATGCAAAATCATGCTAAGGCTAGAATGTAGATTTTATTCTGGTTCATAGTCTTCTGAATTAGACGTAGAAGGTTAGTGGAATGCCACACACAGCATCTTCATTGGTGTTATTATTTTTTGATCCAAGGAGTCATATCCAGGCTATTTAACCCAAATATTACACCAGTAGTCACTCTCTGTTACCCTTAGTGTTGTATAAATAAGGTGAGACAGGCAGAAGCTCAGGGAAAAAAAGGAGGGAGAGAGACACTCTTATAATATGTTTCAACTCTACCAGGACTCCAGGACTCATGTGAGAAGAGGGGTTGAGTAAGGTTATTTTCAGCGAGCTGAAAACATTGTACTTTAATTATAAAATCGCAGGTTAAATAAACTAACAGAAAGGAGGACAGGAAATTAAGACAGAGGCAGTTTGGGAACCAAGGGATTTCTCTGATCGCTATAGCAGATGTTGGATTTCCTGCTGAGTTTCCTCAGAGATGTCTGCATTTCCCAAAGTCAGATTTCTTGAATAAGCTCAGGAATTCAATTCCATGGGTTTTTTTAAAATGTACACAACACATAAAATTGCAAAAGTTGGTTTGATTGACTAAAAATGAAATATAACTATTTTAATTTTTTATCTTGATGTCACATATAGTTCATACATCTGGTCCCTGAATCACAGCAATTCAATACATTTTGTATATAAACAAACAAAAAGTAAATATTGTCTCATGAACTCTCTACCAAACCTCAGCCTGCTTGCTTCACCAAATTTGTAGTTGGTTTTATGAAATTATCTACTCCAGTAAGTCATAATATTTTGATCAGTTATGTTATGTTAAGCTAGCTGTTTAGACAGATGTCTATTACACATAATTGGAATGAAAAGAAGAACAATAGGAATTTTTCCTGGAAAAGAAAAATATCAAAAACTGTGTAACATTAGCTGCCTCTTACTTTGTAATTCAAAGAGAAAAACAGCCTGGGTCACACAGGTAACCTATCAGAAAAGGGTGCATTTCTGTCTATGTAAATCATTACTTTGGGATTTTGCAAAGTTTGTCACAGCTTTAATATACTAGTTAAAAAATCATTGTTTAGAATGGGAAAATGGAACAATTTTAGCAACCTCGAGACCTTTTTTGCTTTTTGAAGTCTGCACAGTGGCCATAATCGATTCAGAGCATTGTGTTTGCAGCCTGTTCTCTCTCACCCCTAGGAACTTCTGCAATAATGGTGTTGGCCCTTTGATGTTTACTTTCAAAATGTTTGATCTTGAAAGTAGAAAATAAATATATATGTTTACTTCTAAAACAATTTTCACACAAGAAGCCTGTATTCACCTGCTGTTTATTTATTTATTATTTTGGTTTTGTTTTCTATGAAATTTTCTACTTACTAAATATAACAGAATCTAATAACTGTGTTATGATCTTTTTGGTTTCCATTAGCACCTCTATTAATTGGCCAGCAGCAATACAAAAGTGTTTATGCAGTGCAGAAAGTAAAACGGAAGGACCTGTTTAGGCAGGAATGTTAACAGAGCAGCATTCAAACAGCAGCTAGGTGGAAGCCCAGCAGCGGGCTGGAGGTCAGAGGCAACCCAGAAAGCACATCAGTGATTTCCAGGGTGAACCTGCTAAGGCTGTGTCAGCTTCTTCCCTCTTCCTGCTCTAAGGGATGTTTCCTCTACTGGGAAACCCAGAGATTCAGACTAGATTACTGCCTAAACTAAAACAAAGTACACCCACAGAAGGAGTCTTCTTTTCATCATTTCAGAATCTCCTTTCCATTTCAACAACTGCCAAGAACTAATAAATTAAGTTTGCAGAAGCACTTGATATAGAGGCTTAGGGTTCCTTGAGAAGGCGGCTTAGAACTCAATCAGAATTGGGGTGACTTCCAGTCAAGATGGTAGTGTAGGCAGACAAGGTCACCTCTTCACACAACCACATCAAAATTACAACTAAAATATAGAACAACCATCACTCAGAACTGTCAGAAATCAAGTTGAATGGAAGTCTGACAACTACAGAATTAAAGAAACCACATCCATCCACACTGGTAGGAGGGGTGACGATGTAGAACGGGCTGCTCCCACACCCATGTGTGGTGAATAAAAATTTGGGAGAGAGATCTCAAGAGTGGGAAGTCCCAGCCCCACACCAGGCATGCAAGCCCAGGGTTCCAGTGCCAAGAAGATAAGTCCTCACAACTTCTGGCTACAAAACCCCATGGGAACTGAGTCAGTGAAAGAAACTGCTGCAGCCTCAAGTACCTCCTCTTAAAGAACCCACACAAGGACTCACCTAATCAGTCTCACTCCCTCTGAGCTCCAGCACTGGGGTGGCAGCTTAAAGGGCACCAGTGCATGCTGGGAGAGGCTGAAGTATCTGGCATCCAGGTGAGCTGAAGCCATTGTCACTTTTCTGAACCCTCCCACCACAGAGCCAGGGAGACAGCAGGCTGGTGCCACGAGACTCCATCAACCTGGCTAACACTATCTGACCTGCCTTGGAGATCCCCAGAGACTCTACCCCACCCAATTTAGAGACCCACCCAAACTGCTTTTCATATGAATGGCTGGTCTTGGCTCATGCTGAACAATTTCCTAAAACCTCTCAAACAAGCAATAACTGGTCTCGTTGAGCCCCAGGCCCAGCACTAGCTGCAGCCAGCCTAGATTTACAGCTTAGCTTCACCTGAGAATCTACAAGCCTAGCACAAGTAGCATCTGTCTCAGATTGCTTTATAGCACAGGCAGGGTGGCCTGGGGAAAACCACAGCTTGGGGATGACCTTGGCCTGCATCACCCAGGAAACCCCAGAACAGTGCACCCAGTGGACAGCTATAGACCATGTAGGAGCACCACCACCCTGCCCCTGCACAGCTGATCCTCCACTGAGGGTGGAGGTTGGTGGTCAGTGGTTGCAACCAATCCTCGCAGCTGATAGGCCTAGGTAGATCCTTCCCATTGATCTGCCAATAGTAGCCAAGGCTCAACTACAAGAGGGTGTACTTAGCCCACATAAGGGGGCTCCTTGAGTCTCTGGCTTAGGTGATAGGGGAGGCTGTGCAACTGGACCCCTACAGGACACCTACTAGATTAGGCCACAATACTAAGACATGGAGTCAAAGCAGCTCTACCTAATACATAGAAACAAACACAGGGAGGCTGCCAAAATAAAGAGACAAAGATATGTGTCCCAGATCAAAACTCCAGAAAAAGAACTAAATAAAATGGAGAGAAGCAACCTATCAAGATACAGAGTTCAAAACATTGGTTATAAGGATGCTCAAGGAACTTAGTGAGGACCTCAGCAGCATACAAAAATATTCAGTCAGAAATGAAGAATATGCTAACTTAAATAAAGAATAATTTACAGGGAAACAACAGTAAAGTGGATGAAGCAGAGAATTAAACCAATGATTTGGAACATAAGGAAGCAAAAAAACAACAAGAAGAAAAAAAATCTGGGAAAACAAGGATAGTGTAAGCAGCCTCTGGAACACCTTGATAAGAGGTCCACCATTTGCATAATATGGGTGCCAGAAGAAGAGAAAGAGCAAGAAATTGGAAATCTATTTGAAAAAATAAAGGAGGAAAAACACTCCTCATTTGGTGAAGGAAATAGACATACAAGTCCAGGAAGCACAGAGAGTCCCAAACAAGATGGATGCAAAGAGGCCCACTCCAAGACACATCATAATGAAAATGCCAATGGTTAAAGATAAAGAGAGAATCTTTAAAGCAGCAAGAGAGAGGAAATTAGTTACCTACAGTTTAGTTCCCATAAGACTGTCAGCTGATTTATCAAAAGAAACTTTACAATCTAGAAGGAATTGTCAAGAAATATTCAAAGTCATGTAAGATAGGGCTCAACAGTTAAGATTGCTGTACCCAGCAAAGCTATCATTTCGAATTGAAGGGCAGATAAAGAGCTCCCCAGACAAGAAGAAACTAAAGGAGTTCATCATCACCAAACCATTAAGAAAAAGAAGATCAAAACTATGAACACAAAAATGGCAAAAATACTTATCTATCAACAATTGAATCTGAAAAACAAACTAAGCAAACAAGAACAAAAACAAAATTATGGATACAGAGATCATTTTAATGGTTGCCAGAAGGGTTGGGTTGTAGGGGAATGGGTGAAGAGGTGAGGGGATTAAGAAGTACAGACAGGTAGTTACAGAATAGTCATGGGGATGTAAAGTTCAGTAGAGGAAACAGAGTAGCCAAAGAAGTTATAGGCATGACCCATGGACAAAAATAATTGTGTGGGGATGGCCTGAGGGAGTGCGGGGTGTTGGGTGCAGAGGGGCAACAGGGGAAAATCAGGACATCTGTAATGGCATAATGAATGTAATATGTTTTTAAAAAAGAATTGGGATGTGCTAACCTGGAATAATTTCTAAATGGTACAATTATGATCCTTATACAAATGTAGAATGAACATTTGTCTAAAATTTATTTAACTGATTAAATGATCAAGGGCCATTATGATAGTCAAGGTAGTTAAAAGTGTATTTTAGCAATTAGAAGTTTACAGAACATTTGATAAAGGAATTTTAAGAAATATTACTAGGTTAAATTAAAAAATAACTGATAATGTAATACAGTTCACCTTTAGTGTTAAACTGTCTATGACAGAAATACTTGCATCTCATACAAAAGTCTCTAAATTCACATGGAACTTCACTATCTTAATTCTTAACAAATAATAAATAGTAATGTCAAGTCGTGGTACATTCTTAAAAATTAACTGTAAGGTGATTCTGTTAAACAAAGCTTCAGTGTGATATTGAAAAGACATGCAAATATCTTTTTGTCTTATTTACAGATGGTACTTTTCCCTAAAAATACTGAGAAGATAGGAAATAATTCTTTGTGTTTATAACTAAGATATGCCATTATTTCCTCAATGCCTAACTATAAATAATTAGTCTCCTCGTTTTTCCTATTGTGTCAATTAATTGTTTTAAAGTTCCATTTCTACTTATCACATATTTCTTGCCTTAATATCTAATAGTTCTTTGAGAGGAACTCAACTTTCTCAATTTATAATATTTAAAATCTTTAAAAGCACAAGGCGAAGTTGGTGCTAGAATATCAAAAATGGTCCACATGAGTTTTGGTATTCTGGGGTGCCTAACATTTTGGCATCTCTGCACCACCCTGGAAGAAGAGTTGTCTTGTGCCACACATTAAATACATTGCAACACGTAATCACAAAAAAAGCTCATAATGTTTTAAATAAATTTATAACTTTGTGTTGGGCCACATTCACAGCCATCCTGAGCTGTATGAGAACCACGAGCTGCAGGTTGGACACCCCTATTAGATAGACATTAGAATTTTCTCTTCTTGTCTCATGAATGTAATAGAAGAAACAAGAATTGGAGAGACACTTGAATTTGAAGAGACACTTGAATTTGGAGAGAATTTGAAGAAAAAATGCAATATTAAAATGCAAAAACTTGATGAAATCTCTTTCTCTGAGTTAGATTTGGATTGGAATATTACAACTTTGAATAACTAATACAATTATCCAAGTTCCTGTGAGCTGACTAGTCTCTGTCTAATTTTACTCTAGGTCCTATGAGGCCATGGTTAGTACAGAGAGAAATACAGGGACCAATTATATACAGATACTGATTGATGATACCCTGTGTAGCTGATTAACTTGAAGATTTTCTCAAGAAATTATCAACTTTACCTTTGAATCTCACTGAGATTAAGCATGACAATAGACCTTAATTAATTTCATCCACATTAAAAAAATAAAATGACCTAATAAGCCATTTTCCCAGACCATAAAAGCAATATAAATAGGTATGACTTTTGCCTTCATAAATTTAATCTTTTGCAGCCAATGGTTAGAAATTTGGCAGAAAATTTCAGGCCTTGCATGTAACAAATGTGTAAATTAAGACAGCACGTGGTTGTCTGTATAAGTAATTGATAAATTAAAATTGTACTTATTATTTTGTAAATGTCACTTAAAAAAACTTTAAAAAAAACACATGAATCATTCCCTCACATGAAACAATATTTAATGCCTTAGAAGCAGTTTATTAATCCTTATTCTTTTGGAGAATTAGTTTCTGTGTATAGTTGTATATTTTAAGTGTATGTGTGAGAGAGAAACAAAATATTTTGTGTGTTTTCTTTTGAAAAGTAAAAATTAGTGTGGGTGAGGCCAGATTGGATAATATAGTCAGGACAGCTAATGTGTCTTAAAAGAATAGCTGAACACTGAACACCTGGCCTGTGACCTTTGATCTGGAGGAGAGTCCCTAACAGGACTATATGACTTAGTAATTCTCCAGTAGGAATGTAGAATCCTGAGAAGGAGATGTGAAAGACATAAAGAGAGAAGCATAGTTAAATGAAGCTGGATTGATAATATGCAGGAAACTGAGTCCAACAGGGTATGCAAAGAATCAAATGTAATTGTACAGAAATGGAAGACGTTAAAAAGGAACAACAACTTTGGTTAAACCGTTGATTTTGTACACCAAAGAGTAGATATTTTTAAAATGGTCATGGAGTCTGAGTAACTGCTAAAACCAGAATCACTCTAGACTCTTCACAGTCAACCCTGCTATAGTAATCAGGACTTAAAGAGAAAAACATATTCAAAACACTTGCTCATTGAAACTGGCTTGGATCTAGAAGAATAAGCCAAGTAGGTGACAGGGATGGGACAAAAATAGAAAAAGATAGGAGGGACGACATAGTGTTGTAAGAGCAAAAGAAGGACTACAGGATGGAGGTAAAACAATAGATAGGATCTGAATAGACTTACAAGTGGTGCACGAGACCAAATAATGATATCACGAACATGAGGTTGGACATGAACCCAGACGCTAGAGAAATTCTAGGGAAGAGAGCTCTATTGGGCTGAAATACTTGGAAAAGGGCTCATCGTGGTGGAGGTGCATCTTCAGGTTTTGAAAATTATTTAGGCTTTTTCAGTTTAAATGAGAAAATGTTACAAAACAACTAATATTAGGAGCTAATAAAAATAACTAGTAGTGATGAAAAACAACAAACTTGTCAAATTAAAAACAACACATCTAATAGAAAATAGAAAAATAGAGAAGTGTAAAATAAGGTGTTTTCCTCAGTTCTAGTGTGCATCTCTTTGCATCTAGAAGTATGTCTATTGTGCTCGCAGCAGGTGCTCCTCAGTATTGACATTTTTTAAATGCCAAAGACATTTTCTAATCTGATTGCTAATTATGTTGTGATTAATGTAAAGAAAGTTCAAGTCCGATAAAACACAACCAGAAAAAAAAACCCACAAAAAAGCAGATTCTGAGATCTGAGCTAAATGATGGTTATAAGCATTGATTGGCTAAACAAGCCCAATCATTTAGATTGCAGAATAGTTGTCTTTTAAGGTATTATCCCTTCACAGTGTTTATTTAAGACCTTTAAATGCTGTTAAAGCAACATCAATGGTGAATGGCATTAAATTTTTTACATTCTCAAATAGACAGAGGAAAACTTTCAGGAAAGCTATGTCAAGTCTGTTATGTGCCTCCCAAGTGTGATGGAAAATAGTACATTTTTACTGCAGTTGAAGCCCCAGTAAAATGTTTGAATCTGTTATGTCAACTAAAGAGATAATTAGTTAATGAAAATTTAGCCAGGCTTTTGAGGAAATTAAATATTGAGAATTTAAATATACTTAGAGACTTCTAATTTCCAAAATAATAAATAACAGAAATATATAGTCCTGGCTGGTGTGGTTCAGTGAATTGAGTGCTGACCTGCAAACCGAAGGGACACCAGTTTGATTCCCAGTCAGAGCAAATGCCTGGGTTGCAGGCCAGGTCCCCAGTAAGGGGCAGATGATAGGCAATCACTCATTGATGTTTCCCTCCCTCTCTTTCTCCCTCCCTTCCCCTCTCTAAAAATAAATAAATAAAATCCTTAAGAAAGGAAATATATAAACTACTACCAATAATTTATGACCTCTGCACAGTATGACTATATCCCTATCTAGGAACTTTATATGAAATAGATTTACTAGGAGAGATAAAGAAAAATGACACTATTTTAGTGGTAAAGGTGTTTTTAGTGAATTTTAATTCGTTCTCCACCCTTTGTTGTTATTTGTTAATGTACTCCATGAAGGATGAACATTCAAGTTTATTTTCTCATTAGCTTCATTCTTTTCCACTGGTGGACATCAATTCTCTCCTTTCTTGGACCCTAACTTCAGAAATACATAGAATTCATATAAATAGAATAGTAATATTTGGGGATGTGGAGTCCTTTTTTTTCTATTAACTATCTTTTAAATTTTATGGTTCTTTAATCAGATCAACTGAGCATCTGTTTAAAGCTTTAAAATTTTTTCTTGAGACACAATTAAACTCAAGGCAAAATAACTAGTATAAAAACTACCACTTTATAATTCTAATGTGCAAATCCACAATGAGGATATTGTCATGAATATTTAAATATCATAGCATCAAAATACTGAAAGCCAAATCTTTAAGGAGTATAGGAAGAGATAAATAATATATAAAGAGAGATGTATCTCTTTATATCATGTTAGATTGCATAGACAACAGAGTAAGTAGGAACAGAAGGGATTTAAACAAAAGGTATTAATACAATACCTACATTGAGTGAATGTAGATATATGTAGTAACTAGGGAACTCACTCATGGAACAGTTATAAAAATGGAGTAAGTATTAAACTCAAAAAAGTCGTCATTTAATTCTCAGTTTGAAATAGTATAGACTGCATTATCAGATAATACAACTCAACTAGAAACTAAGAGCAGTAATGGAAAGCAAAGGGAAGCTACAGCTATCACAGGTGCACTCTGAACAGGCTGCCCTTCTGGGTATCACACAACATTCACACCTTGGTAAGATTCAGGAGCCCAAGGATTTCCTGACATATATTTTGGTGACAGTTTCTTTAAAAAGATGGTGTCAGGATTATTTGATTCTGGTCAATTCCATAAAAGAGGCAGCTGTATGCCAAGACAAATATGGTAAACCTGAGCAACCTTACTTGTTGTCCACTGGACTTTTTCCCTACCTATATGTAATTTGGACAACATCCACAATTCAGGAAACATCCATTTAAATCCAGCACCTGCTTTGTGTGGCAGAGAAAGCGTAAAAGACATTCTGGAGAAATTCTTGGAACTTCAGTGTTATCAATCTCATGGTTGCCAATTTCACTGCTTTAGTAATGTGCAGGATGCCAGTAGTTTAGGGTTCATGTAACAGAAATCACTCAAGCTCAGTTAAGTAGAAAGGGATTTAACAGAGACTTTGGTCCTTACAAAATCAATGGGAGAGCTGGAGTTGAGTCTAACAGGCTGTAGGCTGAACTACTAGGAATGATCCACAGAATAGCCCTGCATACCTGGCCCACAAAGAGCTGCTACCTCCACTGCCATCTGTGGAGCTTGGGTATTAAAAGCCACCATTATAGTACAGTAGTTTGTTATGGGACCCTGCTGTTCTACCAGCCTTGGGGCCAGCCTTGACACTCACAAAAAGGCCTAACTAATTCAACTGCATAATGCTGTTTTTCTGTTAAGTGGTTATTGCTTTCTAAAGTAATAATACTCCTTCCCCCGAATCATGAAGATGTCATTCTAAACAGTAGTCACATAACCCTTACCAAATGGCAACAAAGTTTTCAATAACCAGTGAGAAAATTAAATATCACTGCTTTGATTCATCATACACTTTTTGCCTTGTGAGATGCAGTGCAGTTGTGTGGCTAAATAAAGGCTTTGATGCCATACTGGTATTAAACTAGCATTAAATTCTGGTATTAACTAACTGTCGCAATTCAATTATGCCACACTTTAATTCCTCCATCTGCAAAATGGGCATGAGTCACGATAAAAATTAAATAAAATCGTAACCTGAGTGCTTACAGCACAGCCTGGTACATCGCATAAGCCCTCAGTGATGGTGAGGCTGGTTTCATCGTCAACCCAGTGGTACTTGCCATTCTCTCTCCTCCCCAGCAGACTCTCTCTTTATGCCATAAACTCACTTCTTCCACCATCGTTCTAGAGGCGACAACTGACTTCCTACATATCAAAACCCATTGATTTTCCTCACTCCACATTCATCTTGGTTCCGCTCCTGGCTTTGACATTGTTCATCCTTCTCATCACTTCTCACCACCATTGACACGGATGGCAGAAACCAGCTTTCACTCATCCCGTCTCCGTCCTGAGTGCTCAATTTGTCAGAGTAACTATGCCAATATTTGTGGTCATCTTTTTTCTTCCCCATCTATCATCCCAGTGCTAACCTTCATTATCTTATGCCTGTGCAAATTTTTTATTCATTAATGATAGCTGACTTTTTTCATTATCTTTGCTTCAATTCAATTTGCATACCAACTGATAAATGAATGGCTTTAAAATACTGATTATGCCATTCTCCTTCTCAGACATTTCCAGTGACTTTCTATTGTCCACCAAGTTCAGTTCACATTGGTCTGGTTTTAAAAACACTCCTTAATTATCTCTGACCATACCTTCCCAGCTCATATCAAATCATTTTTTTGAAATGTGGTGTTCCTAAGAAACTATGTGCTTCTATTGAGGTCTTTATTCATACAGAAATTTGCTTGGAATGACCTCTCCCAGCCATTTACCCTCCTGAATACTAATTTATTCTTTAAGGTCTTTTTGAAGTGCTTTCCCCCCTAGGAAGGTATGAATGGAAAAGGGTTGTATCATGGGGTGATCTGATCATAAATTTCTAACTGGGCAGTTCACAATGGGTCATCATCCCCCAGGCACATAACTTCTTTAGTAAAAGATTCATCTTTGCCTTAGGCACACCTTGTCCATTGTTTCTGTGCATCTAGGTCACACAGCTTTGAAATGCCTCTTTCAGACCCTTCCTTCTAAAGCACCACCTCTCTCTAGAGAGCACTAGACTATACTATTCTATAATCCAATCCCTGCCTTGCTTTCTCCCACCTTTCTGTAAATTTCCTTACATACCCTCCTTAATTTCAACTGCATAAAAGAAATTGCAAATCTGTTATTCTCTGGAGCATTTGAGATCTTACTCCCTGGCATGTGTTGTTGGTTTAGCTCAAATAAACCTTACCATTTTTTTTTTACAGGTTTGAACATGTCTTAGAGCAACAAAGTTTTCTCTGATAACCCAAGTAGGAGCAATCTCTCTTTTCACAACACTAAAGTTTTATATCTGTCACTGGGTCCAAAATATACAGTCCTACTTTAGAACTGTTTTTTGGTAAATATGACTTAACTAGCATTCTACACCAGTGTCAGAAAACTTCCTTAAAGGCCAGATAATAATTGTTTAAGTAGATATGACTTGAGGACAACACAGTCTTTGTTATGACTACTCAACTCTGCCTATTTAGTGAGAGAGCGTCAGTAGACAATATGTAAACAAATAGGCATGGCTGTTTTCCAATCACACTTTATTTGTAAACAAAAACAGTTGGCCAGCCCAAAGGTTATGGCTTGCTGACCATTCTACTATACCGTCAGCTTCTGAAATGCTGAAACCGTGGTCACTTACTTGAACACTGCTAATTCTACTGCTACCAAGTCATTCAGTACTTTCCTATAGTCTATGCCAGGTACCATGTAACTGCTTTTGTGCATATTACCACAAATCATTGCCATGACTTTTAAAAGTAAGTATTGTTATATTCCATTTGCAGTTGAGGAAATTGAGATGCTTATCACAAATTAAAATTCTTATTTTTATGTATTTGTTTATATGCTTATAGTTGTCTTTACTTCTAAAAAGAAATCCTATGAAAACAAAGAACAAGTCTGTCTTATTTACTACTGGGTTGGACATAGAATAAGTTATTCACCAAGTGTTTATTTGATAAATTAATGAATTAAGCACAGGGCAGCTAAACTCATTTGTCCAGGGTCACACTAGCAATAAATAATAGAGGAGGAACTAAAATTCACATTTTTCTTTTCTCAGCACTCCTTCATTTTTTTTCCCTAGCAAATATTTCTTGAGAACGCACCATAGGCCATGGGCTCTGAACTTTCCAATATCCCAATATTTGACATCTTAGATCATTGATCCATTCCACATAATAATGAGCTACTAATAAATACAACACTCTGCATCCAAGTTTTGTCTTTTTACACATTACATCTCAAGTTTCTCATGGGAGAGTCATTAGCCACGTTTGCTTTTCCTTTCAGGTATTCCAATATACCATTGTTCCATTTCTGGACCATGGTTTGGACAAGGGCAGGAGCTGTGACTAATCCATTGAGATATTTTACATAAAGAGTGCTCAGCAGACAACTGTGAAGTAACTGAATTAATGTGCATATACATGAATATGCATACATTTACTTAATTTACTTGTAATTAGGAATCATCTTAAATTTACCTCCTCAATATGCCTCAGACCTCAGTTCCAGTCCCTATTTCACCACACTGCTTTAGTCAGTCCCCCAGAGCCTTGCACCCTTATTCTTATAATAGCAGTGTGTATTTGGGACCCAGTGATGGATGTAAAAGTTCAGTGTTGTGAAAAGAGAGATTCTTATATCCTTATAAGGAAGGCCTGCATTCCTTATATCTTGTCTCACCCAAGTTTTCAGTTTATCCTCCTCTCTGCTGCCAAACTAGGAAATCTGGTTTCACTCAAGGATTACACACTGTTTAGTTTCTTTCCATCCCATACTACAGATGGGCTGAAGTTCCTGAGAGCTGGATTAAAGGCTCTTGCTTAGCTGCCCTGGCTCATTTCTCCTGTTCACTGTGTTCAGTACTGCACTCATACTCAGTAAAGGACCTGCAGGTTCTGGAACGCACCGTTCAACCATGTCCACCCAACCATGACTGGACATACACGTTCCCCTGTGTGGAAGGCCACCTTCACTCCTCTGTGTGGAATATCCTTTGCTTCTAGTGTAGAATACTTTCCCGACTTTCAATATTTAGTTTAAGTATACCTTAAGAAGCCTGTTTCAATGCCAAAATCTGAAATTAGTGCTCTTTCCTCTGCCCTGGCAGTCCATTCCCTTTTCACAGTACCTCCACATTAATTATAATTTGTTTGTATAGCTATATTTCCACTGAGCTAAAAAAATCTTTGAGGACAGCAACCCTCAAACATTGACAGCCTTATCTCAATGCCAGCATATGGTCATCCCACAATCAATATTTTTAAATGAGTGATTTAATTAATTAATTGTCAATCAGTCAATCAATCTATGTTGACATTAGTGAAGTTAAATTAGTGCTACAGAGGTAGGATCATTCAAAACAAACTTTTGAAACTATAAAATAAATAAAAAGATTTTGAGTATATAATTATTCTAAATCATGATATGTGGTTATATATTCACAACATTATACTTTATTTAGAAAGAAAATGTCACATGTAGAAATTAAATCTCTTGAGCAAATAATGCCTGGCATTTGAAAATGCACAACCTGCCAATAGAGTTGTAAGAAGTTCCAAATTAAAGAAAATTGCATTGATTTTTGATGGCTACAGTATAAAAATTAATTATTATAGTTATATAGTTTAAGTGTACCATGAATATATTAATTTTTCTAAATGATATTTAATTGTTAGTCTCTAGTTTTCCTATTTAATTACTGCTAACTATAAATTTTATAAAAGTATTTACTTTAATATTGAATACAAAAAAAGCCTTATTTCAAAAGCAAAAGTTTCATTGAAAATTGAAAGCAATTCGTTTTCAATGATGGGGCCAGTAGAATGACATTCCAATAGGTCTTCTTTTCCATTACACACTACAATGTTTTTGTGATGGAAACTGTAAGTGAGTATCTGCTTTTACCAGCCCAAGAAAGGAATTCTCTGATTTATTTTATTGCCTGAATGTCACTGGAGTTTGAGGCACTTCTAGATTACTCAGTGGAGCAAGTCTGATCTGAAGCAATCTTAGAAGGCTACCATATTATCAATTTCTGCAACCATCTTCCCGCAAAATAAAATTGGCAAAGTGTGTGAGTAAAAGGTATCTAAATACCAATCTTGGCAAAAGCACTTTTCCTCAAGTGTCTCCCAACTTGCTTAGAGACCAAAATGACTCTGCCTTAGTAGGGTATAGGGTCATGTGATGCAGACATCAGAGATTTTTCAGATAAAATTATGATGCTTGAGCAAAATAAGGAAAATGCCATCACATTAATAAAAAAAAAATAGAAGGCAAAAGTCACCTCGGGCACATTTTCCTAACAACTGGTAAGTGTTCACTAGCAAAAAGTGAACCATGTTGAGAGCTTGTGACAGAGTTACTCATCCATGAGGTGCTCAATAGTTAGTGGTTGAAGGAAAGAATGAACCTTGCAGTTGAAGTTGTGAACACTCCTTGAAGTAAAGCAGAAGGAAGGGAGGGAGGGAGGGAGGGAGGAAAAGAAAAAAAGAAAAAGAAGAGAAAAGGTCCAAATTGGAAAATATCTAATTTTAGGATGGGAGGGTTATGTCCAATTAATGCCAACTGGTCTATCCAGTGAATGAAACTTGGCACAACTTTTAACTTAAATACTCACAAAGAACAAGAAAAAGAAAAGAAAATTTTAAAAAATCTTTGACATACCTGGCATTTATAGACAGAATCTGGAAGGTGTTATAAAAAATACGAATGATTCTGGTTTAAGTAATGAAACGATGGTCAACAGATACTTTATTTCATAAAAAAAAAAGCCCCTCTCTCTGCCACAGTTACCCTCTTATAACAGAACTGAGGTATGAATAAACCATAACATTTTGCAGCTGTCCTTCCACTGTGGGAAGTCCATTGGCTCTGTGAGGACCAGGTGTGTTCATTTCAGTTCACCATGGCACTGACAATGACAATAATGAGAACAGTGCCTGACATTTTTGTAGTCAAAAGTTTTGTAGTCAAAGATTATTTCAAATGAATGAATTATTGAATGGCTTTGTTTTTAGCATTATTTCTCCAGTTCCAAGTTTCCCCCTCTCTGCCTCCTGTCCACCCATTCTTCTCCAGTCATTTGGATGCTGCAACTGCTGCAAAACAA
Source organism: Phyllostomus discolor (assembly GCF_004126475.2). Classification (NCBI taxonomy): domain Eukaryota; kingdom Metazoa; phylum Chordata; class Mammalia; order Chiroptera; family Phyllostomidae; genus Phyllostomus; species Phyllostomus discolor. Next base: position 51,046,656 of record NC_040907.2, on the reverse strand, counting down.
CATATTTTATTCTGAGAAATGTGGACCTCACAAAGAAATTATGAAGACATATTAGCATAAATTATATAACATATTCTTTTTTTTCACATCACCAGTTCAGTCACAGAGAACCAGGCAAAATGACTGGGAGAATATCCAATTTTAGAATGAGTTTCATCCAGTGAGTGCCAAGGAAATGCATACTCACCTGTCCTCTAGGCAGTGTATTAAATTGTGTTCACTGTGCTGTGTTAAACAAGTTCAACAGCTGCTTCTGGAGGTGGGGTAAGTCCTGATTTGTAGCCGTTGTTGATTTCCATGATGTATTTTAACACCATCTAATTTTATGCAGAGTTATAAAGCTGGCTCCAGCATATCAGTACCTCCAGGTACTTATACCTCAATAACAAACGCTTTTATAAATAAACAATAAATCAATAAAAAATATATAAATAATGCAATAAATGTAAAATAAAATAAAAATGAATAATAGAAACATTCATTCCTCCTATTTGCTAAGTATAGTGCAAGTCCTTTATTTATTGCCTATCTATAAATATATTAGGGTATTCTTTCCTATATTATATTAATTATTAAAAATCCTGTGTCCATGGCAGACTATAATTTTGTCAAAAGCAGAAAAATTAGTTCAGTTATTTATTCACACACATTTATTGTCTGTGAACCACGTGAATTCTCTGCAGGATGCTACAAGAGTAGACTTGCAGAGTGGTACTGAGAAATGATTTATTTAATAAGCTAAATGTCTTCATGATTTTCTGTTAGGTTCTCAATTTCCTTCCTTGCTGATAGGCCCTTCTGTCTCGTGTGTTCTCCTGTGATATCTGTTGTCTGCACAATTCACATGAACTTTAATTTTATAGGTATCTTTACATATTTTTATTATAAACAATCCATATCCAAAATAAAGTAAGCTTTTCCAAGGTAAAGATTGGATTTTAGAATTCATATGAGGGATATTTTTATGACCCAATTGTTCCGTCCCACCTCCTGTGGTTTCCAGCAGACAGGTTGGATTCTCAATAAATATCAGTTACATTTAATGGAATGATTGTATCAAACTCTTAAATAATTCTTCATTTAGGTTTTTGATAAAGTTACAAAATTTATCTGAAAACTAAAGATGTCACTATTTTAAAATATTGACTGAAAGCTATATTTATCTCTTCATTTTGAAAATATATAGCCACAGTATATTAATTTTTGATATACAGTGATAAAGTGAAGATTTCCTGACTAAACATTTGAATTTGGATATAAATTTGATCACATTACCAAATAACGAGAGAAAAAATTACATTAACAAATCATTGAAATAAAGTTGTTAGCCTTTCTGCTGAATATATTTCCATATTAACAGAAAATAGTCATTGAACATTTCCAAGTGGGCTTTGTAGGAAAAATACTACTGATTCTCATAAAGTCTTTAAGGTTAAAATTACATTAGCTCTATTTTATATTACTGAAATTACAAAAGGCTGTTAACCCAAGAATATAAACAAAGAGAAGAATTAGAACTAAAGCATTTTTGACTTCTCATTCAAATATGAGATGCTTTGTAAATACAGTTACTCTTGAAGAGTATATCTCTGCAGTATTTTTTTAATTATGAAAAACTGGGAAATGGAAAGACAAGTATAAATTAACTATGGTAGATAATCTTATTTTCTTTCCTATTCAATGAATATAGAAGTTGACATGATATTAAATTGACAATGACACAGTCCAATAAATATACTCACAAGGGTATCCTATATCCTATTAAGCAAGAACTATAAAACTGCCTTCTCTGAATGTCTTCAATGATTTACTAAATTTCACACTGAATGATATAAGGTGTGACTTTAGGATACTGCACAAGTACAGTATCCAGGTAAAATATTTCACTTTTCTTTCATTTTACAGTTATTTTATGGTAGAATATGTAATTTTTCTCCATAATAAAACAATTTTTCATTTTAGCACACATTGCATTTGTTTTTTAAATAGATGATATGTTTACTTATTTAAAAAGACCACAAGGATATACTGTACAAAGTCTTTTTTACCACTTTTATCAGTTGATTGTTACCCATTTTTCTTCCAGGACACATTAAATGTTATAAATTTCTTATTGATCCTTCCCTATATATGTACAAGCATCTATTCTTTCAAAATAATTGGGAACATACCATTCAGGCCTCTTGCACCTCAATATTTCTTGAAACTTAATAATATATACATTATAAATCATTTCCTATCAATGCATAAAGCTCTTCTTCATGTTTTTTATAACTTTATAATTTTCTACTGATAGTTGTACTTGTAATTCCTTTAAACTGGTGTTCATTGATGGCCTTTGAGGTTGTTTCATTTTTTTCTCACTCATACAAGCAATGCTGAAAGGAATATCTTGGGACATACATCATTTTGTTTCTGTGTGAGAGTATGTGAAAAGCATATTCTTCGGAGTAGACTTGCTGGGAAAAAGAATATATGCATTTGTAGTTTTCATATTTGATATGATAAAAGTTTTCTTCCATAGTGGTTTCACTAATTTATATTCATATCATTGCAGGTAAATAACATTTTTTCTTCCCATCCCCTATCTCAACTACTCTTTTATAGTTCTGTCATTCTCATAAGTGAAAAGAACCATCTTCATTTTTTTAAACTGGTATGACATATATACAGAACATGTACAAAACCACAAATGGATCAGTGAATTTTCCACAAATTGAACAATGCTATGTAACTTGTGCCCAGATGAAGAGAGCACAGGATCCTTCCTTGAGTCCCCATGGAGTCACCAACCCCATCTCAGGAGTACCTTCTATATGACTTCTAACCCCATGGATTAGCTTTACTTGTTTTTGAACTTTATATAAACTAAATCTATATGCTTTATATGTCTGAATTCTTTCTATCAACATTTTTATGTGTGTAATTCATCCATACTTTTATATACAGATACAGTTTACTCATTTCTCTTACTGTATTATATTCCACTGTGTGATTATCATGCGGTTTATATTGTATTGTTAATGTGCATTGGAACATTTCCAGTTCTTGGCTTTTACAAGTAGTAATCATATAAAAATTCTTACATGTGGATTTTGGTGAACATATAGCCACATATGTATTGGGTATATACCTACAAGTAAAACTGTTGCATCATAAAGTGTGTATACATTCATCTTTACCTAAATTCTGCTTCTGTTTTCCATAGTGATCATATAATTCACAGTCCTATCAGTGGTGTGCTGTATATGAATTTGAGTAGGTTCACATCCTTACTAATACTTGAGATTATCTTCTGCACTTTTGCTATTCTAGTGGGTATATCATAGTGAATTTATCTTAATATAAGTGATAGTGAGTTATTAATATTTTAACACTTATTTCTATTTATTTTCCTGGAATCTATTCACTATAGCTTCAAAATTTAGAAAGACTATAACCATTTCTCTCCACCTCTGCTATTACCAGTGAACAGATATTCATTACTTGGATAATCAGAAAGGCCCCCTCATTTGATCTTGCTTCCATTCTTTCTGTCTTACTATCTTATCTCAATATAATAACCAGAATGATTTTGTTCAATAGTGGGTCAGATTATGTCACTACTCTGAACAAACCCTTCAGTGCTTGTTTTACTGAGACTTAAAATTTCCTAAATGACCTGGCTCTCACTTCTTCTTATGATGAGGGAACTCGAGAGTCAAAGACTTCAGCCTTAGTTGATAGACTTAAGTAATTAATGCATGTGGAAGGCTGTTATTCCAGAAACTGGATATCTACAAAATATCCTCAGGGCTAAGCCTCCCACAAGGCCTCCAAGTCACCTTGAATGTCACTTTCTCCATAAAGTTCATTTTGAGAACCCTTACCCATGACTCCACCTCCCTGTATCCATACTCTGCTCTTTTTCTCCCATAGATTCCAATCTTGTAATATACCACACAGTTTAGTCATTTATTATAATTATTTTTTCCCACTGTCAGGATATGATCCATATGACGTCAGTGTCTTTAGTTTGTTTTGTTCATTGATGAATCTCTAGTCTGGGGTCAGTGTTTAGGATATAATAGATATTCCATAAATATGTACTAAATGAATGTAAATAAAATGTGCCCACAAAAGTTTACCCACCTTATGGTGACCTCTTGAGTCCTCTAAAGAACTTTTCTCTAGCATTCTCTTCAAGAGCAGAAAAATAAATATTTTATAATGTGACTAGATAATACTATTTTACTAGTTGTTAATTAGTATTTATCTTTGCTTACAAATTACTGACTGTCTTTTAGAAAATAAACTTTTTTCAAGCTGAAAATAAAAATTTTAACTTACGTAGTTTGGGTTACAAATTCTAGGTTTCATGTCAAACTTAGTAAGATGCTGCTCCTTTAAGATAATACAAAAAATTCTGCCAGTACTTTCATGGTTTGTATTTTTAGGCTTAAATCTTTCATCCATATGAAATTCATTGTATTAGATGTCCTTGTTTTTTAGACATTATTGATTGAGTAATTCATATTCCCTGCACTATTCTGAAATGCCATTGTCATCATTCACCTAATCCCAATATGAATTTGTGTCTGTTTTCCTGACATTCTACTGTTTCATGGGTCATTCTGTTTATTCACCTACCAGAACCACAGCGTTAATTGTAGTTTTATACTATATTTAATATCTTTTAGTTTCCCTGTATTGCTCTCCCTCTCTTAAAAATTTTCCTGAAAAGTTTTGTTCTTTTGTTTTTTGTTTCCTCCTGAATTTAGAATCAGTCCCTAATACCTCCTACAAAAAAATGCTATCAGTATTTTTGTTGTGATTGTATTACTTTTTAATCTCAGAATAAATGTCTTTCAATTTTCATATTCAAGATTATATGCTTTTCTGTTCCTCTAAATCTTTTTCCTCCCTCAGTAACAATTACTTTTTAATACAGATTTTTATAAGTTTCTTTTTGTACTTATTTTATTGGTATTGTACATAGATATATCCTCATTATACCTTTTAAATTCTTTTTTCTGCACATATAAGTCTATTGACCTCTTTATATTAATCTGGTAAACAATTATGTTATTATCTGTAGAAATTTTTCAATTGATCCCTTCTGGCTAAAGAAACATGTGCTTTTACCATCTTCAAGTAAAAATTTTGTTTTATAAGTTAATTTAATTACATTTCTATAGCCTGTGGAGGAGACTGCCTTCTCAGTCACATCTCCCTGGCTGATGCCACTGGGCCCCAGGGGTTATACAAAGAAGCACCTCTTCAGTGTGGGCCCTCGGCCGGATGGCTGAACAATGCGAAGGAGAGCAGGTGCTTCTGTAGAGATGTAGCCATGTTGAGAGGGCCTCGTCAGGAGCAAAAACACAGACAATGTGTCACCATATTTTTAAGCATTACTTTGATATGAGGTAGATTTATTTTTATTTTTAAACAGATTTTATTTACTTTTAGAGATAGGGAAAGGGAGGGAGAAAGAGAGGGAAAGAAACATAAATGTGTGAGAGGCACATTGATTGGTTGCCTCTCATATGCCCCCAAATGGGGACCTGCCCCACAACCCAGGCATGTGCCCTGACTGGGAATTGAACTGGCAACCTTTCAGTTTGCAGGCCAGCACTCAATTCACTGAGCCACACCAGCCAGGGCAAGTAGATTTATTTTAAGAAATCATTAATTTCTCTTGCCTTAAGTAAACATATATAGTAAACACAATGTAAACAGATAAGTATACTATTGGTTTCACATCTTAGTTTACATATATTTCCCATGAAATAAAAATTTTAAATGAAATTATTTACTTATGCATAAATGCACATTTACAGAGATTTAAAAAAAATACTGATTTCCTAGATACAAATATTGCATAGACTCATTTTTGAATTACTTTTTGAATTCACTTCTTATTTATAGATAGATAAAAATGATATATCTCTTCATAAATGAGATCAATTTTAATAATGTGGTATCAATAGGAAACAACTACTTGAAAAAAAGATGGCAGTCCTAAATTACATCAATACAAGTTCACCAATTGGTCTTTCCTTAAAAAACTATAGCGCTTGTTTGCACTAGGATTTTTTTTAGGTTTGTATTTATTTATTTTTACACAGAAGGGGAGGGAGGGAGAAAGAGAGGGAGAAAAACATCACTGTATGGTTGCCTCTCATGTACCCCATACTGGGGACCTGGCCTGCAACTCAGGCATGTGCTCTGACTGGGACTTGGACCAGTGACACTTTGGTTCTCAGGCTGGAGCTCAATCCACTGAGCCAAACCAACCAGGGCTCTCCTGGGGTTGTTTTAAATAAATTTGCTTTGTATATTGACCAATTGGTATTCATGTTTTTTCATTTTCCTCTAAAACCTAACATTTAAGCAAAATTACAGATTACTTTATCCACTTTCATACTTCTAGTTTGTTCTGTTACTTAATTTCTCAAAGTGTCTAGTTAGATATAAAGTATTTAAACCGGTCCTGGCTGGCCTAGCTCAGTGGATTGAGTGCGGGCTGTGAACCAAAGTGTCGCAGGTTCGATTCCCAGTCAGGGTACATGCCTGGGTTGCAGGCCATGACCCCCAGCAACTGCACATTGATGTTTCTCTCTCTCTCTATCTCCCTCCCTTCCATCTCTAAAAATAAAATAAATAAAATCTTTAAAAAAAAGTATTTAAACCATTGCATCTCATCTTGGTGAATTATTATCTGTCAGGTAATAGAGGGTATGTATATACACACAAATTGGTTCTTTTAAAAGATCAGGAAAAACATAAGTTTAAATGTAAAAATCAATAATTTGAGGAATCCAAAGTATTGTTCAATTGTTTTTTCACTTTTAAGACTCTCATTTTCATAAAAAATAGAAAACATACTTTGGTAACAGATTATTAAAATTCACCTTTGTATGAAATAATACATGATAGTATATAAAGAAAAGCACATGTAAAAGACAGCCAATTCCTCTTGCCTCTACCCCCAGAATTTTCAAGTGATTGAATATAATTTATGGGAAATATGATAAATTTTATATCATCTCTCTAAAAAGCATTGTTTTAACTACCTTTAATTAAAGGCCAAATATAATGTGTTATTCTCCAAGATGTAAACACAAAATTCTATGCAAAATGCCTGCTGGATTATCTCCAACAATCTAAATTTACTTACTTAGGTTAAAAACAAGTTTCCTATATTTGTAAACACAGTTTTCACAATCAAAACTGTGATGTTTCTCACATAATGACATCTAAACACATCCCTAACCTTCCAACAATTGTCTCCATGTTGGTTCTTTTAAATTCTTACTGGGTGAAACTCACAACTAAATTCAAAATTTTTCTTTGTGTTCTGACATTTATAAATACAGCAACATGCTGTATTTACCACTCTTCACTCCTTTTTGCTCTCCACATGTTACGGAGTTACCTTTGGTCTTCCATGCCAATTAGCCTATGCCCAGAACCTTTTAATATTATTGTCTTTAACTCTTGCTACCGATAATAGGTTCTGCATTATTTTATTGACCAATTTATCTTGCTGGTTTGATCCTGGTAAAGAAGTCTTCCCATTACAGAACTTGTACTCTCTTCCTACAGATGCTGAAGGAAGGCCCAGAGGAGAAAGCAATTTTGGGCAGCAACTTCTTACATAGCATCCTTCTTATATCCACTTGTTTTCTGAATAAGCACCTATTTATACAGAGGGCAAATAAAGATGAATTCACTATAACCCTTCCCATGGGGGCCAGTTTAGTAAGGAAAACAGTTGTAAATAAATAAGTGCAGCGATTAATAGGTCCAATCAATTAATTAATCCTTTACATGTATTTGATTGAGGACCTATATAAGGCACACACTGCTCTAACCCCCCAAGAGATGATCAAAAATAAAATAAGCATGATCCTCTACCTGTGGAATTTATATTTCTTTGAGGAGCTAGAAATTGAATGTGGTCATTTAAATAGCAAGATGGAAACTACTAATTTATCACCTGTTTCTTTAGTGCTGAGACAATGTTCTCACACTTGGTATTCTGAAGACAAATACGGCCTTAAACAGAAGAATGCTTTGACCTACATTTTATGCATATCAGTCTCCTGCTAATAATGGACTGAAATCACAATGATCATTACTCCCTGGCTGTTCTTTGTGGCAGCTGCATCTGTGAGCTGAGCTGGGTCCCTGGGAGGCCTCCAACTAGAAGGCCGTTTGGAGCTGTCATTTATCTTCATTCTGCAGGGTAGTATTTCATCTCTCCGACATCCCCAATTCTTTGACAAAGCTTTTAGGCACTATGTCGGGGGGGTGTTTCTTATAAATCTCTGGGCATGGGCTATTTTTATAATCAGTAGATAGGATTTGCCAAAGAAAATATAGAGTAATGGTAAAGTTGATTTCTGGAAGGAAAGAAATCCCATGGCTTCCAGCAAAGATGCTTCATGAAAATTCTGTAGATATCTGAAGTGGAAGCAGCCAACCAGATATAAGTAAAACAATTTGACATGCATTACCTCCTTTAGTTTAATACATCACCCCTTTGGGAAAAGGGCAGTTGTTGGATCATGTATAGGCGAGAATGTGAATGGCTCTAGAACCTTGTCAGTAAGGATGCTTTGGATTCCAAAGTGAGAGCTCTTCTACCACAAAAGCAAAGAGGAATGGGAATGTGTCCAGAGAAGAGAGTGTCTGCATTGCATCAGGAGCTATGCTGGTGAATTATGTGTATTATCCCATTTAACTGCATGGAAGAAATAAGAGAGGTTCAAGGGTGACTAAGAAGTTAATTTCACATTTACAGAATAAAAACATAAAAATTCCCCAAATAGTTCCAAGTAGTAGATCCATCTGGTCATGTGTTCATGTCTGTTTGTGGCATTTAGAATCATGCGGTCTGTGACTAAGTCTCAAAATTGTAATATATCTCCTATTGTAGTGATGGCAATGAACAAGATATGAGGGGGAACCCTCCCAAAACAGAATTATCTTCTGGAGGGCAGGCCCCTTGTAGTACAGGCTTCCCTCACTAGGTGAGTGTTCTAGGAATACATTGGTATCAGTGTGCCAGCTGGTGTTGTTGTGAGAGGCTGCATTTGGCTCCAGCAATATTTTTTAAAGTCTTTTTTAGTGCCTTTGCTCATTCCATGATGGGTGATTTACCAGCACACCTGCCCACACCAGGCTGAGTGTTTAGCAATTTTTTACCAAAAATGGCAGAACCCCCATGCCCCACCCTCTCTATTTTCCCAAACTCACCCTGAACAACTTTTTGCTGTCTCTCTGGATGAAAAAAGTCCTCAAAGGGAAACATTTTGCTGATGTGGAAGAGGTGAAACCAAAAATAGCAGAAGCATTAAAAGGCATCAAAATAGACTAGTTCAAAAACTGTTTTGAACAGTGGAAAAAATGTCTCAATAGGTGTATTGCATCAAATGGAAAGTACTTTGAAGGTGACTGAAGTTTAAACATGTAAGAATAAATACACAATTTATATAAATAAATTCTGTTTCTTAGGGGGGGTGTCCCCCTTTGTGTGTGTAGAAGACAGTAGCCTGGCAAGAAGACCCAGGTTCTACCTCCAGCTTCCCTGCACACACACGCACACACAGAGCCAAACATGTAATTCTAAAAACTTAAACTTCCCTGAATTTCAGTTCTTATCTCATAGTGTCATCAATATCGTTATTTTTGCTAGTAATATTGAGTTGGCATTAGAGTAATTATAAGAAGCCTAAAGTCACTGACTCACTGGGTTCACTGACTTCTAAAAATAGTTTAACTGGCAGGGACTAGAGAGAGGTTTGCTTAGGGGTGAAAAACTAATCTGCAGCAAAAAGAAAACACATGTTTATTTTGTTCCAAACCCTGTGTTCCTTTGAAGGCCTACAGGCAACTTCTGATCCTGATGAAGTAATGGTGGCAGGGAAATAATTCCCTGGTGCCAAATTTTGTTGCTGGCTCTGCAATCCATATAATTATATGCACTATTTTCCTCTTTGTTAGCAATAAAGCTAATGACTAGGTTGGCTTATCCATGAGCATTTCGGCAGCATTCTAGGATTGCTGCCCCACTTTACTCCTGCAGAATTCTGTTTAAACAGAACACTAGCTGCGTTAGCAGGATTCACGGATCAAATGTTTGATGGAGCTGATGAAAAGTCTTTCAAATAAATATCATATCAAAACACATTTACTAATTTAGCATAAAACTAGAAGATGTTTCGATTTTATGAAAATTGCTGGTCAGAAGCTCACTCTTGTTTTCCACGCAGAATTTCAAAATTGACATGGATTTTGCTTGTCAGTGACATCCTGCAAAAATGTTTCCCTTTGAGATGAAAAGAGCACTTGGGGTGGTGAGCGGACACAACTGGAGGCCCTTTATGTGGGAGCGCTGTTGGTATTTGAGCCTCAGTACCTATACAACATCGTTTGTTGTTCTTTATCTTGGTACTGTTCCTCCTTTTCCTTCTGTGCCATTTGCTTTAATGGCTATCCATGATGGGAGAACAAGGGGATGTTTTTCAAAAGATGAAGTATACTGGAGGTGTAACATCCTTTCCACAGTAGGGGAATCAAATAAATAAAGTTCTCTTTCTCAATATTGTGCCCAATGGTAGTCCCAGGAATGTTAATTAATTGAGAAATACTGCCAGAAATAGAAGCAGGCATTAGACTTTGAAAATGAACCTGGAGTCACATATGTATTTGTTAATGGGTAAAAGGAGACAAAGGCTTTCAGGAAGGGTTGCTGAGTTTTTATAAGGTGTTTTCAAGACTGTTTGAATGTAAAAAGGTTTCTATCTACTGGTTTTTCTCTGTTCTTGTTCAAAACAGCAGTTTTTGGAATGAATGACACCATCCTAAGATATTACATAATGTGATATCCTAAAAATAAAATGTCTGAACATCAAATTTCCTCAGTGTCCTGAGGGTCCCAAGATGAGTAGGAAAAAAAAGGCTCTGAAATAGGGTAGAGGATTGAGAGCTGCAGAAAGTTAAAGCATATAGAACAGGGCCATGAAAGCTTAGGAAGCACTTTTATCTGCTTATTTCATCTACTTTTTTTCTGCAAGAGGAGTTTCAATTAAGTAATCAATCTACTTCCCCTTTGATCTCTTAATGTAGTTATATATTTTAATTTTAGCTAAAATATTGGTTTTCTTACATTTTTCATTTATCTTATTACAATGTTTGCAAAATCCCAAGGGGTTTGTAGTTCCCCATCCTTTTGAAGAAAGATTCTAAAGCCAGACATTTATTTCTGCCCATTTCTCATTTGTCCCATGAACTGAGGTCACGCAGATTTAAGCTAGGATGTGAGCACATTTGCCTACTTTTCGTTTAACTCCTTTCATTCCATCTGGCTCTTCACTGCCAACTCCAGCCAATTTCCCCTCACACACTTTCCTCAATTCCTTTGCTTATATATAAACTCCAAATATATCAGTGTGAGATCCTGCAATGCTGTACCTCTACTGGATTTGATATATATGAAAAAGAGGAAGTGAATGGATGTAATCTCTCAGGTAGCAAGATCGACTGGTGATCTTTTTCTTTTCTTTAACTCAAGTTAGCTATTTCTTGAAGAGTTCCTTCGAGATACTCTGTATTTCAATAGTAGGCATCTTTGCATTACAAGAATTCTGTTCAGGTTCCAGATAGAGTTTTCCTAATTTTTTTTAAAGATAATTTTTAAAAGATTTTATTTATTTATTTTTATAGAGGGGAAGGGAGGGAGAAAAGAGAGAGAGAAACATCAATGTGTGGTTGCCAAAGCCACATCAATGTGGCCCCCACTGGGAACCTGGCCTGCAACCCAGTCATGTGCCCTGACAGGGAATCGAACCTGTGATGCTTTGGTTCACAGCCAGTGCTCAATCCATTGAGCTACACCAGCCAGAGCCAGTTTTCCTAATTTTTAATTATCCTGTGTTTTTTTCCGATGCTGTGTCCCAGTACCACTAATCCCCGGTGTAAGTGATTCCTGCTATTGACTAGTTATTGATAGGGGAGGAAAGGAAATGAGTAACAGTACATTTTCTCCCATCACTTTCTCTTTTGCTTCCCCCATGTCTTTAGAGATATCCAGTAGTAGACCTGAAGTTTGATGTCATGTTTATAGAGATATCTAAATAAACCTCTCTATTATTTCTCCCACATCTCCTTTTTCATTTCCTATATGGCACTTATCATAATTTACAAAACTTTACTGGAAATGGGATGAAGAGACAATTCTTCCTTTGATAAGAACACCAAATAATAAATGTAGACACTCCCCTCCAGGAAGTAAAGGCAATTTCTCTTCCTTTTGGGATATAGGCTGGACTCAGTGTCTCTTTTCTAATGAAGTGCATGGGAAGACAAAAATAGTAACTTTGCAGGGGAGAAACCTGCCTCTACTTCTCAGCCACGTGATCAAAGTTAACACAACTGGTGATGTCGTGCTAACAGCGTGTACCCACTATTTAATGTGATGACAGTGTACTTGACCTCTATAGTATTCTTCCTCAAATCCCAAAGCCCCAGTCTACCCATGAGAAAAAATATCATACAAACTTAAATTGAGGGACATGCTACCAAACTCCTTACCAGTGTTTTCCAAAATCATCGAGGTCATGAAGAGGAAGAAAACACTGAGGCACTGTCACAGATAGAAGGGGTATAAGAAAAGACAGTAATTAAATGCAATGTGGTACCCTAGATTGGGTTTTGGAAAAGGCAAAAGATATTAGTGGAAAAACTGGTAACATCTGAATAATGTCTCTAGTTTAGTTAATGGTATTTAACACTGTCAATTTCTCACTTTTGATAAATGCATCATGTTTATGTAAGATGTTAACAGACACAACTAGATGAATAGTGTATGGGGATTCTCTATACTATTTCTTCATCTGTTGTATAAATCTGTAATTCAAAATAAAAAGTTAAAAAAGAGAGTAGAAGTATTTATTGGGTCTAGATCTGTTTAATGTCTGCCTCCCCCACGACACTGTAAAGTCCCAGAGGCTGATGAACATGACTATAAACCTCTTCATTCCTGGGGCCTAGAACTGTTAGAGTTCCTGGTAAGATCTCCTGAAATACTTGGTGACTAAATAAATATAACCACATGCTGAGGACTCATTCGATATCTGCTGTTTTCTACTCTAACAGGATTTAGACCCACACTTGAGTAAAACTCAAGACCCATAGGCACCATGTGAAGCCAAACAAAGAAATTTTTCTCATAGGAAAAAATGTGTATCGTTTCTTATAGTTTACATTGGTCATATTACTTTATTTCTACTTCTAAAGCAAATTCCTCTCACATGTTGATGGGGTTCAGGATACATTACCCCAAAATACAGTACCTTGGCCTATTGAATATTTCAGGCTACAGGAATTTGAGAAACAACATGGGCAGGAAGAACTTTCTGATGTTCCCTTGAAGTAGGTCATATTCTTATCTTTGAGGGCGATGGGACACAGACAGAAAAATCTGGAGGAACAGGCCTTGCTAAGTTCCCCCTACTTTACTATGTTTCACTCACCTTTGTCTTATCACAGCTACCAGGACTTCTTACTTTTTATCAAATGTAGCACAAAAACACTCAAATGAAACTGTTTCTTCAGAGCTTCATTTCCTTATGCAGGCTCTGGTGTCACATATAACTTACATTAAATGAATGTGTATGTTTTTCTCTTGTTAATGTCTTTTGTTATAAGAATCCCAGTTGAGAACTTAAAGACAAAGGAAAAAGATATTTCTCCTCTCCTACATTGTCTTAATCTAGTTACTAAAAGCAAAATCTGTTAGAGTTCCTGGTAAGATGCTTGGAGCCTCAGAATTTTAGAGCTAGAAATGCTCTGAAATATTCTTATTTTAAAACACAACCATCAGTGAAATTCATATGAGATAATAGTTGTTCCAATTTTCTTGAAGGTCCTCCCATGGGGCTTCCCCTTGTACTCTCCTTCAACCACAGGGCCGTCCCTTCATTTCACTGACAAGAACACTACAGCCCTGAGCGGTGAGATGATTTGGCCAGATGTCTAGAGCAAGAGCAGAGCGGGCTTTTTGAACACCTTTGACAATCTGATATGGAGTCCCTCTCAGATACTACAGTTATGTCTAGTGCTATGTCAGGACTGAGGTAATGCAGTGTAACAGAAATACCCTTAAGAGTGTCTAGAGTGCCCAAAACCACAAGTCTGGACACTTGGGTAAGGACTCCATCTGAACACCAACATGAGTGGGACCTCCACTCCTGGTGGACCGTAAGACCTCCGAGTGCCGACCACCCAATGCTCAAGCTAGGCTGTGCCAAGGGTATCATTCAGATCCCTGCTGGACTTCCACTCTACTACTCATGTGCTGTTTCTGTGGCCATCTAACTTGAGACTGAGGCCTGCCTCTGCACCTGCAGATATGGCCAGTGACTGGGACTTGGCCCTATGCTCCCTCTGCTCATTTCTATTGTGCAAGCTCCCCCTCTGTGTGTGTAGCCTACGTGTAACTCTATTGGCTTTTGGCAGACAAACCTGGCATTGTGGAAAGACACAAATGTGTATGAGTGACTCCTTCCAGGGATGCTCCCTGGCTTACAACACCAGATATCATAGAATTTTTCACAAGGTCAGAAAAGCCAAACTTTCTTGAGAATCTTTCCTAATGAGTTTGGGATATGTTGCTTTAGATGCAGATAATGCTTTTTTTCCCATCACATTGAAATTCTGATTTACTCTTCCTAAAATCAAAGACTTTTTTGGACTGGGTAAGATAAGAAAAATAGTACACTCTAGCTTTTCATTTTTCTCATAGTTTTCTTGTTTGTTTAATGAAATTTTTTATTCTCAGAGCCCAGTATGTCTATGAACAGTGTGAAATCATGTTCTCTCATTTGAACTTTGTAAATTATATTTCTAAAACCCTAGTTTCCATGATAATTGTCATATTCTGTGAAGACAAATGACTTTCTCCAAAGCTAGATCTACCCTGAGCATAATAAAGTGAAATCTTGAGAATGACATTCATATGAAGATTTGTGAGTCTCTCTTAAACTAGACATACCCAGTAAATAATGAAATGTAATGTCAAAAATAAAACAATTAATTTAGAGCCTGTGCTCAGCCTTATCCAGATAATTGAGAAAAAAAAAGAAATCATGTCAGGACATAAATCATACAAACTGAAAGTAACACAATATGATATGGAAGAAAAAGCACTTGAGTGGGGGCATCAGGAAATCTGGGCTGTACTTCTGATTGGGTGATAAATTCTACATATTAATTTTGTAATTTCTAAGGATCAAAAGGGTGAATGAGAAGACATAGATCTCTTTTCAAAGTTGGGGTCTGGATATGAATTTATAACAACATAAATTTCCTGCTGGGACAGGAAAGCAGAGCGGCTTTTGGGAGGCCTTTCTCTGTTCTTTCAGGAACACAGGCCATGCTTCATACATGTTTGAAGAGTTCTGACACTTGATTTTTACCTTCATACATTTCTCATTCCATTGCATCCTCCCTATACTAATGAGACTTCAGTTAAGTTCTTTAATGCTAATGATGTCTAAAAACTGAAGGCCAAGTAATGAGTAGATCAATAGCTTCCATTAAAGTCTCTTTGTAGAGCTGCTTCTAATTTTATCTCCTATGATGTGACCTTTAATTTGCATAAGAGAGATACTACTTAAACATACAGACAGGATTGATTGACTGAGCCTGCCAAAGGTGGAGGAGAAACTGCTAATTTAAAACACATCCAAAAGATGGTGAAAACGATTAAGATCGGTGCTATAAATACTCTCACAATCCTTATTTCTGCTGGTTGCTAAAATTAACCCCTTCAGTGTATTTTCTTTCAGTCAGGGATTAAATACCACTTGAATAAGTCTAGGTCAAGGGGCAGTGAACAAGGTCCTGAAGGCAAAGGAAATGTCTTCCCCTAAGACACTTAGCTACCTAGCGTCAGAAGTTTTACAGGCTGCTTTGTACCATCAGCACTGGGGCAGAATGGGCTGAATCAATCTCTCCCCCGACTCACTTACTTTTGTTCCCTTGTTCTTGTATCACTCTTCTGAGGTTTTCTTTATTGGCCAGAGACACATTTCCTCTTTTCTCTTGGAACCTTTCTTTTCAGATAACTCTCCCAACCTACATCTCTCTTCATGGAATAGCTGGGCAGCTTTGTTATTGATACAGCCAGGAAATCCTAGAGGCATTTTCCTCCTATCTCAATTGTTCCTGTTCAATTTCTTTTTCTCAGTTGTTTCTATTACCATCATTGAATGAGTGTCCAAGGCTTAGAGAGAGTACATCTGAGGGTAGAGAGGCACTAAATTGATATTTAAAATAATATCTAATACATACTGGCTGCTTACTCTGTGTCTAGCATTGGGTCAAGTATTTACATAAGTCATGTGACTTCATTCTCACAACACCTTTACTAAGTAAACACCCAGATAAGGACACTAAGGCTTAAAACAGTTTAAGCAGAAATAGCAGTAACACAGGGACTTAGGTGTTTATAAAAATCACTGAAGAATAGGAGGGATAGATTCTAGACTGGGCTTCCAGGAACAAGTCCAACAAACACGCAGGACAAACAGGACAGGACTGAACTCCTAGGGGAAAGGTGGGGGATCAGGAAGTCTCTGCTGAGGTACTGAATGCAAGAACACCCAACAGCAGGAGCAAACTATGGAACTAGAAGAAAGGACACAGAATCGTTTGAAGCCATCATGATTCCCTTTTGATATTTAGAAAGCTAGAACTAGTACACTGCTGCAGAAAAAGCCCTCATTTCCATAATATTTTTAGCTAGCAAAAACCAAACGAACCAAAAAAAAAAACCCCCTAAGTATAATAAGAATATAATTTGCATGACCTCTCCTCTACCTTTCAAAAATCAGTGAGTGCATCTAATTGGTGAGTCTAACTGATGCCAGATCCTGGCTGCAAGGAAATCTGAGAAATGTAGTTTTCAACTTTCCAGCCTTTGCAGTAAAGAAATGCATCCTAGAAGGAGGTGGGATCAAATCAATTACATTCAACACTAATAATAAATGACTGTGACATAACACAGAACTAGGAATCAATGCAGCTGAGAGTACAACTCAGCCTGACTTGCCTGCAAAGCCTGACACATAACTATTATGTGGTATTGCCTCTGTAGATGTTCTGTATTTCCAAAAGCAGCTTTTTGAGGGAATATTAATTTA
The DNA here is from genome assembly GCF_004126475.2 of Phyllostomus discolor. Lineage (NCBI taxonomy): Eukaryota > Metazoa > Chordata > Mammalia > Chiroptera > Phyllostomidae > Phyllostomus > Phyllostomus discolor. The sequence continues at coordinate 51,029,464 of NC_040907.2, read as the reverse complement.
TATTTTTAACAGGAAAAATCTTCCCAAAAGGAAAGGACTAGAAAATAGGAAAAACCAGTAGACATTGTCTTTTCTTTCTTCAAAGTTATTAGATTATCAGTAATTAGTACACTATATACATTGTTTGATATGGATAAAAACATGGGTTGCTAACACTTTATGTAAATTATGCCAAGCCAAAGAATGTGGTTCCTTTGAAATATTTTGTGTTCAGATCTCATTATACTGAGATATGGAGGGAGGCTGTTCCTGGATATTATTGTTATAACTTTATAGCTTTTGTAACCTATAATTTAAATGCGTAAACATTTATTTCAGGAATTTCTAGCAGATTCCCTAAGTATTTTCAAAGTTTTGGGGTAGTCAGCCGCAACTGTCCAAATGTATTTGACTTCAGTACTCACGCTGTCTAGGGAAGGGCTGGGTGACACCCGCCCTCGGCCGAAGGAAATGTAGGGAACACCGAGCTGCTGACAGCAGGAGGCCTCTCCCCTCTGCCCTATGAACTGGAAGTGGAGTGCCAAACCCCACTAATGCGATCCAACCTGCGTTATGTTCTTTAAGGTAATTATATTCCGTATGCTTTTATGTATCTTTAAGATTCTCTAAGCAATTTTCTGAGACTGAGAATTTTTCCTTAGCCTTTAGAAAGTGTTGTTATTGTCATTACAGCTTCAGCAACTTTCCTCTTCCATTGATATATCTAGTAAATCTTTGATAACTCCGAAATTTGGGTGTTCCCAAGAATAGGATATATTGCTGCTGGTCAGTATAGCTGATTTCTCTAGCCTTTACTTAATGTGTGAATTTCACTATGTCCATCCACTTTTCTCAGTCTCATTCATCCTCAGAAAAATAGAAGACACATCAGTTGATAATATTTGAGTGGAATCAATATTCAAAAGGCTTTCAGAATTCCTGTTTTACATGTCTACCTGATTACCTGATTATTTTAATGAAATGATAAACTAGATGAAAAAGTCTTTTTACATAGTTTCCTATCAGATGGATAAGAATACAGTGTTGATGCATTACTTGTTATATACACTGTCTTATTTTCCTGGGTTTGCTCTTTGCCAAAATGTTTCATATTATGTTGCAAGGAAGCTACCAGTTCCAGTAAGACAAGTAGCTTGAGTTTGCAGAAGAAACCAAAAAAGACAATTTAGCAGCAGAAGCTAGTTAATTTACTTGAAGAAAATGCAATTTATATGTATTTGTGAAAACCATGGTATTAGGAAAAAAAAGAAAAATCCCTAGTGGCCACTTCTTGTTGGTTTTCATAATTGCAGTGACAGGATAATAAATGGGCTGCTAGAGGGTATGTAAACAAACCCTTTTGACAAACAGTCTCATAAAGTAGGTCCATTATTGAATAATGATCTTTAAGCTCCTACTGTGTGTAAGAAGGATGTACCATGGTCTGGGGCCTTATTGTCTCTTTTACTCTGGCATGCATTTGTTGAAGTTATGCAAGCAAAATCTTACTATCAATCTTATACAAAGAGGACCTGATGCCTTAGTTTTGGTTTGGGTGTCCCACAACCTTTACTGTTCAGGTAGGTGCATAGCCAAGGGAAAAGATAACAGAGAGAGGACGCTAACAGCAGAAAACTTCTAAGACTTAGCTTAGTAATTATGTAAGTTCATTCAGTCCTGTTTGAACTTTTCGGCTAAATTGGAGTACTTAATAAACTGTTCATAATAAATATGAACTTCTGAAACATATGAACTCTCAAATTTAGAGGGTCTGTACAGATCTCTCTCTCTCTTTTTTTAAATCTCCTTTTGGGGTAAAGCCAAACTTTTCTGTGAATCTTTCAGTTCACTTGCAGCTATCTGCCTTGTTCTTATGGCCCTGAGTAGAATGCGGTTCTGACAAAATAGTAACTTCTTTGGTTGACAAAGCTGAATGGGCTGATCCATTGGCAAGGCACATTTTTCTTTCTCCCTCCCACTCTGTCTTTGTTCTTTCCTCTAAAAGCTGCATAAGAGGGTGATTTTTCCAGACCAAGGAGTATTATTGCTTGGTCAACTGTATTTCTTCCCTTGTATCTCCCACCAGATTTTAGCCTCTGAAGCATGGAGCAGACACATTGTCTTAATGACCTTTTTCTTTTCCTAGAGCTATACTTTCTTTATGTACTTACCTATAAAACTATGATAATCAATCACCTTTATCTAATCAATTTTTAGGTACAATATTTTTGTTGTTGTAGCCCCTCCCCCAAGTAACTTAAGGAAGTATGACTTTTGCTCTCCTCAAATTTCTTCCCCAAACAGCCACTACTACAAAAATAAATATATACATACATACAATCCTTGGCATTTTTATATTTTCATTATTATTTCATCATTTTTATATTATTTTATTTTTCTTGGTATTTTCCCAATTGTAATCACATTTGTTTGTGTCTGTTTTACCCACCAGATTAAGTTCAATGAGAGAGAAACCATATTTGTTCTGTCACCACTCTATAACCAACAATGCGTTAGATGATTTTGTATAGATTATATCACTTAAACATCAAAAGCAGCCTGTGATTAGGAGCTACCAGCTTCCAATTACAGATAAGAAAACTAAGCCTTCAAGATGTTAAGTATAGCCTATTAAAAGTTACATACTGAGTGTCAAGAAATGATTGGTACTCAGAAATCTGTGGCTCTCACACAAAATGCATGTTCCACAGCATCTTGCCGCTGTTGGAGTTCTAACAGGGATAGACAACCATGCTCAGCGTGAAATGCAGGACTCTAGTTCACCCATAATTCTGATTCTACCTTGTTGTATTGTAACTGACAAAACTTGTTTTGATCAAACATCAACAAAGATTAATAGCTTTTATCCCCAGATATGACCCAAGCATGCTAAGGTATTCAGATGAAAGGTATTACATAAATAAGCCACATTATTTTGATCTAACATGATTAAGTGGAAAAAGAACTGTGATAGATGATGACATAAGTTCTGAATTGTTGCTTTCTTCTTGCTCTGTTATACTCATTTTACCTACTTAGTTTTTTAAATTAATTGTGCATTTTTAACTGTGATAGCATGTGACTTTATTCTCTCCAGAGAACATTTGTTTTTGTATTATCATTTATACATACTCACACTTATCATTGTAATGCCTAATATAATAACATTAGTAACTTTCATTCATTGAGCATTTACAATGTGCCATCATTCAATTTGTATCTTCAGTTAAAGATATTAATGATTTTAAAAACTTTATGGAATATATGCTAGCATTATGCTCATTTTTCAGATGAGAAGACTAAGGCTTATAGAATTTTCCTCATATTCAAGACTCAGCTCAAATGATACCTAATTGAAGAGCTTTTCTAATCACTCTGTATTAAGTTCAATCCCAATTTCCCATATCCCAACGTCTCACATTCTATCTTTTTACACTGCTGTTTTGTTATTATGTAACTAACCACTGTGTGAAATGACATCTTTATATGTTTGCTTTTTGTTGTTGTTCCATCTCTTTCAACTACAAATGAAGATCCACAACCATCGTATCTCTAATGTCTGAAACAGTACACCCACAGAGAACACTGGATACATGTTATTAAATGAATACCTTAATGAAACAAATGACTTGGGGACAATATTTGGAGCTGAGAAGAGAACTCAAGTCATTCTTCTAATTTAGTTCTCTTTGCACCATATTATGCAAGATTATACAAGAAAACTGAATTTGTGCATTTTTGGAGTTTAGGATTTGAAATGTTGAGATTTTTTTCTTCTTCTTTTTTTTTTATACCTACATAGTTTCTGTTAAATTATAGTGGGTTAAGAAGATTAGGAGGGGTAGTTTTTAATCTGCTAAGAGTACTCAGAAGCACAGTATGCAGGTTGGTGCTCTTGCCTACAAACCAGTCTCCTTTGTGAGAGGGGGCATCTTCATTGGACAATAAGCTACCGTCATAAAGTTCAAATTACTGTACTCTCAAAAATATATTTATTGTAATTTCTTTCAAAATTGCCTAAAATTCACACTTTTACTCTCCTGTCTCTGATTAGTTGGGAATAATAAAACCTCAGTCTGCGCCTGCATTGACCTCTTTGATATGGCTCACCCTCTTTGAGTGTGAAAATTGATCTTTGATGAAACCCTCTCAGCTCGTTTTGCTACAAATTAAAAGAACTTAAGGAATGAGAGCTCAAGAATTGAATTTGAATTAGAATGACTTTTAAAAGTACAAGTCAATTAGCTAAGAAGACTACAGAGGTAAAATCATTTCATTCATGACCTTGCCTGGTGGGGTACTAATGGTTCCATCAGTTAGCTTGGCTGTTTCGTTTTTTCCAGCACCCTGTACCTCAAGGGCTGAGGCTGGGGACTGAATTGCAGCTGGAATTTGTGCAGCTCCTCTGCAGACATTCTTAGTGAAGTATATTAGCAGTTGATGCCAAAGGAGGGCAATGGGCTTTAGAAACTCCAGTTTGAAAACACTGTATTTGTAAAACATCTGCCACATGAGCTGCTTTGGCTTCAACCAGTACTTATTTTATTTTAAAATTCTTGTGGGATGAAAGTAGGAGTCATGAATTCATTTATTCATTTGGTCAGAAGAAAAAATAAGTTATGGCAGAAATTCTCAGTGAGTGAATATTATAATATGATCTTAAGGTTGTCGTGTGGTTACGTGACTTTTCCTAAATAAGATTACAACAAAGTGACAGTGACCAGAGGGGAGGAGGGAGGAGAGTAATGGGGGCAAGAAGGGGAGGGGTCATGTCAAGGAACACATATAAAGGACCAATGGACAGGGACAACAGTGTGGGGATTGAATGTGGGAGAGAGGGGTGGGCAGGGCAAGGGAGAGCATCCGGGAAAAAATGGGGACAAATGTAACTGAACAGCAAAAAAAGAATTGAAAATAAATAAAAAATACATAGAGAATTCCACATGTAGTACCAAATTTGGCAAACCTTCCCTCATGAGCAATAATGAAGTGTGTGTACTCAGAATCACAGTTTTAGGAAGAATGCAATATGTTGGGTGCCTAATCCAGGGTCTGGCATTAGCCTGCATGATCTCAGAGCTAAACTGAACCTAGAGATGGGGATATTTCTCCAAGGGTGGTATGAGGCAACATAACCATGACCATGAACCAGAGCTGCTGTTAAGAAGAGCTGATTCATAGAGTCAAATTCATTCAACGAATGTTAAAGAAAAAAATCATCCTTATTAAATACCCCTGTTAAGGATGGTAATGAAGACTTCATTCAAGAGACTATTGCAAAGGGGTTTTACAGAGGAGAGAGACTGTTCTCAACTCTAAATATGAGGAAAAGTGTGAATTTATAACCATGGGGAAGAGTAAGGGTCTAAGCATAGAAAATTACTAGAAGGAGCTATCAGGAGTAAGGGGATTCTGGTTAAAACAGACTGGGGGGTATTCTTGCTGATGGCAGGCCAGGGTGATCAGATATCACCTGAGGGATAGTGGGAAATAAGGAATTTAATCAGATGTTACAGATGATCAGATATGTAGGGTGAGGGATTCTCACTAAACTGATTTAGCAAAATTCTTTCTCTTCCAGACCAGGCTCAAGGACAGGGTCAAGTCAAGCTCAGATGAGCTTGACTGAAGTCTGGTTAAGAGGACAGTCTTTGTGAAGGGCAAGATTACAGTTATGCAAAAAACAGGAAGAAAATGCTTTACAAAACTGAAAGTCTGTATCCAGTGGACCGTAGATTCAGAAGAGAGGAGTGAATGAGGACAAGACCCTGGCAACTTCCAGGACCGGGGCAGAGTTCCCTGTGTATGTGATGTCTATGATCTCTCATGAGGGTGAAAATGAGGGCCACTTGGATGAAGAGAATAGGACTAAGCATACTGATGATTTACTCTTAAAATGAAGGTTCTGTGAAGGTAAGCAAAAATGAAAAGATTAAATGAAAACTGTGTTTTTCTCAAATGTGAGACTTTGGGCATCCTATCAGCTATTATTGGCCCTATCTATTTTAGTCAATTTTTAAAGCTACTATAGGTGTCATTTGTGAATACTCCAGAATAATTCCTGTAGCCTGTTCTGTTTCTGAAGATTACAAGGGTGACCATAACTGTCCTACTGTTAGCTAAATTCATGCATTTTTATAAAAGTTTCATAGACTGCTTCTCCTATGATCCTTGCAGTAGTCATGCACGATGTGTGTGTGTAGGCACTTGTGTTTATATTAATGTCCTTTCCTCCAGATTGAAAAAAACAAAACACAGAGAGGTTAATAGGCATGGCCAAGGTCACACAGTTTCAAAATAGCTGAGCTGGGACTTGAACCTTATGGTTCCTAATCCAAGTCTGGGATTTAACATAATATTTATATTGGAACATTATCCATATAAGGAAGATGTCATTTATTATTCTTTTCATGTGTTAGAATTATGTCACTAAAAATAGATGGGGAAGGCTTTAATAATTTTCCTACCTTCTTATTCAAAAGATAATAGACATGCTTGTTTGTTTGATGCTTGTTAACCCAAATATGCCTCTTTTAGAGTCTGTGTAGCTCCCGAATGCTGGAGATACAATTGTATCTCTTTTGAAAAGCATTTTCATCTAGGCTTAGTACCCATGAAACAACTTAAGATTGGTTTTGGTTAGTTTAGGTAGCTGGAGCCCAGGCTAAAGAAGCCATGGTCAAAGACAAAGCCTTTGCAAGGATCAGTGGACTTTCCCTGCTCTAGGGTAAAGCACTGTGTCCTTGCTCTCGCACTGGAAAACTTTTTGGATCGTTTATTTATATACAGTCTCCTTCATGCTGAGCACTGTGCTAGTAACAGGGGATTCTAAGAAAAACAATCATTTCTTGTCCTTAAAAAGCTTAGCATCTGCTGTTCAGTGGTGTGGAACTATGTGCAATATCATGAAACTAAACAGAAGTCTGAAGTGAATGGTAAGTAGGGCAGCAGGAATAGGGAAACAGCACAAGACGTTGGTTAGCACACAGGCTCTGGAGGTGGGATGCCAACGTGCAAATGCCACATCTTCAACTTATAGGCTGTGTAATTTTGGGCAAGATATTCAACCTCTCTTTGCATGTTTCCTCATCTATAAAATGAACGTGAATGTACCTCACAGGACTAGTTTGAGGATTAAATCACTTAATATTTGTAAAATGCTTGGCATATAGTAAGTATTAAAGACAGCTTTGTTAAAAAAAATAAAAATAGGAACAGGAAAGGCAGGAAATAAGATTGTACAGGCAATAAAAATGAACATTTGTTGAGTGTTTATGAACATCAGGCACTATATGGCACTTGACTTTTAATTGTCACAGTCCGGTGAGTCAGGAGGTGTGTGATGTTCTCAATGCAGAGCCTCTCATCCTCAGTGCTACTGACACTTGAGAATGACAATTTGGGTGGTGGGCTGTTCTGTGGTGTATGGTGTTTAGCAGTATCCTTGCTTCTACATACTAGATACCAACAGCACCTCTCCCCTCAGTTGTAAAAATCAAAAAAGCCTCCAGAGGTTAAGAAATGCATCCTGGGATGCATAATCACCCCTATTGGGACTGCTAAAGTCAGGAAGATATGACTGGAAAATGAAACAATTTTTCCAAGGTCACACCACAAATGATGGCAGAACAGCAATGGGAAATTGATCTGTATGATCCTTTTAAAGACAAGGATATAACAGAATGAATAAGCTTTAATAAATTTTCTAGTTCAGACTGTAACCGAACACAGGTCCGGCTGCCTGCTGCTATGAACACCAATACTTGAGAGGCAGGTGCTGCTGTAAAAGAAAGTGGTTTATGAGGTGCCAGCCACCTGGAAGATGGGGGGCTCACATCTCAAAGCCCATCTCCACTTTTCAGTGGGGAACAGAACAAAAAGATCAAGGGAGGGGGTGGCAAAGTTCTCTTTGTGCAGATGAGCACACTCCATTCCAATAAGGCAAATGATGCTCCAGTGTGCATCACCCTGGTTTAGTCATCATGGCTTCATGTCATCCTGGCTCCATGGCTGAAGGTCAGCAAATCTCCTGGAGCTGGGTTGCCTGAAGGTTAGGTCTTTATCTTTTGAAGTTAGGTCCTAGGATTCTTATACAAACATGCTGTTCATCTACAACTTACATATCAGTCAGAGTCAGCACTTACAGAAATAGTGTCAAAAAAATGGTAGAGTAAGTTACAATTTCTCACCGTTGATATTTTCCACTGTTACAAGACTGTGAAAACCACGCTATAGTGATTGGCTTGACTATTCATTTGACTATGAAATAAACTTGATCAGATGTGTGTCTATTACACATCATGGCATGTTGACTGAGGGGAGGAGGAGCTAGAATGTGAGATGTTATAAAGTCATCCAGATGAAGCATGATAAGGATGTGAACTGAAACTAAATAAAACAAAATAAACAATAAATAAAACTATTGCAGAGTTCAATTTGTCGATTCTTTATTACCTTATTCAGCCTATTCAAGTGCCTTTCTGACTTGACTTTGGTGGCCTCATTGCAAGATAAAGAAACTGTTATTTAACTCCCCTTTGTAAAGAAAGTAGCTCAGGTCTTCATAGATTAATTACAAATGTACAGGGTCATAAAGATGGTCAGGACTCAATCCTTCAATTCAATCCCTGAAATGCCCTCTCTCCTCACACTTCCTTCTAATCTAAATGATCTAATCTCTCACTACTGACTGCAAGAGAATGCATATGTACAAAGCTAATCAATACTAGTTTAATGTATCTGCATCTGTCTACTCTACTTAATGAAATGGCTCTACCCTGAATAGCCTTTCCAGTAGGGAAGGTTCTGATCCTCTGAGCTATATGTCTGGTATTATTCCCTTCTTCCTTTTTTCATTTACCTCCCTGCCCACTCTACCTCTCTCATCATCTCTTCCTCTCTCCATTTAGTGTGACACAGATTATACAAAGCACACTGAATTTAATAAGCATAATAACAGGATCAATGAAAACAGCTATCATTTATGGAATATTTGCTATTTTGCCTGACACAATTTTAAGCTCATTGCATCTAGTAACTCATTTAATACTCACCACAACCTTCTGAGGAGTATATCATTCTTATCCTTATCACACACATGAAAAGCCAGACATTACTTACTTCCCAGCGTTATCAGAATCAAATAAGCTAATGGATGCACTAGCAAAATGCAAAACACAGCAGATTTGAGCTCTTGTTATTAATTCATTTTTCTGACTTCATTATCCAACAAAGTAAAATCTGACAGCTCTAATCTAGACCCTTAAAACCTACAAATAATTATTGGAATGGAGAGCAGATGCTTGCTATTTAACAAGGCTTGTTCTAACAAATAAAGGCTCTGTGGTTCCTGTTTACTTCGTTAAATATGAATTTCTGTTCACTTTAAATCAGGTCAGGCATAATTAGAATTAAGGACTAACTGGACTTGAAAAATGAACTTAAGTGTCCTCTGTTTGGTCAATATATCTGTAATAAATGAATTAATCTGAATGAAATGCACTGAACTTATGTATTTGATTTCTGTACTCCACTCAAAAGAATGAGGAATGGAATTTGTGAGACATAAACTTTCCACAAGAGGCTAATTTTGTCCTCCCACTAGACCTCATCACAGCCATTATGGCTAAGCACAGAAATCAGGCTAAGAGCAACATACCATGACCTTGTTAAAATCTGATCTTTCCTGAAATGTCTCTATTTCACTCCCTATCCACGCCATATCTTGTCTCACATATGTCACTACTATTATAAGCATTATCTCTAAATTTAGCAATATCCTTTCCACATCCAAGTTGGAATGTTTGTAAAAGCGGTTCACTCAGGACTGCCACAGAACTTCTGGAGGTCAGATCCAGTGTTCTCACCTCTCTTCATCCTGTCGACAATTTCTTGTTTCACTTTTCCCTTCTGTACTCCTAAAATTCTGTTTCCTCAGAATATTCAGTTTTGATTGTTCATAGCCATGTTTCTCTTCTCTTTTCTCCCCTCTCCTTTATTTTTCCATCCTCCCCTCTTCCTCCTCTTACTCTGTCTTTGCCTCTTTTTTTATTCTTTCCCATGGACTCAAGTGTTATATCTGTCTAGATAATGCTCAGACTCAAATGCCATATCTGTCTTTAGATATGTTCTAATACTCCTCAAAACAATGGATGTCTCCCTCTCTGGGCTAAACTATACTTTGATTCCTCTGGTTGCAGTTACAAAGGTATTTTAGGACATCAGTAGACCAAACGCAGCAAAATGGTTTTTTCTTTCTCATAATGCTCCATGAAACAAATTCCAAGAAATACTGCATTCAGGTCTTTGTCAAAGGTGGGATTTGTCAATGTTCTAAGATGTCCTGGCAGGGCTCTACATAGTGAAAAGAGTGTGTATAGAAGGATCCTTGCTAGCTTTCTACCTTTCTAGAAAGGGCAATCACTTACTTATGAACAATAACAAGTAGGGACCATTTTTCATTCCATACACTTTCCTTGAAAAGGAAATATTGCAATATGATGGTGTGATGAAAACGATTCTTCCGGGATTGCTCTTTACCACTCTGATATTGGAGCTCCAGATATATTTATACTCTGCTAGGCAACCCCAAAGGGATGGCAGGCAGAATTCTTAACCAAGTTATGTACAAAATTAAATTTACTAATTTAATCTTAAAATATACTCAATAACCATATTTCCAGTCTCAAATTATATTGTCAAGATCAATTTAACCCCTCACACTATCAATTTAATCCCTCGAACTAGAAACCTGAGTTCATCTTTGCTTCTCTTTCTTTTTTACCCCATATACGCAATCAAAATCTTATTGTCATGCAGTCTTTATCGAACCACTGAGTGCATAGAAGTTACAAAGTCATCCCCCTTTCCCATCCTCATTGCCACTGCCTAGTTACCTCTACCATAAGCTATTGTGATACTCAGCCCACTGGCAGTCTGGTATTCAGTTCCTTAGTTTTCCAAGTTTATCTTTTATTCCTTTCCTTTCTCCATCTCTAGCATTAGCTTTTCCTATTGTCTTCTTTAAATATTTACTGAATTTTTCTCTTTTCTAGACCTTTCCATATGCTGTTCTTCCTTCTTCCCAATTCTACTCATGTGTCATGCCTTAATATGGATGTCACTTTTTTTCCTAATTGTCTTTTATTAAGCACCCTCTCCTGAAAAATCAAAAATGAAATAAATCTTAACATCCTGATAAGTTAGGTGAAAAAAAATCTCCATAATGTGTTCCAAAGGGCTTTCTCTTTTCTCACCATCACATTTCTCATCTCTTACAACACACTCATTGCTTGCTGACATCTGTGTATATGTCACATTAGCTGGTGAGGTTTATGAGGATAAAAATAATTTCTTTCTTATGCATATACAGTCACACAGTAGTTAGCATAGAAAAACGTTCAGTAATATTTGTTGAATAAACTGATAAATGTCACTTTTCCTCATTTATTATTTTATATTTTAATTTATTCATTCAGCAAACACATATTATGTACTATCATTTAAGACACTGTGATAGGTACTGGGTGCTAAGTGTCTTGCTGTTTTTTTACTGAATTTCATTTAACCTTCATCTAAAAAGTCAGTCTTTCCACAAATTAATTCCTACTTGTCTTTCTCAGCATCATTCACTCCCTGTTGCATAAGCACCTGTCCATAAACCCAGCTGTACTGCTCACAATGCATGCTGATCCGCCTGTCCGCTACCTAAACATTCATCGATGTTCATAGCTCCGTGATTTTGACCCTTGTCCTTGTTCAACATTAAGTACAAACTAATAAACTACAGTATTTTGTAATCTGTATAAAATGCAATAATTTTGTATTCATTAATTTAATAAACACTTACAGTTTGTTAACTGGATATGTGTTATTTACTGTGTGCAGTGCTGTGGGTATGTGAGTCAACATATCACAGCGTGTCCTCTTTTGAAATATGTTCTCATAATTCTAACTCTTACCCAAACATCATGGTTCTCATCTAACCTCCCTGAAATCTTTCTGATAACCTGGTCATGTTTAACTCTCCTTCTTTTCCTGCTCTCTGATATTTTAAAATCTATTTACCACTTATTTCTTTCTGCTTTGTACCTGTAGTCATTTGTTAATCCAGGTCTATCTCTGCTATACCTTTGGAAAGACAGGACATGTATCTTATTCATTTCCTGATGATCACAGTACTGGGTTCATATAGGCTTGAAATAAAAGCTAAATAAACACAGTCCATGACAGTTAGAATTACCAAAAATAGCAATTGTCCACCACAGAGAAAATTTGCCTGAGAATTTCCTTTAGAATGAAACACAGCAAAATGTTTGCTATATCCTGTCTATCCTGTACCAGTGTGAATTCCACTCTGTCTTGTTCTTATGAGCACATAGCACAATGCCTGAATATGTTAGGTACTCAATAAAAAGTTCTTTCATGAAGAAATAAACCAACTAAGTAATCTTCTGTTTGTTATGTGACTGAAAAAATGTGTCAACTCTTCCAGCTTCAGTTTCCTCATTTATAAAACAGTATAACAAGTTTTAACTACAGGTTCTTTGTGAGTCTCAGGCAGCTTAGTCTTGTTGAATATTGAGTTATTATCATTTGCTGAATTTAAAGTCATGTCTCAAGAGTCATAACCACAACTAAGGTCAGCATGATACGTGTTCATTGAGACAATTTAAGTGAGCACACTGTCCATCTTCTACAATCCCTCTTCATTTTCTCTGCTCAAAAAATAAATACAGAAAATTAGAAGTAGATTATGTTTCATGTTCTCTGTTCCACTTTCTGAAATTCCTAAATATGGGTCTTTTGGACAAGGAAGTTGCAATGTATTTCATAAATATTCAATCTTAGGATTGGCTGGGACCATTGTAATCATTTCATTCTTTCTCTTTTTAACAAATGCAAAAATTTGTTTGCAATCATCATAACTTAGTGGTCTCCAAGGCTCAGCTTTAATATCTCTGATACTGGAATTTTTCCATATAAATTTCATTGTAGTAAAACTTGCCTTTTCTCAGGTTTTCTATAACTCCCAAGAATTTTTTTTTTGTCCCACCTAGAACTGCACTGGAAATTCTGCTTCTCATTTGTACCATTTGCATGTTCTCTGTCTTAAAGCAGTTGTTAATTCACCCTTAGGCATTTTTTATCCAGCTAAGTATTTCCAGGTCCCTCAACTAGTCTTGTACCATATGATTCCTGAATCCTCTAGCATTCTGATCATCCCTTTGCTAAACCAGATTAAATTATACTTTCTATATAGTGTTGTCTACATAACTTGTAGGGCCCAGGACAAAATGAAATGTGGAGCCCATTGTTTAAAAAGCAGTCATAATATCAAGACCACAACAACAGTGCTTTAAACCAACTACAGAGTTTTTGAGGTGCAGGAGCCTGTGCAAATGCAGAGGCTGTACATGGATGAAGCCGGCCCTGATTCTGTGGGGAAGTTTGACTTAAGCACCTCTATGACACCTCAGACAGGGTGATGAGTCCTACTGTCCTATCACATTACAAACTGGTATTTTCCTTTGTGCATGGTGACATAAATTTCCAGTTAGCTCAGCACAGTCTTGACCCATATCTATTGTCACACTGTAATTATTAATAATATTCCTTTGCAATCTCAAATGTACTTATTTGAAAGTTAAATTATAGATGTCTTACCTTTGAATGAAGGAACCAAATTGATATTGTTTGCCCCATTATCACCTGGACCTTCAAGGAACCTGTAAAATATGTAATTGACTGCTTAATAAATTTTGCTACTGACTACAGTGAGAGATCTTAGGAAAGTATGATGCATTACAAAGTAACACAAAACTTCATAATGTTGCACATCAACATCTCTATCTTTGCAGAAATACTTGTTTCTCTTCCTGTACTTTTAGTTCAGTTCATACACTCCCACTCATGAGACTTTCTTGGACTCCACCATGTGGAATGATCAGTTCTGATATTTTTGTGTTTTTTGTATAACTTTCTAGTTCTTATCTACTTAATGAAACTACTACAGTTGAATAACAATTTTTTATGAACTCATTCCACAATTAGCCTGCAAGGCACTACTGGACAAGTATGTTATTCATGCAGGTTATCTACATCATTGTGGATTCCTAACACAGTTTGTGGAGTATGAATGTGAAAGTAGGTGAGTTTCAGTTTATATTTCTAAGGAGAAATTATACCTTTATAGTTCCTATATAATATACATGTATGCATAATTCAGGGATTTTTCCAAAACTTTTCTGCATGTTGTAGAAAATTGCACTACAGCAATGTAGGACTGAAGTTTGAACAGAATCTTCATATCAGACTGAGGGTATTCTCAGAATAGTCAGAGCACAGAGGCAAATAAAAGAGCACACAAGCTAGAACTCATGAGCCAAAGTTCAAAGGCAAGTCACTTGTGGGCTTTAGGGAAACACTAGCACAGTATCCAACACATGATAAGCACTCAACAAATAACAGTTCTCCCATTCAATTTAATTGATTCTGCAATATGAATCAAACAGTAAATCAATCTCATAGAGACTGAATACTTGTTCTGTGGAGTAAACATATTTCTAGAACTGTATTTATCACTGATTGGTTGTATTGCCCTAAACAACTTATTTCACTTTTCTGGGCAATAATGTTCTTTTTTTTTTTTTAAGATTTTATTTCTTTATTTTTAGGGAGGGAAGGGAGGGGGAGGGAGAGAGAGAGAGAGAGAGAGGGAGACAAACATCAATGTGTGGTTGCTGGGGGTTATGGCCTGCAACCCAGAAATGTACCCTGGCTGAGAATTGAACCTGGGACACTTTGGTTCCCAGCCCGCGCTCAATCCACTGAGCTACGCCAGCCAGGGCGGAATGTTCTTATCTATAAAATTATATAATTAGATTTTAAAACCATATATTACCTTCAAGCTTTAAGGTTCTTTGATTCTGTGGTTTTAGTGGTGGTGTTATACTATAAGGTACACACCTGAGGTCTATATGATTTGATTATACAGGGCTTTTAAAGTCAGGAAAAAAGTTAATCATAACACAGAAGGCAAAATAGACTCATGCATATATGGGACTTTATAAATGTCATAGATAACATTGGAAATCAGTGGGAATGTTGAGATATCAATTACATTGAACTGGGACAAATGGCTTATATATGAAAAAAATTATAATGGTATCCTACCCCATGCCATATACAAAGTAAATGTCAGATTGATTAAAGACAAAAAATAAGCAGACATAAAACTTTTAAAAAAGAATGTAGGAGACTGTAATTATGTCTTGACTGGAGAAGATTTCTTAAATAAGCTAGGGAAAAAAGTAACATCATCAATGAAAGTATCAGGAAGTTGATTCCATGAACAAAGTGAAAACACAAACAGCACACTGGGAGAAGATGTTTGCAGTGGCTTTAACAGTAGAAGATTAGCAGTCAGTACATATAAAGACAGTTTACAAATCAGTAGGAAAGAGACAAGCAACCCATTAGATAAATGGATAAAAGATATAAACAGAAGGAAAAAACTAAAAGACATAAAGCTATGAAGAGATGTTCAACCTCACATTTTCACACCCGTTAGATCTGTAAAATTAAAAGTCTGCTAACACCCAGCATGGTACAGGATGCAGGGATTGGGAGTGTAACTTGAGAATGATACTTTACTCAGGTAGGAAGTCCAGGTGGCCTACCCAGTGATTTTGGGGCAGGTGTGGGGTGGGGGGGAATTCTTTAGGGCACTGTCATTTCAGACAAAGATTGTTGAAATATGAATAGTAGTTTAACAAATCAAAATTTTAACAATAGAGTGTCTAAGGCATTGAGCCATAGAGACGGTAGTGAGCAGTTCCTGAAATTGATCACTTCAATAGAGAAAATGTCAGGCAGCAAAAGAGGTTGAAAGTAAATAATTAACAACATTTCACGCTTTGTCATTGTGCTACCACAAAACTCTTAATTTCACACTTGATCTGAATTTGCCTTCTTGGACCTTATATCAATATTTTGCTTTATTCCCTTGGCATGTTTACAATAATAGCTCTTCCCCATTGGCTTTGGTTGTATTACTTGGTATTTTTGCTGGTAAACTGTTAAAATTTATATATATATATATAATTTATATTATACATATTCATACTCATAGCATAGATATACTAGATACTTCTGACCTCTGCTCAGAATTCTCCCTCTCCTGTGACTTAGTGTTTTTCCTTTGTTTATTACCCATCTCATGCCAGTTTTAGTCAAGTCCTGACCTCTTCTGTCACAGTTTTGGACATGGGTCTTCAGTTCTTGAGCTTATGACTCAAAATATGCAGTTTATTTGGGGAAAATATAAGAATTTCAGACTGGTTGGAATAACTTAGATCCATAAAAGAACAACTTGAAAGGTATGGTGGTGTTATATAGTGAGTGACTTGATAATAGACTAGTGCTTTTGCAAATACTTGTTCTACTACATGAAATAACCACTTTGGGTGAATCATTTGTTTCTGTCAACTCATTATTTTACTCTGGGGTTTCAAATCTAGCAGTTACTTCTGCCTGATATTTTTTTGTTTCTCTGCTTCACTAAGAAAACAAGATTTCTTTTCATTCTTCAGAATTTATCATATTCTCTGTGACCCCTCTGCTTTCTTTGATAAATTTGATCGCCACATTACTTGTTTCTGTCTGTACCACTCAGACACTTTCTGTGTCAATTCTGACACCAGGGTTTTCGGGCTGATGAGTGTTGCTTTGTGCATGAACATGTATCCCTGGGTATGCAAATGGAATTGGGTTTGTTTGGCTGAGTCAGGGCTGGTTGTAAAATACTGGAAGAAATAACCATTATAGGAAGAAATAACCATACAGGAAGAAATAGAATTTTGGGGTCTTAAAGAGCTAGCATTTGAATTCTTGGCTCAGTCATTTGTTGAGAAATTAGAAAAGCTAATTAATTTTTCTGAATCTTAGTTTTATCACTAATATAGTGAGAATGTTGCCTCACTTTTTAAAGTTTAAAGTGATATCAAACATTAAGAAATATCAGCAACTTTATAAAACATATTCATAAATATGAGATTATATCAAATGCAATACATACATTAATTGTAAAAAGTATAAACAAGTAGGTGTTTTAATATCATGAAAACTTAATTGTGCTAATCTTTCAAGGTCTTGAAGCATTTTTCATAGAGGGCACCTGTGTAGGTATGTATGGCACACAGTAGGGATTCAGAAATCAGTAGCTATTATTATTAATTAAATGAAATATCAGCTGTTGTCTTGCTATTATTTAAATTTTAATTTAAGAAATTGATCTGAACTCACAAACTTTATGTCATGTCTCATGTCCTTGTAGTATTTCTGCTCATTCCTGTGGGGTTATGTTCTCTCCCAGTTTCCATTCCGAGTGCTAACTTTTCTTGAGCTCTGACCAACATCTCATTTTCCGTGGCTGTTCTTTTCCTCTGTCTCTGATTTTCCTTCGATTTCCCCATATTCACTCTGGTTTTTGGGTGTATGGCATACTTTATTGAATATTTAGAATAACTAAATTTTATTACCCTAACATACTAAAAAATAATATAAACTAGACATTTTGTTCATAAAATCTTTTTGGCTGCCTGGTCACCAGAAACTTATCCATAGTTACGTTGTTCATCAGACTCTGAAATTCTGCCATGTTGGAGATCTGTTCCTTCACCAACAACTTCTTCCTTCCCACTTTCACCAATATAAATCTTAGTAATTTCTTATTCAAACTACTATAAATTAATTGTGTACTTTTAACTTATGCACTTGGAATCTTACCTTCTACATTTAAAAGACTATTCAGTATAAATTTCTGATATATAGTGAGTTCTCTTCCTAAGCAAAAATCTAATGCTAGTTACCAATGCATGTTTCCAGTTAGCTACATTTCATGCAGCATGTATTTAATGTTGCATAAAATGTTAAACCCACTTTCTAGCTATATGATACTTGTGCCCATGCAACTGAACATGGCTGGAGGGAAACATAAACTGTGCTGACTGATCTTACTTTAGATTTATGACCTTGAACTTCAGTTGTGCCTTTAATGATGCCTGGAAACCATATAATATTTCCTTACTCTATTGACTGGCCCCATTCTTCTAAAGGACCATATTATACTTCCCTTTTTTTCTTTAACACCACAACAGCAAACTTTCTTCTTAATTCTATTACCATCTTTCACCTTGCCCCTTGGTAATTTCATTAGTCTCATGACTTTTAATGTTACTTATATGTTGATACTACACGACCACATGCACATACACACATAAACATACATGCAAACACAGATAACTAGGATCATCTCTGCCCTTATCACTCTTTCCCTCAAGTTTTCTCCTATGTATCCAACTGTTTACATGGTATCTCCAACTGGATGTCAAATAATATCTCAAACTTATATCCAAAAATGTGGCTTCCTCATTCTCCCTCCATAATCTGCTTCGTTGATTACATTCTAAATCTTAGTTGATGGCAACTCTATTCTATCAATCATTCAGGCCTAAAAATCTTAAAATCATCTTTGTTACTTATCACATACCACTCTCCCAAATAAAAATTCTATTTACCTTTACCTTTACTACATCATGAATTCAATCACTTCTTAGAGCTTTCTCTGCTACCTCATACCATCGTCTCATTGCTGTGCTATCATAATAGTTTCTTAGTTGGCCTATCTCCCATGCACCTGTATAATCTCTTTTCAATAGAATATCCAGAGAGATACTGTTAAATTCTAAGTCAAATCTTATCATGCCTCCACCCAAAATGCTCTGATGACTCCACAACTTCCCAGAGTAAGAGCTAGGCCTTGTAATGATCACAAGCCTCTGGTAATCTCCATTCCCACCCCCCAGTTACCTCATCTCTTACTACTTGCTGCTTTTCACTCTATTCCAGCTATACTGAGAGCCTTGCTTCTCCTGGAACTCACTAAGCACACTTCGCTCTGGGGATTTTTGCAGTGGCTGTTCCTCTGTGAGAATGCTCTTCCCACGATATTTACATAGCTCATACTCTCACCTCCTTCAAGTCCTTCCTCAAATGCCACCTTTCCTTTAACACCTGCCTTGACTACTTCATTTAAATTAAAATTGCTTCCTGTACTCCACCAGTCCTGAAAATTTTTACTTATCTATTTTTTTTACACAGAATGTATTACTTTACCTGTTGAAATTTAATTTACTTATCTAATTTGTTGTTCACTGTCTCATTTTCAATATAAGAATATAAGCTTTATGTCCTTTTTTTAATTATGGATCATGAGTAACTAATATAGTGATTAGCAAATATAGATTGACTTGAAAATATGGGTCACCTTAACAAAGTTTCTGAAGGCTAGTAGGACATGACTCGGAAATGAAGAAAAAGAATAAATAAAGAGGTAACATGTACACTACAGAACAATAAAAGTCCTTTTCCATGTCTCTCTAATACTGTATGACTTTGAGAAAGCCAATTGAAAAGGACTCTGCTCCATAAACTAGGGATTTCAATCTGTGATATTCACTGATATATTCCTTGTACCTAAAACAATATTGGGTACATGGTGGATTCACAATATTTCTTTGTCTAGTAAATGAGTGGAATTCTTATTATAAAAAGAGCTACTTTGCCAAATGAATTGCAAAGTCTTTTCCAGGTCCATTATCCTAAATTACAGTAGGCATGTTTTGAACTAGCATAAAGAAGCCCATAGTGATTAAATCAGCCTCAAAACAAAATGACTGTTAGAGGAATTGGCTATGTCCCCAACAAACAAGACTTTCAATATTCAAAGATCTACATGACTACTTTCCAAGAAACTATACAAAATACTTCTAAATTTGTTCAGAGGCTATATTAATGTGTGACTTAACTTTGATGTTGTAAAGACAACTCTTAAAAAAAATCCATGTGGTCCTCTCAGAAGCCATCCATTGAATATGGGAAATCTAAGCTCTTGCCAGCTCTGTGCTTTTGCTGCATAGATCAGTGGTTGGCTTATACTTTTATGTGATATTCTTGTCAAAGGCATTTACCTGAATCCAGTCAGCCCTTTATGACCACACAAGTAATCTAATCTCAACTGTCTTAAATAAGAAACTCAGTGAAATTATTGAAAAACTACAGGTATGGTTCTGTGTGCTCCAAACATCCCCAAGAACTAAGTAACATAAAAAAAAAAAAAAATATATATATATATATAAAAGAGAAAGACAATTGTCATTTTGTGGAAATTGGATATGCTATTGATAGTGCGTAGTATATACATGACTCCATTAGCATATATTATTTATGGTGAGACCTCAGAGACACTGTTTATATTTTAAATTCAATAGCCCCTCAGACCAGGGGACAGATCCTACCTAACCTTCCCCGTGGTCAGAATACCATTTGATCAGCAAAGCAGGCCCAGAAGATCAGGCCAAGATTCTGAATCAGGAGCCCTCTACACTGGCCGTTGGCTACAGGGTGGACAGATTTATTAGGATTTTTCTACTTAGAGCTTTTGGCTATCATTTCATCCAATCCTGATTACATTAGACTCTACTCTAGGTTATTGGTAGTACTAAGCTCCACTTCAAATTGTTGTGCAGCTTTTCACTTACTCCATGCTTATTCCTTGAATGTCTTATGGCAGAGGAAGCTTCATTAAACTATTGTATACTCTGTTTCTGCTGAAACTCACCCCTACCAGGTGAGCTGGATGGGATAATGCATAAACTTTTGGGAACACTTCCTTAGGCTTTTTACCTTAAACCCTAAAATAGAGCCAACCCTAACATTTTATCCTTCCTTTCCTGTTTGGAAATGATCATGACCTCCAGAAATAGACACACTTATGTTCTAATCCTGGTGCATAATACTGGCTTCATAACCCTGGGTGCATTAGGGAATCTCTTTAAGCCTCAAGTGCTTCATCTATACAATGAGAAGAAGACTGCCTGGATCATGTAATATAATGGGTGATTAAGTTAAGTGCAGTAAGCCCTACACACCATGTATGCCACATATAATAAGTACTTTAGAAGTGACAGTAGTTTTTATGCAGGATAGTTTATTCTTTACTAACCTCACTCATATTACACTAGCTGCTGAATAGGATAGAGTGAAAAGCCTCCACCCACTTTTATGTTTCATCAATTTGATTTCTCTACTAAAATTTTTATGCCAAGTCCTTTGAAATTATATGAGTTGTCTTCTGTAGCAAACTTTATTCAATTTTTCCGTATGCCTTTGATACCAATACATCCAGTTGAAGTCAGAGCAAAGAGGGAGGCCTTGTGATCAATATCATTCCCTTTAAAAATGCTTATGCTTACTGAAAAACTTGTGTTTAGACCACGTGATCACAAAAGTGAAAACTTTTAAGTTACAACTTTATGTTAAAAATAGAGCTAAGGAAAAATAAAATAAATATTGTCCACAATGTTTTTTAATTGAGGATACCCAGTTAACCTGTCATCCTGTGGGAAGATGATATTTCTGAGAACTACATAGCATTCTCAGGGGACAGATACCCAGAATATTATCCGGCTGCCACTGCACAGGGTAAGAAGAGAAGAATGACTGATGGATCCCTGAGGCTATTCAGTGATGCTCCACACTGCCAGAAATAGGGCACACAGGGGACAGTGACACAGTGAATGTCTTTATAGCAGAGTCATGCCATTTATTCTTACACTATGGAAAGAGAGCAGAAGGAATGCCTAGCATCTGGACCTCTAGGTGAAACCACTGCCAGCTAGTACAACCCTGTTTACTGAGCAATAGTGATACCATGCAGTCATGTATTCCTTCAGCAAATATATACTGAGTGCCAGCACTGTGCCACAGGCGGAGGGTACATTGACAGTCAAGGCAAACAGAATCTCTACCTTCAAGAATGTTATAAATTAGAAGACAGATAAAATGAGAAGGAGAGCTGCTACAAAGCTTATAACAGGAAGCGTTGACTTAGGTAGGGGAGTTGGGACCAGATCATCAGTTCCCCATTTCTCTCATTTCCATCTGCTCTCTGCTCCCTCAGTGATGTTTCTCCCAACAAAAGAATGCTTGACTGAATGGTGAGTTGCGTGGGAAGCAGAACTGAGCATGCTCAACTGTTATGATTTCTCTCTTTTAAACAAAGAGCCTCAGTAGGTTGTGCACCATGATCTTCATGTCCTCAAGAAGATAGGTCAGCAGAGGGACTCTGGACCCCTACAAGGTAAAATGGTGAGAGGTTGGAACAATTCAGGTATCAGTATCTGAGCTAAATCATATTCCCCAGTCAGCTTTACAAAATTAAAGCTGAGCTGATAATTTTATATTGATCCATCTGTCCCAGTCTTAATCTTGAGAGACTCTAAACTGAGAAGAGAAATATGTTATTTATTAGTGACTCTTGTAACCCAACATCCTGGTGCCTTTGCCAGATAACTAAGAAGTAGATACAATAAATGGGCATTTAAAAACCAAACTAATCCATTGGCAAAAGGAAAGGTTAAGGTGTTTGCTTACATTTAGGAGACATGTATATTTGGTAGTGCCTTAGTAAGTTTATCCATGTGGCAACTTTGCCCTTAGTGACAGAGAATGGTGGCACTTGAGGTATTATAATAACCAGGGACTGTGTAGGTTTTTGTGACTGACCCTGAGGTGATTTAAGAAGTGATCAGACACAGAGCAAAGAGAGTACATTCATTCTATCTAAACCTCACTTTAAGATAGGCACAACTTCAACACACTAGTTTTTCAGGTCTTGTTTGTCAGAACAATTTTCTTCCCTGCATTTATTAAATTTATCAGTGAGGACCATAGACTGAACCTTTAAACTCTAAAGACATCTAAGTTCAACGACGGCTACTCAACAGTGGTGTGCGCTTTGTGCTGGGCACAGATAAAAAAATAAAGATCATATACTCCAAATTTTGTTTTCTTTTCATAAATCATGATTCAGGGCTAAATGGGGAACAAATCATGGCTAAACTCTAGGTTTCATTTAGCTTGTCAATAGGATCCTGGGTCATCTTCTTTTCTAACAAGTCTTCTCAGTTTTGTGCTCCAATTTATTGGTTATAAAAGCTTTGATCATGGCTTTAGATTACAGACATTCATACCTTGGCACTGATCACAGAAGTGTGTGAGTTTTTATTAATTAATAATTCATGAATACCTTGAAAGGAATGAAGAATATGGCTTCTTCTTGGATTGACATAGAAAAAACAACTCTGTGATATTTTAAATTTAATCTTTATTGTATTTTCTTTTGCACTGCCTTTAGTCCCCTTATACCTCCCTCCTCCCAGCAATCACCACACTGTTGTCCCCATCCATGAGTCCTTTTTCCTAACTCTGTGATCATTTTGCAAACCAGGAAGCAAAGCAGAAATGTATCTAGATCACTAAGCCAAACTTGTGGAACAAATCAAGGAGGGACAGATAACTATAAAATATGCTTATTTCTTACCATCAGAATGGTAACAGTGAAAAACAATTAAAATTCAAAGAGATCAAACTGAATTAAAGAATAGGATAGCTGTATTATTTCTGGATCAATAGGAATGATGAAGTGAAAAAAAATAGAAAAAGATAGTTGAGGTTTTAGAAGACCAGGTTTTTTTTCTTCTCTTCAGGGAGCCTGGAAAGACAAGGTGTTGAGGAGCAGACAGCAGGTGTCCTGTGGCTCACTAGGCCAATGGAGCTCAGGCATTAGGAACACATCGACAGCATTTACAATGTGGGAAACTGCATGGTAAGTCTCTAGTATCTACAGATGTGGAGAACAGGGTACAAGTATTGAACTTCTGTGACGAGAAGCAGTGGCAATAAGCACTATGACACAAGGCTAAACAAAAAAAGGGCTCCAGCCACTGTACTACTAAACAAAGCATGCAACATAGCCCTGAATGCCAGGAATTGAGAAGGGAAAGCAGAAATAAGAGGATTTGCAGATGCCAGATGGGGAAGAAAGGCATGTCTAATAAGACCTGATGACTGAAGTCGCTGCTTGTGCTCAGTTCCAATGTTTTTGAAAAAGGGCAGAGATGTCTCAAATACTGCACTCTGAGAGTTGAGATGATACATAATTGGATCCTTCTTCCCTGCTCTCATCCTACAAATGGCAAACATAGTGCTGCAATTTAACTTACGGGAGATTTTTCTCATAACAATTTCACAGGTGGTAGCCTTCAGGTAACATGAATCAACAGGCATACTGGCAAAAGTCTAAAAAGGTTTCCCTTGATCTCTTTCTCTCAACTACCAAGTTTTTGCTCTCATTTCTGGCACCAATAACATGGGTCTAAATTATACAGAGTACTTGTTCTGGGAATGATATTTCTGGAGAGGCTAGAGATTGACTTGAATTTTTAAATTTTGTACAGTGGAATTAATATTGTGATATTCTCTTGTGTCCAAATATTACGAAAAATATGGTAGATGAAACATAGCTCATAAAACACAGCACATAAAGTATGGCACATAAAATAAGGCATGAGGTTGAACATGCTTTAAAAACTATGTACTTTAGTAGAAAACATTCTAGGCAGCTGTGTCCTCAATCCCAACTCTACCCAACCAACAGCCTGGGGATGTCTTTGGGTCAGACTGAGCAGAATGTGAAATTGGGTAGTCATAATTGAAGAATTTCACACTTTATTTTTTCTTGACTTTTAAAGAAAACAGGGATGTCACCTTTGGACTTCCTCCTACAGCCATATTCTTCATAATAGGTAGTGTTTTTTATTGAGATTTGAGACTTTTCTTTAGGATTGTTTTTAGAAACTATATCCAGTTATACATTAGGATGGAAAACTAAATAAAGAATGGTTTTCTTACCCAGGATTCAGCAGGACTTTGAAGTTAATTCCATTCTGTCCCATTTCAGAGACATTTGAAGACGAAAGCCAAACAGCCCACCATTTGCCTGGCAGGACTTTAAAGGGTGAGTGGATGGTATGGTAATAAAGAAGACACTATCTCATGAAGGTAATGGCATGAGCATGCTAACCTCCTCCCACTAGTAAACTAGCCACACCGATAATCAGCCACAGGCTTAATGAACAAACTTGATGAGTTAGAAGGATAAAAGGCTGGGGGCACTGGACACAGAAACTATTCCATATTCCTAATTTTCCAAAGAGGAAGTGGATAAAGAGAGAAGCTAATTGTTATTCAACTTCCTAGTAAGTTGAGTAAAAAGTTTTAGAACGAAGTGTCAGTTTCTCTCCAGCCCCAAGAAGGAAGAATGACTTGTCTGGCTCATCAGTTTGTGAGGAGAGACTCAGCTCAGTCCTCCTCTTTTCCCTTTCCTTTGGAAGCTGCATCCTGGCAGGCTCTTCACCATGCCTACAGTTTGGGGGATTAAAATCAGGGAGAGTCGTGGAATCCACCTAACTGCAAATTTATAATCGCTTTCTTTAGTCAGTTTGGCTTTCTCTCTGTTTATCTTCTACACCTTATTTGTCAATCAGCTCCTAATTAAAAAAAAAAAAATCAATGTGTGGTTTTTATTTATTGCCTTTGTTGAAACCCTAACAAGGGCATGACTATACAATATTGGCTTTCCTGATGAAACTTTCATAGACTTGAACAAATAAATGTTATTGGGCTGGGCAAAGAAATAGTGTTGATGCTTGGTAATAAGAGCGGAGATTTTCTGGGCTAAAGGGAATAGCTGTGCAAAAGCATAAATCTGAGAGAACAAATAATATAGTTAACAAACTGAAATAAGTTTAATATGATTGGAGAAAAAAAGTAGAGTGAGTGAGCCTATAAACAAAAGAAATGTTGTATAGAGCTTGACCATGGAGTTGGGATTTTTGTCCTAAGTTAGGTTTGTCAGATGAAGCAAATAAATATTTGAGGCTCCCAGTTTAATTTGAATTTCAGGTTAAAAAACAAATGTAAAAAAATTAAGTATGAGTATGTCCCATGCAACATTTGTAATAAATGGTATATACTTATACTAAAAAGGTATTCATTGTTTATCTGAAATTCAAATTTAACTAAGTGTCTTATATTTTATCTTGTAATTTTGTCATAAGGGAAAAGGCAAGCCTCTGAAATCTTGAAAATATCATGTGACATGATCAGAAATCAGAGAGGAAGAAAACTAGGCATCAGCAAAAAGCAAACATCTCTTTCCAAATGTTCTCAAGTTTCTTTAGGGCCCCTTCAAATGGCCTCACTGTTAAACCAACAGCAACGAGATTCTGCTGTATTCTGCAACTCATAATAATATTGCAAAAGCAGACTGATGAAAATAAATTAGTCTCAGTAATATGACAAACAAGGCTGACTTAAAACAAAAGTGAAAATTTGGATTCTATCTCAGCACTCATGCTCTTTAGAGAAAAAACAAGACATAATAGTGACCAAGGAATGCAGAAATTTCACTTTCAAAACTGAGCACATTTCACTTTGCCTCCATCGAAAGATTCCACACCTCACTAAGCCTCTGCAAAGCCTGTGTCTGCGGTGCCTGACATTTGCAGAATTCAGTGACTTCTGCTGAGTTCACAGCCACATCAGTCTCATTCCCAGTGAGGTGTTTTCAGTGGACTGACACTGAGACGACTAGAACACAGTCCTTCCTCCGGACCACAGCATCCCAGACCACCTGCTGGAGAAATAGGCACATTGCCAGCAAGCGGACAGGGTTCTCCTTATTTAATATTCATCTTCTAAACACCAATTCTCATTTTTAATTATGACTTCCTGTGTTTCCTGAATACCTCTGTGCCCCTCCTTTGTAACCTTTCCCGAGGAGTTCTTTCGCACAGCAATTGTTGGAGTTCTGATTGCAGCTCTCCGGAACAGAGTAATGGCCATATCGGAACGAGTTGTTCTCACCTACCAATTGGTCAATTTATGGGCTTTCAGCTGTGTAGTACATGCATCACCAGTCTCTCCACAGGGGGTCAATAACCCTAAGTGGCAGAAGTAGTGTTAAAATGGAAAAAAACAAAAAAAAAGAGCCAAAGGTTTTTTTTTGTTGTTGTTGTTTTTTTCTGACAAGGCCAGGAATCTGACTGTAACATATGGCAGGTATTTTAAAATGCCTCTTTCCAAAAAAATTTAACACGTGTTATTACTGATGTTTGTTTAGTGTGTTCATCTAGTCCTAGTCTCAATATTGCAAAAGTGAAACTGAAGTATAGGAAATCCAAACCTGAGTAAGTATCTGGGATTACTACTTTTTTGGCTAAGCCAAAACAATACTAAGTGAATTACAGTTTAGCAAATAAACATCAACACTGACTAATATTTGATGAGTGTTTTCTATGTGCCAGGAATAATAGTTTATTTTTTAAAGATTTTATTTATTTATTTTTAGAGAGAGGGGGAGGGAGTGAAAGAGGAAGAGAAATAATGTGTGGTTGCCTCTCACACAGTCCCTACTGGGGACCTGGCCCACAACAAATTGATTCTAAAGCTGTACTTTGAAATACTATACTATTCTTATTCTGGGGATGGAGCACGTTTTAATAGTGGAGAACATTTGTATAGACTATAAAATATGAATATAGGTTAGATAGGGTTGTTTTTCCCTGGTAAAAC
This sequence comes from Phyllostomus discolor, assembly GCF_004126475.2. Taxonomy (NCBI): domain Eukaryota; kingdom Metazoa; phylum Chordata; class Mammalia; order Chiroptera; family Phyllostomidae; genus Phyllostomus; species Phyllostomus discolor. The sequence continues at coordinate 51,001,948 of NC_040907.2, read as the reverse complement.
ATTCAAGTCTGACAGTTTTCTCAACATCCCTTTGCTGTTCCACAATTCTAAGTAACGTTATAAGGATTTATGATACATAAGGAAAAGAATGTGTGGTTTTGAACTATATGTGCTTAACAGCAACAATCATTTGTTATGCTTTGAGTTAATCTATATGCCTTCATTCTTTCATTGAACAATCAGGCATGGGAACCCTGTTGGGTGAGGGGCACTAAAGCTGATTATCAAGACATTGTTCCTGATCAAAAGAACTCCATGACCTATAGGTATATGTAGAATGCAAAGAAATAGAATGGTGATCGAATTGACAGAAACAACTACCCGCCAAATGGTCGGCATTTAATGCTGCAGGGGATATATAACTCAGTATCCCAAACATGTCAAGCCTTGCTCTTTTCCCTATCTGCTCACTCAGGACTTACCAAACACTCCCAAAGATTTCTAGAAATACCAGTGGGTGCTTCTTCTGGCACATGAACAGATTCATCAGCTATAGGGACTTTATGGTAGACACACCAATTAGGGAAGTCAAAGAAGGAAAGAAGGAACATAAAATTGCCTGTGAGAACTTCACTATGGCCACCACTGATGGGGCCTCAGGCCCTCTTCTCCCTGTACCACAGTGGGCAGGGAAATTACCCTTGCTCTGACTCTGAGTTACATTTAGTTAAAAGGGTATTCTGTAGCAGAGTCCAATGGTACCCAACGTCTCACAGACTCTCAGAAAAAGTGTCTCCAGCTGTGACTCTCCTTTCTGTAAAAAAAGCCAATGACCTATCCAAAGGATTAGGCAGGAACATATGCTTCATTGCTTTTTTTTTTCTGTCTCTCAAGAGCTTGAAACAGATAAAACACAAACAAAACAAACAAGCCCCTTGTCCTTTAGCCAAGAAACATAAAAAGCCTCATGCAAAACAGTCATGCTAATTGTGGCCACTAGCCCATTAATAATATGCACAGCTTCACTTAGTTTGGACTCAAACAGGATGCCCCACTACACATAGAACACGGTCAGTGCTATCATAAAAGCAGGAGCAAAAGTCTGAGGAGTGGCTGAGGAGAAATCTTGGGTGAGGGAGTAACCCTTAGGCTCAACCTTAAACAATGAGCATGTTGGGTACCATTGGTAAGAGAAGACTGCAAGAGAACACACAAAGGTTCAGACGTCTGAAAGAGATTGGAGTTCTCGAGTGAGTAAGTATAACTCGCTTGGGGAAAAGTCAGTTAAGTGTCAGGGCATGCATGCGGGCAGGCAGCTGGGGAAGTGAGGCTAGAAAGGATGAGGCCAAATTCAGAGTGCCCCTGTTCTGGGATATTTTCAGTCAAATATTTTCTAAGTAGCTCTCAGTATCAGAGAGAAAAGCAATTTTTTTTTCTTTCTTAGGTTCCTTGGTTGGAGTCTCATAAATTAGCCTAGCAAAAGACACATCACAAAGAGAAAACAGGAGTTTATTAGCATAGGCTTCACACATGTACACATGGGAGCACTCAGAGATGAGAAACTCACAGGGATGGTTAGAACTGGAGCTGATATAGCATCTTAACAAAACAATAAATTTTAGAGAAGTGACAAGACAAAGGAAATGGACTGGTAGCTTCTAGGTGCAGCAAATGTGAGAAGGCAAATAGGTGGGGAAATGAATCGCAGATAAGGATTGTTGTTAGCAAGATTTGTCATGTTGGTTCCTTTGGGGCCATTTCTGAGCTGATAAGGGCCTAGAGTTGTCTTCAATGATTAACTTTTCATCTTCTCTGGTAAAGGGGAGAGGGCAAAACCTTTTCAAATTTCTGTCTCACTCTTAGGCAGACCAGGGAAGGGCAGAGAACTGCTTATATATATATATATATATTATATATATATATATATATAATTTGCTGCTTATCAATTGATTTTAGCTCAAAGTACTACTTATGCCAAAATGACATATTTGAGGATAGAATATTCTGCTATCTTTATCCTTAAGTGAAGTTTCCATTTATCCTTACTTATAACATACTCTTTAATTCTGATCAGGGAAGAGAAAAAAATTTTAAAGGAAGATGTGCAGTAAATGACAACATTTTTAATTGGTGAGGACTTTAGGGGCAAACGGAATACGATACAGCCTGGGAAGTTCTGTCTTAAGCAGACTATTTTTACAATCCTAAACATAATGGTCTCATTACTAGCTTTAGTCAAATTTTGGTGTTTATTACTTTATTTTATTTAGCCTGAAATAGTAGCCTATAATCCCATAACAATTGTAGCAATTGATATTTAGGTTACTATTTGAAGATAGTTCTCACTGACTCATATATTTTGTATTTAAAAAGCCCACTGTAAACCCCCTCTCCACTGAGGCCTTTAACCCTGTGCCTTACTTTTCCCAACAGAAATTGGCAGGAAAGAAACTTTTGTCCATGATTTTATGTCTGATGGAGCTTATCTAATCAGAAGTCCCAAACATGGGAGATTTCCTCTCTTTCTACCCTCTTCTCCCCAGACCAGTCAGTATGTCACTGATGAAGGATAAGGGAATTCTCTATAAAATCAAGTTTCAATAAATTCAATGATTTAGACTAGGGTGAGGGAAGATTAGAAATTCCATTGTTTTCATACATCTAAGCTGTGTCCTCCCTGCCATCATCTCTGTATGCTCATATTTTGATTTCTGTCTGGCTCTTTTGTCTTTTTCTGGATTGAGTCAAATCATAATTAAGAGAAAAGGAATGTTTTTGATTGCTGCTGCAAAATAGATACTTCTATGCTTAATTAACTGGATGGACCAAAGGTATCCAATATATTAACAATATATTTGATCGCAGCCTTTATTGCTCAAATTGCTATTATATACATGTACCCCTTTGATCGTCATAAGGATCCCATGGCATTGGCCATGCAAAGGTACTATTTCCATTTTATAGAGGAGTAGACTCTACCCCAAGTGATAAAGTGGCTTGCTCAACCTATTCAATTTATTAGGACTCTGTATTTTGTCATTTAGAGAAATCCACTTGTGTCCTGGACTCATAGACCCACAACAGTGGTGTAACAGTAGGATTATATCATTGGAGGGGTCAAGGCATCAGCAAGAAACAGGATAGCTTCCAATCTTTGCTCTGGTCCTTACTGGCAATGCCTTCAAGTGAATTGGTTCAAGTCTCCTACTCTAATGTAAAGGTAACAACCCCTATTGCTCAGAGTGGTAGTGTGTTTTAAATGAGAAAATACACATTAACAGCACCATACCTGGTACATAGTAAGAACTGAATATATTACTATTTATTATTATTATTATTATTATCATTATTATTATTAAGGGTAGATAATGGTAAATACAGTAAGCAAATAAAAGGAAATGGAGATGCAGGTATGTGTTCTAATTCTCTGCCATGACCATATTATTCAGATTCCCAGTAAACAAATTTTTACTTCCATCCACAAGTGCTTGCATTTCAAAAATCCATTAGGCCTGGTTGGCTGCTATTAATGCCTGAATGCTGGTGGAGCTTGGTTGCTTTTTGTCTCCCCCAGCTTTTTAAAGCTAGAAAAAAATCCCAGAAAGACCACTGTGAGCACTCAGATTTACTTTTGTAACAATGCTTACTGTTGTGTAACTCTGGGTCTTTTATTTGGTCAGCTAATGATTATAGTAAAATTAAAAGGGAATGGTCTAATATTGCTTTTCCAAGAGAATGATTTATTGATATATAATGTAAATTAACATTGTCTTAGAAAATCTCTAAGACATGTTTTGAACATACATACCTGTATCTTCCCCACAGAAAGAATTTTACTGTTCATTTAATGAGACAGTTAAGTTGATACAAAGGACTAGATTCTTTTTTTTCTGTATATAGAAATAGTCATATAATTTTACCTTCTGTCATCAAAAGTAAATGTATCGGGAAAATCAATAGTAAATATTCTCCAGTGTAATCTTCAGTTTCGTTAGTACTTGCTGTCTAAAAGGGGTGGCAACTATGGGAGGTATACATCATAAAAATCTCACTGCCTTGGATACCTTCAGGAGCAGGAGCTTTGAAAATACAAATTAGTCACCTTTGCTATATGTCTACTGCTCTCATTCAGTTGAATGAAATTAAACTTGCCACTTGCACCATCACACATAGAAAACTTTTTAATGTTATCTCATTTAGTTAAGGAACAAATAGAATTCTGTTCTGTGTCAATTTGGCATGAAAAAGTGCATTAAAAAAGGTGAAAGCATTAAGTTTCTATGATAAGTTCAGTAAGTGATGTCAAAATCAGGACTGGATATTACCTTTAGATGATATTTAGGCAACTGTTCCTTCTACTTTACTTACTGAAAAGTCTTACCAATACCTAAAACTCTACTACTCCTTTCTTGTTAAATTTTGTCATTAGTTTTCTTTTTTTTCTGGGAGGGGGATGTTAAGGGACTTTTCTCTTTTGAAATTTGTTTTTTGGTGACAGGCATAACTAATTCCTCACATGGAAAAACAGTAAGGAAGCTTAGGAAAGATCTTTTTCTTGGTTTTCAGAGCTCTTTTTGTATTCATATTTTAAAATGCACAAATCACACATGAAATTTGGGATTTTCCTGCTTGAAGCAGGAAAGTCTGGCCACATTGAGCCTACATTTCCACATGATGAACACCAGTGTGAGCTGAGCAGCAGCTGCTTCTTTTAAGAAGCACATGAACTCCAACTGGCTACAGTCCCCACCAGTCTCTATAGTCTCTCCACTCTGACCAGCCTGCTTTACTCAGCTAAACTGCTGGCACGACTCCTGAAAATACTTGCATTTATCTGTCTATTGATCTATGAGTCTAAATTGAGATCTAGATAGATAGATATTTTATTATTATTATTATAATTAGTAGGAGAATACATAAAAGGGAGGTAGGCAGCCTCTAAGTTTACCTCTGATTACTTTAAATTTTTTCTTAAGATAAGTGTGACCTTAAACAATTTACTTAGGTAACTTTCCCATTTTTAAAACTGAAGATAATATTCATAATTCCTATAGTTTATATTTTTATGACAATCAGTAAGATAACACATGTAAACCATAATGTCTAGAACACAATATATGTACAATAAATGTTAGCCAGCTAGAAGTGTTGCATGATATATCAAAATAAATGTGGTTTTCAAAACTGGGCTCTGTGTTTCTATCACTCCATTTCATATACAAGTTTTCCTGTATCAGGATCTTTGATTTTCAGTTACATTTTCCTCCTTGAACAGTCTGGGATAATTGCCAATGGACATACTGACTCTGTCTTTCTGGATGAACCTTTTGTTCCTGAGCTTCGAGCAGGATAATGAATGAATTAAGAAAGCTGAAGCAAACATGTGGGTGGATATCCCCTGTCAGAGCTTTGATTTAGATTCCTTGCAGAACAGAAATATTCATTATATTCTCATTCCTCTCAAAATGCAAAGAATAGCAGAGCTTCAAAACAGGTCAGGAATGCACTACCTTGAAGGAAGTTGTTTTAACAAATGTAAAAGCATCTAAGAATCAGAGCACAAATGCTTTACTCATTATTTTTCCTGATCATTATTTGGCACGATTATCTGTTTTGATGCCTTCCTACAGATTTTCCGATGTTAATGTGCTGTGAATGTGATTCTTGGATCAAGTAAAGGTCTGTAGCTTGTGTAGAACATAGTAGATCATTAAACAGATTTCTGATTTACAGCCTTTAATTTCTTCTTCAGGAGCAACAACAGAAGCTTGTGGGTGGAGGTGGAGGATCTCTGATTACAATCACGGATAGAGAAATGATTTCTTCTGACATTTCTCTTTCAGAGAGACTAAACAAAATTGCAGTACAGTTTAACAGTACTCTTCTTAACTCACTGCAAGTTGCCATGGAAACAGGAATCTCACATCAACATGAAAGACATTTAGGGAATCTGTTAGGCTTTAACATTAGCATGATCTAAGTATCCTTGCTCATCACTAACAAGTCTAGCATCTCTTTTAGAATGTTATTAAGACTCATTAAATTTCTCTGCATGGGTTCTAGGGAACTTCACATTGCATTTGAGGTTAATTTCTGTGAGTGACCAACTCGGAAGAGAATATGCATTTTGTAGAACTATACTTAGTTCATCTAGCATATGAGATAAGACTCACTGTCCTTTCATTTTCACATGATCCAGATTTAGGTTTTAATTGAGAAGAACATGATTGCAATGGCAATTAAGGAAACCTACTAATATTTAGAAAGTTTATTTATAATTAAAAAAACAAGTGGGGATTTTTGTTTTATAAACAAAGTTTAATGGAAGAAACAGGCCCTTTGATCATTTACTTTTTCTAGGCAAGTTTTAGGTTAGCTCTTGTATGTAAATTTAGTTTTGCTAAATAGCATAGTTTTAGTGTTTCTTTTTGAGGACAGTTTACCGAGGAATCTTAAAACACTAAAAGAGTACGATACAGGCAAAATTAGTTGGACATTCCCACCCTCCCCGCAAGAACTACTGAAAAAAAATGTATTTAAAAAGCCACGAGTTTGTTTAAAGCAATTATAGCAATGCCTAAGTTACCATTTTCTTTTAATTTACAAAAGAAGGAAATTTTGTTGTACTTGTTGGAAAAAATAGAGGTCAGTTTGGATTATATTTTAAACTTTTCCAATTTTTTTTATGTGAATTGAAATAAGTCACTGGTTCAACAACTAATATCCTTCTTCAGATGATTGGTTGATTCTGTGTCTTCCCATTATTGAAAAGTTCAAGTGATTTTCAATGCTTATTCCTGACATGTAGCAAGTAGTAAGTTGTTGTGGTGAACATGCTGGCTTTGGAGTAAAAAAACACAAGTTCAACTCTCAGCTCAATGGTTTGGCAGCTGTGTGACAATGGGCAAGATATTTAACCACAGTATGTATACCTCCTCTTCATCATGAGCTTATTAAAAGAATTAAGTGAGACAATGACATAATGCATGTTCAGTAAGTTAGCAGGTGTCTGCATATATATGTGTGTATATACACACACACAAATATGTGTGTGTGTGTGTGTGTGTATACTGGCATATAATGCACAGTTAATAATTTTTAATTATAAGTATTATTATTATATTAATGTTATAGCATTATAGCTTGGGTAATTTGACAATACCACTAAGCCAATATTTCCTTTTGTACTGAAAACAAACATCCTTGCAGAATTTAGCATTCCTTCTTGTCCCTTAGCTTGCTGTTTCTCTTCTAGAATAGTAGATTATAATTAATAAAATGTCCAAAAACCAGAGGTTAGGGAAGATATGAAAATATTAAGAGCATACACAAACTCAAAATTCCATTCGTATTTGGCGAGTTAAATAAAACCAACCAGCCAGACATCTGTAGGTAAGAGTCAAAATGTGTCTACCAGCAGTCCAGTCGTTGGCTTATCCAGCTGTTGAACCATAATCACTTAGTCTATAATAAAATATTATAACAAACCCAGAGTCTATTATTACTCTAACTTATTTAATTTTTTTATATGCTGAGTTTTAAAGATGTAAATGGATTATATCCCTTTCCAATTCAGCCAAAATGGAATCAAGGTGGATAGACAAAATAAATCAGATGGAGAAAAAAGTTAGCTTATTTACTTAAATCATTAGCTTTTAAGAATATGGCTTAGGTTGAGTTAACAGTGGGACTTTTAAGCTGCTCCCAGAAGTAGACAAATGTAAACACCAGGCACAGAAAGCACTGAGAAAGAGCAGCTCTCCCTCAAACAGTGGCATGGGTCAGAATAAAATGCATGCTCACAGCAGGCAGGCAGTTTTTAAAGTCAAAGAAAAGAGACAGCAATGGATATGCCTATGGCTAGCAGCTTCTCTGGCCCACAGCAGACTGGAGCACGTGCTCTTTGGAGGCAGCAGACCTAAAAAGAAAGAAAGTGGCAGAGCATTACCAGTTTCTCATCCCCCAAATCACCAACTAGGAAGAGGAGTGACAGAGTAGTACAGAGGCCAGAAGTGCTACTCCTGTCGATGGTCTTCCACTTCAGCAGAGAATAAGTATTAATTTGCTAGGGCTGCCATAACAAAATATTACAGACTGAGTAGATTAAGCAACAGAAATTTATTTTTTTACAGTTCTGGAAGCTGGAAGTCTAAGATCAAGGTATGGGCAGGTTTGGGTTCTTCCGAAACCTTTCCGTTTGTCTTGCAGATGGCTACCTTCTCACTGGGTCTTCTCTTGGCTCATCCCGCTGTGTGCTGGTATCTCTGGTATCTCTTTGTCTTTCCTAATTCAGAGTGGGTTAAGACCTACCCTAACGGCTCCTGTTAAGTGAATCGCCTCTTTAAAGGCCCTTACTTTAAATACAGTCATGTATTGTGATGCTGAGGGTTAGAACTTCAACAACTGTTTCCCATAACAGCTACAGATTTTACACTGCAATCAATACTAGTGTAACTTCCTCCTTTCTTGTCTTTATTTTAAAAAAATCTTTCCTCTTAGACAGTCTTTTCAGGAGCTAAAATGCCTTCACAAGAAGAAGCAAACCTGAGCCAATAGCTTGTAGTGAGGAATTACTAAGTTTGTCTTTAAAAGGCTATTTACCGCCTAGTTTCTTGATTGGCATATTAAATTTGGGAAAGTTCAAAATGTTCCAAGGTGACAAATTATTCCAGAAATGCCAATAAAAAATGAAAGGATAGATCATTTATATTTTGAAAAAGAAATGATTATATTTACCAAATATTTATTTTATTACATTTCTATGTGACATGGAATTCTAAAATCACATTAAAATAATTTCCTCCTGGAGAACAGTTTGCTTTAATAAAGTTGAACCCAGAGAGTAAGAATAAATATAAAGCCTGCTAGCTTTGGAATAAATAACTGTAAATGAAATAAAATTAGGTGAGGCCATAAATAAAAATCATTTGTTCTTTCACAATGGCTTTCCATGGAGAAATCAAGAACTTCACAAATGCTCATGAGTTATCTGCTGCACTGCACCTTGAAGACCTCCCCCATGTCCAGTGTAAAATTTTCACACCTTACAACCTAACTATGGAAGAAAGGAAAAGAAACAGAAGTTCTTACTAACTCAGATTCATGCCTAGGCACCTAGGTTCTATGCATCCTTTGACCATGTTACATAAATGGGAAAGACTTAGGCCAGGCCTTTTCCCACCCTTCTGGGTTCTACTTCAATCCATAAGTAGATAACAGGAAAAAAAGGAATTCAGAAAAAAACATAGCTCTTATGGTTTTGTTTTAAACTTATTAATATCAAGAACTAAGATGAATTATATCCTATCTCTGTATCAGGCACTAGTAAAAGATTTTAAGATTCATGGCATCCAGACTGTTCTGAATATAATGACCATGATACTCTGCTAAAGGCTGTGGAAACACCAACACATGAAATGAAACACAGTGTCTGGCCCCAGGGAGCTCACACTCTAACTGGGAAACAGAAATTAACAATGTATAACAACTGTAGTACTTGCTCATGAAGTCAAGGTTAACTAATGCAGAGAAACACAGGAAGCGAAGGCTATGTGTAGGTGATTAAGGAGATCTTCTCCAAGGAGAAGGCTCTTAACCTGGGTTTTGAAGGATGCAAATTGTGTAAAGAAATGTTTTCCAAAGGTTAAGGGAGAGCATAAGAGAAGAACAGCAGAGGAAAATACACAATGACACATAACAGAACACTTGGTGTGTAAAAGAGTTTGATATCAGATAATGGAGGAATTTCACTAACTTTTTGAGAAATAAGAGAAATCATTTATGACTTGTGCTCCTGGAAAACAGTTCTGGAAGCATGTGAAAGGTGATGTGTATATAGGAAAGAGAGTAAATGACATCTCTTATGAGAGTCTTCCAGTCGGGTTTTCAAGAGCAGCCTGAACATCATGTCCCTTCCCAAGTACATGTATTGTTCTACATGCCCCAAAGCTCTGCAAACGTAGTCATTATCATTTCCTCACATCATCTCCCCTTAAAGAGCATAATTTAATCATAAAGAGAAAAATTCTAGTTAAGTCTCATCAACAAAAATGTGAATTTTTTCAAGATCACCCCTTTAACACTACATATGTTTACCCTGAGTTTATGGCCCTTTACCTTTATCTTCTTATCTCTTGGGTTTTTTTTCCCCAGACTCTGAACAGGGTCCTACCCAAAATAACATGTAAAAATAATAAATATGACACTTGTAGCCTCTGCTTTATAAAATTTCTCTCTCACCTTTGTTTAAATATCATTATTAGTGCCCCTTGTTTCATCGTGCAGACTGTTACATCTGCAGCCCGTGTATCATTAAAAGTAGACCAGAGACGGCCCCGGCCACTCCCGGAGGTTTCAGAGAGCTCAACAGTGATCTCAATTGGGCTGGGCAGCCACACAGAGGATTTCCTCTCGCTTCTTGGCTAGTGGACCTGAACAGAGATTTCAGCTTCACCCTAAGCATTTTTTTTTTCTTTTGAACAATTTCTGATGCTTGTTGATTGATGTTGCTGAAATAAATTACATCGAAGGACTGGACCTTTTATATGTATTGTCAAATCTGTCTTAGATTTTGATTGATCTTCACTCAATTATAACTTTGAAATGTGTTCACCTTTTGTTAGTGTATTGTCTCTAGTACATCCAAATGCCTAGCTGATATTTCCCCTCGGATGTCTCACTGGTGGCTGAAATGTAATCTGTCCAAACACACCTCTGCGTGCTGCCTCCCCAGATGCCTTTCCCATTTCATTGAATGGAACCACTATTTACCCAACTGACTGGGCTTTATCCCCAGGAATTATCTTATGCTCCTTTTTCCCACACTTTCAATGCAATCTGCCACTAAATGCTGTTACTTATACTCTCAAAATATATCTCAAATCCAACATCTTTCTACCAGCTTCACTGCTACTTGACAAGGAAAAAGGACTTTACTGCATAATCCTTCCAACTAAAGTTCCTACTTTTGTTCTCGTTCCCTACATTCTATTCTCAATATAGCAGCAAAGGAACCAAGCTTTTAAGTATGTAAATCAGGTCATGTAATTTCCTTGCACAGAACCCTCCAATATTTTTCTATTACAGTCAGAAAAATGTCCTTTTTTATGGCAAGGGCCCCCATAATTTCTACATAGAGTTTGAGACTTTATACCTTCTTCTGAGAGCTTTCTTTATATTGTTTATTATCAAATGGTACCACTGACAAAAACTCTTTCCTTGACAAAACTCTAAACAGGCCCCTCTGAGCTCAACTAGGCCCCTATTTTAGGTATGTGTTCTAGAGCCCAATTTTAGTAAGAATTTTGTTAAGTTAGTTTAGTCAAAATCTCCAACCATCAACACCTGATTGCCCTGACCCATCTTCAGCATGAGTCCTGTCCAGCCAGTTTAGCCAGAATTCCATGCTCCCTTACTTCTGACATTTCCTCTTAGTAATTTTCCATCCACAGACCCCGACCATGCTCCTTGGCTGTAAACCCTCCCCTTTCCTTGTGTTTGTAGTTGAGCTCGGTCACTTTCCCATACTGCAGAACCCCATTGCTATTGTCCCTATACCTATCGACACAGTCCTGAATAAAGTCTTCTCTTCCATTTTAACAAGTGTCAGGATAATTTTTTTTTATATCTTGAGAAGAGAGTCTTCTTCCTTATTTATCAACCTGCTTACCATTAAGAACAATTCATCAGCTCTAATGGGAATTTGAACTTCTTCTATTTATCGATGTCAAATTTTCTAGCTTTTGAGAAATTAATTTCACCCACTATCACATTATGGTCAGAAAACACACTGTCCATTACTTAATTACAATCTCTATTTACACAAACCCTATCAATTATCTTGGTGATCACTTCACACTTTTGATAATGCTGACCAAGCTATGAACACATATTCGAATACAGATTCTGTAATCATCTTCAACCACAAATAATATCTAAATAAGTGGTTTTTCTGATCACTTTTGTTTATTTCTAAACCTAGACAATGGAAGCAGAAAAACTGTGGGGTTTTTTCTTGACATTTTTTTTCCAAAACAAACACTTGAAATATCACTCCCCTCTTTGGTTTGGTGATCAGCACTTGCCCATCAGTTCATGGCAAACTCGGTGAGACACGCCTTCCCTTTCTCTGTGGTTAACTTAACTTACTGTGAATAACACTTCAGAATGCTACTCAAAACAGCATGTCAGGTGGCCATGGCAATATATTTAAATAATCTCAGGAGATAACATGTATTTGCTACTCAATATCATTGTCAAGAACCCTATACACAGTCTCTTACCACAAGATTTTTCACTTTTTTCTTCAATCAGTTGTTGTCCGGGGCTGATCAGAGAGGGGTCTGCTGGGTACTCAGGTGAGGCTTCACAGGTGAGGCTTCATAGGTGAGACTGAATCATGCCCCAGGAACCAGTTTTAGCTTCATTGGTTTATTAACACAATCTCACTGGTACTCTCTGAATTGAGAGAAATAAAACTTCCACTAACTGAGCTCAGAAGAGGTTGAGATGTAAAAAAATGATGTTCCTGTATCAATAGATAAAACAATAAAACAAATCAAAGGAGCAGAATATTTATACTGTTTGATTTGCATGTTCTATTTCTCTGAGGAGAGCTAGATGAGAAACTGCAGGGTTAAGATGTGAACTTGATATGACAGCAAGGGTATCATAAAGGCCGGTATAACAGATCTACAATACTGTGATGAGCCATCTCCACTGGTCGGGGCCGTCTGCCAGGTAGAGGTTCCGACCTCACTTGGATAGCCTCTTCTGTTCTAGTCTCCATGCAGGCAGCTCTCTCCATATTCACACATTCCTTCATGAGACAATAGCTCAAAAACAACAGCTGCTTTAGATTAAGTACCTACAGTGTGTCTAATGTTTTAAAATAATACTAATAAACATGTATTAAACACTTACTATATTCCAAGCACTGTTCTACAGTACTTGTTTATCCTCACAGTAACCTTGTGAATTAGGTACTTATTACCATCTTCATTTTATTTAAATGTACTGGGAAAAACATATTCTTTACAAAAGAGTGTATAAAATGGCAATAATGCTAAAATGAATCCCTAAGTGTCCTCACCTAGCTTAAGAAGTAGAACATGCATCTATTTCCTTTCCCACTCTATCTCCATGAACTAGTATCTTGAATGTGTTAATAACTGCCTTCCTTCTCCATTGGTTTCTTAAATCATCTTTTATCTTATTTGTTTGTAAGATATTATTTTTACTGCAGTCACGTGCCAAATAAGGACACTTTGGTCAACAACAAGCTGCATATATGACTGTGGTCCCTTAAGATCATAATGGGGCTGAAAAATTCCTCTTGCTTAGTGACCATTTGCCATAGCACATTACTCACGTGTTGGGGATAAGTGTAAACAAACCTACTATGCTGCCAGTTGTATAAAAGTATTACACATACAATTATGAACTGCACATGATGCTTGATAATAAATGATGATGTTACTGGTTTATGTATTTACTATACTATACTTTTTATTGTTATTTTAGAGTGTACTCTTTGTATTCACATATACAAAAAAAGTCTTCTGTAAAGCAGCATGCTGTGTGGCGCTGGCAGCGTCTCGTGTTTGCATTGTCTCTTGACTGCATCATTTTCTCTCGTGCTTGATTTACTCTCATGTTACTGTGCACAGTAGCATGCTGTACAGGCCTGTGGCCTAGAAGCAATAGGCTATGTCATATGGTCTAGGCGTGTAGCAGACTACGCCATCTAGGTGTGCGTAAGGGCAACCTATGATGTTCACACAATGATTAAATCACCTAATAATGCATTTCTCAGAGGGTATCCCCATCATTAAGTAGCCCATGACCATATATTCTCAATGCAATATTTTGTGTTTAGTATGAGTTTCTGTTATCTCCAGGTTTATGTGGTTTTTGCGCTCTTTACTGTGTTAATCTTAAGAGTAAAATTTATCTATCTTTCTCTTTATGATTTATAATTTTTTGTTTCTCGTTAAAACATTCTAATTCTGAGATCATAATAATATAATTACTCTATATTGCTTTCAAAAGTTTTGATAATACTGCCTTTTACCTCATGAGAATGTTTTTTGTGAATGTTGTGAATTAATTACCTGTCACAGTGAAGAAAACGAGACAAGGAGATAAAGTTACCCGAGGTTCAGAGACGGTAAGTTGTAGAGTTAAGATTTGAACCTAGACAGTCTGATTTTGGAGCACACACTCCTATACTACCTCTAAGGGTATAATTAGGAAAATATACAGATATGAAAACTGAGGCTCAGTGAGGTTAAGTGACTTGCCCCAGTTCCCACAATCAGTAAGAGCTACAAACAGTACATAAACTTCCAAAGTCTTTATACCAGAGTTTATACACTTTCCCTTGTACGTCCAGCCTTCCTAGATCCATGTGCTCACCTGTAAGTTTTATTTCCACAGATTCTATGTTCTTTCTCCTTCATCTGAGAGTCATTTTATTCTCTACTTTTTGCAGAGAGTTGGTTTTATCTATACTTTTTGTAGTTAACTTATTTAATTCACAAAGTGAAAATTTATCTCCTAGTTTTAGATTCATCTTATCTCTCTTCTTTTTTGTTAACTAAAGTCCACATTTTATTCAGGTTTCCTTAGTATTGAACTCATGGCCCTTCTGATTTAAGGATCACTATATTATATTTAGTTGTTGTGTCTATTTAGACTTCACTTAACTATGACAGTATCTCAAACTTTCTTTTTTTATTGTTGTTCAATTACAGTTGTCCCAGTTTTTGCCCCATTGCTCTCCCCCACCCTGCCCACTCCCCATTTTTTCTGAACTTATCACATACCCTTATTTCTTAGTCTGAATTTATATGCTTTTTCATGTCTTAGAGACCCATCTGCTGACCTTGTAATATTCTGCATACAAATTCCATTTGTAGCACATCATATGTTCGGCTTCACGTTGTTACCTCCTTTTCAGTGATTGCAATTAACACTTCAAAGATTTCTTTGATCTTGCTCCTTTCTCTCTCCTTGGGCTCATCTCTCATGTTTCTTCCACTTCATTCATACTCAGCTACTTCTATACAAGTCAAGGATAATTGCTGACTTTTCCCTGTCATGCCTTACAAGGGCAGAAATAAAGGTAAAATTTTTAATACAAGTTGGCCACTTGCTCAGCCTCTGTGGTAACTCTGGGTTCAAATGAAGCAAGCTTGTCAATTCTGGATTTTTGGAAGATCCTTGATTCAGCCTAAATTATCTCTAAGTGCAAACTTTATGCATACAAACTACTCTTTCTATTTTGCTAATACATCTCTCTCTCCTCAAAATGTCATTTACCCTACTGCCACATTGAATTTTTGCTCATCTTTCAATATCCAAATCAGATATCATTACCTCAACCCCTGACATTGGTGCTTTTCAGACCAACCAAATCTGAATCCAAGGACACACCCCAGCATGTTGCATCACCTTTAGCTCATTATATTTAGTCACGTAGCACCTTAGTATTATGCATATGGAGTCCTCTAGTATATTGCAAGTTCCTTAGGAAATAAACCCCAGACTCATTTTAGGAAACTACAACTACAACAATCTTTCTTATTTAGGGTTGTAGTGCTCCTACAACCAGAATTTTATAGACCTGCTCTGTAAGCCTTCAGGGATATTTGTTGAACTAAACTGAATTACATGATTAGTTAAAGTGAATAATCCTCTCCTCTTTCACAAAATTATTTACAATCTACTCATGCCTTGAACTATACCATGCAGTAAAGATAATAGCATATATATAATGCAGGGAATGCCTCATAGAGTGGTGAGGTGAATAGATGAGAAAAGAAAAGAGTTCAAGTGGTGTGGTAGACAGGCAGAAGCTGCAGGCCCGGCACAACTGCCGAGTCACAGCTTTAACACCTCCTAGTTGTCCAGCTTTGAACGTCTCCCAATCTGATGGCACCTAAACTTTTTCACTTGCAACATGAAGGGAATCAATTCCCACCTTTCAGAGAAGTTTTTAGGTATAGAAATAATGGATAGAACATAATATCAAAAAAGTGGGAGCCGTTAGTAACATTGTGACATGATACGGCATGTTTGCTAATGTGGAAGCAGCCAGGATTATTTTTAACCAATTCAAGTTGGAGGATTAATCCAGATGACTAAATCAATACAATGATATTGATTTACAAATCCCAAACAGACTTGTTCATAGGACAAGTTTGTAGAGATGACTGCTATCAAGATCACCACAAATTTATTTGTAAGAAAATGGGAAAGTGGATAATATTTATTGGATGATTTGTCACATCAGGTGTTTCATATACATAATCTCATTCAATAGTCATGTGGGTAAGTGGGCACTATTATCCTCTTATTATAGACATAGAAGCTGAGATGCAGAGAAGTTAAATGTCCATGCTGTAGTCTAAAAACACAATTATACTTCAGGAAAAGTGTGTGTATATGCAATATATTAGAAAACAATAGTCATTTGACTAGGGAGTGTGTTATTAAATAGTGATTTTGAATATCTGCCCTCATTAACCACAATTCAGTTATGTTTATAGATTCAAATGGCATATGATGTACATCTAGCATAACAACTAAAACCGAAGGGGTCCTTTAATAATTTCCAACCTGATTTTCCAGAATATAATGAGTATATGATTACCAACAAATATAAGACATATCTTTGCTTTCCTATAGAAGCAGGTATTTATTGCACCTCCTTGGAAGTAGGCTGGTAGAATAGTGTTTCTAGATAAAATGGTCTGTTGGGATAACATTGTTATTATGTAATCTAGTTTAAAGATGGTGCAAAGAGCTTAATCAAGTATTATTGAGAATTTTGTCTCTATCTCCAGTGGCAAAGCAGAGGCTGGTCCCTTTCCTTCTTTTTCTATGAATTGCTGGGACATTGTTGGCTGTACTTTATATTTCACATGTACTGTGATGCAGTCAGGCTCTTGCATCTTTGAGGTCTTCAAGTGAGAGGGGATGCTTAAAATTGCTTTTAAGAGAAAATAGTGCTATATATTCAAGGTTAAAATATTAATATTCTGCTCTGACTCTGATTTTTTTAAAATAAAGATTTATATATGTATATATACATAAATACATTATATTTATAAGTTGTATATAGAAATAAATATATATTTGCCATATGTTTTAAGTGTGTGTAGGGGGGTGAGTGGATATATGTCCACATAAAGTACTTTTCAATAAAACAAGCAACAAGATAATAATGAGTAGAATTAAAAAAATTTTGAGCACGCTTACAAACATGCCCAAATCAGCTAATTTGAAGATCATTCAGTTAATATTTTTAATATCAAGGATTAAACTGACAGGTAAAAGATTTCCCTTGAAAAAGGTGGTGGATGACTGTTCTCATTTAGGACCTGTCATAACTGGAGTGGCCTCACTGTATGGCATATTTAACCCTGGCAACAAGAACAGTGAGGAGACAGAAGAATACGGAATTAGAGACAAAGCCTGGCTCAGTGAGACAGTCTGGTCAGGGTGTGAGCCCTGATGTGGTTTGGTCAGACCCACTCCTCTATGTCTGGGAATGAGGAGGAAGCAGAGTGACAAACCTGGATGGTAAGGCACAGCGTGGCCTGTGAGGAAGTGCAGGTGGTGGGCCACTGACATCACCCAGCAAGCAGCATTTTCAGGACGATGCAATGAACTCAGTCTTAGGAAGTCAAAGGGGCACTAATGAAAGAACAATCAGCTGGTAAGAGTTAGGCTGGTTTCAGAGCAGCTTAGGTTATAAATCAAATAGAATAGACAAAAAAAACAAAGGACCTCACATGCCTTCTGGAAATAAAAGTGTCAACATGGCATAGGGGCTGGGAAGCAGAGAATTCTGTGTCTCAGAAGTTGTCTGAACTCAAACAAGAGCTTATCCATGGCTCACTGGACATTGGGCCCACAGGATACATGATCTAATCTAAAGCCTATCACGTGGCAGAGGCAGTGTTTCTTACATAGCCTCTGGCTTTGCTGTAATTGGGAGAGAAGTAGGCAGAGGGAGATGAGAAAGGCAGAGCTGGCTAGAAACTAGGTTGACCTGGAACTGTGGCCTGTTACTGACTTACCAGATAATACCAGAGAATAGAAATGAGAGGCAGGAGAATAAATAGCCATTGCTCCACTTGTAAAATTAAAGGTATTTCCTTTGCAGCTGATATCTCAAAATTATTTATTAAAGATCCCAATTTGAGACACAAAATTTCCTTATCTAAATGTTTAACTCAGTCTTTCTGGGAACCAATAAGTACCTGAAGAAAGAAAGAGTGAATGATTGTAAATTACAAGATGTCTTCAAGAACAAAGGCAACCTTCATTTTTGTGATGTTTTTCACATAACTGTATGTCCCCAAATGTTTCACAAAATATTTAATTACATGCTAGCATGAGAGGAAATGCTGGCATTGCTGTCTGCCAGCTTCAGCCCACGTAGAGTGGGGAATGTCAAGTGAACTCACTAAGTGTAAGGAATCTGAAGAAAACAATCACAGTATTTTCTCTTGGAAAGCACTGCCTCTCATTTCTGAGCACATAGGCATTTCATAGAAAGTCAAGTGGCCTATCCATACTGCTTCCACCAGGAAGGATGGTAGTCAAGATAAAGTGGTAAAAGTAGGTGTTATTTATAAACCCAAGATTCCACAAAAAAAGACTTGAGCACCTAAGAGTATGTAAGAGTCATGGCTCTTTGAGAGGCTTTTGAGAACTTCAGCTGGAGAGAGACAGATTTGGCAAGGCCTGGGGTATATAAAATGGGCCAGGAACATTTTAGACTTCACTTGAAAGGTTGGCCTACATTTCAGCACACCCACTCTCTTTAGATCCACAGGTAACAAAGAGCTACCAAAAGCCCTTTCTCATCTTGCCCTTATTGCAGAGATGGCGTGATTGACCATACCCTGAAATAGTTCAGCTGTGACCTTGGATGAGTCAAGTTCTTGAAGCCTGAAACTCTTGAGAGAATTGCTTATATTTGAGTAAAATGAGATCATGAATAAATGTATGGACACAAAAGACTATGTTAGCAAGGAGTTATAAAAAGGGACTGGTATAACCTTGAAATGAATTTAGATTTTGTAGACAAAGGGCACTAAAAGATTTTAATAATAAAATTATTATTTATTTCATTTTTCAGCAAGCATGTATTGAGTACCTACTGTGTGTCAGGCACTGATGATGAATAAAACATAGCCTTCAATCCCAAGTAGTATACAGTTTAGTAGAGAAAGACTCTTGTGTAAATAAATAAGTACAATTCAGTATTGATAGTATTATAGTAGCATCATATTTTATGTTTATTAAGGGATAAAAAAGGTATAAAGAAGTGATCAATTTAACCTACTGTTTAAGTAAAAGGTTTAGGGAATACAAGCTAAAAGAAGAAGCTGGTGAGGTGAGGTTTGAAAGATCAGTAAGAGAGCTCATTAGGTGGAGGAGCAGGGAAAGGACATTCTGAGAATAGGCAGGAATGTGATCAAGGACATGGAGATATCTGTTATCTGGCATGTTTGGGAAACTGTAAATTGAGAACAGGAGTAATGGGACAGGGTAGGAAGCACTACAGGGACAGGTAATGATCTTAGAGTCCACATTGTGAGGTTCTGAGTCTGGCAGCAGTGTGGAGAATAGGTTTAGGTTGGGGTCAATTAGCTAGTTAAGAGATCATTATAATTGCCCATACAAGATAGGCCAAGAATATTTACAAAAGACATGTCTAATAAAGGATGGTTATCTAACATATACAAATAACTATTTTTGAGAGAGAGAAACATAGATTTATTGTTTTTCCACTTGTTTATGCATTTATTGGTTGATTCTTATATGTGCCCTGACTGGGGATCAAATCCACACACTTGGGCATATCAGGATGATTTTCTAACCAACTGAGTCACCTAGCCAGGACCTAGAAAGAACTCTTAAAACTCAACCATAAGAAAACAAACAACCTGATTAGAAAATGGGCCAAAGACCCTGGTACCTCATCTAAGAAGATATGCTCATGGGAAATAAGCATATGAAAAGATGTTCCACACCACATTTAATCAAGGAAACACAGATTCAAATAAGATACCATTGCACACCTAATGGAATGGCCAAAATCTAAAACACTGACAACACCAAATGCTGATAAGGATGTGGAGCAACAGGAACTCTCATTCATTGCTGCTGAAATGCAAAATAGTAGTCACTTTGGAAGGCAGTTTGGTAGTTTCTTACAAAACTATACTCTTGCCATATGATCCAGTAATTGCACTCCTTCACCCAAAGGAGTAGAAAACTTACATCAATATAAAACTTGAACACAAACATTTAAAGCACCTTTATTCATAACTGCCAAAACTTTAAAATAACCAAAAGGCCCTTCAATAGATGAATGGATAAATAATCTATGGTATATCCAGACAAACAGCTAAAAAGAAATGAGGTATCCAACTATTAGAATATGCAAGAAAACTTAAATGCATATTACTAGGTGAAAGAAGTCAACCATAAAAGGCTCAGTATTGTATAATTTCAACTATATGACATAGTGATAGGGGCAGGGATAAATATGCACAGCACAGAGGATTTTTTAGGGCAATGAAACTACTCTGTAGGATACTATCAAAGTGGCTACATGCCATTATGCATTTGTCTAAACCTATATAAGGTACAACACCATGAATGAAATATAATGTAAACTATAAATGTGGGGTGATAATAACATGTCAATGCATGTTCTTCAATTGCAGTAAATGCACCTGTCTGGTGGGGGTGTTGATGATAAAAGAAGCTTTGCATATATGGGAAAAGGGATTGAAAAATCTTTGTACCCTTTGATAAGTTTTGCTGTGAATCTAAAACTGCTCTAGAAATTAAAGTCTGTTAAAAGAAAAGACAGTGACTAAACTAAACAATAGCAATGGGGATGGAGCAGAATCATCAGACATCAAACAGTTAAGGCTATAGACATGACATAGGGATGAGGAAGGGGAATTTCCTAAACTGACACTGAATTCTGGACTGATAATCAAGTAGCTGTTTGTATTTTTTTAAAAAGATTTTATTTATTTATTTTTAGAGAGGGAAGGGAGGGAGATAGAGAGAGAGAGAGAGAAACATCAATGTGTGGTTGCTGGTGGTTATGGCCTGCAACCCAGGCATGTACCCTGGCTGGGAATTGAACCTGCGACACTAATTTGTTTGTATTACTTTAATCTTTGCAGCTGGGACAGGTAAAAGCATTTCTCCCCATCAACATGGACTATTGCATCTTTACTAGTTTAAAACTAGAAAATACTTCTAAGCATTTGTTGTCTTATAAAGCAGTTTCATAGATGCATCTCATTAGTGTTCACAATATCCAAGCATTTGACCAGGGCTTGGCATTCAACAATCACTTGCTGAATGAATAATGAATCAGAGTACAATGATGTTGGGTAGGGAAGGAACATTGTAGCTGTAATTTAAGTCTTGAGTATTATAAATATTTTTGAATCTTAAGTATTATGCCTATAATTTGGACCCAATTCTTATTTAAAGTCTAAGGATTGAACCATAATTGTCACTTTTTAGATAGAAGGAAAAATAAACAGGTAAAGCCATAGCCACAGTCTCAGGGTTAGGTTCATTTTTTCCAATTGCCAATCTGAGTCTCCACATATACAATGGCAACAAATATCTTTCTCATGAAGCAATTTTATGTTTAAATTAAATGAGATGATGAAAGCTCCCAACACATATGGAACATATTGGACACAAGGGAAACATAAAGGAATCTTCTTTGATCATCTGTTGCTCTACTTTATAGCTATTCTTTTTCTTTGTTATTCTAACGAGTTTATGAGATGACTGCTACAGAATCTGGTCATAAAATCATTGCTAGAAATAATATGAAAAGCCTCAAGAAAGCTCGCATCCCTTGGGGACCCCTCTCAAAAAACTCCATACATTAACAAGTTATAGAAACAAGTGTCAGAGTAAATTCTGTAACATAGACTGTCATTTACTAGCAGAAAAACATGCTGACAGTCATGGAACATGTGTGGTAAGCTAAGGAAAGTTCCAGGTTGCTTTATTTTTAGGTATTCTGACAGAATCTGAGTGAAAAATTCAGTCCAGAAAGTTATAAATAATTCCATTGGCAGGATTTTAAATTTACTATTGTAGTCTTATGGAGGGAAAAAGTCATCCCAGAAAATGACCTCACAGAGACCTAATTTTGAATACTAACCCTCCATATTCTTCTGCAGGATACCATTGTTGAGCTTCATGGAGTTTATAAATATATGTAGTTGTGCTTAATATACTATAATAATCAAAATGATGTTTTAGAAGAGATCATATATAGCACCCATTTATGATAAAAACACTCAACAAAGTGGGAACAGAAGGAGCACACCTCAGCATAATAAAAGCCATATATAAGAAACCTACAGAGCCAACATCATACTCAACAGGCAAAAACTAAAAGCTTTCCCACTAAGATCAGGAACAAGACAAGGATATCCACTTTCACCACTTCTACTCAACATAGTATTGGAAGTCCTAGCCACAGTGATCAGACAAGAAAAAGAAATAAAAGGCATCCACATTAGAAATAAGTAAAACTGCCATTGTTTGCAGATGACATGATAATATACATAGAAAACCCAGATAGACTCCACCAAAAAACAACTCGACCTGATAAGTGAATTTGGCAAAACAATGGGATACAAAGTCAATATTCTGAAATTGAAGGCATTCTTGTACACCCACAATAAAATATCAGAAACAGAAATCAGGGAAAAAATCCCATTTTATATAGCAACAAGAAAATAAAATACCTAGGAATAAACCTAACCAAGGACATAAAAGACATATACTCAGAAAACTACATAACACTGAAGAAAGAAATTAAGGAAGGCACAAACAAATGGAAGCATGTACCATGTTCATGGGTTGGAACAATTAACATTATCAAAATATCCATACTATGCACAGCAATTTATGGATTCAATGCAATCTCTATTAAAATATCAATGACATATTGCACAGGTATAGAACAAATATTTCAAAAATTTATGTGGACCCATAAATGACCCCAAATAGCCACAGCAATTTTGAGAAAGAAGAAAAAAGTAGGAAGAATCACAAGACCTGACATCAAACTATATTACAAAGCCATGGTAATCAAAACAGTCTGGTACTGACATAAGAACAGACACCTAAACCAAAAGAACAAAATAGAGAGCCCAGAAATAAATCCATGTCTCTATGGTCAATTAATATTCAGCAACCGGAGCAGAAGCATAAAATGGAGTAAAAATAAACTCAAGATGGATAAAAAACTTAAGTATGAGTCACAACACCATAAAAATCCTAGAAGAGAACATAGGCATAAAAATTTCAGGTGTTCCATGAGGCAATATTTTCACCGATATGTCCTCTAGAGCAAGGGGCATAAAGGAAAGAATAAACAAATGAGGTTTCTTCAAAATAAAAAACTTCTGCATGGCTAAAGAAAAGATCAGCAAAATGAAAAGAGAACCAACCATATGGGAAAATATATTTGCCAATGATACCTCAGACAACAGTTTGATCCCAAAAATATATAAAGAACTCTCATGACTCTGCACCAGGAAGACAAACAACTCAATTAAAAAATGGGCAAAGGACCAACAGACACTTCCCCAAGGAGGACATACAGAGGGCCCAGAGACATATGAAAGAATGCTCAGCATCACTAGCCATCAGAGATGCACATTGAAACCACAATAAAATACCATTTGTTTCTCATTGTGGTCAGAATGGCCATCATAAGCAAATGGACAAACAAATGCTGGTGAGGTTGTGGAGAAACGGAACCCTAGGGCACTATTGATGGGAATGAAAACTGGTGAAGTCACTGGAATTTCCTCAAAATTGGAACTAAAAAACTAAAAAAACTAAAATTGGAACTGCCTTTTGACCCATCAGTTCCACTGCTGCGATTATACTCCAAGAATCCTGAAAAACCAATTTTAAAGAACCTATGCACCCCAATGTTCATAGCAGCACAATTTATAATAGCCAAGTGCTGGAAACAAAGTACCCATCAGTAAATGAGTGGATCAAAAAACTATGGTACATTTACACTATAGAATACTATGCAGCAGAGAAAAAGAAGGAGCTCCTACCCTTCATGACAGCATGGATGAACCTGGCGAACATTATGCTAAGTGAAATAAGCCAGGTGCTGAAAGAAAAATACCATGTGATCTCACATATAAGTGGAACCTAATCAGCAAAATAAACAAGCAAGCAAAATATAACAAGAAGCACTGAAATAAAGAACAAACTCACAGTTACCAGAGGGTAGGGAGGAGGGGGACAACAAGAAAAAAAGGGGAAGGGTCATCAGAATGTGTATAAAGGACCTATGGACAAAGCCAAAGGGGCGTAGGATTGAGAGTGGGAAGTGGAGGTGGGTGTTGTGGGGAAGAGTGGTTGGGGGAAAATGGAGACAACTGTACTTGAACAACAATTTTAAAAAATTTAAAAATTAAGTTGAGAAAAAAAAAGAAATCACAGATAACACAACAAAAGGAAAGGCCAGTGAGATAGCTGGAAAACCTTTTGGAATCAGGATCTGTGGGGCCCCACCTCAGTACTGCCAAAGAGGGACAGGTCATTTTGTTCCTCTGAGCTTCTGTGAATTTTATAGCACATCATAGTGATTTATAGGTTTTAATACAATGTTCTAGGTAAGAATGTTTTATAAATACTAACATATATTTAAGTAGTAAGACTAAGATATACCTTTGTTGTTTTAGTTACCATCATCATTATCATCATCACCTCAAACCTAAATCGAGCTTCAAATTCAGAGTATTACTCAAAATTGGTGGCTAACTGACATTTAATGGGGATTCTCTTGAGCAGCACAGTCTAACAGAAACATAATGCAAGACACATAAGCTATTTAATATATTCTAGCAGCCAAACTAAAAATGCAAAAAAATGCAGAAAGAGATCAAGTTAATTTTGATTTTTTATCTAACCTAGGTGTCCAAAATGTTATCATCTCAACATCTGATCATTAGAAAAATCATTAATAATACTTTTATGTTCTTTTTTTAATATTAAGTTTTCAAAATCTGGCATGTGTTGTATATTTTAGCACGTCTCGGTTTACATGCCAAATTTTTGTCAAAAGTACTTAATTTTAATATAGATTTCATAAAATTTCATATCCATGTTATACCAACCATACTTAAAGTTTTCCCATAACTAAAATTAGTGTCAGTTTTAAAATTTAAGTTGATTAAGATTAAAAGAAATTCTCTCTGTCAGCGATACCAGCACTGTGAGTGCTCTCTGGGTACATAGGGAGCACCGTGTTGGGGCACAGCTCTGGAGGGTACCTGCAGGGGTTCAGGCCAGCTTGTTGCAGATGAAATAGAATAGTACAGCAGGTATTAATACAGCAGGGACATGGGAGGTACAATAGCGTGAGCACACACACACACACACACACACACACACACATCCATAAGAAAAAGTAAGAGTAATAACAATTCCTACCACTTCACTATGTGAAGCACTTATTTGACACTGACACTGTGCCAGGTGCTAGGAGTTCAGTGATGAATGTTTCTGTCCTTGAGTAACTTAGTAGCCCAAATAGAATTAAATTAATGAACATCAAGTAACAAGTTATAGTTTAACTATAGTTATGCAGTCGTTAATCTAGTCAACAAACCATGAGCTAATCATCATTATTGGAATTTTTTAGATGAGGACAACTAAGCTCAGAACCGCCAATGCACAAATGTTGAGATGAAACTTGGAGCTCAGGAGACCAGCTGGCCGGATCAGTCCAGAGGTCAGGGTGTTTCAAGGTCCTGGTAGCACAGCACAGTATACTAGGCAGCGCCTTCCTTTCTTTCAATGTGATGGGCACTCCAGTCCTTTGGTGAGTATAGCCATATTATCAAACTGTGGTTCAAAGGAAAATGTGAAAGAACTCTAGAGTTTATTTGGTCTTACCCTTTAATAATTAGTCTTAGGTTCCATCAGCAAAGCATAGTTACTCTTCCTTTAATCCAGAAACAGGCTCTGGGGTTGAACATATCTTTCTTTTTTTCCTTTCTATCATAACTACTGGAAACTTCTTTTTTTAAGGTTGGAGAGAAAGCTTAATCTATTTCAAAATGAGAAATCAATTTCAAGACTCAGAATCTGCCCAAACAGGATAAAAGTCCTTTCAGCTCCAGACAATTCCCTCAGGAAGATCCACATCCTGAAAGGAGGATCTCACATATAATGAGCCTTCTCAGTTCCATTTATTTCAGGAACTGATTTTCTTCAAGAACTTGAAGATACATGCTCTATGCTCCCCCTATCAAGCATCTCTATTCGTTATCTCTAGGCACATCTGCTCCACTGCTCCAACTGTCTAAGTATCTGGTAGAGGGGCAGCTGTGAGGATCGGGATCTTCTTTCTCTGACAGGGAAAACGTTTATTCCTGTACGAGCCATGTACCTCTCCATCTGATAGCTTGGCTTCATTCTGCTTCATTGGCTTTGATTCAGAACCCCTACACAGAAACCCAGATCATTATTTTTCTTGTTCTGCTGAAGTAGCAAAGAATAAAAAAATTCTTTATCATTTTTGTCATTTTCTATTTATATTTATTCTACTTATCCAAGTGGCAGTGTTGAAGGATGCACTTAAAATATCATATAATATGATGTTTTCTGCCCATTGAGAAAGTGTCAGGAATGTCACTTTTGGAAAATACATGTTTCTTCTTAAAAAAATAGATGCAGAACTTAAGAAATGAAGTTAAATTAAGAAAGATAGCTTAATTTATAGTAGAGCTTAACTGAGTGCTTTAAAAAAGAAATGTTTTATCTGAAGTTCAACATCATGGTTTGCATTGATTTCTTCTTTGTACTATATAAGAGGGAAAAAAGGATAGATCAGAAAAAGAAGAAAGGAGAAAAAGGAAATAAAGAAAAGAGTGACAAGCTGAAAACTTCAAGATCTTCATTGCTTTACTTATGTTTTATTCTGGTACTGCATAGTCCCTTTGATTATCACTCTTGCCCCTGTTTCACAAATCTTTGTAACATATAAATAGACTTCTAGTACCTCTCATAAAGACTTGATCCTAGACTGCTTTTCTTGGCTTAAGCTGTACACCACACCTAACTTCCTCCACATACTCAACTGGATCTGGTGCTTAGCACAACACTTAAATTTTCAATCAAAGTTCACTCTGGGATTGTTATTTAAAGAGTTTTCTGGTTCTAATGCCTCAGCTTCTCTTCTTATTTTCCCTTCTTTTTATAGCTCTAGACCTGCTCATCTCTAGGGTCCACTCCCTGCAATCTTCACTGGGAGAATCTCCTTCAGGTCAGGAGATATTCCATAGCTGTGTCCCCAAACAAAGAAGAGAGAAGACTCTGACATCCCATGCTTGATTAGTAAGTGAAGCGTGGATGGATGGATGGATGGATGGATGGATGGATGGATGGACAGACAGACAGGTATACAGAGAGAAGGTTGAAGGAGAAGATGAGGTGACTATAAAGGGAAGAAGTTCTCTGCTACCTAGAATTCTGTTAACTGACTCTTCACCAGTTCTGTAGCACAGTGACAACTGATGCCGCTGAAAGTGGCCTGAGACTCTGAAAAAGCTCAAGTGGCTTCAAAATTCTCAAAGGAAAAATAAAGCACATTCAAGGTAATTACATGCTCAGTATATTGGGTTGGACTCGAATGTTCTGATTTGGCAACCTAAGTAAGCACTGAGGTATATAATATGAATATTATTTTTAAAATCATAGAATTAGAAATGAAAACATAATTTAAAAATTACTTAGCCCAACAATGTTAGTTTATGAATTACCTATAAACACTGTGTCTACTTACTGTGTAATCATTCATTTCAATCAGGTTTGTTCCCATTACTCCCCAAAACCATATTTGTCAGGGTTACCAATAACCTGCACATTACTAGACTCTTGGGTAAAATCACAGACCTCATTGTACTGAACTCATTAGCATCTTTGAAAGACTATTTATTTTGAAACTGCTTCTTCATTTGATTTCCAAGGTGAAGCGTCCTTTTAGTTTTATACTTTTTCTACGGGTCCTTCCTTCTTAGTCTCCTCAGGTGGTTTTTCCATGACCTCTACACTTGTACTTATACCCCTGATCTTCTTAGCCTCCTTGCACTCCCTGGGGGTGACTCCCAATCTTTCCGCTGTAAGTCTATTCATATTTAAGTGATTCTCAGATTTTAATCTTAAACTCTGAGTTTACCTACTCTCCATTTGTTCACTCTCTCCTCAAATACAATGTGAATTCCATGAGAAAGGGACTCTGACTGTTTTGTATGCCACTGCATCCTAGTGCCTACAATTGTCAGCCTCCAGGAGAGATTCAATAAATGTATAGTATGCATATTTAAATATATGAATGAGACAGAAGCTCAGACAGTAGCTTGGAGAGTCAGTAATAGAAACTGGACCTTCTGGCTCCCAGTTTGGTGGTATCTGGCCTAAAGATTAATAGACCAAAAACCCCATCTCGGATCAGATGGAACTATAGAAATGGTACTGTGTGTCTTCATATACTGAGTGTAGGACTGAATAATACATTCCATAACCATTTTTGACTGCCCAGTTTATGCCAGTCACTGGGCACAGACATTAATATAGACTATGTCTCTGCCCTCAACCCGCAAGGAAATGCCCAGGTAATTGTGGTATTGTTGGAGCCCAGGCAAGGAATTCTCCCAGACCCATAATGTTTGTGTGGTCAAGGATGATGCTGCCTGGTAAATCCTACAGAATAAAGAAACAGTGGCCAAGCACAAAAATAAAGGCATCATGAACAGTAAGATGACACATGCAAACCCCCAGAATCAAGAGAGTGCAGCATGTTTCGGATATTGCAAGAAATATGGATTAAAGGAAGACTGCAAGGAGAGGCATCAGCCTGAAGAGATAAATAGGGACCACATGGTGGAAGGCTTGAGAGATAATTCTATAGTATGTAAACTCTAATCCTAAAGGCTATGGCAAGACTCTGAAAGGTTTTAAACAGAAGAACAGCATGAGAAGATTTGCATTTCAAAAAGATAATTATATTTGCCAATATTGAGAAACACTCTTTAGAAAGATGCAGGAAGGCCAGTAAGGAGACAATTGTCATAGTATAATGTGGATTTAGTCTAAGGTGATGACAGTGAAATTCATTCTTTTATGCAAATCCTATTCTGATCAGAGCATTTATAGTAAACATCAATACGCTGCCTCTAGGTTCCTGAGAGGAAGCAAGGATGACAAATAAGGATCATAATAAAACATCCTGCAAAGCCGGCATCCAAACTTTTTCTCATTCAGAGAGCAGAGACGTGTGTATATATAAAAAAGATTACAATCTTGATAATCAACCCTGCCAGCAGGGGTTGGTATCAATGACAACAGTAGAAAAGATGAGGAGCTTGTAAGGGTATATCTGAGATAAGGATTTTTTGGAAAGGCAGAGACAAGTAGAGGCAATTCAGACAGGAGCTTGCAAGATTAGGGAGCACTGGGGAGTAGGAAAAGAGGTGAGACCTTTCTAGGGATATTGGAAGCATGACACTGAAACTGATATCCTTCCTGGGGCTGGAAGCAGGCCAAGGCCCAGTGGGAGTGGGAATGTTCTCACACTTTACACTCCATGGCTTCTGAAGCCTTGCTTTTTTTTTTTTTTTTTTAAATGAAGAAGGACAATTGCACTTGTGAATAAAAGCTTACAAAGAAGAGGCAGAGAGAAGAATTGGCAAAATAATCTTCTGGCTAAGAGAGACTGATTTTCCATAATTAAGACCCATTGGTCAAGTGGCTTATTTTTTTCCTAATAAGGACCAGATTTTTTTTTATTAGAAATTGTGTTCTGATGTCCAATGATATATAAGAGAGCCCAGAAAGAGATTTGGAGAACATTAGAAAAATTACAAGATGAGGAGTTGTAAAGGTTGACTGTTCTAAATATCTTCATTTCCCTGTCCTTTCCCCCTCATTTCTAATGTAAGGGTTATAAGCCCTATCCTGTCAGCCACCATGTGTGGGAGAACTAAAAGGGTGATAAAAGGACTTTGAAAATGGTAAATATATATACTATATTAAATATATAAATATTATATAAAATGTATTATATAAATATATGATATAAACATAATATATAGATATAAATACATATATTATACAAAATATAATGTTTTATAAATATTTTATAAGTACATTTTATAAATATAGGGTATTTTATATCCTATAAATATATTATAGGAATGTCTTAACTATTTTGGACTGGGCAAATGTCTAGACAATAATGTATGGAGCAGCGTTAGCTTTTGTTCAGGGCCTGAATGGAAGCTGTTTGCAAGATTTCTTGGGGGTTGTAGCCTTTTACTTAATGGCTAGAAAGATGTGAAAAAGAGGGACTATAGTTTGGAGGTTAAAAATCTACTTTCTGGAGTCAGGTAGATTATCAAACCAAAAATCACTGTGAGCTATGAAACTTCGAGCAGTTATTTAACTTCTTAAGTCTCAGTGTCTTTGGCTATAAAAACAGGATAACAGTGTTAACTTTATAGAGTAATTGGAAAGATTATAAGAGTGTTTAGCCTAGTGACTAGAACATATGTGAAAAAGCAAACACATTCATTTTTGTTGTTATATTTATTTGTATAAGTGACTCCCATAGTTTCTCCAGCATGTAACGTATACCTACTGAATTCCTACAATGGGCAAGGACTGCAAAAGGGGAAAAACTCCCAGCGTTAGGAGCTGTAGGTCTCTGATTTGGCTGGAGCTCAGTGCCCATTGACACTGCATTCCATCTATGGGATCTCAGCAGGCCTCCTGGATCCTCATTACCCTTTCACAATCAGTTGACAGGACCTGCCTGAGGAAAGAAATTAAGCTTTGTGTTCATGGTGACATGAGAATCTGAAGGGGAGGTGTGTTCAAGCAGGGTCAGATGGTCCTTCACTCAGTCCCCACTGTGATTGTCTTTAGACTGTGGCGCTGTACCTGTCCCACATAGAGATCTGAGATTAATGCTAACCTTCTTCGTGGTGCCTGATGAATTTGTGTCCACATTTTAACATTTTCTTGATAACCAAAATACTTAGATTTTTTTCTAAAACAAAATATGCCTTGTAGCAATAATTTTTTAAATATATAATAGCAGAACATCTCAGAGATTTTTCTGTTTTTCCCTTTGGCTAAATGGATACAATTAACATTTATTATGTGCCAGGTACTGTGATAAATGCTTTATATACATTACCCTATTTTATTCTCACAATGAATTTTTTCCTCTTCCCATTTTATTGACTTTACAACTGAAGTTTCTTGGCTTATAAGCAGTAGAGCCAGAATTACAACCTCAAATCATCCAATACAGAGCTTCAAACTCTTAACCCTGTACTAGAATGACTATTGTGAACATAATGAATGATTTCCTTTTAGGATTATAATCCAAATTCTTACTATGACCCTTGTTGGCAATCCTCTTTTGAGGTGTCACCTATGTAAAACATATTATATGATATGTGCACATATTATTCTGTACTTGTTGCATTTCATGTATGAAAATAGCAGTAGTGAAGACAATCAGAGCATACAGGCATAATTTTAAAGGCCAATAGAGGATAGGCAATCTGTGGACATAGGAGCTCTAATTTATATACATCATTTCTGGTAGAGTCTAATGCCTATAAAAAACTGATTCACACAGTAATTCCTTCCATGTACTCCCTAATGACCTTTTTCATTTTATGAGTCTCAATGATTTCTACAATTCACGCCTAGTCTGTAGGATAAACGATACCAACAAGAACGACTACTTCCTAGCCCTGCCACTGACATTATTTATTGAGGTAGGATATTCCAGGCACAGTACTTTACATGTAAAATACTTAGTAATTAAAAATCATCCTGTTTTACAGATGAGGAAACTTAGATTCAGAGAGGTTAAGCAAGGTGCACAAGGTCATACAGGCATAAATGAAGTCAGATTTCAAATCTGACAAAGAGAACTGCATCCCAAACATATGCACATTCTTTCTACTGTACTCAACCAGAGGACATTTTTTTTTAATCAGCACCATTTCTTTTAGGGACTAGTCATACAAACATTGCTTAATATTCTGGAAATCATTAGAACTGTTATTCTCTTCAAGCTTCCCCCCTCTGTTAGAGGACTGGGGGCTGGCATAACCTATGGGGCTTTATGTGGCTAAAGATAATGCTTTGGCAAAGGGCGAGGGAAGGAGTAGAGGTGCTGAAATAAAATTGTAAAACAGAATGGGTCCCAAATAGAACACCAGAACTCAATATCTGAAACAGGAAGGCTCAAACCTTGGTAAAACTTAGAAAGACTGAGTGGGCCAAAAGAGGTTTTGACAGCTGTTTTATATATGTATAAAGTAAATCATGTATATGAATTTATTATATATAATATAACCATATTATATATATATATGATTTACTTTATAAATTTGCAGACAATCTGATATGTGTGTATTTGTGTGCATGTGTGTGTGTGAATTACTAATCTAAAGGTTGTTCTTTCAGGAATTCATGGTTCATAGGAATTCTGGAGCAGAAAAGTACTGCTCCAGGGGTAGTTATTATTTCAATCAGCTATATTCACCTCCAATCAATACCAGAGGCTTTTCTAATTAACTTCAAATATTAACAGGCTTCTAATGGTAACAAGTTAGTATTCGAGATCTATTCATTATTTACATTTTGGAGATAACTCCTTACCCTATTATAAATAGGAAGTTCAGTAAAACCTCCACCCTTGACTCTCCAGGATAATGCTGGGGGATAGGCTCTGAAATGGTCCTATATTCAACCATGTCATCAGAGGAGTCCGTGTGCCTGATGATAATTGTAAGGCTAATTGAATACTGCTTCTATATTTTGCACTGTCTCCATTGAAACTAGAGATGACATATTATGTTCAGAGCACCAAAAGAACCCAGAACTTACACATCTTTGAAGATATAGAATAAGCAGCTGAGTTGTTGATAGTATAAACAATAAAACAAACAAACAAGCAAAATATAACCAAAGACACTGAAATAGAGAACAGGCTGACAAAGACCAGAGGGGAAAAGGGAGGGAATTTCAGGGGAAACGGGGAAGGGTTTATAGGAACAAGTATAAATGACACATAGACAAAAACTAGAGGGGGGTGGAAATGGGAGGGAGGTGGGGAGCACTGGGGGTGGGGGCTGGGATGGGAATGAAAGACAGAAAACTGTACTTGAACAACAATTAAAAATAAAAATAAAGATAATCAATAAAAAATAAATGTCATTTCTAAAAAATATCTTCAAGTATGGCTGAATTTGCTACTATAATTATTTTTATTAAAACCTGAATAATACCTGGGTATTGATGTTGTCAGGGAGTACCTAACACTCATGTCTTTCTAATTATAGCAGCCACAAAAGTCTACCACAGATAATTCAATAATTGTCCATGGACAATTTGGCATAGGACAATTTGGCATAGGCCAGTTCTGAACAATAGCAAAATTCTCAGCTTGGAATATGAGAACTATGGAAATGAGAGCAGGGGTGAAAGATTAAATATAAATGTAGAATGGTTTTGGGCAATTTGTCAGAACAGGTTCAATGTCTGCTTCTTGCATTTACAAATGAGTCTACTTTGGCATCACCTGCCAACAAACAACTGAGATGTAAGAGCAGGCCGGGGTGGAAACTGACACCTTCCTTAGAGCCAAGATCTCCTCATTAATGATTTTATGTTTCCAAAATAATCACAAGAAAGATGAACTATCAGCAGCTATTCTATCTATTATATGCTAAATACCTGGATATTTCCAAGAACCCAATTACTTATCTCTATGTTGATCTACCATGCAGGTGACCTATTCTTTGTATTAGTACATGCTTAAGCCAGCTTCACTTCCTTTCAATAGTATTGATTGAGTGCTGGGTTATGTTAAACATGTATTGTAGATTTCCTTGGAAAAAAATTCTCAATAAACTTGATGTCCTACAAATTGTTCAGACCGAATGATTAGTTAAAATGAGTCAGTTCAGTGCAGAAGCTGATGTTATGCCCGATCTTCATGTTTTTTCCCATTTCCCTAAATAAAAGCAACATTTTGAGTTCACTTTTCTATTTCCTTTTCTGTTATTTCCACCAAAGATTACAAGCTTTCTAGAGGAAACCAAAGTCTGTGTGAAGACTTCCACTAATTAATGTGGATGGAACATGATCTCAGTTCTTTTAAGGATTGCCATTAATGCATCAGCATGTAGAAGAGCCATTTATCTTTTTCAGGTCGTTTTTCCCTTGCTCTTATAATGTGAAAACAAAGCAAATGAACAAGCAGAAAACAAAAATAAACACATATACACATACTACATACACAGGAAACAAAGAACCTCTTCTTTAGTGACTTTCTCTAGAATACTAGCTATCTTTTGCTAGTGATGTTGAGAAAGAGCCAGAAACTTAGCAGCTTCCTGGCCCTTTAATGCACTATTCAGGAGTCATAAATCAGACTGCATAAATCTGTTCCTCTTTGGTAAAACCCGTCAAAGCATGTTCTACAGACAGGAAGCTTTCTGTTATGATTCCACCTGTTTGTGCTTGTGCTTACCTTTGCATTTAACACAGCAAGGTCAATATTTAGAACAGAACAAGGATATTTATGAAACTGTAAGAACACACATTTCATTTGGAAGTGCTAGCTGTGCCTTCCACACTTTTTCTGAGCCATCTCCACAGGAAGCCAGTATAAATGCTACCTATTATTTTTGTGAATTGAGCTCTCAATTTGCATTTGTTTTCTATTGGATAACTCCAGGAAATTGAGATCACAAAGTTTAAAAAGGAGAATACCTGTTTAATGTTCCATGGCAGTCAGACTTTGTGCTGGATGTTTGCTCACACAAAAAGCCTGAGGCAAGAGGCGGAATGAGCAATTTAACCAAACACTGACTGCTTGAGTGCATTATGTAAACAGAAAACAAGGCCATTGCATTAATGGGGAAAAAATCAAGCCTTACCTTGAGTAGTTCATTGTTTAAAGGTAGACTTCTTTTAATGTCTGTCATAGAAAATTGGCCTTTAAAGGTAATGCATAAAAGTTTAGAAAGAAAGTCTACTTTGGCATTACAGACATACAGAAATAGAGCATTAAGAGTTCTAATATAACATTTCCATTTTTTTCTTTGTTAGGTCTAATAAATAGTAATCATGAACTTTAAAACATGTTGCATTGTGAAAAATTTATAAACATTCATTGAAAGTTGACTTTTAGTCTCAGAAACCCGCCCTTACTAAATGCCTTATTAATGACAGGCACAATGCATATTTTGTAAGTGTTTAATCCTCACTAAAATGTGAGGAAGCTGTTGCTTTTCTTTTTTTTCCTGATGAGGATTTGATGTTGTATCTATTTGATGCTTTGTCAGTTAGCTACTGTTCAGTCACAAACCACAAATCTTCATAATACACAACAGAGAGTTGATACCTTATGCATCCAGAATTAGCTCTGCTGATCTTGGCTGGGTTTTCTCACAGTTCTTCAGGTTGTCTCTCTGTCAGCTGAGGTTACTGGGGCATTTTGGCTCTGTTCCACATGTCTCTTAAACTGTCATAGGCTGCCCCAGACATGTCCTTAGCTTGGCAACAGCAAAGGTGTGAGAGGAACAGTGAAAATGTGCCCTTGTTCTTATAAGTCTCTGTTAGCTTATTTCTATTAACACTTCACTGGCTATAGCTATATATGTATATATAATACAGTATATATTATACTGTATAATACAGTATATATTATATACTCTGATTCTTGACAGGAGGAGGCCAAAGTCCTATGGCAAGGGGTGAAGAATTGGGCCCCTTAAAGCAATTAGTCTCCACAGATGACAACTGCTTAATATTGTCTATTCATTTTACCAAATTGCTGCCCATGCTCCATTGATTCAACTTTTGACATTATCTGGAATACTTGCTATTTTTTATACAAACTAAAAAACTAGAAACCAGACCAGACTCTCAACAGCACTTCATAGATCATTTAAATATTCTGAAAGCTTCTTAAATCATTTGTTATTTTTATTAATAATGAAGGCAGTGGTTTTGAAAGTCATGATTTATTAACATTTACTATGTACCAGACACTGACTAAACATTTTCGAATCTTACAGTGATTCTACTGACTGGGACTATGATCCTAATTTTATAGATGATGAAGAAAATGAGCTGTAGAGATAGTGAAATGCTAGTCCAAGTCTGTCTTACTAGTAAGTATTGAAGCTTGGATTGAAAACCAGGTGTAGTGGAGGTCAGTACCTGGGTTCTCAACTGCTAGTCTATCCATACTTTAATCCATCCAAACACTATTAGATCAAATTTCCCACATGTTATTATATCCTGCCATTCCTTTGTCAGGAAAATTACAATCACTTCCTCTTGCCTTTTGACTATCAGAAAAAAAAATGTAATGTTGTGTAGGGGACTGTTCTGCATGGCATGGGCCCAGCTCCCACTGGGAGATGCACAGGATCCACACCCATGAATAGGTTCTCCCATGGGGAATCAGGCCTGCAATGTGCCTAGGCTGCTTTGAGTCTTGCTCTTGCTAAAAAACTCCCTCACCCTGAATTGAGGACATTTACTGAAAAGTAACTCCCTAAAATCCATGCTAAAACTCCCCAGTATGGAGTGTAACTGGTTCAGCTACTTTTCCCCTTTCATTTGCAAACATCCTTCTTCTGTGATGTGATTAACAGCATTGGCTCCTTTGTTTTCTGTAAAAGGTAACCACCTAAAGTGAACCTGTGCATAGTAAATGAGGACCATCATGTAATGTGCCGAGAAACCCAATAAAAGCCAGTCACAGCAAGGGCCATGGCTTTTGCTCCCCTTGAGAGAAAAGCCATGCTGTCCCTTTTCCTCCACCGGACTCAGTAGTCTGTGTGAATGTCTTATTTCATCCATAATGACGCCGACACTGTGGGCCGGTGTCTGGATCAATGTTGTTCTAGTGACACACAAATTTCAACATACTCTGGGTATAATATTATTATAAACGTTTTCTCAACAGACTGCATTTGTTCTAAATATGCAAAGTGCTGTGCTGTGAGCTGAAGAGGGTTGCTTCTTCCTATGTCCCTGTCTCTGTTCTCACTGCTTTGGACCCTCTCTAGCAGTGGCCCCTTCAGCCATTGGCTGTCAACATATCTCTAATTCACTGAACCAAGATGTGTCTTCCAGTGAAAATGATACTTCCAGTTTGTAAAAACATTTAAAATTTTACCAAATGTTTTTACATTTACATATATTCTTTAAATAATTACAAGGGCAGATAAAAAACAAGAGCCTTAATTCTCATTACCAAAAATGAGGGAAGACATAACTCTCCTCTCTTTATTGCCTAGACCCTTTACTTTAGAAAACTTAAATTTGTAAGTACTTTCTCCTCTCTGTGAAACATATAAAAATTCTTTGGAAAAATTAGATAAGCCTTTGTCAAATTATGACCCAAGAATGTCTTCCTCAAATACTTGGGAGCTATTCCTTTGCAATATAAAGATCAAGGGTAGAGTAGTCCCCGTATCTCCCAGTTTCTGTGGGAGGTAACAAGCCCAACTTCCATGGATACATTGGGTATAATTGCTTCTAAGTTACATAATTGCTTCCTGACATAAAGATAGGAAAAATTTGTTTTTCCTCTGAATAAAAGCAGTTATCTAACACAGATGGTTACCCCAACTACCAGGTGAAATTAGGATGAACTGTGTATGATGAATGTTAATGTCAACTTCTCTTACTTGAGGACTTCTTATTGTTGTTTATCTTGAGAATGAATATATGTACACATTCATCTTGAGAATATATATATGTGTGTGTGTGTGTATATATATACACACACATATATTCATTGTACTGCTTCAGGTTGAAGAGATAAAAGGGTGAGATTTGTTTTGGTCTTTGCAATCTCTCCATGGATTGCCTGTGATGTGCAAAATTTCTCCATTTTATCTTTATTTGATAATAAAACTACTTTCCTATTACTTTTGCAAGAGAATTTCTCAGAAGATTTTGTCTTAATTGTATTTCCCCAACACAATCTGCAAGGTAAATATTATAGTGAGTCCATTGGTAGCTTCTGGTTCATATTTACATTCCCATTGGGCATGATTGGAATAAAAATATATCCTAGCTATGCCAATGTGGCTTTTTAGGTCTGTCTCAGTGTCACATTAACTTCAGCTAGCTCAAGTTACTCAGACTCTTAGGACGTGACCTCCTCTGAGCAATCACTGGGCATCGAAAGGGGAAAACCAAATTAGATGGACCTTCTTACACCATCAGGCCTCAACTCATTTTATGTGTGACACATGTGACAGGAAAAGTTCACATGCCAGTCCCCAGGAAATATGCACTAGCTATAACCTTTCCTCTGTGTTGCCCACTCAAGAAAGTATATGAAAATAAGAGACCATTAGAACCGAGGGCAGCCTTTCACTTAGAGGTACCACAGAAAACTTCTGTACACTTTATCAATAGGCAAGCTGTTAAGCAAAATGTAAGTTTATAACACCCTGATATTATGATACAGTAGTGGTTTGCTGGAGCTGGCTCACAAAGCTCATAAGAACTTATTTCACTGGTTTCTTTCTATCACTGCGTTCAGTGATGGCATAATGGCACCTTGAAGTAGTCCATGGTGGGAACATTGGAAATAGTCCCATGGAAATCTGCAAACATTACAAATTAGATTTTTTCCAGAGATCAGCATACCTCTGCATGATAACATCTTTATTACAGAATTTCTGAGAAATTTTAAAATAATATCCATATTGTTTAAAATATTTGGCCATGAACTACTTCTGGCAGCAATGCTTATTTGCTAAGCAATGCTAAACAATACTTAGGATAAAACTGAACAAACCTCTTATAAACTATAAGAAAATTTTTAATTAAAAATTATCAACTAGTTTACTCACCAATTATGTGTGACATACCACCTTACTGATTATCCTTTCACTTATTGGTACACTTATTCAATAACTTGTCAGTAACTTACAAAGCAACAGACACTAGTATACCAAGATACTCTAGTTGAAGACTGTCCCCTGATACCACTTCGAAATTGTCACGTAGTCTGAGTTTTACTCTTCTCTGTATCAAAATACTCATCCACATGAGTATTTATCCAAAAGCAGCTCATCATTAGTCATTGACAAACAATGGGACTTTCCGTGTCATAATATTTTAGGAAGCATGCTAAGTTTTTTATAGACATGACTATACTCAATCTGACTATACTCAATACTCTCTTTTGAGAGTACTATAGTATTTTATTATCCTGGCTATTACAGGTGCAAAAACTTAGGTACTAGAACTTAAATGATCTGCCCAAGGTCACATTAGCCAATGCTAGAGTCAAATTTCAAACCTAAATTAACCTAAATAATCATACATGTACTTAGCACTATGCCTTGTCACCTCCCACCTAGACATTTGAGGTTATGTTGTGACACCCCCATGTGCTCACAAGAGAGGAACAAACTGAATGAGTTCACCCCTCTGTTCATGAAGCATTTACCCAGTGCCTACCATGCACTATGTTAATCCTGTTTCTGAAAATATGTTGTACATACACCAGGTATGCTCAAAAGAAATACGATTCATTTTTCTAGAAATTCAACATTTTTAAAGGAAAGAGAATGTTCTTCCAATGTTAAAGATACAATGGGAATAGAATGCAAAATGTATGTAAATTTTAGGAACAGTGGAGAGTTCTCAGAGATTCCCCACTGTGGACTGGCAGTTATCTTGGCTTAACTCTGAAAACTCTTGAGGCCAGTCCTGAACTGGGAACATTCTATACCTGAAAGTATGTCAAATGTTAGCTGTTACATAAGAGTGTAGGTTCAAGAATCAGAGTATCTGGGCTTACCTGATTGATCTGTTTTTGGTTATCTCTCCTGCCCCATTCTCCAAGTGCACTAGACTTCTTTCTGTTCCCCTACTCTCTTTCATCCTGGCTGGAATTCTTTCCCTAGATCTTCTTATGTCTGGTCTGTCTCAGCATTGAGCTTTTCAGCTTACCTTTCACTTTTTCAATTTTTTTTGACTCTCACATCTAAAGTCACCCTCTTTTACCGTATTTACTATATTCATCACTATATTTAATTTGTTTTTCATAGCATATATGGCTATTGGAGATTATTTATTTTTATTCATTGCTTATATCTATTAAAGGGATTTAAGCATTCAAGATCAGGAAACTTGTCCTAGTTCACAGGTTTATTCCTAATCCCCAGAACAATTAGGGATTAGGCCTGACATATGGGCACTTAATAACATTTGATAAATGAGTGAATGAATTATAACATGAGCAAACCATTTACAGCTTAACCTCTCAACCTCAGTTTCTACATATATTAAAAGTGGAAAAGCATATTTTTTCCATAGTGTCATCATGAAGATTTACAAAACACATATAAAGTGGTTATAAGAGTGTCAAGCATATAATAAACACTTAGCACATGTGAGTTATTATTATAACAAATATACACATAGGAAAATGTGTGCAACAACAAACACTTTATTTCTGTATTTCACAGAGACTCTATTGAAGAAGCATGCTAAATTAAAAACGTACAGATTCTTTAAACCTGTCTCTTCAAATCACTACTAAGCATCAAGTCAATTTATGTTGGTCTTGTCACTGTGTACATAAGCTGCATTATTCCCAGAGTAGTGTATAGCTTAACATTCCTCCCTCATAAGAAGGCTATAAGATATAAGCAATGAAGGGGAAGACAGTGGCCATAATGAATAACAGCAAGGGCATGGGAAGAAAGCCACTTCATTCTATTAATGTTATAAATGTTAGTGAATTGTAGATGTGCTTGTTTATGTTTATGTTTATGTTTATGTTTATGTTTATGTGTCTGGTGCAGACCACTCACACAGAAAAAATGACAGTGATGCTTGCCCTTTTTTATTTGAAATTACAAAGCTTATAATAGAACCTGCTTCATTGCTATAGAAACTGGTCTATGGATTCAGTATTAAAACTTCCCTTTTTAGACTATCCTCCACATTAATAAAAACATTTTGGTATAAAGTGGGCATTTTACCCTAAAATCCTTTTTTTTTTTTACAAAGTATGTCCAAAAATCAGGATAGTGCTGTCCTCAAAATTGAGTTTGGGAGACTTCTCCCCTCTTGAATTTTTTGGAATAGTTGAGAAGGATGGGTGTTAGTATTTCTTTGAATATTTGGTAAGATTTACTAGTGAAGCCATCCAGTTCAGGGCTTTTGTTTTTTTTAGGAGTTTCTTGTTTGTTTGTTTGTTTGTTTACTTCTTCAATTTCCTTGGTTCTACTCACTCTGTTCAGATTTTCTGTTTCACCTTGATTCAGCCTTGTGAGATTACGTTTCTATAAATTTATCCATTTCACACAGATTGACCAATTTATAGGCACGTAGTTGTTCTTAATATTTTCTTGTCATTCTTTGTATTTCTGTGGTATCAGTTTCTACTTCTCCTTTTTCATTTTTGATTTTATCTATTTGGATCCTTTTTCTTTTTTCTTAATGAGTCTCGTTAAATGTTTATTAACCTTATTTACCTTTTCAAAGAGCAAGTTCTTGGTTTCATTGGTGTTTTGGAATTTTGGGGGCTCTATTTCATTTTTCTCTGCTCTATTCTATTATTTTACTTTCTCTACTCACTTTGGGCTTTGCTGTTCTTTTTTCTAGTTCCTTTAGGTGTAAGATCAAGTTGTTTATTTGAACTTTTGTTTTTTTGAGGCAGCTTGTATTGCTATGAATTATCCTCTTAGGACAGCTTCTGCTCGGTACTATAGATTTGGGATTGTTATGTTTTCACTTTCTATTTTTTTCCTGTACTTTTTCCCCCTCTCTCCCTCTTCCCCTCCCATTGCCCCACTGATAACACTCTATGTGATCTCTATTTCTTTGATTCTGTTCCTGTTCCTGTTGTTTGCTTAGTTTGTTTTTGTTTTTGTACATTTTTAGGTTCAGTTGTTGATAGTTGTGAGTTTGTTGTCATTTTACTGTTCATATTTTTGATCACCTTGTTTTTTTTAGATAAGTCCTTTTAACATTTCATATAATAAGGGCTTCATGATGATGAACTGCTTTAACTTGACCTTATCTGGGAAGCACTTTATCTGCTTTTCCATGCTAAATGAGAGCTTTGCTGGATAGAGTAATCTTGGATATAGGTCCTTGCTTTTCATGACTTTGAATACTTCTTTCCAGCCCCTTCTTACCTGAAGGGTTTCTTTTGAGAAATCAGTTGATAGTGTTATGGGAACTCCTTTGTAGGTAACTGTCTCCTTTTCTCTTGCTACTTTTAAGGTTCTCTCCTTATCTTTAATCTTGGGTAATGTAATTATGATGTGCCTTGGTGTATTTCTCTTTGGGTCTAACTTCTTTGGGACTCTCTGAGCTTCTGGGAAGTCTATTTCCTTTGCCAGATTGGGAGAGTTCTCCTTCATTTGTTCAAATAAGTTTTCAATTCCTTGCTCTTCTTTTTCTCCTTTTGGCACACCTACGATTCAGATGCTGGAATGTTCAAAGTTTATCCAGGACAAAGTTGTTCCTAAGCCTCTCCCATTTTTTTGAATTCTGGTTTCTTCATTCTGTTCTGATTGAATGTTTATTTCTTCCTTCTGGTCCAAACCATTGATTTGAGCCCCAGTTTCCTTCCGTTCACTGTTGGTTCCCTGAATACTTTCCTTTATTTTACTTTTCATAACCTTCATTTTTTCCTCTATTTTGTGACCATACTCAACCAATTCTGTAAGCATACTGATTACCAGTGCTTTGAACTGTGCATCTGATAGGTTGGCTATCTCTTCATCACTTAGTTGTATTTTTTTCTGGAGCTTTGATCTGTTCTTCCATTTGGGCCATTTTTTTTTTTTTGTCTCAGTGGGCCAGTTACATAGTAAGGGGCAGAACTGTAGGTATTTGCCAGGATAGGGCAATCAACCTCATTGCACTGTGGTACTGTATGTGGGGGAGGGGTCCGAGAGGGAGCAGTGCCACTTGTTCCACTCTCTGCCAGCTTTCATCACTTCTGATGCTACCCACAAGCAATTGGGCCCTTCTGGTGCTGATTCCCTGGTGGGTGGTTTTGTGTACATTCTAGTACCCTGTAGTACTAGAGGTACTCAAATCTCCTATGAGGCTGGGAGTTTCTTCTGCCACCTCAACCCTCACAGGATTTTTTCAGTCTGAGGTTTTGAGGCTTTATTTCCCCATGCTGGAACCCTGGGTTGCATGGTCTGTCTCACTCTGCAGTTGTTCCTCTTGGTTTATTCACACACAAATGTGGGACTTCCTGGTCTGCCAGCCGCCACCTTGCCACAAGTCCTCTCTGCCCAGCTGCCCATCTCTGCTCCTCCTACCAGTCCGGATGAATATTTCTTCTATAACTCCTTGGTTGTTGGGCTTCCACACAGTTTGATTTTCTGTCAGTTCTGGTTGTTTTTTGTTTTTAAATTTGTTGTTGTCCTTCTTTTTGCTGTACGAAGAGGCAAAGTGTACTAAGCTATGCCTCCATATTGGCAGGAAGTCTCCACTTTCATTTATTCAAGGTATCTTTTGATTTCTTCCTTGATCTTATTTTTAACTCATTTATTGCTTAGTAACATGTTATTTAGCCTCCATGTGTTTTTCAGTTTTTAACTTGTAATTGACTTCTAGTTTCATACTGTTGTGGTTGGAGAAGATGTTTGATATAATTTCAATCTTTATTAATTTATTGAGACTTGTTTTGTGGCCTAACATGTGATCTATTCTATAAAATGGTCTATGTGCACTTGAAAAAATGTATATTCTGTTGCTTTGGTGTGAAATGCCCTAAAAATATCAGTTAAATCCATCTAGTTTAATGTGTCATTTAGGGCTCTGTTTCCTTGTTGATTTTCTGGCTGAAAGATCTATCCATTGATGGCAATGGGACATTAAAGTCCCCTACTCTGACTTTTACTGTTGATCTCCCTTTATGTCCATCAATTAAGTTATTTTCAGTTAGCCACTAATTTAATCAATAAATATTTCCAGTCAGGTCAGAAATAAGAAGCACTGATATCACTCATTTTTCAACAGCTTCATGTTGAAGGGTCAACAAATGGCATTGATTATATTACTTCAATGTTACAAAAT
This sequence comes from Phyllostomus discolor, assembly GCF_004126475.2. NCBI lineage: Eukaryota > Metazoa > Chordata > Mammalia > Chiroptera > Phyllostomidae > Phyllostomus > Phyllostomus discolor. The sequence continues at coordinate 50,957,770 of NC_040907.2, read as the reverse complement.
TTCAATATCTTTCTATGTTTTACTGTCATTCACTGGTTTCTGCACATCTATCATTATTTTCTCAAAATGTGAATTCTTGGTATAGTAATTTTTTAAATCTTCTACAACATACATAAAATGTTAGCCTGGAAAAATTATACATAGAGAAAATAACAAGTCACTCTAAGTGAGAGGAAATTAATGACTTCTGAGACTGGGTTCTGTCATAAGCTTTACCTGCTAAAGTGCTTTTTTGATCTCTGGAATATAATTTGAGGCTAAAACTGCTCTCCCCTCCCAGTCTGAGAGCAGTAATGAGAGGGTTAAGTAATTCAATTATTTATAAGTGTAATTGTCCACAATTTTAAGAAAGCAAATATCCTGCTTTCTGGAACTTACAGGAAGGATGGGAAATATTAACTATTAAAGCCGAAGAAAGTCAAGCTTCCTTTATTGCATCTCCATAGAAGCTTTAAACACTTTCCCCCGAGGGAAAACAAGAGTGTTAGATTGCAAGAAAAATAATTGCATGATGCTAGGAACTACTGTGAGTAGGAGCCAGCTCAGAGAACTGAGGAAGTTCAGCATCACACTCTCATTTTGACCAGCTTATAATAGTAGCTGTATTATAGCCTAAGTAACTTTTGAAGTCTACTGGACTGTGTGCTTTCAGTTTCTGTGAACTACCACTAGATTCTCACCATAAATTCTCCTGTTTCACTTAAGCTAGTTCAAAAAGGTTTATTTCACTTGAAACCAATGCATTCTAAGATTATAGTAATCAATTCAGAACTTAAATCCTTGAGGGAATGATGCACTCCCTCTTTTGAGCATTAAGCGTCTGGCTCTGGGAGGGTTGCAAAATGTATACTTGCCTTAAGATAAAAAGTTAAGCATCTCTGATTAGCTCCAGGGCTACTTTGCCAAATGGCACACTAAACAGCTAGAACCTGCAAGTTTTTTTCATGGTACAGGTGGCTTTTCCACAACAGATCAATATGACAATGAAAAATCACTTCTCAAAATTAATTCAACACACTCCATTGGCCTTATGTGGATTTTAAAAAAAAACCTTTGAGATATATAATCATATGCCTTGAACAAAAGGGTTTAGTAATTTGTCTTCAGCTGCTACTGATCTTAATTCATTCAGTTCAATTTATTTGAAACCTGAGTGTATATGTACTCCTGTGTGATCTGGTTAAGGAACCAAGAAAAAGGTAACTTCCCTTGGGAAATTTGTATGTTTTGAGTCTACATTTCTCCAGTGAAATAAATCAATTTATATTTATTTTTTATTTCATTCCTTTATCTTCATTGAATAAATCATATTTTGGAGCCACAGTCCTTAAATTTCAGGTGATACTACCCAGGCAAGTAAAAGCCATCTGACTGGTTCACCGATCCAGAGAAAACTATTTCTTTTCTAAACTGAGAAATTTCAAGAGAAATGTAGAGAAAAAAAAAGAAAAGAACAGAAAAGAAAGGAAAAGAAAAGGGAAGAAATCCATACATGACTGTAAATGAACCAGACTCTTGAAGCTGTTTTCAAGATAGCCCATCCACTGAAGATAAATGATTCCTGAAATATTTTTCCTGTTGCTGCCTTTAAATCTTATCTACAGTAAAAATGTTTTTCGAATGAGTAATTAGAGTTGGAAGATTTTCTCCATGTGTGTTGATATCTTCCTTTTTTTCTCTGTTGGTTCATTACAAATGGGTCTTTCTTCCCCAAGAAGTAGCTTAAACAACAATAAAATGATACAGCTAATGGGCAATTATTAATACTTGGTCTTTAGAGGTGGCTTGGTTTCAGTTCGCATAGCTCTGTAATATTAGGCAAATTTTTAGAAAATTCAGGTTTCTTAACTGTAGAGTGAGAAAAATAGTACTTATCTCTTAGGGCTGCTGTAAGGACTAAAGGAAATAATTCATGTAAAAATGTTCGAATTTCTAACCATTTTTATTAATATGAATTCATTCATTCATTCTGCAAGTACTTGCTGAGTAAGCCTATATGCCAGTCACTGGGGCTTTGGGGATGCAGCATCAGTGAGCAACAGATAAAATCCTTTCCTTAAGATAGCTTACTTACCAGTGGGAGACACAAACATTAAAAATGAATAATTAAATATGTTATAATATTTAAAAGTGATCTTTCCCATGAAGAAAAATGTTCATTTGAGTAGAGGTGTTTAACCAAAAAGCCCTATCATATTAATAACATTTCCTAGCTAGGAGAAATTACCTGGTTTGATGACAGAATACAGTGACCCTAATAGTGTCCCTTACAATCTTATCTCACTGACCAACCAAACTTGGCTCAACCAAACTGGAAGTTGAAGAGCACAATGGAAGTCAAACTATTCGGAGCTTCACATATTGTAAATTTTGAAATCTCAGTGGAAATGAGCACACTGAAAGTAAGAAAATTTGGACCTATTAAAATAAGGTTGCTAATTCTAGATTTGGTACTGTTTTTGAAGGTAAGAAAATAAAATTGTAACTGGCCAATATTTGTGAAGTTAATCAACACTCTTCTTTCCCTAAAGATCATATTTAAAAAGCATTAATAATAATTATATATACTTATAATTAATAATATAACAAATATAATGAATAATAAAATGATATAAAATCACTAATGTTTATTAAAAATCATGTAACACATTTTTGCTAAACCCTTCAAAAGCATAATGTCATTGAATTCTTAAGACACTATGTTTTATGTGCCATTATCATTCTTAATTCATAGATGAAGAAACTAAGCCTTAAAGAAGTTCAATGTCTTCCCCAAGGACACATCGTTGGTGAAGATGAATGTCAAATGCTGTTATATTGATTTCAGAACTCTAAAGTGCTTTGCTAATGCCCTCTGTTCTTACTGAATTATGACCTTTTTAAATATTACATATTCTAGATAATATCATTGATTCATCATGTTATCATACTAGACATCTTATATATCATGTCTCCCTTAATTATCTAAAAACAATTATGAAGTATGTATTAACAAACTATTGGTAGATAACAAACCATCTGAAAAGTCATTGTAAAATGACAATATGTTTTTTTCTTGTTTGTGGGTTTTCAGGTCAGGCTGGGAGTCAGCTGATTTAGTTTGGGCTCACTTGGGGTTGGTTCCAAGCCACAGATTATCCAGATATGCTCTACATGGCTTTCCTTCTCTTTGGACTATTTGGCTAAATTAAGTATGTGTTTCTCATGATTATAACAGAAGCACGGGCAAGAAAGTCCAAATACGCAAGCACATGCAAATCTTTTGTTCTCATCAGGCCCAATAAAATTCCTTTAGCCAAAGTAAGGTACTTGGCCAAGGCTAAAATCAGTGAAGTGGGAAAATATATTTGGCCTTATTGGAAGCAACTGCAAAGGCACATGACAAAGAAAGTAGATATTAAGAAGATAAAGATTTGGTGACAATAATGCAATGTACCACACATATCTACAGTGGTATTAACTGTACATACCGACAAAGAGTTAGAGGCTTGGGTTGCTTAACAAACTTGATTTTGCATAGTTCTTAACTGAAACAGTATCCTTTTTCTGTCTATTTTCAAAGAAGAAAGGGCTTTCTAGTATTTGGAGATGTTAAGGAAGAAAAAAGGAGGTTGAGAGAGCTTATAGTGTATGCCTCTAATCTTTCTCCATGTCCTTTGCAATACCTAATCTTGTTCCCTATCTATAACTCATGGCTAATAATCATATAATGATAAAAAAGTAGCCATCTAATACTCCAATTAAACCAAAGGCAAATGCACAAAAGTGATAATGTTGAAAGGTACATTTTTATAGGCTCATTTTCTATACTAATGGAGTTTGTATAAAAAGAATTTTAATGACTAATACAAAAGAAGAGTGGGCCACTGAACATATACATATTTTTATGAAAGAGAAATGATTAAAATGAAATATTGGCACTCCTTAAGTGGGATTATTAAAACAAGCAATTTAACAAAGCTTTTATTCTCAGATTTTACTAGGAAACAAACAAACACACAAACAAAAAACCCAGATAAATCATGATTATAGTTTTGTGCTGTCCACAAGGGGGCAAATTTGGACCTTCAATTCTAATCCTCCTAGAGATGTCAATCTGGGGCTTGCACTCTCAGCTACATAATTTCCAGTATAACTAATGCCAAGAAAATAATGTTGTGGTGTACGTACAATTCTTCTACAATTGAATGAGATCATCTGGATCCATTGTACTACAATTATATTGAAACTAGTAAACATATACAGAAAATATTAAAGAAAGATGAGAATCCAGAGATGGCATACGAAGAATGTGATTCAACAACCCAAACAGCAAGAACCAACACTTACAACATACTTACTATGAAATAGTTGATGATACTGCACTATTACAATCTGCATTAACACATTCAGCCCTACTAAGAACACTTTATTTGTTTATAAGTTGATAAATACATAGTGACCATCTATCCATCCCTTATTAGATCCCATGCTAGTTGCTGGCAATACAATTATAAACAAAATAAGCATAGCCACTATCCTTACAGGGCTATAGTTGAACCAAATAATCATAAAAATAATTGTAACACTGCAACTCTGTCAAGAGCTGTTAGATAAATTCAATCAGTAATTTATCTGGCTAAAAAGATCACAAAATATTTCTCTGTGGAAGTAATTTGAGTTGAGATCTGAAGGACAAGAATGATTTAATTATGGGGAAAAGAATATTTGGTCAAAGGGAGCAGCACATATATGCAAAGATAAGGCAGAGGAGAGGGGGAGCTCTGGCCTCTGGAATGCAGAATGAAGGAAAGCAGAAAAAGATGAGGCTGGTAAAAAGATGGTGGACAGACTATGCAAGACCCAGTAGATAGAGAAAAAATTTTGTCATTATTCTAAGTACAATGTGAAGCCATTGAAAGAAGCCAGAGAAAGAACAATGGGCAGGTAGACATCAGATTTTTTCAACTGTCTAGCTGCTAGATGAGATAAGGTTGGATAGAAGGTGGGCAAGATGAATGCAGATTGGCTGTTTCAATAACTATTGCAGCTGTCTAATCAAGAAATGATTGTAGGTGAAACTGGAGGGGATGGCAGCACAGGTAAATGTGGTACTCCAATCCTTCCACAACCATATCAGAATTACAACTAAACCACAGAACAGCCATCATTCAAAACTGCTTGAAATCTGGCTGAACGGAAGTCCTGTAACAACAGATTTTTAAAAGCCACATTAAGGCAGGTAGGAGGGGCAGAGATGTGGAACAGGGTGGTACCAAACCCACATGTGTTGGATCAAAATCAATAGGGATAGCTCATCTGCTGAGGTAGCCCCTGAGGAGCAAGGGGTCCCAGTCCCACTCTAGGCCCCTATCTTAGGGTTTCAGTGCCAGTAAGAGAAGTACCCATAACTTCTGGCTGTAAAAATCATCAGGGATTGAGGGTGAATGAGACAGAGGTCTTCTAGAGTCCTAAGCATTCCTTCAAAAGCATGTGGCATGCACAGACTCACCCCCTCTGAGTTCCAGTGCTGGGGCACTAGGGACATACAGGGAGGAAGTGAGTTTTCTGGTATTGGGGTGAGAGTTGGAGTGGCAGCTTTCTCCCATAAAAAAGGGCTGACAAAGGCCACCATCCCTCTTCTGGTCCCTCCCCCAATGGAGCCAGCAGGTAACATATCGAAGTTCCAATCATCCTGCTTCACACTGCTAGCCCAGCCCTGATTATTCCCTAAGATCTTGCCCCACCTGACTTTTGGGATCCGTGGCTTTTTCATATAAATGGCCAGTCTTGGCTCATGTTTTAGATTTTCCTAAAAATCTCTTAAGCAAGCAGTGGTGGGGTATGGGGGCAGATATTTCATGAAAATGGAAACAAACAAACAAGCAAACAAAGAGTGAGGGTAGCAATATTTAATATCAAACAAAATAAAGTATCAAACAAAGGCTATATAACAGGCAATGAAAAAGGACCCAGCAATTCCAATTTGGGGATGTATCTGAAGAAACCCAAAACAGTAAATTGAAAAGGCATATATATGTATATGTTCATCATTATTTACAAGGGTCAAGATATGGAAGCAACCTAATTGTTCATCAATACATCAGTGGATAAGAAGAAATGATGCATACATACAATGGACTATTACTCAGCCATAAAAAATACTGAAATCTTGTCATCTGCAACATGGATGGACCTTGCCATCTGCAAATTAAAGTAATGTGCATGTTACAATTAATGGGGTTTTCCATTCATTGAAATAAGACCAAAGGGTATTATGAGATTAAACCAATAAAGACTAGTTAGGTGTTGTGCTGAATGAAATAAGTCAGAGGAATATGAATGGCAGGTAATTTCCTTATATGTGAAATTTAAAAAATAAAATAAATGAACAAGAAGAACATAAATAGACTCATTGATACACAGAACATTTTGATGGTTGCCAGATGGGAGATTGGAAGGACGAGTGAAAAAAGTGAAGGGATTAAGAAGTACAAATTGTTAATTACAGAATAGTCACAGGAATGTAAAGTACAGCATAGGGAATATAGTCAATAATATTCTAATAACAATGTATAGTGTCAGATGGGTATAGATTTATCGGGATTATCACTTAGTATGTTATACAATATCTAACCACTGGGATGTACATCTAAAACTAATATCTCAGGTCAACTATAGTTAAAAATTACTTAAAGTCAAAAAAAGAAATTATTATAACAGACTATTGTTATGGCAGTTGAGATAAAAAGAAATATCATATTTTGAAATTCTAAGACATACTTACAAAATGTTAACATCTCTGATACCAGAATGCTTCTTATAGTCTCTGTGCTGTATTGACTGTCCAGTTGTCTCTGCCTGTTCAAGGATATGGGAATTTGCCAACTCTGAAAGATAATAGAGCAACCCTCTTAGAAATGGTATCCAGCCAATGTTATCGTGGCACAGGTGACAAAATTGTGTGAAGAAAACAGACTCTCTAGAATTCTCAAGTGATGTGTCAATGCATTCATTGGCAGAACCTTTTCTTTCTCATGAATACTTAAAGTAATGTGCATGGGATTGATGGGATTTTAGAGATGAGACATTACAATTGATGGGATTTTCCATTCATTGAAATAAGACCAAAGGGTGTTATGAGATTAAACCAATAAAGACTAGTTATGTATTGATTATGAAAAAATAAAGGAGAAAGATGACTCTTAATTTCCTTGTGTGGTTAAATTGTTGAATGGTAATGCTATTCACCAAACCAGGGAGACATTTAGGAGAGCATAAGGGTTAAAAATGTGAATTCAATATTGGCTATACTGAATTTGAAATAATTCTGAGACACAAAAAAATAAAGGTATCTAAGAGATAATTTAAAATATTGATCTAACTCAGAAGTAAATATTATCTTATGAAAAAAGGGTTAATACCATACCAGTATGATTTCCATTTAACTGGGAAACTACTTGAAATTGGAGAAATTAGAAAAACCATCAAAGGCCATATAATTTATAGGTGGCAGAGACTGGGTAGGTCTGACTGCAGTGCCTGATAGGCTAAGTAAGGCACACACATAATAAAATCTGGACTAACAAATCATCAGAGTGTAAAAAACTGATTACCAAATATATGAGAACATATTAAAATTTTTTATCTCAAAAGTAATTAAAGAAATGAACACTAAAATAATAATGGAACACTATGTTGTTTTTCACATTAATAAAAACAGAACAATAAATTAACTTACTAATTTAGTGAAATAAAGTATCATCAGAAATTGATTATTGGCCTTGGCTGGTATGGTTCAGTGGACTGAGTACTAGCCTGTAAACCACAGGGTCACTGGTTTGATTCCCAGTCAGGGCACATGCCTGGAGTGCAGGCCAGGTCCCCAGTAAGGAGTGCATAAGAGGCAACCACACATTGATGTTCTTCTCTTTTCTTTCTCCCTCCCTTCTCCTCTGTCTAAAAAAAAATAAAATAAATTTTTAAAAATATTGAAAAAAGAAGAAATTGATTATTGATTATAAATTATTTTATAGGAGGAAACTAATGCTTAAGAACAATAAAAATAAAACAAATAAATTGTGACAAGAAGGAAAACATTAGTCAGATATATGTAAATTATTATTAATTGTAAGTAGGCAGCTAGTACTTTTGCCATTTTCTAGTCTTGGGTAGCATTCTACATTTTCTTCTTTTTTCTCTTTTCTTTTATCTTTTCTCTTCCTTCCTTTTCCTTTTTCTTCTCTTTTTTTTGTCATTTCTTCTTTTCTTTTTGAGAAGGAGTGGACAACGGGAAGAGAGCACTAGCTTTCTTTTACTACAGGGTTTTCATAACCACCGTTCTTGGCCCATGTTCAGGATCCTGGGACCAATTTCTCATCCAGACACCTTCAACTATCCTTCATGTCAAGAGCCAGTTGAGATGACATCAATCAATGCCCAGCATAAACATTGTCATCTAGTGAGCTTCAGCCTGTCTGAACAGATGGGGCTTAAGTCTCTGGACTCATTATTTATCTTCCAATCCCTTCCTCTCCTCTGGCAAAACACTTGGGCACAGTTACAGTTAAACACCAAATGGCCTGTATTTTGGTTCACAGATTGCACATTGTCCTTTTCTTTCTTTTGGAACATAGTTTTAGCCACTTATCATCTTTACAGAACTGACTCAAGAAGATTTGTGTAACTAATCCATGTCACTAAATGATCTGCTAAGGGGTAATCTTTGGCAATTCTGAATTTTATCTGGAATTCCTGATAAAGATGAAAGTCTTTGCATTGAAAGCTATAGGATGTGAACCCTGTCTCCATCTTACATGGCTGAAATAAACCAGAATTCTGATTTTTGGTTTTCTGTGATGAATTTTTGTTAAGGGGAAAGGACAGTTAATTCAAATTAATGAAAATCTCATGACATGTAGAGAAGAGACCATGGCTTGCTAACCCAGAAAAGTTGTCAAAAATTTTAATTTAGTTGTATAGATATGATAATCATTAAGTAAAATTACCTTGTTCATCCCTTTTATTATTAAGAAACTAACATCTTTTTTATGAAGAATTTTATTTTATTATTTTGTTTCCTCACATTTGTAGTCAACTCAATGTCACTCTCCTTGAAGTATAAGGAAGTGTAAGTAGCAATACTGGGATCCCAATAATATTTATTAATAGAAGTATATGAGGAATAAAAACAGAAGACTGAAAGAGTTGTTGATTATTTTTATGTGATCGTGTTGTGTATATTTTAGCCAGCATACTTGACAGGGTGCTAAAAAATGGCACTGCTGCATCACAGAACATTATAAGCTGAAAGTTGCAGACTGGTGACACACAGTTTGAATTCAGCTTTCAGATGACATTTGCCAATCACAAGGTCATCTATATTGTTATTAAAAATTAGTTACCACAATAAAAGTGGAAAGAATTTCAAATAAAACTAAAGACATTTTCTGTGGAAGCAACCAATCTCTTCTGATCCATGTTAAGCTAAGCCCATATGGTACTTATAAATTATCAAAAAATTTACAGTATTAGCTACTACATTTTTAAAACCTCTCAATTTTTTCAATGATATTAATGTCATTTTTTCCTCTTAATTTATCCTTCCAGTTTATTTTTGTTTTTGTGCATGTTGAATCCCTTAACATAAATACCAAGTTCCTTCAATTTTTATCACTCAAGATATACATTTTTCCATATGTACTCCTTTTTCTATATCTTATATACATTTTGATATAAGATATCCTGTTCTTATGTTATAATTTAAATTTTTTCTTTGGATTTTTAATCTAATTTAACTATTAGTGTCTGAAATTGCTAAAATTTTTAACATTCAAATTATTTCTTTGTTTTTATTTAATTATATTTTTTTGATTTGTTGTTACTGTCATCCCAATTTTCCACCCTTTTCCTCCCTCCACCCTGCACCCCCAACTCCCTCAGGTGGTTCCCAGACCATTGTTCATGTACATGGGTCATGCGTACATGTTCTTTGGCTACTCCACTCCCCATACTGTACTTTACATTCCCATGGCCATTAAATAACTACCTATTTGTACTTCTTAATCTCCTCACCTCTTCACCCGTTCCTTCATAACCCCCTCTGATCTGGCAACCGCAAAACCCTCTCTATGTCCATAATTCCCTCTCTGTCCTCTTGTTTGCTTAGTTTGTTTTTAGATTCAATTATTGATAAATATGTATTTTTGGCATTTTATTGTTCATAGCTTTGATCTTCTTTTTCTTAAATAAATTCCTTTAACATTTCATATAACAATGGTTTGGTGATGTGATGATGAACTCCTTTAGTTTTGTTTCATCTGGGAAGCTCTTTATCTGCTCTTCGATTCTAGATGATAGCTTTCCTGGGTAGAACAATCTTGGCTGTAGAGCCCTATTTTTCATGACTGAATATTTCTTCTCAATTCCTTCTAGCCTGTAAAGTTTCCTTTGAGAAATAAGCAGACAGTCTTGTGGGAACTCTGCCATAGATAACTAGCTTATTTTCTCTTTCTGCTTTTAAGGTTCTCTCTTTATCTTTAACCATTGGCATTTTCATTATGATGCGGCTTGGAGTGGGCCTCTTTGTATCCATCTTGTTTGGGACGCTCTGTACTTCCCAGACTTGCATGTCTAGTTCCTTCACCAAATTAGGGAGGTTTTCTTTCACTATTTTTTAATAGATTTCCAATTTCTTGCTCTTTCTCCTTTCCTTCTGGCACCCCTATGATGTGAATGATGGAACATTTGAAATTGTTCCAGAAGCTACTTACACTATCCTTATTTGGGAGAGATTCTTTTTCCTTCTTGTCCTTATTGGTTGTTTTTGCTTCCTTATGTTTCAAACCATTGATTCAATTCTCAGTTTCATCTACTCTACTGTTGTTTCCCTGTAAATTAGTATATCCTTAGTTTCTGACTGGATTTTTTAAAAAGATTTTTATTAATTTATATTTACAGAGAGGGGAAAGGAAGGTGAAAGAGAGGGAAAGAAACATCAATGTGTGGTTGCCTCTTATGTGGTCCCTACTGGGGACCTGGTCCGCAACCCAGGCATGTGCTCTGACTGGGAGTCAAACCAGAGACCCTTTGGGTCACAGGCCAACACACAATCCACTGAGCCATACCAGCCAGGACTGACTGAACCTTTTTCATGTTGTGAAGTCCTCACTAAATTCCCATAACCAGTGTTTTGAACTCTGCAGCTGCTAGATTGCCCATCTCTATTTTGTTTAGTTCTTTTTCTGGAGTTTCGATCTGTTCTTTCATTTAGGCCATGTTTCTTTGTCTCATTTTGGCAGCCTCCCTGTGATTGTTTCTATGTATTAGGTAGAGCTGCTATGACTCTGTGTCTTGGTAGTGTGGGCTAATGTTTTAGGTGTCCTGTAGGGTCTAGTGACACAGCCCTTTTATCATCCAAGCTGGGTACCCAATGTGTGCCCTTTGTGTGGACTGAGTACACCCTCCTAGGTTGAGGGCCTGGCAGCCTGGTGGCCTGGTGTGGGTCTGGGACTCCTCACTCCTGAGATATCCCTACCAAATTTTTATCCACGTGGGTGTGGGGCTAGCCCATTCTGTGTCTGCACCTCTCCTACCAGTCTGGATGGATGTGGTTTCTTCAGTTCCTTAGTTGTCAATTTTCCATTCAACTCAATTTCTGGTGTTCCTGAGTGATGGTTGTTCTATATTTTAGTTGTAATTGTGATGTGGTTGTGCAAAGAGGTGAGTCATGTTTGCCTATGCCACTATCTTTACTAGAAACCCTCTACTAAATCTTTTTAATTCTGAAGAAGTCCTCTAAAATCTTCAGTTATAAACTCACAATTAAATATTTTCAATTTCTTCTTATATGAGTATTTTTATTTATATATTTTTTCCTGGTAATTTTAGAAACTATTTTATTTTTTAAATCATATTTTATTGAACCTAATTAACAAAACAAACAAATGAGCAAAATAGAACCAGAGGTATGGAATAAGAAATAACTGACAGTGACCAGAGGGGTGGGAGGAGAGGGAAAATGATAGAAAGAAGTGGGAGGACTAGTCAAGAAACATGGGACCCATGGAAATAGACAACAGCGTGAGGATTGACTGAGGGAATGGTTGGGGCAGGAGAGAGCAATGGGGGAGAAATTGGGACAACTGTGATTGAACAAAAATAAAAAACACATATGAGTATTTTTAATAGTTATGTCTGTGTAGTTAGGTGGTGTATTGATTAGAGTATATAAGTTTATGATTCTTGTGTCATAATTGAATTTTGCCTCTTATTATTACATAGTGACCTATTTTAGCCATTGTGCTTTTAGTATTAAATGCCATCTTGTCTGATAGTATTATTATTTTCATTATGGGTATCCATTTATAGAAGTTTGTTAGTGGCAGTGTGCCTAGCTGTACTAGTTAACATATGGGTTAGGCTTCTCCAAATACATACCCAGTTATTCCCATCTCACAAATATAAAGGGAGGTGAGCACAGTTGAGTTTGTGGCTCAATGGTGCTCAATGGTGCTGAAGTCCAGGGTTTCTATCTCCTCAGTTCACAGGTTCCAACTTGTGTTCTAAGATAGCAATGTTTCTTCTTCCATCACATCCACATACAGCTAACAGGATGGAGAAGAGAACAAATGGTGGTCAGGACCTTTCTTTTCAGGAGAGTTACTAGCAAGCTGGAAATATCACTTTCATTTTTATCCACTGATCAATATTTCATTTTATTAACTTTTCCTCATTTACCTCAGTTAACCCAGTGGTTCATTCATTTTCTCCCACCCCAAGTAATTTATGTTACCCTATGTATTTTCATTTCTTTTTCAGACTTATAACCTCTATAATATAAATTGAAAAGTTACCAAATAATTTCTGAACAAAGATGACCTTGGATAATAAAGAATTTGACCTTAGCCCAAAAGGAGGTGTGGCCTTTGTCTTCATTTCCTTTGGAGTAAACTCTAAATTCAGAAATTTCTCAACTAATAGGAATAAGTTTGTTATTCATGGCTGGACTCTCTGATAACACTTGATCATTTGTGCAAAATAGGTGATTCGTGGCAAACTCTTAGGTAGTTAATGTTAACAAGATGACTTGGGATAGAGGCTGGCCACATCAGAAAGACCAACCATGTGTTTAGAGGATTGGGACTTTGAGCCATGTGATATAAGTCTGACCTCCAGGGAATGATGGTAGTAATTGAGATTGAATTCAACCATATGGGCAATAACTCAATCAGTCATACCTCCATGATAAAGCTTCCATAAAAACTTGGTACACAAAGCTCAGATGAGTTTCCTGGGTGGCCAAGGCTCTGTGCACATCTTATTATGCAGGAGTAGCTTATTTCTGAGGATATGCGATCTTCACGTTTGGAATCCTCTTAGTCTCCAGTTTTGCCCTATGTATTTCTTCATCTTTTGGCTAATTCTTATTTATATTCTTTGCTATAATAAAACTACAAACATAAAGATACTATATTCCTGAGTTCTGTGAATTATTCTAGCAAATTATTGAATCTGGTGAAATCTGTGGAAACACTCAAATTTGTAGCAAGCTGGTCTGATGCAAGGATGGCCCTTGAGACCTGCTAACTTTCAGCTGGTGTCAAGAGTCTTGGGCAGACTTGGAAGTCTTGGAGGATTATGCCCTTAAGCTGAGTTTGGCTAATTCTGCATGCTCTGTTGTGCTATTTCTCCTCTACCCACATAAATAAACTAAGTTCACAAGGATACTTCCACAGCCCTGGCTCTTAAAGTCTCCCTCCCTCCAGATGAAGTCATAAAAATTTTTACATCTTTTTTCATTCCTTTCTCACATCAACTCTAGTTAAAATAATTTATTACTCATATTTCTTGACTATTATTAGAACTTATCTTAAATCTACTTCCTATATTTTAGGAAACTGTTTTTGATATTGCATTCTTATTCCCAAATGATTTATCACTATACACTTAAATTTAACTGTAAGTTTTATTCTGTAATACTTGTTCCTCCCAATTCATTTTTTTGCATCCTGAGTTTTTTGTTCTTTCTCTTGTTCTTTTTTTAATGATTCAAGTTCTCCATAATTTTCCTCTAATGTAGTAGTATATGGATAATGATTATTCATCCCTGTTTCCTAGGAAGTCCTACTTGTTTTGGTGAAAGTATTGACAGTATCATTTTTCACTTTCAGTTAGGATGATAAATTATTGTCAGTTCAGTTTTCCTAGCAATCCTAGTATAGGCTTATTGTTGTGGCATCATTATTAATAGTGGCACTTTTACTGTCAATTAGAATGACAAATTACATATTATCCAATGTAAGGAGATACACATTTTAAATTTTGGATCACCTATGTCTATCTATCTTTTTCTTACATGTTAATACCTTGGCCAGATATACGTTTCTGGGGTTATAATACTTACCTTTCATTTATTTAAATATATTATCCCACCATACTCTAGTTTATTTTATTTTTGTAGGCATTTTGATCTTTCTCACTGAAACGTTAAAAATTTTTTCTTTTTATCTTTAAATTTAGAAAGCTTTATGCTTAGGTACATGTCTTTTTTTTTATCACTCATGTCTAGAATTCAGTACATCCTTTAAAATGATAAAATCTGGTCTTTCTTCAGCCTAGGGATATTTTTGTTGAATGGTTGTTAAATTAGTGTAACCCCATATCTCTCCCTTTCTCTTTTTCTGGAAATTCTGTTTTTGGCATGTTGTATCCTGGGTCTATATTCAGAATCTCTTTTCCATCAATATCCCTATTAAAATATTTGCTTTGAGCTTTTCTTTACTTCTTCTAGGTTATTAATTCAGGTATCAACAATGGTCACCCTCTTTTCAGTTTACTTATCTAATCATTCAGTTGGAAATCTTGTTTTGTTGGTGAATTTTTATTTCCAAAAAGTAATTTATGTGTTTAATTTGAATCTTAAGTGTTCATATTAATTTTCTGTCCAAGCCGACATTTTTTTCCTCCAGCAGCTCTGTTTTGTTGGCCACCTAATCTTTCAGTAGTTCTCCCTTTGCGTGTGTGGGACTCCCTTTAATATGTTATGATTTTTTTTGTTAGCTCTGTAGGGCCAAGTTTTGGCCTCTGAAATTCCTTTACTGTGATAGGCTCACCAATTATGTGAGGCAAAACATTGTCTACCCCTGTGAGCTGACAGTGTACAAGGAGAGCCTAGACTTGATAGTGCTCTGAATGGTCAACAAAAGAAACTGTTCCAGATCCTTCTAACTTGTAACCTTAATCATTCTCTTAACCTCTAACCAAAAACCAAATTTCATTGTCCTCCAAGTTACTGACACTGTGGAAAGGATGAATAGAAAGAAAGAGAAGTAAATAGGCTTACTTTAAAAAGGGGAGCTCTGGCCCACTTCCTGCTCCAGCTTCATGACAGGAAGAACTAGAAAAGAGAACAGACCAATACCCACTGGCTGGTGAGGTCTGTTGTCATGCTCTATCTGGCCAATCAGGTTAATAATACTCCTTCTCAAGATTAATGAGAAAGTTGTCAAGACAATGAAGAAACCATCCTTAGATGAGAGAAAAACAAGACCCTTCATTTTGTCTAAAGACTTCTACCAGTTGCTAGAGCAAGGAAGGAGGCGAAAACAAATGAAGTATAGTCTTTGTCACCAAGGAGCTCAATGTCTAATAGAGAAACCAGGCAGGTAACAGAGACTTATAGAAATATAATGGGCCCTAGCTGGTGTGGTTCAGTGGATTGAGTGTTTGCCTGTGAACCAAGGGGTCACCAGTTTAATTCTCAATCAGGACACATGTGAGGGTTGCAGGCCAGGTCCCCAGTAGGGGCTGTGTGAGAGGAGGCCACACACTGATGTTTCTTTCCCTCTCTTTCTCCCTCCTTTTCTCTCTCTCTAAAAACATACATAAATAAAATCTTCAGAAAGAAATATAATGGCAGTTTGTTCAGGGTGATAAGGGACCCAGGAGAGAGCATCATGAACTCTACCTAGGAGTTCCTAGTGATCTCCTAATGGAAGCAATGATAAAGTGGACTCTGAGAATCACCTTTAAAAGTTAGGAACTTGCTAGATGGACTATCTTATGCAGAAAATAAAACTGTATAAAAGAATCAAGATACAAAATAAAAATTATTTGTGTAACTAGAGCTCCAAATCCAAGTGGCATAAGATAAGAGATTAGGCTGAAGGGTAATAAGGATCAGAAAATGAAGGTCATGGGACATTTTCTATATCACTCTATCTCATGCTAAGGAGTTTGAATTTTGTCCTATAAGTAAAGAGGTATCAGTGGTAGGTTTGCCTCTTCTAATTAACATGGGCAAGTTTGCCCCAATAGGCCTTAAGTTACCATTATAACTTAGGAAGTCATAAAGTTTTGAAAGAGGGAAAGTTTTATTATATTATATAATAAAATGTCAAATATATGGTAGAACTATCCACTCCCATCCATACAGTTTTGGGGACTTATTGATGTTGAAATTAGTAATTAAGGTTGAAAGGCCAAATCAAAGTTTCCATGTCCCTTCTCACAGACTTGACTTCAGATAAACAAAGCTGTCTAAAAAATTTAAACATTGATTAGAGCTGCAAAATTGACTATTTTCTGCTATCAACAAAGGCTTCCTATCAAAATAATAGTGCCAGTTTGGAAAGCACAACAACAAAAACAAAAATCATTGGTAATTGAAGCATCAAACCATCTACAGTGGAAAACTGAAGGAAATTACTTTTTTATGTCCAATTATAATAACAATACAATCTGATTTTTTTAAATTCAAAATTGGATTTCATTATAACAGTTAAAGAGTTCTTTCCCATGAATTGATGGCTATAGTGATTGAGGACAATCTCAAACCAAGGTAAAAGTGTGATATTCAGAATAAATTTACCTAGCTTTCTTGAAACAATAATAAAAATATTATAGATGATGGGGACATGCACCCTATGAGGAAGAAAAGTACTGTCAATCAATTAGCATTTAAGTACTATTTTCTATGGCTATGCTTCTTATTTATTTCACCACATGTATATTATGTTATAAATTGTTTTTAGCAAAATTTAATTAGCTAGCATTTGTAAAGCTGTCTAAAGATGGGCTTTGTATAATTGCTAAACACTTTTTTATTACAAAGCATCATTATTTTCTCTGTGTGTTTGCTGTACATAAAGATTTTTTTTTTGTAAATTGCTGTAGAATCTCTCATTCTATACAGCTTTATAGGAAGAATGAGGGGACTCCAGCACATCTAAAGAAACATTCTTAAGGAGTTAATTTCTGGCTTACACAACAATTTGCAGAGCTCAGATTACACACACACACACATACACAGTACTTCAGGGCTCTGAAAAAATCATGTTGTAGTCACGAAGTCAATGTGCCGAATATTAGCACACTGGTGACGAGGTAACCTCAGGTTACAAAGTCCAGCATTGAAGAAGGAATGCTGCATAGTGTTCATGAGAAGATATGTAGCATGATTGAGAACTGACCCAAGCCAATTTGGTCATAGATAAAAGTAGCTGCCAGCAAATCAGAGGGGGCTAGTGTTTGTGACTCTCCATAACCTTGATGCCAGGTTATAAAGAAAAAAAGTCACAGATTATTCCTCAATCTGGACATCTATTACTACTATGTATTAGCAAAGCTGGTAGAGAATGGGTTCATATAACATTGTCTACACTTGGCCAATCCCCAGCCCTATGTACTTTAGGTGTTTCAATCATTAAAGTGGTTTAGATAAGAACACAGCAAAATTCCTGATACAAGGAATCCATCTAATTGATATCATGCAAATCACACATTCTCCCAAAACCAAAACTGGGTACAAGGCCCATTAGGGAACACAGAACACAGGTGCCATTGCTGAGAGGCTCAGACAAGTGAAAATGGTTTAGCCAGACCACACATCTTAGACAACTTCCATTTTTCAAATAAGGCTCCTTTTAAACACAAATGATGAAAATAATATTAATTTCACCAATAAAAAACCCACTTTTTATACTTACTGTCTACTTTGTAAAGTATCAGTTATTGATTAGGTATTAATAGCTGGAGGGCATGCTTCTCTGGCATCTCTGAAATGTGGCCTGTTATCGTATTGCTAGCTGACCACCTCTCAGCTCTAACGTCCTGATAGCAGAGTGCATGTACCTACTACCCCCAGAACCTGGACAGCAGTGTGGTGATTGTGGGGGGACGAGGGTATAAAAGGATTAAAAGGTAATGGAAAAAATACAATAAACAAATAAAAGTTCTCCAAATAATCTTTTTTAAAAAATTAAAAATAAAAAACTGGCATACACCCACACTGTGGTATTAACTATACTGAAGTGTTTTGAAGTAAATTATAGGGATTATAACAAGTATGCTGATAAAAGTATAAAATTTGAATAAAGGTCCCTTTAGAAAATACTTCTATGGTATCTGATGTTTCAAAAGTTATTTAACTTCCTGTAGTCTTAATATATTCATCCACAAAGAAGTTAATGTAGTAATACATATTTCATAGGATTGTAATGAGAATTAATTGAATTTTCAAAAAGTGCTTTATAAATGGTGAAGCATTACTTTTAGTTTCATAAAGGTTAAGCGATCCTTAAAGGCAGCCTGAAGTCTATTTGTAAGAAGAGACAGAGGATTTTCTTAGTACTATTATATACCAGGGATTTTGCTACTTTCTTTAATGAGAAGATATAACAATATATAAGCTCCATAATCTTTAATGTCAAAACAGAAAACCTACTAACTAGTCCTCCCTAATAAAAATTATGCTGGTACCAGAGATTATAAGTGGTCTTATTAGCAAATGTTAATGACAAATTGGGGAAGATAAAAGGTTGTGGACTGAGGTACATTGCAGGAAACAAAATTCCAATCTAAATTCACTTACTGCTCACTGATAAAGATACAGTTTTAGAATATTTGTGGGGCCTTTGACCTAGAGTTATTACAAATATACATGCTATTTCTTGTTAGAGTAAGAATTGTGTCAGATTTATATCTGTTCAGGATCTCCTCATGATAAAATGCCTTGGCTATTTCCTGAGAATTTCCCTGAAGGCAATGAACTTCAAAAGTTTCAAGTCCTCTCCTATAAAATTTAACCAATAATTCTAAGGCCATGCATTCTAGTTGTTTACATTTAAAAAGGATACAGTTGTGCATCACTTAGTGATGGGGATACATTCTGAGAAATGAGTTATGTGGCGACTTTGTCCCTACGCGAACATCACCAAGTGCACGTACACAGACCCCAGTGATGTAGCTTACTGTGCATGTGGGCCATACACTTGTACGTGTTGCTGTACTCAAGTGCAGGCAACTCTAACATAATGGTGAGTATTTGTGTATCTAAGCATATCTAAATATAGAAAAGGTACAGTAAAAATATAAAATAAAAGATGAAAACGGTACACCTGTACAGGACACTTACCATGTGTGGAGCTTGCAGGACTGGAAGCGGCTCTGGGTGAGGCAGTGAGTGCATGGGGAGTGAGTGTGGAGGCCTAGCCATCACTGCACACTACTGTGGACTTTATAAACGCTGTCCACTTAGACTACACTAAGTTTGTAAAAATATGTTTCTTCAATAATAAATTAACCTTAGCTTACTGTAACTTTTTTGACTTTATAAACTGTTTCATTTTTGTCAACTCTTGGAAAAACACTTAGCTTTAAACACAATTATGATACAGGTATACAAAAATATTTTCTTTATATCTTACTCTGTTTTTTTTTTATTTTTAAAATTATTTATTTATTTCCTTATTTATGTTTAAACTTTTTGTTGTGGTTGTTAAAAACTGAGCCACAAAGACACACATTAGCCTGCAGATACAGGGTTAGAATCATCAGTATCCTGTCCATCTCCACCACCTGCCCCACCGGAAGGGCTTTGGGGCAATAACACACAGGGAGCAGTCATCTCCAATCATAACAATACCTTCCCTGGAACGCCTCCTGAAAGATGTTCCTGAGACTCTTCTCAAGAAAGTTTCACTCTTTTCAGAAATACAGCCAGGGTGGTTTTCCTGTTTTTTTTTTTGTTTTGTTTTGTTTTTCTTTTTTCATCGTAGATGTGCTTGTAATCAGATGATGCACAACAAATGTTCATTTTTCTTAGTGTTGAGGCCCATGCTTTCAAACTTTTTAAGAAGGTTGTTGAGATCTGCAAAAGCTTCTGTTAAACTCTTCAGTATAAATTTTCTTGGAGCTTCTCCTTCTTTTTCTTCCTTTGCAATTTTCTTTTTCTTTTCTTTTTTTGTCTCTTCTTCAGCTACACATTTCTGTTCCAGTTTCAACACCTCCTTGGTCCATTCCTCAGGGACCACTTCTAGGAGCTCCTCAGTGTTATCCTTATCTACACTCGGATACAAGTTGTGTATCAGGCTCTGGTTAAAGTTATTTATCATCTCACTCATAGCCTTGTTAACTACTATAGCCTCCTCATCTTTGGCAAATCCTTTAAAGGCGTGAAGGAACCTCTTGAGTGTCTTATCCAGATGCCATTCATATACAACCTGGTGACATCCCTCAAGCACAAGCAAGGTTCTTGATGCAGTCATAATGTTGTAATGCTTCAAGAATCACATCTGTTCCTTCCTCAGTTGCCACAAAAGCCTGGGAAAGGTCCTACTCGGGTATTAGGCCATAAAGGCTGCTATAACTCCATGACCCACTGGTTGCATCAAAGAGGTGGTTTTGGAAGAAGAGATATCACTTTGATATGGGAAGATCACCAACAGGAAGATGTCCAGGAGCATTATCAACAATAAGCAAAATCTTGAAAGGTAGGTTATTTCCAAAAGGTACTTCTCTGATTTTGCTAGCATAGTAATTCAGGAAGGCATCTTCGAAGAGGAGCTGGATCATCAATGACTTCTTTTGCTTCTGTCATACACTGGTATGTGTGCTCATTGATGTTCTTGAAGGCCTCAGGGTCCTCACTGCCAGGTCACAAAGGGTTTCATTTGTAGCCTGCAACCTTGCCTCTCAAGCAAAACTTATCCTGTCTTTAAATGCCTCAAAACCTGGCATTGACTTGATCTCCTTATGAATAAAACTTTCTTCAGGAGTCCATTTGCAGAATAAGGAAGTTTCATCCAAAACAGGCTTATCCAGAATTTCCAAAAATTCTCAGGTGGCTTCACATAAGCACTCGCAGACTTGTCATCATTTGCACATTATGTAATAAATAATGATTTTTAAATTTTTTAACAATGAGAGGTAGCAGGAAATCCAACATCATAGTCAGGCCTTGTCTTTCTTTCCACATCACAAACCAACATTTGAGTGGACACAATTGTCATGGTGCCGAGAGGGATACACTTCTGTGTCTCATCTTCAGTCCAGATCATTAGAAGTTCCTTCACGTCTGATGCAGGCACTTCCTCTCTGTGGCCTCCTAACATTAGTGGTAGATTGTGTACACATAGGGGCCACAATGAACAATACAACATGAGATCAAGTCAAACACAAGAGAGAATGATGCAATCAAGAGACGGTAAACATGAGAGGCCTGAGGCTGCTGCCGACATAATGCATTCCTACTGCTTTACAGTAAACTTTTTCTTTATAGGTAGAAATAGGCACACTTTAAAATAATGATTAAAAGTACAGAATAGTAAAGACATAAACTGGTAACAGTCATTTATTAGCATTATCAAGTGTCAGGTACTGTATGTAATCATATACACTATACTTCTATGGGACTGGCAGCACAGCAGGTTCCTTTAAACTCGTATTGCCACAAACACATGAGTAATGCATTGAGCTACAATGCTATGATGGCCACCCATCACTAGGCAATAAGAATTTTTCAGCTCCATTATTTTATGAGAGCGCCACTGCATATGCAGGCCATCACTTACTGAAACGTCATGATGTGGAGCATGACTGTATTATGATTTGAAATTGTTTGGTGCCCCCTCCTTGGAGGAGGACTATCATTTTGTGACCCATGAATGACAGAAACAGTAAATGAGAATTAGATGAGAATAGAAATGGCTGAATTACATTTCAAGCAGAAATTCTAGGAGCCAGTATATACTTTCCCTTTGTTATGAGTTCAACGTTCAATAATGTTTCATACATTGGATATTTCTGAGGGCCCAGAGGGGAAGACAGGGTGAGGAAGAGCCCCAGACCTCCCTATGCTTGACACAGGGCATTGGTGATAAGCACAGCCTTGCTGTTGCAGACTGCTGAGGTTTTAAAGTCATTTGTCACTGCAGTCTCTCCTGACCTGTTTTTGCTGTGTTCCCACCCATAATCTGTAACTTCATTTGTATGTAAGACGCTTAAAATTTCATTGTTACTTTGTTGATCAGAAAGCATTATATTCTGTGTCTTTCTTCCTTCAGGCCACGTAGTGATTGACACTGATTAGTTTGTAACAATAATATGGTATATGTTCTTTTGCAGCAGCTTTACCTGGATTCAAATTAAATAGGAAGCCAGCAAGCATGTGTTTTGTGCCCTATATAAGGAAGGAGAAGAAATATCACTGCCAGTGGAGAAGTGCTAATACTGCCCAGATATATAGTAGTCATTTAATAAATGCTTTTCAGATGAATGGATAAAATAGGATACCAATTGCTTCAAGTAACAGTGACATGTAAATTTCTCCTTTTGTACCATAGTATTCCATTCTTGCTATAAAATAATTATACAAGGAACAACCCCAGAATTTCAGTGGCCTTGAAGGTTAATAAATCCCCTTATTATAGGGCAATTGGACAGTTAGCATGGCTCCACTTCTAGCTATATATCCAGTTCAATCTGTCCCACATGTTTCTATTCTGAGTCAGCGGCTGCTCAGTGAATCCTCTCCACATGCTGAACAATGGAAACATAAGAGCTAGACACACCAAACCATGCAATTGTGCCTTGCCCGCATATCTGTGCACATTTTATCACTCCAAATGAGGCACAGAGCCAAGCCCAATGTCAGCAAGGAGGAGATATATTCTCTGTCTACTTTCCTGAAAGACACATGGCAAAGTATGTGGATGAAAGCTGTATTATAAGGAGGGTATGAAGAGCTGGGACAGAAATACTATTTAAGTTACCCACCAAAGATGATTTGTTTTTTAATAGAGACTTAAAAGCAACAACAACACACAGTAGCAACCCCCTCTACAGTACTAATTACCTCTGCTGAGAATTTTATAGCAATCTTGAGATTGGTCCACCGAGGATTGCTTAAACTCAATTGTTCTAATCAGTTGTAATTTTGAAATTGACATGGGAATCTCTGCTAGCAATAAACAATACTTTTATAAAAGCTAATTTTAAATTCAAGAAGTACTTGTAAACTTTTAAAATATATTTTGAACAAGGCTTTGCAATGATGCACATGTAACTATAATCCTTATGTTAGTGAATATGTATAATAGTGATGATTAATTATATGTGCAAACTTGGTTAGACCACAGTACTCAAACATTTGTTCAAACACTAGTCTGCAAGTTTCTGTGAAGGTATTTTTAATGAATAGATTGCCTTTTACAGGAGTAGACTTTGAGTAAAGCCGATGACCCTCCCTAATGTGGGCGAGCCTCATCCGATCAATTAAAGGCCTAAAGAGAAAAAGCCTGAGGGTCCTCCAAGGAGGGGCAAGTTCTACCTCTACACTGGCTTTGGACTGGAGCTGCGATACTCACTGCCCTAGGTTCTCCAGCCTGCTGGCCTGCCCTACATACCTTGGACTTGCCAATCACCACAACTGTGTGTGCCAATTTCTTAAAATAAATATCTTTACATACCCACATATCTTATTGGTGCTATTTCTCTAGGGAACCCTGACTAATACAACACTATTGCTTACGAATGACAGAAGAGTTATGAAATGGAAGATAGTTACAAAGGTTATAAAATTATGGAATGACTAATGCATTTAAAAGATCATTCAGCCCTGGCTGGTGTGGCTCAGTAGAGTAAATGCTGGCCTGCAAACCAAAGGGCCAGCCAGGGCACATGTCTGAGTTGCAGGCCATGTCCTCAGTTGGGGGCATGTGAGAGGAAACCACACCATTGATGTTTCTCTCCCTCTTTTTCGCCCTCCCTTCTCTTCTGTCTAAAAATAAAATATTTTTTAAAAAGTAAAAAATAAAAGATCATTCATTTTATACATAATGTATAAGATACCCACTTTTTTTTTTAGATTTTATTTATTTTTAGAGAGGGGAGGGAGGGAGGGGGGAGAGAGAGAGAAAGAGAGAAACATCAATGTGTGGTTGCTGGGGGTTATGGCCTGCAACCCAGGAATGTACCCTGGCTGGGAATCGAACCTGGGACACTTTGGTTCCCAGCCCGCGCTCAATCCACTGAGCTACGCCAGCCAGGGCAGATACCCACTTTTTAATTAATTAACAATCATGGAGATTAGGTGAAGAATGAAGATACAGCACCATCATCAATTCTACTTTCGGCACCAAATCCTTTAAAAAAAAAACAATGAGTCATACTAAACTTTTACTATAGTGGTTCTCTGTAAACACACATATACTTCTTCCTGCCCCAAACTGAGCCCACTAAAAAAACCCTCCTTCACCCATAAACCTGCTTTTCTTCCTGAATTTCCTATTTATGGGGTAGCACTGCCATCCATAACCCTGGCCAACCCAGTAACTTGGCGGGGGGACTTCCTGATTCCTTCCCACCCTCAGCTCCTACAGCCAATCATCAAACCTTGTTGATTCTATAATACAATAATTACTACATTAGTCTCATTACATCTCATCTTGCCAATTCTAATTGCTTTTCTAAAGAGCATCCAAAAATAACCTGACCATTTCTCTTCCTCTCAGTGCTTCCCATATGCAAACTCATTCCCGCTGCCCAAACGAGACTCACAAGACTCACAAGACTGTGCTCTGGCCCAGTCCCCCACCATCACCTATGGTCATTCCCACCTTTACACTGTGAGCTCCACTGAGCATAAACTCATTCTGTTCCTTCTGTGTTCTTCCTATCTATCATCCTGCTCTTTCTCACTACAAAGTCTTTACACAAGCCATTTCCTTGGCTAAAACAGGCTTTCCAAGCCTTCTTAACCTGGCTGTCTACCATTCATTACTCAGGTTTCACCATATGTCTGACTTCCTCTGGGAAGCTCTCCCCAACATACATCCCCTCCTCCTATGGCTCATTTAACACAACATTTGACCCATTCTACTGTATTGCAAATGCTGTTCACTTGTCCTTTTCTGCTCTGTTATACTGTGAGCTTTATGAAAACAGAAACCAGGTATGTCTAGCTCACCATTTCATTCCTACTGCTTATCTCAGTACCTGCTGCACGAAGTAGCAAGGCAGTACCTTCCTACTATGATGGGCACACCATGCAATATGTATATCATGTACCAAAGAAATGTACAGCTGAAATCTATATGACTCTATGAACCAATGCCCCCCCAATAAATTTAATAAAAAGAAATGAATGAGCAAATGAGGTACACTTCTTAGCCTATTCTGAAGCTGCATCTGGGTCAAACTGGTGGAGGTAAAATCCTTTCTGGTCTATTCTGGTCTTTGTGGTGACCCTGAAAGAATCATGGCATTCCTGTTTTCATTGCCGTCTGTAGCTCATCTGTTTGAAGTGCAGCAGTTCTATGAAGATCTGTGATGTGAAGTATAGCAACTCTACTCAGCAGCAAGAGACTTTTTCATACTTTATTTATGAGACTAGGAGTGCTGATTCTTCCCCTGCAAATTCCTTCTTCAACTGATTGATTTTATTTTTCAAAAGCTTAGAATTGCTTTTCTAAAACTCTATTTATGAGATTCTTTTTATTTCTCTGAATGCCACTGGTTTTTATTACCACCACAATTGGTAAAACCAGCCAACTATGCTGACTACGTCAAAGTCTTCCTACTTAGCTTAAATTTTCAAGCCTTTCTTTTTGATTTAAAAAAAAAACAAATAAAAACATCTATACTTGGACAACAATAAAAAAGAAAAAATCAAACAAAAAAAACACATTTTAGACATGAGTGATTTGACACATGTTCAGTGGCCCTATCACTGGCATCTATAACCTCAGTTCTTTGAAGGAAATGCTGGAAAATCGATTCCCTGTCTCTATTATTAGTTTGTAATGAGAAGAATGCTTAGATTTCAGAGGTTAAAATCAAATCTTTCCCCAAAGTGTTGGCATTATCCACTTTGGAGGATAATGGATTGTTCATCATAGTGGAAGAGACACCTGAGGTTAGGAGTCTGATGGAAATGGGTGAAGTTGGAGTGATGACTTTGTGGCTTCCCAGCTGTGTAAACTTTGGCATTTTAATGAATTCTGTAACACTGATTTCCACCCATTTATTTCTTTACATGGTTTACCATACTCCCTACAATAGGGTTGTCTTGAATGTTAACTGCCTAATGTACAGAAAGTGCCTTTTTACACAATTTTTATTGTATATAGTATGAGTATATGAGTTACAGTTACTATTTGCAATGAAGCAGCATCTGGGGCTGAGTTTATAGCAATAATATGTTGTCATAGAATCTGAACCTGAATGAAGCAGGTCGATCATGGTTTTCTTCGTAAATAGCTCTGATGAAAGCATGCCCTGGGAGCTGTCTTTACAAGTTAGAGCATCAGTGTGATCCAGATTTTCCCCATCTTCACCACGGGTGGTTCAAGTATTAGCAGAGAAGTTATAACTGACACTCGAAGGCCCCTGTTACAGAATACATCACAACCCTTGGCCTTCAGCTTTCGAGATCATCTGATGTCGGATGATGGGATTATTGCAACTTCATTCCTCATTGGGGGAAATAACATAGTCCCTCAATATGGTCCTGCCTCTAAAAAAACTTACTTAAATCTTGAATCTGATAGCAGAATATGGATAGAATAGTGCTCAGCCTGAGCTCAGCATTTGCAATGGCCTAACGATTTTCTAGAGTTAGCACTTCTTGCCTGCTGACTCAGAAAGGAACCACTCTCTCCTTAAGTATAATGGCCAAGATTTCTATTTAAATGATGCTTCTTTAATTTTGTAAGCACTTATTGAAATGATTTCTCTGACTAGGTACTTTACTTGAATGACTAGAAATGACAATTTTACTCAAAGAGTCTCTACTCAAAGGAAGATGTTTTAATTATCTATAGCTGCTTGACAAAGCATCTGTGACAATGGCCATAGCAGACATTCCCTAAGGTGTCCAAAATAACCCATAAGTGCAGGTGGAGTCTGTGACTCTCTTCTAACCAGTAAGGTACATGGTAAAAGTAATAAGATATTACTCCCTTGATTAGGTGTATTGTACAGCAAAAGGAATAGTATGTTTCCTTTGATTATGTTACATCATATGTGACTCCCCCTTAGCAGTTTGGAGGAAGAAGGAAGCAGTCACATTGTGCACTGCCTGAGCCAAGGAACTGCAGGTGGTCCATGGGACCTGAGAAAAGTCTTCAGCCATTAACCAATAAGAAGCCAAAGCCCAGGTACAAAGCTGCAAGGAAATGGATTCTGCCATCAACCTGAATGAGCTTGGAAGTGGATTTTTCTCTAGTTAAGCTTCACATTAAACATGTAACACCTTCCCTGAAGCATTGTGAGACCTTCTGCAGGAGACCCAGCTAAGGTAATAGCTATCACCTGACTCCTGGCCCAGGGAAACTGTGAAATAATAGGTGTCTGTGGTTTTAAGCTATTAAGTTTGTGACAATTTGTTATCTAATGATAACAATTAATACAGTAGTTTGAAACAAAAATGCTTTACTATCTCTTATGTTCCTTTGGGTTGACTTGGGGTCCTGTGGTCAGCTGGGTAATGGGAGCACTTTCAGCTGGAATAGCAGGTGGCATGCATGGCATGGTTTCACACAGCCCCTCCACACCTCTCTACATGTCTCTCTGGGAGAATGGGACTTCTTACCTGGTGCCCAGAGCTCAAAGAGAGAGGTGAGTTGCCAATCCTCTTTAGGCTCAGAAATCCTAGAACCTCCATTCTGTCATACTTTATTGCTAAAATGAAGTCAAAAGATTACTCCAGGTTCAAGGTAGGGAAAGGAGCCCCCACCTCTTAGTATGTCAGCATCATAAACATCCCAGAATGGGGGAAACTGTTGACAATATTTGTAGGCAATTTGGCACAACCCATCCTCTGGCTGCAACAATTCACATATGTCTCACATGCAAAAGTCTTTCGCCTCCGACTTAAGACATAAAATCTTATCCAGTTATGGGATCAGGTTCAACAGTATCCTGTGACCCACATTAATACACAGAAAAGGCTCTTTCAGTGCAGATCCTGTAAATATGGAGACTTCTAATTCAAAAAATAAGTTCAGCATATAATGTCAAGGTATATATTCTCAGAGCATACTACTCTTAGGCAAGAATTCCTTGATTAGGATGCAGTTCTGTCCCCTGGGAGTGATTTTCTACAGCTCTAAGCTCCATCCTTGGACTTTTGCCTCCATCTTATGAATCATCCTTCCTTTTCTGTAACAAATGCCCTATACTTAGAGCTAAGTGGCATTTTTAGTCTCCACTCTGCCCCTAGAAAGTTGGGGTCCTAAAAGTCTCTTGTTATTTTAAACTTTCTCTGTCCTTTTTAATACAATTTAATTCAACTACCTTAAAAATATTGTTTCCAAGGTATCAAATTATAATCCATTACATTAGAGAAATGTCACAACCACAGATTTCTTCAATGTGAGCCTTTCTCCAGATTGGGTTGATAGATAGGATGCCCTGGGGGTAATACCTTTAAAATTCTTTGAAGACTTTTGTCTGATTGAAAGGGTCTATGAAGCATTGCCCTAAATCTTTCAGAACTCTTAACAAGAAGTATTACAGCTACATCATTGATTTGATCTTAACCCTGTGGCCATATTTCTTACTATTGGAATCTTAGTTTGATTTTTGTCCTGAAGCTATTTCTTATTTTAAGAACGTTTAGTTAGATTGAGAAGTTGGGAATGAGAAATAGTGTTTTTTCCAACATAGTTAGACCTGGGTTGAAAATATTTCTTCTCAATTCTACTTGAAAACTGAAAAGTTCCCTTTTTTAGTTTGCCCATCTCTTTTTTAAAATCATTTTTATTGGTGTTCAAATACAGTTGCCTCCATTTTCCCACCACCACTTTCCCCCACTCCACCTACCCCTACCACCCACCCTCAATCCTACCTCCTTTGACTTTGTCCATGAGTCCTTTATACATGTTTCTTGATGACCCTTTCCCTTCTTTCCCCTGTACCTTCTCATAGATAACTAAGAAAACTTTTTTTCAAAAATTTACCTAGAAATCTTCCCAGCCAGATCCAGGGTTCATTAGGTATGTTTTCTGTCTTCCAAGTAACTTCAGGCAACAATCTCAACTTTTCTGCCAACATTTAAGTGGCCTACATTTTCTAGTCTCCCATAGCAACTTCCCATTTCCATTCTTCTTCCATTAGCAACTTACTCACCATTCAGGCCTCTGCCAGCTGCCCAGGAACAATGCCAATGCCATACATTTTATGGTGGAATCTGTACCAAAGTCCTACCATGTGAATAACTGCTTGTGAGGAGCTTTATCTACACCTTGGATTGATCTAGGGACAGGAACCAAAACTTGGAGCTGATTTTTTATTGGGATGTGACTTTAGGGGAAGAAGTAAATGCATTTTGTAGGTGGAGGGAGGATGTAAATTGTGGAGGCAGAGTACAGAGATAGATGGACTCCAAATACAGTTATCAACACTTCCTTCCACCCCTGTACAGGTACATCACTCTTGACATCAAGAACTACAGTCTCTTTCTTTTGTTCTTGAAACTGGCCTGGTCTCATGACTTCTTATGATGCAGCTGAATGACATTTGGGCCTAAGTGTTAAGACTTGCATCTTCTGCTTTCAACCCCTTGGAAGACAGCTGATAGACTGGTATATCAAGAGGCCACAATGTAGGGGGAAGATGCTTTTTGGTCATTTCAGCCCCAGCTGACTTTTCAGTTGAATGTGGCCTCACTCAGCAAAAGCCAGCCAATGTAACCCAATGTACTGGATTATGAGAAATAATGTTATATTGCACATAACTGAGTTTTATAGTGCTTTTCAAAGCCAGCAACATATAACAAACAAATATTGATCACGCAATCATGTATTACACAGCTGTATTATGTCAGTGAAAGCTGTGGTTCCCTCACACATAGCTCTGACTCATATGTAATCATACCACAAACACAGCTGCTTGTAGATATGAAACTAATGTATCAGTGATGTGGGGTTGAGAATAGTTTCTTTAATTATTTAATAATTTCATTAAATACACTTGATTAGAATGAGTTGAAAAGACAAAAATCTGAATAAGAAATATATTTGCACTCCAATTATATGTGTGGGAATTAATTACTTGATAGTCTGTTTGTTACAAGGCAGTTATAAATTTCTCAACAAATGAATGCACACCAAAAGGTTAGGTGACTGACACTGAACACTAATACTATACCTAGTACTTTTATTTCTATTCATGTAATTTATTCAAATATTAGGGTGAAGGCTGAATTAACATACTTAGGAAAAGCTCAAATCAAATTGCCTTCACATTCAGTTTTCATTTTCTCATTAGGATTCTTTCCACATTAGCTAAAAATCAGTGTCTTACAGTTAGCAATAAGCAAGAAAAGCTTATGCTATAAACCTAGAAATTATATCACTGACCAATCTACAAACTATATGTTAGGAAAATATAAATCTTATGCCACAACAAAATAAAAACACACTCATATAACTATTGCTTTTTCTATGAGGAAACTGCATTCCAGATAGATCATGTGTCTTGCCCAAGACTGCAACCAATTTTTCAGTCCCAGAAGTCCATGCCTCTCTCTCTCTTTTTTTTTTTTTCTGTGAACCACAGAGCCTCCTAGAGGCCAAGGGGCCCTTTAAAGTGTGCAACCTTGGAATTTAACACCGAACAGACACTGGCGGAAGGTGTGTGGTCTTTTCAGTGGCGTTGGGCAAATGTAACTCTGGCAGGTACTCATCTCTTACAGAACATATCACTGGTGATTATTAATCACTTGCTGTAGTTGCCTTCATTTTCTGTAACACTGGAAGTTCCTGTACAATGTTTCAGCTCTTAAGTACCCTCTGCCAATTTACTTATCTCTCACGAAAAACCTACCAAGAAGAAAAAACAAATGTCATCTAATAAAAAATATTACAACCTTTTGTTGAGTGTTTATATGTGTTCCTAACAATTCTATAGTTAAAAAATTCATACATAATAATTTCTATACCTAAGGACTAGTAGCACTTATATTGTTACTCAGGATGGCATCGGGATAGGCAGCAAGATAGGTTATGTTACTGTAAAAGGCCAGTGTAATAAAATTACTGTGCCCAGTTGGATGATTTAACTGACTACACCACCAGTAAACAAAACAGAGGAGAGAACCATAGGTCGATGCTTACCAAATTTCACTTGGGGAGCTCTCAAAAATTTAGTTTCCTGGTTCACAAATTCAGAGAGTCTGATTAATAAGTTCTATCAGTTATGGGTCCAGAAAGGATCAAAAGAAATGATTCAAAGAGTTTACCAAGCAACTAATTTAAAAAACAAATTAATGGGGAAAAGACATGATGAACACAATATAACAATTTTTTAAAAAGTGCCATGCAGAACCACATTGGAACTGGAAGCAAGGGGAAAAGTCAGCAATAGTAATCCTGTCTTTATTTTTAAAAATTTGATATTGTCTTCACAATGGATTTTTTGCAGTAATTTGATTTTTAAAAAATAGTGTGCATTAAAGATTATTTCAATTATTGAGTTTTTTTAGCACATTCTCTTCCCTTAAACTTTGAGGTAAAGACATGTTCCTGAGCGTTGTCACTCCACTTGTGTTTCTGCCACACAGAGTATGACATCGGCTGACAAACACGGCCCCACCTCTACTTCTAACTGCTTAGCATCATATCACAGCTTTCCTAACCCACAACCCGATAGCCTGGGATTATTTACTTCATACATCACCTCTATAAACACTTACTTCATAGACCTCTTATAAGAACTAAAGAAACTAATCCTTAGGAAACAGTGCAATACCTAGCACAAAGTAAGTTCTGAATAAATATAAGCTAGTATTTTATGCTTGGATTTCTAATTTTGTTTGATGAATTGAAAAAGGATAATCTTTTATAAGATTACAGACTAGAACAAAGTAGTTGTTTAGAATTTTAGATAGTACCAGTAGCAATAAAGAAAATCTCTGCTTGTGACAGGCCTCCTAAGAGGTCTCACTCCAGACCAACTCTATCCAATAGCACTTTTGCAATGATGGAAATGTTCTATAACCTATGCTGTTCAATATGGTAGCCACTAGCCCTGAGGTTCAACATGTGGCTAGTGCAAGTGAAGAACCAAAACTTAATTTTATTTTATCTTAATTAATTTAAATTTAGTCACTTGTGACTAGTGGATACTTTATTAAACAGCATGGGATGAGGACCCTAAGAATACCAGCTTACTTTCTGTATTCCAGGAGGAAGAAGGAGAATCAGTGTCAAAGTACTTACAAAATGACTTGTCACAAGGGAGATACCCATTAAAGGCTATTTCTCCCTGACCCACACCTGAAGGACTAACCTTTTATTAAAATCAGCTTTTGCTGACTTTCCTATACAGATTATAACAAAGTTCACAGTCTTTTTAGTGGTTTCAAAAGCAGAAGTGGCAAATTAAGAAATGTACAAGATGATCCACTGCAGACAGAGAGAAAATGGAGTTAGAGTGCATGAGTCACTTACTGCGAAGGTGAATTATGCAATTTTACAAAAAACACCTGTTCTAAATTTCCTGATTTTTTTTCTTGTATAACAAGTGGCCATCAGGTAGCAGCTACCTATGAGATTGAAATAAATAAATCAATAAATAAAATCTTTTAATACATTTCTTCAAAGTAAAAGTAGTATTTCAACAATAAGCAAAAAAAGTAATTGCTTTGAAAAGAAATTCTTACTGTGGACAGCATATTTGGAAAAGGGATGCTTATAATTGTTTCCATCTTTGGTGTTGTTGCCAAAAACTCTGTATGTCAACTATAAAAACACTCATACCTACAGACTTTAAAACCTCAGAAGCATAATTTTTTAGCCATTCTAAGATTCACACAGATGATGTTTTAGGAGGTTTGAAACATCTTTTAAAAAAATTTAAAGGTGCAACATTTTGAAAACAACCAATTGAATCAGAAAAAGAAAATGCGAAAAATGAAACAAACTCTGTAACTGGTAAAGAAACTTAAAAATCTTGTGTAATAATTTTTAAGTATACTTGATGATGCTTTTTTTGCCCTTTGGATTTATAAATGTTTTTGGCTCTGACAGCCATAAAAAATGAGGGATGGAACAAAATGAAACCAGAATCAGATCTTGACATTGCTATGTCACAAAATGTTAAAAAAAGATTATAAATTACTAAGGCATGCCTGATCACATTGCTTTCCCCCAAATTATAATGTATTTATATATTAATAACATTCATTGAAAGTAAAAGTGATTTTATATCTTTAATGTTTTACTTCATTCCCTTAAAGTGTCTATTTTTATATATCATATAATGTTCACTGTATAATAGTATCATAATACATGTAATCTTTTAAAAAATAAGTAATCATATATCAGGAATGTCCAATTTCTTTATTGATACATTTGAGTCATCAAAAATGTTTGAATGTTCAGGTAGTTTATTTCTTAGTCCACTCTGTACACCTTGATTTTGTAATTAGGTTGAAAGAGACTTGGTGCATGTATCATTTCAAACAAATTCCTCAAAGCCTTTAGGATATTATTTAACATATAAGAATAATAGGCAACAATAAAAATAGCACTTATCAAATGCTATGCCAGAAATTATACTGGTGATTTACAGTGCAGACAAGCTGCCAAGGAATACTTTGTGTAAACCCCACAGCATATATGTGAGGTAGACGATATGATCCCTTTATGATACAACTAAATGCTAAGAATCATGGCAGCGAAACAACTTTCTCAAATTTACAAAGCTAGTCAGTGACAAAACGTGATTTAAATGCATTTCTTTCTGAATTCTTAGGGTATAATCTCAATAGTGGAATTGTTGGGTCAAAGGCAGTTCCATTTTTAGTTTTTGGTTTTTTTTTTAGGAAATTCCATACTGTTTTCCACAGTGGCTGCACCAGTCTGCAATCTCACCAACAGTGCCCATCAGTAAATGAGTGGTTCAAAAAACTGTGGTACATTTACACGGTGGAATACTACGCAGAAGAAAGAAATGAGCTCCTACCCTTCGTGACAGCATGGATGGAACTGGAGAGTATTATGCTAAGTCAAATATGCCAGGCAGTGAAAGACAAATACCATATGATCTCACCTACAAGTAGAACCTAATCAACAAAACAAACAAGCAAGCAAAATAGAACCAAAGACGTGGAAATAAAGAACAAACTGACAGTAACTAGGGGGGAGGGGGAGGGAGATAACGGGAGAAAGAAGGGAAAAGATTGTCAAGGAATATGTATAAAAGAACCATGGACAAAGACAATGGGGTGAGGTGTGGGATTGAATGTGGGAGGTGGGGGTGCATAGGACGGAGGAGAGTAATGGGGACATAATGGGACAGCTGTAACTGAACAACAATAAGAAAAAAGAAAAAACATATGTTTCTTTCTGGATCTTAATAATAATATTACTAATAAAATAATTATAGTAATAATATTTAAGGCTTATTGAGTTTTTATTACATGTCAGGGATCTAAGTGCTTTAGATTGTATTGTATAATACAATAATTCTATGAAGTACTATTATAATTATCCTATATAGAGTTTAGTAACTAAAGTTTAAAATATAATTTATTTATTTATTTTTAAGATGTTATTTCTTTATTTCTTAGAGAAGGGAAGGGAGGGAGGAAGAGAGGGAAACATCAAATGTGTCGTTGCCAGTCATGCGCCCTCTACTAGGGACCTGACCCGAGACCCAGGCATGTGTCCTAGACTGGGAATTGAACCAGGGACCCTTTGGTTTGCAGGCTGGCACTCAATCCACTGAGCCACACCAGCTAGGGCTTAAAACATAATTTAAAGATCTAAGCCAAGCTAGTAACTGATAGGTGCAATATCCAAGCCTTAAGAGACCATCCCTTCAGTACACATTGCTGCCCCTAAAGACTAGGCTCTGTCCAATATAGTGAGTGCCCTTCTTCTTACAGGCTGACTGACATTCACCAATGATGTTAGCATCACTGTCAATCTCACCATCCTTAGATTATTAGGTTTTTATACTTTTAATGAATTCTTCACAGAGCTAAGAAGATTAATAAAGATCAAAATATTGGATGCCAAAGCCAGAGAGATTAATTTGAAAACAGAAAAATTTGTCCACATAAATTAGTTTCTAGATTCCTTCAGATGATTTAAGCATAGTGTTTTGTTTACTGATTTAATATTGCTTTGGAATTGTGTCACTTCTCCATGTGACTGAGTATGTGTGCTGGTAGGGACAATGTGAAGGTGAGTTCTTTTTATAATCAGGCAGTAATAGTGCCTAAAACATTCACAGTAAAATATGTGCCAAGTTAGTGAGTTCTTACTTAAGTCATTTTTAATGCCATTTGTGAATTTTGCAACCTAGACTTTCTACCTGGCATCCTGGAATTCAAATCACTTGCAAAAAATTAGATTTGAACATCATAGTTTGTCTCTTTGTGATTGCCCTAACAGTCTGACTTATGTAGCTATTATTAGCTACTGATTGAAAGGTCTTCAAGGGAAATGAGTTGTAAGATGTACTGCACCTGCACATAGATGCACATTTTACTTCCTTTAAGGAAAACCCTTTTGTTAGATGTTGAAGAATTCTACGTTTAAACCGGTTTGTGCTTTTCCTCCATAGAGTCTGTGGAACACTCACTGTGACTGTGTAGTTCCATTTCTGTTGAAAGAAAATGTAGTCTCAATTAACTGATTATGATGCTGTGTTGCATTAATAGGCCTCCTATTATGCGGAACCAGCTGGACATACTTGACTAACTCTGGAAAGCAGTGAATGATACATTCCAACTTTCTATCTGTGAATTTGCCCCTTTCCTGATACTGCTACTTGAGAGATTAATGAACAAAGTTAGAAGGGTGTTCCTAAGAGCAGTAAAAAGGCAGGCACAGAAAGGGAAGATAGAGAAGACACCTGAAGATATAATTATTACTATTCATTAGACTTTTCAAAGTTAGGTGTCTTAGACCTGAGAAACAACTCAGAGGCTTTCTATAAGAGTTACAAGAGAAGTATTTCCAATTCAGTTCAATTTAATTCAACAAATATTGACTCACCACCCCCCATGAGGAGTAAATCCAAATGGAATATTTTTCTTTGGTAATAATATATTGTAGGGTACAGCCACAGATTAATTAACCCTGGATGTGACCTCTCAAACAAACCTCTGGAAAGAACCAAACATCAAGCAAGTCCAGGATTTTTTTTCCCAGATCTCATTCAATCTCATTCTTTCTCTCTCTCCCCTTTTCTCTTTCTCCCATTACCCTTTAGCTATCAATCTTACTTACAAAGGACAATCAAACATAGATCACAATGGTTAACAAGTGGTTTGATACTTTTACAAAAATAAAAATATCACTTAAAAAGAGTTATATCATTGAACAGTGAAAATAACTTTAATAATATATTAAAACACTCCATGCACTTTATGAATATTATTTCTTACTAATATTTGGATATTTGACAAATCTCTGTCATATATTAGATTATACAAATATATGAATTAATCACACTGTGGAGACCATAATGTGAACTTCTGATATAGTCAAAAGAGAATAAGTATGTTCTAATGTCCAGGCATTTACAGTGTACGCAGTGGCCTCACCATTCTTTCTTAAAATAATATTTCATGAAAATGTCAATAAATACATAGAGAGGACCCACTATATGTCACATAGAGCTCTAAACATTTAGCAAGAGAAAAATGCAAAAAGCACATGTTTATAAAATTATGTGGTAAATGTGATAACGGAGATAAGGCCAAGGGAAGATGTGAAGAAAAATTGTGAGACAAACCTCAAAGAAGAGTAGAGTTAGTCGACTCCTTTAAGAAAAAAGAAATTCACTGGTAGGGGAGATACAGAGGAAGAATATTCCAGGCCCAACAAAACTAAAAGATAATGACATATAATATTCATGGAAAAACTGCTGGACATTTTACTAAAATTCTAAGCATAAACTAGCTCATTAAATCCCAATTTAGAAAAACCTTACACAGTAGGTAATCTCATTTCAATTGTAAAAATGAAGATGCTAAATAGGTTGAAGAACTTGCGAAAGATTGCAGAACTGGAAAATGGTAGTGCCATGATTTAAATCAAGAGTAAATAAACTAACAAATAAAATAGAAACAGATTCGTAGATAGAGAACAGACTGGCAGCTGTCAGAGGGGAGGGAGGTTGCGAGGCTGATTGTAAAGGGTGAAGGGATTAAGTAAAGAACAAAACAAAACAAAACAAAACAAAAAACCTCATAAACACAGACAACAGTATGGTCATTACAAGAAGGAAGGAGGCATGTAGAAGAGGGTATAAGGGGATAAATGGTGATGGGAGGAGGCTTGACTTGGGGTGGTGAAAACATAACACAATATACACATGACAGATTATAGAACTATACACCTGAAGTCTATATAATTTTATTAACCAGTGTCATCTCAATAAATTCAATAAAAAGAAATGAGTATATGACATAAGAATCCATGCTTTTAAACAATCCATTATACTACTTCTCAAATTTCTGAGATATAAAACAGCATGATGTTTCCAGGGAGTATCAAGAAGGTCAAGGAGATACTGCTTAAGCAGAATGTACGTATGCACATGTCTATCTGTATCCATGAAATTGCCTAGCCTTGGTTTCTGAGTAAGATATTACTTTAAACACATTATAATTACATCTTTAGTGTTTTGAATATAACAAGAAACTCTAAAGGCCTTGAAACAGAGACATTTTTTTTAATTTCTACTTCTCACTAGGACAGGATGAAATATAACACTCCCTTTTTGTTTACTCATTCAGGATCTCTTCATTCTTTTTCCAATAATAGTTTCTAATTTTCATAGAGAAACCACCCTTCTCTTAACCCATGAGTTTGGTGGAGCTAACATTACCTACAATGGGGACATGAGGACCAGCCTGGGAAATCAGACCATCACATTCCTCTGGATACAAATTGGTTTTGTAGGTGGCATATGACCCAATTTTAGCCAAAGAAATAGCTCTTAGGGTTTATGGAGTATACTAGAAAGAAAGAATTATACTTTCTGCTCAGGTTTATGACAGAATAGGATGGAAGGCAGGAGCTGTTGTCCATCACCTGGCCACTGCATTTTTGCAACAATTCTTATTGTAAGTATAAAGTGACAATGAGGAAAGATCTATGACATTATTTGAGTTCCAAATGTGAATAGTAATCGAAACTAACTGGACTTGGGAGTTTTTACTTATGTAAGCTAATACAAATGATTCTTATCTAGGCTAGCTGAAGAAAGACTTTCTGTCAGCTGAATTCGTAAGACTGCTGAACAATACACCGATGTATGAATAATGGCACTACAGTGAGCTGCTTCTGACATAGCCTATATTAGTTTTCTTTAGGCGCTATCACAAATTACCATGAATTTGGTGGCTTAAAACAACAGAAATTTATTCTTTCTTAGTTCTGGATGCTAGGAGTCCAGAATCAGTACCACTGGGCCAAAACCAAAACGTCAGCTGTGCCTTACTCCCTCCAGAGGCTCTTGAGGAAACTGCATTCCTTGGCTTGTGGCTGTGTCCAGCATCTATTGGCTTTTCCAGCATCTATTGGCTGTTGACATTCCTTGGCTTATGGCTGTGTCACCCCAGCTTTTAACGCCAGCATCTTCACATCTCTCTCTGCTCCACCTTCCTATCTTCTTTTCTGTCCACCTATAAAGTCTCATTCTGGCTCCTTTTTATAAGGATACATGTATTAATTTTAGGGTCTACCCAGATAATCCAGAAGAATCTCATTTCAAGATCCCTAGTTTAATTACATCTGCAGACTCTTATTTTGCTACATAAGATAACATTTATAGGCTGTAAGACTGCCAATGGCCCCCACTTCTCAGTCACGCCCATGTGTGAAAACCTCCCGTGAGTGGGGACTGGGCCTAATAGCTGGCTTCTAATGAATAAAATAGGGAAAAGTGATGTGATATCACTTCTGTGATTAGGTTATAAAACTCCTGACCTTTCTCTTATGTATCTTCTCTCTCTCCATTGTTTTCTTGGCTTATGTACTTCGATGAAATGAGCTTCCTGCCACATTGGACAGGCCCAGGGTGGCAAGGAAGTGAGGGAGGCCTCTGACCAATAGCCACTGAGAATCTGAAACTCTCAGTACAACAGTCCCTGATGAACTGAATTTACTGACAACAATGTAAATAACTCAGACACTCTGCATTGTTACTTGCTAAACCTGGTGAGCCTAATCTTAAGCCATAAGTGTGAAACTGGAACACCACTGCTTCTATTCACATTCATTGGTCAAAGGAAGCCATGTGGAAGAGTCCAAAGTAGATGGTCAGCTACGAACATGCCGTGAAGAAGAGAGAGTGAACATTTTGAACATAATCTAATCTACCATAATTTGCCAATCTTTAGAAAAAGATAAATAAAATACAAGTTAGATATTTTAAACTTTTTTTACTTAGTTTTGAAACAAAATGTACATTATGTCAGCAGCATAAAATAATACTGTAGGTCCCATAGACCATACAGTAAAATCAGTCACAATGCTTTTCTTCTTATGTTTTATTTTAAAAAGTAACATAAATATTTCCTAATAATATGTCAGTTAAATCTAAATTTTCTAAAATAATAGCATTTTTCAGTACTATGTTGAATAAGAGTGGGGAGAGCAGACAGCCTTGTCTTGTTCCTGATCTTAAGGGAAACACTTTTAGTTTTTGCCCATTGAGTCTGATGTCAGCAATGGGTTATTCATACATGGCCTTTATTATGTTGAGGCATGTTCCTGTTATTCCCACTTAGCTCAGTATTTTTATCATAAATTGGTGCTGGATTTTATCAAATGCTCTTTCTTCATCTATTAATATGATCGTGTTATTTTATCTTTCATTTCATTTTGTGATATATATCACATTTATTGATTTGCGAATATTGTACCATCCTTGCATCCCTGGAACAAATCCCACTTGATGATGGTGTATGATCTTTTTACTGCATTCTTGGATTTGTCTCGCCAGTATTTTGTTGAGGATTTTCACATTTATGTCCTGACATAGCCCATATTACTTTCCTTTGGCCACTATAACAAATTATCACAAACTTAAATTAAAGTTAAAACAACAGAAATTTATTCTTCCTTAGTTCTAGATGCTAGGAGTCCAGAATCAGAGATATTGGCCTGTAATT
The DNA here is from genome assembly GCF_004126475.2 of Phyllostomus discolor. NCBI lineage: Eukaryota > Metazoa > Chordata > Mammalia > Chiroptera > Phyllostomidae > Phyllostomus > Phyllostomus discolor. Next base: position 50,917,371 of record NC_040907.2, on the reverse strand, counting down.
TTCTTTTTGTTGTTGTTGTGTCTTTACCTGGTTTGGGATTAGGATAATGCTGGTCTTATAAAAGTGTGTGAGTCTTCCCTCTTCTTAAATTTTTTGGAATAATTTGTGCAGAATTGGTGTTAGTTCTTCTTTGAAAGTTTGATAAAATTGACCTGTGAAGCCATCTGGTCCAGGGCTTTTGTGTGTTGTTAGTTATTTGATTACTGTTTCTTTTTTTTTTTAAGATTTTATTTATTTATTTTTAGAGAGGGAAGGGAGGGAGAAAGAGAGGGAGAGAAACATCAATGTGCGGTTGCTGGGGGCCATGGACTGCAACCCTGATTACTGTTTCAATTGCACTAGTTGTTATTGGTCTGTTCAAGTTTTGTGTTTCTTCTTGGTTTGCATTTGGAAAATTGCAGTTTCTAGAAATTTATGCATTTTGTCCAGGTTGTCAAATTTCTTGGCATATAGTTATTCACAATAATTTCTTACAATCCTTTGTATTTCTGTGGTATCAGTTGTTACTTCTGCTCTTTCATTCCTGATTTTATTGATTTGGATCTTCTCTTTTTTTTCTTGATGAAGTCTGGTTAACAGTTTATACATCAAATTAAAAAGCTTCTGCACGGCTAAAGAAATCATCAGCAAAATGAAAATGGAACAAACCATAGGGGAAAACCTATTTGCCAATGATACATCAGACAAGGGTTTAATCTCCAAAATATATGAACAACTCACATGACTCAATACCAGGAAGGCAAACCATCCAATCAAAAAAAGGGCAAAGACCCTGAATATGAATAAACACTGCTCCAAGGAGGACACACAGATGGCCCGTAGACATATGAAAAATGCTCAACATCACTAGCCATCATAGAGATGCAAATTAAAACCACAATGAGATATCACCTCACACCTGACAGAATGACCATCATTAATATGTCAACAAACAAGTGCTGGTGAGGATGTGAAGAAAAGGGAACCTTACTGCACTGTAAGTGGGAATTCAGACTGGTGCAGTCACTGTGAAGAACAGCATGGAATTTCCTCAGAAAATTAAAATGGGAACTGCCTTATGACCCAGCGATTCCACTGCTGCAAATGTACCCTAAGAATCCTGAAACACCAATTTAAAAGAACTATGCACCCCAATATTTATAGCAATGGTATTTATAATAGCCAAGTGTTGGAAACAGCCTAAATGTCCCTCAGAAAATAAATGGATTAAAAAAACTGTGGTTCATCTACACAATGGAATCCTACCCAGCAGAAAGAAAGAACAAGGAATTCCTACACTTTGTGACAATGTAGATAAAACTGGAGAGCATTATGATAAGTGAAATAAGCCAGGCTGTGAAAGACAAATACCATACGATATCACTTATAAGAGGAATCTAATGAACAAAATAAACTATTGAACAAAACAGAACCAGAGACATGGAAACAGGGGATAGATTGACAGCTGCCAGAGGAAAGAGGATGGGGTGGGGGCGGTAGAAAGAAGGGGAAGGGAATAGTCAAAGAACATGTATGAAGGAACTGTGGACATGGATAACAGTTTGGGGATGAACCATGAGAGCAGGAGGTGGGTCAGGATGGAGAAGGGCAAAAGGGGAAAATTGGGACAACTCTAACGGTATAAACAAGAATAAAAAATAAAATAAAATGATAGTATTTTTCAATTTCTATTCCTTCAGTCATAATTTTGTGGTCATTTGTATTAAAACAATTCTGTTTATCTAAATACTTATTTTTTAATTATACCTGGCTATAATGCAAATTTTCATTTCATATGAGTTAAAGAATCATTTTGAAAACATCTCCCAATATCCTTATATGTAAAACTTCATATTTTTAAGTAGTTTTAGGTTCATAGAAAAATTGAGGAGAAGGTACAGAGACTCCTTAACCATCCCTTTTCCCCACATGCAAAGTCTTTCCCATTATCAACATTCCCCATCAGAGTGGTATGTCTGTCACAGTGGATGAACCTGTGTTGACACATTATAATCCTGAAGTTCATAGCTTACCTTATGATTCACTCTCATTGTTTTACATTCTGTAGGTTTGGACAAATGTATAGTGACATGTATTTCATAATGATGGTATCACACGGAGTTATTTCCACTGCCCTAAAAATCCTCTGTGATCTACCTATTCATTGTTTCCTTCCTCTCAACCTCTGACAACCACTGATCTCTTACTCTCTCTCTCTCCATAACTTTGTCTTTTCTATAATGTCATACAGTTAGAATTGTACAGTATGTAGTCTTCTTAGACTGGTTTCTTTCATTTGATAATAAGCATTTAAGCTTCCTCCATATCTTTCATGACCTAATAACATATTTCTTTTACTTTTGAATAATATCCCATTGTCTGGATGTAGCACAATTCATTTATCTATTCATCTATTGAAGGACATCTTCGCTGCTTCCAAGTCTCACAATTAGAAATTAAGCTGTTATAAATATCCATGTGCAGAATTCTGTGTGGACATGTTTTTACCTCCTTTGGGTAAATATCAAGAGGTATAATTGCTGGATTGTATGGTGGTAAGACTATGTTAAATTTTGTAAGAAATCACCAAACTGTCTTCAAAAATGGCCGTGCCATTTTACATTCCCACCAACAATGAATGAGAGTTCCTGTTGCCCCACATCATCATTAGCATTTGGGGGTGTCAGTGGTTCAGATTTTGGCCACTCTAATAGGTATGTAGTGGTATCTTGTTGTTTTAATTTGTATTTCTGTGATAACATATGATGTGGAGCATCTTTTCATATGCTTTTTTTTTTCATCTGTTTATCTTCTTTGGTGAAGTATCTGTTAAAATCTTTGGCCCATTTTTTAATTGGTTGGTTGTTTTCTTGTTGTTAAGTTTCAAGAGGGTTTTGTATATTTTAGGTAATAGTCATATATCAGATAGGTTTCTTGCAAATGTTTTCTCATGCTCTTAACACTGTCTTTCATAGTTCAGAAGTTTTTAAGTTTAGTGAAGTCCAGTGTATCAATGATTATTTTCATGGCTAGTGATTTTGGTGGTATATCTAAAATGGTATTGTGATATCCAAAGTCATCTAAATCTTTTGTTATGTTCTAGGTGTTTTATAGTTTTTCAATTTACATTTAGGTCTATGATCTACTTTGAGTTAACTTTAGTGAAGGATGTAATGCCTGTGTCTAGATCCACATGTTTTGCTTGTAGATTTTCAATTGTTTCAGCACCTTTTGTTGAAAAGACTACCTTTGCTCTATTGTATTACCTTTGCTCCCTTGTCAAAGATCAGTTGACTATATAAGTGGGTCTGTTTCTGCACTCTCTATTCTGTTCTATTGACATTTTTTCTGTAGCCTTTCACCAATACAATGCTATCTTGACTAGTGTAGTTTTATGGTAAGTCTTGAAGTCAGGTAGAGTCAGTTCAACTTTGTCCTTCTCTTTCAATATTGACTTGGCAATTCTGAGTCTTTGTCTCTCTCTATAAACTTTAGAATCAGTTTGTCAATAACTACAAGATAACTTGCTAAGATTTTGTTTGGGATTGAATTGAGTTTATATTTCAAGTTGGAGAAAATTGAGAAGTTTTCTTTCAAGTATGTTTCTTTACACATTATTTTATAAAATCAAAGCCCATTCAAACATTTCTGGTAATTTTGCTCCACTAACAGAGTTGCTTTACTCCAGATTAATGAATATTTCCTTGTGTGCTAGTTCAGATGTAGTTTGTGCTCAGTTCCTGCTATATGCATTATTAACGTCACCTCACAGTAGAAGTCATTCAAGAGCTAACAGATAAGCCAAAACATTGGCAATGTGGGAGCATGTACAGTGGGAGGTATATGGCCTTTTGAAGTCTTTTATAATCCATTCACTTTTTCATTTATTCATAATTTAGTCTACAAACCTTTCTTAAGTGTCTGTAACATAATAGAAATTGTTAGATGCTGAGAATGAAGAATAAAGATACCAACATTTTAAAATAATATGGTGACTTTTTTTCCTGAATACAACATAATGCATCACTTTGCGCACATTGTTTCATATGATCACCACTGCAAGCCAGAAAAATTGGGAGTTTTATTACTCATTATACTAGTCAAGAAACTGAGAGTCATGAGGCTGGACTTTCCAATAATTATAAAGTTAATAATTCACAGAACCAGAATTTAAACCCAAATCTCCCCCACCCCTCTAGAAACCATGCTCTTTAATCTCACTAGCTAGTGGGAAGCATCGGTGAATGCAGAAGACAGCATTATGCGAAGATCAAGAGCTTGTGCTCTGAAGTCAAATAAACCCAGGTTCAATTTGTGACTGACATAGGCTGCACAATTCCAGGCAGGTTATTGGAAGTTCGAACATTCAGTTTATTGACAAGGGAAACAAACAAACAATGTAGCACTGATATTACAGGCTTCCTAACTAGCCCCATGCCTGGAATGCAGTGTGTGGAGCCCAGTGAGCACTCAATACATCTTTGTAGGACAAATGTGATTAAACATATTAAGCTCTTTGCACACTCTTCCCAGCACATGATCAATATTTAATAAAAGTCAACTTCCCCAAACTTCCCTGACTACTAGAGCTCTGTTTTCTGGTGAGTTCCTGATTCTTTTTCAAATGTAGTTTCTCTTTATTTTATACACTCTTCCAGTTTGTAATAAAGGCTACTTTCCATATAGTAGTAGTTAGGACTCCTTAATTTATTCAAATCAACAAAAAACAGTGAACTTCTGCTTTACTGAAACACATGATTAAGTGTGACATACAGGAAACATTGTTATCACTGATTTCATTATATCACATTTAATCTACATAGCAATTCCAGGTGGAACTGGGTTTTGACAAGACATATTATGTTGGCTTTAGTCTCTGATGCCTCACCATAATCATCAAACTCAGTATACTGTACAGACCCCTACATTTTATAAAATACCTGAATCTAGTTGTATATACACAAGAAAGGTCAAGATACAAAAGAATAGTTGCTCTAGATCAATTGTTTTGTACTTGCATAAGCATTCTGAATCACCATAGCTGTAATGTAAGAGTCTGTACTAATTGTTAGGTACCTCTCCAAGTCTGAGAGACTGATCTGTTTTAGATTACTTTTGCCTAGTAATCTGTTTCACTTAACCACTGCTTTTTCCAACTAGAGACCAGGTTCATTCTGGAAAGTGCTTAGCACAGGGGTTAGTATACTACACAACACACAGGCGAGTGAAGATGTCTTTAGGCAATTTAATACATAACTATGGATCTCAAAAGCCAAGTTGGAGCTATGGAGATGGAGATTTGATAGTAACCAATATATAAGTGGGGGCATCTGTAATAGTGCCAACAATAAAAATAAATTAAAAAATTTAAAAAATAAATGTAAAAATGCCCTCAAATTTGAAAAGGAGGTAGTTCATTTTGAAGGACATAATGTTCAGTTCATTTGAAGATGCCATTGAAATGAAAGCTTCATTACTAGTTATAACCGTAACATTGAGTAGAGTCAATCATGTTTTAGGTCCCAGGCTCCCTAACCAGAAAGCAAGCGAGGGCTTCAGAACCCTAGAATGACAAGACCGTGTTTCCAGGATGACAAGCCTGTCTGTTCCGTGGTGTACCCATGCTGATTTCAAACTAAATAATCACTCTATTGGTGAGTTCCATGATGCTTTTATCACAGCGGGATAAATTCCCCTTGTCAAAATTGGCACCAATTATGCAAATGAAATTTGCAAATTTGAAGGGTTCATTAGCTAAATGGTAATTGAAGTAACTTGCATTAAAGAAATGATATCCAAAATTTCTATCAAAAAATCACTTCATTTTTACAATAACTTTTAAAAGGCTTCTCACTGACTGATAAATAAATGAAGATTTTAGAATTATTTTATAGATATGTAAAGAATTCATACCTGATATTCTGTTAATCATGCATTTTAATATCTGTTCATTTGCTGGCTATTTTTCATTCTGCTTATAGTACTAACAGAAAAGATACTAGGCATCATTTCAAGGTACAGCATTGTGTAATCAATTAAAGGAATGTAAAAACCAACAAACATTTTCTGGAAGAAAATGCAAAGCTTTCCTAAGCATCCCAGGTAAAGCCCCTCATATACATGACAGCAGTAACATCTGTCACTGGCCTCATTCATTTGATGAGTTTGAAAGTATTTCCTCTTTTTTGATTTTCCAGAAAAGTGTGTATTATATTAATATATATTTTTTCCTGAAATATTGCTCAGAATTTACCAGTGAAATCATCTGGGCCTGGAGCTTTATTTGTGGGAAATTTTAATTTTAAATAAGCATAAAGTTTATTCTGGCTTTTCTTTTTTTAGCCAAATATAATAATCTCTCTCAAACTGGAGCATTTAGGTCATTTACATTCAGTGTGATTATTAACATAGTTAAGTTTAACATCTTGTTATTTGTGTTCTGTTTGTCCCATCTCAACTTCCTTCTTCTTCTCTCTCTTCCTTTAGAGTCACTGAATGATTTTTATGGTTGCCTTTATTTCTCATCATTTTATTAGCAATAACATTTTTATGTTAGTAGTTGTATTACAGTTTATAGATCTGTCCTTAATTTATTACAATATATCAAAAGTGATATATTACTTCATGCACATTATAACAATCTAAGAACAGTATACATGTTTCTCCCTCCTTCTCACTTTAATGCTATTGTTGCCATACATTTAACTTAAAACTCTGTAATAAAACCCATAATGCATTGTTATTACATTTGTTTCAACAGTTAATATAGTTTAAAGAGACTCAATAGTCATCCACTTACCTGCAGAGTTGCTATTCCCAGTATTCTTCAGTTGTGTAGGTCCAGATTTCCATCTTGTACCATTTCTTTTCTCCTTAAAGGACCCCCTTTAATATTTCTTATAATGTAACAAACTGACAATAAATTCTTTCACCTTCCATATGTCTGAAAGTGATTTTATCTTACCTGTACTTTTTAATTATATTTTTGTTGGGTGTAGAATTCTAGATAGGTTTTTTTCTTTCCATACTTTCAAGATACTGCCATATTTTCTTCAATTTTTATCACAAGTTTTAAGGAATTTGATCATGATGTGCCTTGATTTTGTTTCCCTTGGGGATTTGTTGAGCTCGGATCTATAGCCTCACCTCCCTACCCTCCACTTTAGGAACTCTGGTTGTGTGTATTAGCCTGCCTGAAGTTGTCCCAACAGCTCACTGATGTCCTTTGCATTTATTTTGGCAGACTTCACGACTTTTGCCTTTATTATATCTTCCACTTTTATACCTTCCTTTGTCAAGCCATGTTGGATTTCTTGAACTCACTACTCATCTTCTCAACCTAGAGAGTTAGCTGTTTTCTATCTAAATTCCCCCTTTTTGAGCTGCAACCTGGAGACTTGGCACTGACCTTGGGCAATCATGGGGCTCATCTCAGCTGTTTCTTGTCTTTCAGGGTCATCTTTTGTCTCCCAATTCCAGTGTCTTAAAAATAATTGTACCATATATTTGTCTGTCTTCTTTTTTCTCTTTTTCTGAATTGTTTCAGCTTTGACTGTAAATCTAGATCTTGTTACTCAATGACATTCATTTTTAATTTAGATGTGAAGATACTATCCAGATTCAAATTTTTTAATCCAAAAAGTTCATGTTCTCTATCATTATACTACAGTACAGTGATTTTCAACCTTATTAATCTCATGCACACACAAACTAATTACTAAATTATATAACACATCAAAAATATATCTTTTGCCAATCTGACCAAAAATAGGTATAATTTTTATTCATTCATACCAGATGGCTATTTTTTGTTGGTTGTTGTAATTTTTTTATTTGACAGTCTAACAGAAAAGAGGTCAGTGCCCTTACTAAATAGTCAGGTATTGCATGTTTTAAAAATACTCATGGCACAGCAGTATAAAATTGCTGCTATAGTACATTATTAATGATGCTGCATTGTCTTTAGAGAGAGACATCACTTCTTCTCTTACAGAGAATTACAAAGTACATACAAAAGGTACTGAGAAGGTAGATGGAAAGCTCACATCTCACTGAAGGAACAGAGAAGGCTGTCAGCTGCAAAGAGAGGTGGGGAAAGATAAGTGATGTAAGGCTTAAGCCTGAATCTGTCTCTGAAGAACAGGAGCCAGAAATCCAATGAGGGATGAACAAGAGGGTTGCCAAGCAAATACCCACAGCCAAGTTATGGTTGGACAGCACAGACCTCTAATAAGCCAAGTTTGATGGATCCAGCAAATACTGTAGCCAAGAAACAGGAACAAAGCAGAGAAATCAAAATGTGGCGATAACACAGAACTTGGTTCTGAATTGGTCAGGGCAAGGGAGAATGTCAGTAATTGAAGTCATGGGATTCAGGTAGCTGGGTTTACAAAAAAAATACTGTTTGACCATTAGTAGCCACATTTAATCATTTAAGAAAACAACATTTTAAAATTTGGATGGAAAACAATTTTATTGCATGAGAAGAAGGAGCACTAAAGGTGATAGGTAAGAATACTGGTATTTTGATTTCTGACAGTACAGAGTGAACTCAGGTAAAGTACTTTATTCTGCTATTTGTGACATATGACTGATATCACGTGAAAATAAAGGTTAACAGAGGCAGAGGGTAATTGACTATGAGATCAAGTGTCTGAAAGATCAAGTGCATTGACAGGAATGATATTTTTGAGCCAGATGCTGTAGAATGCAGGCAGAACAACACTAACAGAAGGGAGCTGCACAGCATAACCCTGGTGCTGAAGAGCTGAGGGAAGATGGTGGGAGAGTGAGGAGTCTGGCTCCAGGCCAAAATCATGTATGTGGTCTGTCTGGCCCAACCATAGGTGACTATAAAGCTTTGCCTCACAGGTCTCATGGGTAAAAGCTGCCCTCTCCACATGAGACTTGATGCCAAGCCAATGCATTGCAGATTTCTGGAGGGGGGTGTAGTCAAGGATTCAAGCCCCACCCCCTTCATTCTTGGGCAAGCCAGCCAGCCATGCTTACATGTTCTATATCTGCATTCCTAATCTGGGCACCTTCATTCAGAGGCCTCCTTATTGATGGCCTGGGTTAAGGTAGCTTTCTCCACTTTAACTCAGCACCTTTCCATGCTTATTTCTTACACATACATCCCACCCAACACCCACCCCAAACTCCTAAGTCTATAACTGCTTAGCCCACAGGTGGCAAACACAAGGACCATGGGCCAAATCCCAACCTCCACCTTCTTTTACCTGGCCTGGCACCTTGTTTCTTAGCCAATAGCATTGCCAAGCTCTGGCTTAACTGTTAAGGAGTAGTTACATTTATACAATCCTAAAATTACATTTGGCCCTTTGAAGGCAACCGTGAGGCTGATGTGGCCCCAGGTGAAAATGAGTTTGACACCCCTAGCCCTAGCCCCCTTCTGCAGTAATTCATCTGACCTTTTCCTGGTGCAGTTCCATGGAAAGAAATGAAATGCTGAAAAGCCAGAGTCACTTTTGGGCTGCTGCTCGCTCTTTAACAAGTGAATAAAGGCTTGAATGTTACTTCCAGTTTGGCCCATTGTCCTAACAGACTACTACCACCATCTGGTTTTGCAACAGTCAGGGCCTAAAAAATCAACTGTTTTCAAACTAAAATGAAAGTACTTCCAGGTCCATATGCAATTCAAAATTATAAAGGCTCTGCTAGTATCAGTGAGAAAAGGTTACTTGTTTGGGTACAAAGTTTTACACATAAAGAGTTTTTCTTCTGTGAGTTTTTACAAACTGCATAAAAGGTCAGAAAACTAGTTATGTTAATCATAACATTCTTAATAATTCATATATAATGTCATAATTATATCAATTAAGTCAAAAATTGATGCTGATTGAAGATATTAAAAAGCTGCTATTAAAACTATTCTTTGAAGATCAGAGATATTGTAATTTTATATAATTTATAGTGTTAAATTCAGTATGTAAACCATGGCATGCACACAATAAACATTTGCAATTTTCAACTAAATTAAACACGTAGCCTATTATTTTGTTCTGCTTTGTTTTAAGTTTGATCTTAGTCATTTATATATCTTTCGATCATTTATGCATTTTGTATCAAATACTTTAGTGTGTGTCTTCTACATACCAATCACTTTACCAGTCCCTAAGATAAAAACATGAAAAATACATGGTTTTGGACCCCAAAGAACTACCAGTGTTCATACAATGCTAGCTAGCTCTCTTATGAAAACCATCATTCATTGTTGATGAGAGCAGTTTTAATGAGACTGAATTAAAATCCTCAGAGGAAAATAAGTAATGTCCAAACATCAAATGCAATGGAGATAGCTGATAGTGAATATTGTACAAGAAAGAAAAAATAGTAATAAATAGAGCCAGTCTTTAAAGGTTCTTAGAACAGAAAAACAAATATTCTACTTAGGTTTTTTAGGTTTGTACAATATTTTCTCCACTCTGATTATTTTTCTCTCAGTATTGTAGCTTTGTGTCCAAAACATTTCCTGTTTGCTGTTCTAAGAATCTAAGTAAAAATTCCTTCCCACTATTCTTTCCTTTCCTGTCTCCCCTGCCTTTCTCTTTTTCTTCCTTCTTTTTTTCCCCCATTGTTGTATAGAATTTAAAATGTAGCTATCTGAGTGAGACAGGATAAATATTAAATTTCATCTCAGTAGAAAGTGTAGCAAGAAATTTTTTTAGGTAAACACTTGACCTAGAAATGCCTTTTTATGTGTGGTGCAGTGGCTTAAAATTGAGAAAAGTAAACTAAAAATATAAACTATTTAAATTCACATATGATATTCTCTTAGAAATGTTTAATGATTTGCTTGATTCTAATTGCAATACAAGAATACAATCAGGGCCCAGATCTCAAATCAAAAGGCAAAATTGTCTTAGATTTTAAAAAATACATTCCATTTTTTTCTTTTGGCATTTTGGAGCTAGAAAACAAAATAATTCCAAAGACCAAAGAAAAACTGATTAAAACATTTTGAGCTTGCCTTTTATATTTATTTATTTATCATTCATATAAACAACACTTAAGTAAAAATTATTTCTATATTTTGGGGGGTAGGAGGGGAAAAACCAAAGGAAAACCTGTAGTCAAAATGAATTCCCCAGATGAAACACCCTATATTATTTGATCAGCAAACATCACAGTTGTCTTACCTCCTAGGAAAATAATACATCCTTGTTAAATACCCTTGGGTTAAAATCTAGGTTTAAATTACAGCTATACATTCAGGGAGTATAGAAACAAAATCATCCACTCCAAATAAGGAAAATTCACTCCTTCTTTCCTTCCTCCCTCCCTCCCCATCTTCCATCTCCCTTCTTTCATGCATTTTTTCACCCCCAAAATGTGAATGGTTGTTACATAGCAGACATTGAGTAGGGTGCTGAGGTGATAGCAATAAACAAGACAAATCTTTTCCCTTTCCAAGATCAGTTCCAAAAGACAAGGCTAAACATCTGAAATTGGTACAATGTTGTATGTGCCACAACAGAAGTTTAATCAAAGTGCTATGAGAACTCCTACTTTTATTCATCTGCCACCAGGGTTCAAGGCAAAAAAGAAGTACTCACCAGATGCCTCTGGGATCTTGACTCTTCTTGGCAGAAAATCAGATGATGTTGACAAAAACCTGCCTAAGGCAGTAAATCCAGTAGAGGGCCCCTTGCAGGTAATCCCAGCAGAAAGAGAGACAGGAGAGAGCTCTCTGCCAAGTCCCAATGTCTTCATCGCAGTTGTCAATCTTCTGCATCCATCAGGAAATAAGGATAGATACTGGAGAAAAAAATGTGAGTGATTATGGGCTAAGAATCAAGGATAGAGAACAATGATCAACATCACGAAAGGAAGTCTAGAATTATATAATATAAGCATAATAATGCCTCACATTTGCATTGCAGTTCAGAGTTTTCCTTAAGCCTCAAAGCAAGTGTATAAGGCAAACAAGGAAAATATATTTTTCTATTTGACATTTAAGGAAATTGAGGTTCCAACAAGTTAAACAGTTGCCAAGGTCACACAGGTTGGCCTCCTGACTACCAGTCCAGGGATTTTTCTTCTGCTTCGTGTTTTAATTGCAGCATTTGTCTGGGGGATTCATGCAATTGCTATGAATGAAAGAACAGTGCTCCAGGCATCATGGTTTCTGAGTTTGATTCTCATTTCTGCCATCTTTCTCTTCATGATAGAGACAAAATGCCACTGTTCTTTTCTATTATGGAGAGCAGAAAACCTCAATCAGCACATATCTATGGAGGCCTGATTTGTTAAGTGCTTGATTTTTTTTGTTGTTTCCTAATTCAGAAGCACATTTATAGCCTGAAATAATACGTACCTGTAGAAATAACCTGTGCCATTCAAAGTTGACTTACCTACCCTCTGTAAAGTACCCAAAGTATGGTGACTATGTGATTTTATAACCAAAAAGGAAAAAAAACTCTACAATTTTATAATGCACACCTGTAGTGTAATGCATTGTAGAGCAAAGTTACAAAGCACATTCGTAATGAAAAATGCACTAGAGGCAGAGACAGAATCTCAAATTTTTCTTTTAATTTTGTCTCTTTATATCCCATTTTTGGTACAGCACAGGATCCTGAATGGTAATGATTTTTATCCCCATTTACACCATTTAACAGTGGTGTAAAACAAGGCCATTGGAATAGAGGTATAACAAAAGAAGCATTCAGAACCAGAAGTTCGCTCCATGCACAGTAATGTAGATGGCGATACCCAAGAGGAAAGGGTACGACTGTCTGGTGTGCGCCTTCTTCAGGAACATGTGCAACTATCTACAGATTTTCCCATATTGGCCTATCACCTATATTGTTAATGTTCCTTTAACTACAACCTTTTAATTTTTAGCTTAAATTATTTTAAAAGATAATCTTATCTCTTACTCTAACTAAAAAGAAAGCCCAAGATAAAAATGACAGAACAAAAATCACACTATTAAATTGTTAATGATATTGTTGTCTACCTCAAGCTCTTAGACTGATGCTGTTCCCATTCATTAAAAAAATAAATAAACAGAGAGGGAGATGGAGATATTGGTCAGTACTAGAGGGCAGCTGATGATGTAGGCACATGAAATTGAAACCTTCATTTTGATAATAATCAGAAGGTGTGGGAGAAAGAGAAGAGCTTGTCCATGATATGATTCATTATCATTAAGTACTATCACAATGCACTGCTATATGTAAAACTATCTCAAACCCATAGCTAATCCTTTGGGCTATACAAACTTAGTAATCTTTTTTTTATGTATATACGCTTAATATATTGTGTCAGATAAATGAAACAAGACCACCTTCTTATATCACACACAAAAATAAATTCAAAATGGATCACATATTTAAATATTAGACCTGAAACCATAAAAACCCTAGAAGAAAACATAAGCATAAAAATCTTGCACAGGGCTCCTAGCAATTCTTTTTGATATATCTCCACAGGCAAGGGAAACAAAAGGAAAAATAAACAGGACTACATCAGATTAAAAGGTTTTTACACAGCAAAGGAAAGCATCAATGAAATAAAAAGACAGAATGGGAGACAAAATGCAAATTAAATGCAAAAGACAAAATGCAAATTAAAACCACAATGAGATGCCATCTCACACCTGTTAGAATGACTATCATCAATAAATCCACAGACAGTAAGTGCTGGCAAAGATGTGGAGAAAGGAGAACACTTTTGCATTGTTGGTGGGAATACAGACTGGTGCAGCCACTGTGGAAAGCAATATGGAGATAACTTAAAAAATTAAAAATGAATCTGCTTCTTGACCCAGTGATCCCACTGCTTGGAACATATCAAAAGGAATCCAAAATACTAATTTGAAAGACCATAATCACTTCTATGTTCATTGTAGCATTATTTACAATCGCCAAGATATGGAAGTAGCCTAAGTATCCATCAGTAGATAAATGGATAAAACCACTATGGGACATTTATACAATGGAATTCTACTCAGCCATGAAAAAGAAGAAAATTTTACCCTTTGTGACAGTATGGATGGACCTGGAGAACATTATGCTAAATGAAATAAGCCAGTCAGAGAAAAACAAATACATATGATTTTACTCATATGTGGAATCTAATGAACGTACTGAACTGACAAGGAAAATGGTGACAGACTCATAGATGGAGAGCAGGATGACAGCTAGTTGTGGGGGAGAGGTTTAGTGGGTGGAAAGATTGAACAAAAAGGAAAAAGGACTCATGGACATGGACAACAGTGTGGTGATGGCTGGGGTGAGTAGGGTATAAGAGGACTAAATGATAATGGGAAAAATACAATAACGATTACATTTTAAAAAACATTCAAAAATTGAAAACAAAATGTATATATGTTAAATCAAACCTGGACTGATCATCTTTTCAGTACCTTTATCTGGCCAGATCATCTTTATAATCCTAATTGATGGCATTATATTTTTAACACAAATGAGAAAATACCAAGAATAAAGTAAATACTTGGTAATAACTTTTTTATTATTACTTAAATCTGTATAGACAGAACAAGAGGGCATGTATTATAGGGATAGAGGATCCTGTATATTTTGTGTTGTGTAGAGTTGAATGAGATATATGCTATTTCTTTATTTCCATTAGTATGTAAGTTAAAATACTGGTTTCATGCAGAGCTCAAAGAAAAACATAACTTATGTATTTACGCATAGTATCAGTATTATAGAAGAAGCTATTGTTTCTTTATTGACTCATCTACTTAGGAAAGCTGACCCTTATATAATTAGAATTTCCAATTTAGATTCGTCCCTAAAATAACTATGGTGCATATTTCATATCATACATTCAACTCTTATTTCTGTTGACATTTTTCATATATTCTGTCCTAATTGCTTCCAGAAAGTATAATAAAGCTTTACCATATCTTGAAGATAAAGAGCATTCTGTACAGGGATCAAAAGAATGTGTTTTACATATTGATATTGGTTTTCAGAGGGCCTAGGGGTGGAATACAAGGAAACAGGTCTTTTGACAAAGAATGATGAGCATTATTCTAATTCAGAAACATTATAGTGACATTGAAAACTTAATAAAGACAAATGTCTAGAACCTGAAATTTAATGTGTTTTAATATAAATAAAATTAAAATGTACACATTAAATCACTAGTAAGAAGAAAGTAAGGTAAGGAAACAAATTTTGGAGTGGTACATACAGGTAAATATTAGAAGATATTGCACACATATAAAAGTAATCTAGTACCTTTTAAAAAACATTAAACCATACAGGTTAGAGTTGGAGTCTTAGAACAAAGAAAATACCTGTTCCTGTGTACTTCACACTTTTAAATGTTTATAAAACTTAAAATTGTAAAACTAAGAAGCCATGAGATTACTTTGATAAAATTATTATGACCCAGTTAGTCCAAAATTAATTACTATTCTACCTGAAATCATGCAGATGAACTAATTGATGGTCTTTCTAGTCATGTTCAACACTGTGATTCCATATGGATAAAGAAGAGTAAAGAAAAACTGGAATGAAAAAAATCTTAAAACCTTGAGGAAACCTACATTGTTGGTGCAACTGCAAATGGTACAGCAACTTTGGAAGACAGTCTAGCAGAATCTCACAAAACTAAACATATTCTTATACACGCAACCCAACTTTCACACTCCTTGGAATTTCTTCAAAGGAGTTGAAAACTACATCTATATAGGAACCTGCATACAAATACCTATACTGGCTTTATTCATAACTGCCAGTAACCGAGATGTCCTTCAGTAAGTGAATAGATAAATAAACTGTACTACATCCACACAATGAAATATTATTCAGCCCTAAAAAGAAATGAGCTATCAAACCATGAAAAGACATGAAGAGCTTAAATGCATATTTCTAAGTGAAAGAACCCAATCTAAGAAGGCTACATAATGTACGATTCCAACTCCATGACTTTTGGAAAAGACAAAACTATGGAAATGGTAAGCAGATCCTTCGTTTCCTGATATAGGGGGCACAGAAGATTTATAGGGCAGCAAAAATACTGTACATGATATTATAATAATGAATATGTCATACATTTGTCCAAACCCATAAAATATACGACACCAAGAGAAAATCCTAAAATAACTATGGACTATGGTTATTATAATATATCAATACAGGTTCATCCTCGGTAACAAATGAACCACTCGGGTAGGTGATGTTGATAATGGGGGATGCTGAGCAGGTATAGGAGAGAGGGTATATGGGAAATTTCTGTATTTTCCTCTCAATTTATTGGAAACCTAAAATTGCTCTCAAAAATTAAGTCTTTGAAAAATTCTTAAGAAACGAATCATGTTCAAAGTAAAGGTATTGGCAAAGTGATATTTCTTTGCAAATGTCTTATTAGATTTGCAGATTATGTTTGGCACAGTAAACTCAAACACACTTAGATGAACTCTTTTCTCAGAAAAGGGTGATAAGCTAATTTTATGAAACTGTATCTATAGAGAAATCTTATTTTTAGTTAAGCCCTTATTTTTAAAGTTCTCAGCAAATGGAAAGAAGTATTTAATGTAAAATCTTAGAGTCATAAAACTGAACAGAAATCAGTGTTGGAGGACATTTGAAGAGCATGTCATTCAATATATCATGTACAACTCTCACCAAAGCGATCAGCCCTACTTATTTAACCCAGTGTGCTGTGTGCTTCCCCTATGTCAGACACAGATTTCACAGTCCGGAAATTTGTTTCTGTCTGACCAAACTATCTTGCTTGGTGCCATTCAATTTATTAGACAATTCTTCCTTATTTCATTGTCATAGATTACGTCTTTGAAGCCATGTGTACTACGTGTACTTCCTCTTTCAGAAGTCATCCTCCAGGATGAAGGAAAACGTCAGCTATTTGCCAGTCATTTCACCTTTGTGCCACCTTCTCACCTGTGCTCTCAAGACAGAATTTCAATAACCTCTCCTCAGAAATAATTTATAAATTATATCTGCCAGAGATGCTACATACAATTTAGTTTAAATACAAATGCAATTTAGATTTAATGGGGGAATTTGGCAATGTAGATACAGCAGCCAGAGCATGAGAGCAGGGTGTTGACTGTGTTTTATTGATGAGACCAGGGAACTGGGAATCCAAATTATATTCCCCAGACTGTTACTTTTTGCTGCTATCAAGAGAAAAACATTTAACCTGTCTCAATTTACCTATCTGGAAAGAAAAACTGCTTTTTTGTGTGTGATATGATCCTTAACTAGATTAAAAAATAAATATTACATCATCCATAAGGGTGTTTTGTGTCAGAATGCTCAGCATCCAAGGCTGAGATAAATGAGGCAAAGCCACCTAGATGGGTTGCCAGGCAGAGGATTATGTCCTAATGGTTCAAGAATTTAGCAAAGTGTTCACAGTCCATGGGTCCAAGCTAAGGAACAGAGGCATTTCAGGAAAAAGGTGATGTGTGACCAAGCATTAAGTCCCCTCCTCCCCACCAACTCACACACACAAGGCGATGAGCCCAGGGTCTCAAGGGAAACAAGGATACAGAAAACCCAGCCACTGGAAAACCTTCAATAAGATGAATGAACAGCAAACTCTGGGAAAAGGCCAATCAGGTATAGAGAGAAACAGAATAACAGATAGTTCACCCAGGCTACCAGCCTATGTGAGTTTTCAGTTCACAATTCTTTGTCCTAAAAATTATCGTGTCCTGTTTACACAAACTATGGCAAAGAAAAAGGAACTTTTCAATTATCTCACAGTCAATAGTCTGTCTTCTTGCCTGTGAAGCTGGTTCCCTCTGGTTGGCTCTCTTGCACCAGAGAGTTTGATTTCACCACTACCAGTACTATCACCTGGTGTCTATTAGCAAGTTGCTGTCCCCTGACTTGGACAGGGAGCCAAAACCAAATAGGAGAGGGTTCTGCAATGCATCTGTGGGGACAAACTGCTTCTGCACTCAGCTTTGCTCCCACTTATCTCCTACCCACTGGCAGTCTCCTTCTTTCCCTCTTCAAATTCCTATAGCCACCCAAGACCTGAGGTCAGGTCAGCACCATTCTGCCCTTGAACTAGGATGGAGCTAGTAATCCACAAACTGCTTTACTAGACCCAGCTCTAGTCTAAACTGACAATGTCCTCCCTCTGCCTTCCCTCTGATTTTCTCTTGGATTTCATCAACCACTTTGCTATGTGTATGCTGCAGCCCTCTTTTAATGAAAGTCCAGATCTTCTCACTTTCCTTTAGCAAAGTCACCTTGTTGTTAGCTCAGTTTGGGGGTTAGCTATGGGATTATTGACCACAAAAGGACTGGAAAGGGATTTTAGAGATTAGCTAGCCCATATTTTCTGTCCGGTATCTGATCACACCGATGTACCTCAAGTGTCTGCTTCCAGACCTCTGCTAGAGGCAATTGGAAAGTCCTTGTTGTCAATTATACCTTACCAATGCTGAAAAAAGAAAGTCCTTGCACAGTGAACTAAAAAAAGAAAAAGGAAAAGGAAACTTGTCCTTAGACAAAGAAATAACAAAATAGACCTGGGTTCATGTAAGTAGAAAGGCATCTGATTCCCTATTTTAACCCAATAATTCTTTATAATTATTTTTTAAATTTAAAAGAGTGAATCAACTCCTTCTATTTTAGTTTCTAATACATAAAGTGGGACCAATAATGCTTTATCCTGTCTACCTGGTAAAGTTGTCATGGAAACCTGATGAAAAAAATATGTGGTGGACTCCCACTTGGGCCTAAATTGAGCCCAGTGTATGGTTAATGTGAGCATAACTTGTGAACTGATAGGGAGGCCCACTCAAAGAATCCATGTACCTACTTTAAGTGTCCCAGGAGGTAGAAGAAGGGAGGAAAATATAGCATAAAATAGGTTTAATGAAAGCCTTCTCTCTGCTTCCATGGAGTTCATAGTGCCCCTCTGGCACCTCAAGGGTCATCAAGCATAGCAGCATTCTCATGGTAAACAGGGGCACTAGCAGGTACTTTACATTTTTTAAGTAATTTGGAGAACAGAGGAAATTAACTGAAAACTCCAGTACAATAGGTGTCTTGTGATAGCAACAGCTGACACACGGTACTGTAATACAAGGTCACACATCAGCTTGGGGCTCCCAGAAACCCCAAGGTGATAGGCACTGCCAGTATATGTGCAAACAAAAGCCAGATTCCAACACGAGTAGTTTTTAATGTCGCATCACCTACTGGCATCCAGGGATTAAAAGTCAAATTATGTATAGTAAAATGCCTTGCAAACTACAAAGTTCTATGCAAACTACACAGCAGTATAATACTAAACTTTTATAATGAGTAAACTTCTGGGCATGTCTTTTCTATTATAGATGCACAATTTTAAAAGAAAAAATATGCAAACCTATCGGTCCCATGAAACTAGTGTGCAGATCTGAATCACTATCAGAATATAGAGAAAACAAGTTGCCTTACTTTTCTCCTGACCAAGCTTCTGTCTATTTTTAGATACTTACAGAAGGGCTGCTCTTGAATAGATAATTAAAGAGCTAAAGGGGCAAGTCAATGTGGGAGAAATTCTTTTTTATTAACTTTTATACTACATTTGTTTCCTCTGGAAAAAATCTGCATCATCCTACTCACCAATGTTCTCTACTGAGCATCATTTCTGGGAAAGGAGTAAAGGCACAAACATAAAACATGCTAAGGGTTCCTTTCTCCCCTCTTACTCAGACCACTTTTGTCACCGGTGCTCAACTTAATAATCCTGGAAGCCACCTGTCTGAAAGATGAATTCCCCTCAAACTACAGTATGCTGAACTTTGCCCAAAATTAAAGCAAACATGTTTTATGCATGATCTTGAAGTCTAGATGAATGCACGGAACAAAACTATAGAGAATGCCTTTCCCAGTTCTGCAGACTAATTATGGTCAGCTTTGGCTGTCTGAGAGAATCCCAATTCTGCCTTTAATCTAAATCTGGAGTAAAATGTTCCTAATGTGTAAGTGTGTACTTCCAGGATGGATATGGGCCCTGGGCCTTGTTCTTAACAAGTGTTCGTCATTTCATCAACATTCTCAAACAACAAACAGATTACTCAAGAAGGCCCGATACATGGGAGGCACTAAACAAACATGGGTTATTAGTTATTCAGTTTACTCGGTGCTGAGTGAGTACTCATTGCCAACTCTGTGCTAAGTGATGGGAACAAAGTGGTGGAAAAGACCAAGTCCTTCCTCTCACAGAGATGCATGCATAACAGGTTGTGTTTCAGATAGTGTCAAATGTTATTTAAAAAGAATGAAGGTGGTTAGTGAGTATGAGAAAACATGAATCATGGAAAAATCTCAGGGCAGAGAAGCCCAGGCAGGAAGAGCAGCAGATGTAAAGATCTTGAAGGGGGAATGAGCTTGGCAGATGGCAGTGACAGGAGAGAGAGGAGCATAAGACAGTAAGTCCCAGGGACAAGGGGACTTCCCAAGGCTTTTTAGGCCCTGAACCAAATTTGAGCTGTATCAGCATGAGAGCAGAAGTCACTGGAAAGAAGGATTTAGTAGCACAATAATGCAACTGATTTGCGTTTGGGGAGGCTCTGACTGCTCTTGTAGAGAATGGAGAGTATGGGCAGGAGCAGAAGCTGGTCCATGAGTCAGAGGACTATTAAGTGAACCAATGCAAGGCAAGTCAGTGTAATTGTGAATAGAGTTTGTTTTTTTTTTGTTTTTTCAGTTGTTAGTATAATTGTAAGAAATATGGTCCTATGTACCTTTTTTGAGATTACTTTTTAAAGAAGTCTGTTGCTAGGGATGTTGCTAAGAAGATTGAACAAAGCCTGAAAGATAAGTGACCAGTACTTTATGCAGGCTTTATTTAAATGCCAGAGAGTGGAGCCAGGAGTAGTTTAATCCCCAAAGAATGAATGAATTAGAAATGGTCAGAGAAGGAGCACTCTGTGTGTGGATGTGTGTGTTTTAACCACTCCCAGGAGAAAGATGATTGGTGACATGCCTCATGGGGTCTAATGAAGAAAGAATTTGTTTGGAAAGAAGTATAACTCTTGATTCAAGAAAAATTAGAACTGCCCTGGCTGGTGTGCCTCAATGGTTTGAGTGCCAGCCTGCACACCAAAGGGTCGCTGGTTTGATTCCCAGTCAGGGCACATGCCTGGGGTCATGGGTTCCGTCCCCAGTCAGGGTGTGTACAAGAGGCAACCAATTCTCTCTCACCTCAATGTTTCTCTCCATCTCTCTCCTTCATTTCCCCTTTATCTAGAATCAATAAAAGGAAAAAAAGGCAATAAAAACAGTCAAATTGAACTCATTTTAAGAAAGAGCAAAAAAAGTAATGGAAGAGTAATGGAAAGAAGGACTGTCACAGGAGAGGATTTAGTTCTTATTCCTAAGAAAATACCTAAACTTTCAAATTAGACAAAAAATCAGCAGTTAGTTAAAAGCCATGAGATCCTGGGAAAGTTTCCTTAACTTTTATGGGCTTTGGTGTCCTCAACTGTAAAATAAGGGGAAAAATTCATCCTGCTGGTTGTGGCTGAAGAGGTTAGCTGCCCACCAACAAATCCATTCTGTTTCTCACAGCCAGAGATCTTTGGAAGGATCTTCTGCCCCTCCCCCAGCACCTCCCATGTGAACTGCTCTAAGGGGTAAGGGGATATGTTTACGCCATTGCCCAGGAAGTTTTAAGAAGCATTTGTGCTACTTCACATGCCTTCTTTTCGCTGTTGACAGGGTCAGTGAGGAGGATGCTGACCCCTAAAGAATAGCAAAACCACAGGACTGAGAAAGTCTGAATTCTGGAATCACCACAGGGAGGAGAGCAGATCACTTACCAGGATCAAAGACTGGATGGTTGGACATGTGAAAATAAACTAATTTTAAGTCATTGAATTAGTAAGCCACTAAAATTTGGGAGTTTTTTATATAGCTGTTTGCATAATTAGAACCAATCCATGTATTTATTATGAACATTGCAAATGATGCAAAGCCTACCACTTGGCCATGCATGTTTCATAAATTAAACTACACACAGTATTAATTTTTTACCTTGGACAAATTACCTAAGTCCACGAATCTTAAGTCACTTAAATATAAACTATGTCTTCCCTAAATATTTTCTTCTCCACTCTGAACATCCCCAATTCTGTCCATTATCCTTCAAGTGAAAAGGTTTTTAGATCTTTGTCTTTTCTAAATCCTCTCAGTTCAGTCAATGCCTCTCTAAAACAGCACCATTCAGAATTAAACATATTACCATAAACAAGTCTAACAGAGTGAGGTCATAACCTTGCTTGTTTTGAATACTAGATATCTATTGTCCTTAAAAATTACATAGAAACAGCTGAAACCAAGTGTCTCTTTACTTATTAAGTAGTATTGAGCTAATGAGTATAAAGGAGTGTATACCTTCATTCTATAATGATGCAATTAATTCTGGGGCCTGAGTTTGAATTTCATCATATTTGTTTTACCTCATCATTTGATGGTGGGTGTCACCAATCACATTAACCATTCCTCCCAAGTTTGTCTTATTCCAAGTCTGATAAATATGGCTCCTATATCTTTTCCCAAGCCATTGTCAAAATGTTGAACTAAAAAAGCCAAATCAATTACATTTTCTCCTGGAGGATGGGTTTATATATCCCAATAAATATCCATATTTTTAAGAATATATTTCCAAAGCAACCATCAACCACCTGTATAGTCAGGAAGTGATTTGAATACATTGGTAAATTTCCACTTTTTATATTACTAGGTAATTTCAACCTCCTGTTCATCTATCCACAACTAATCTAATATTCAGGGCTTACCTACTCAAGAAGCAGACAGTCAAACATTTGACAAAGCAGTTCTCAAAGGGGCAGTCCCACTTTTAAAGACTGTTTTAGAAATTTGAGAGTATTTTTTTCAGTTTTCACAATGATTAGAGGTTCCTCTTGGCATTTAGAGTGTAGTGATGATCAGGAATACTATAATGCAATGAGCTGGCCTATCACATTAAAGAATTGTTTTGTGCCTGACAACTGTCAACTATCCTGTGGTAGATTAATGCAGATGAATACTTTCTCTCTATATAAGCCTAGATCCTAACTCTAATTTTCCTGTAAATACACGCACACACACATGCACACATTTGCTCTGTTTTCATTACATAGAAATTTTCAGAAATGCAATTATGTCAATCAATAAAGAAGTACCTTTTTAGTAAAGCTACCAAGATTTGTTTACTCTTTTGGAAAAGCATGTCATAAGTCACAACAGATCTTATCAAATTTAAGTTGCCAACACAACACTTCTGTGTCATTTTGCATTTAGCTCTGGCATTCATACTAAGTCTCAATATACCAAGTCTATGAATTAGCCTATCTCAATGAGCAAAGATAAATTATGTGGACAATATTCTGATGATTTTTCCCTAAAGTTCAGTGTATTTTTCATAAGTAGTATAAATGTCTAACCACTTATGTCATCGACATAGTCATGCCTTATCTTTTACATAATTATATATATATTATTTTATTATAAATTGGTTTCTTCTTATCTTTTCTTTGTATTAGAATTAAGATATAACATTAATAGTTTTTTTAATGTGTGTAGGTATTTTATATTATTTAAATTTTGGGACAGTAAATAGGATATTTCAAATTATTTATTATAAAAAAGGAGAAGTTAGTTCTGATTAAGAAGCACCAATTGTATATATGTATATGTATATATAAGCATATATAAAGAATATACATTATATATACATAAACATATCATTTCTATGGCTCATTGGTTGGGACTAGAGAAAGAATAAGAAATAGCTGGTTTGTGGAAAAAATCTAGATTAGAAATATATTTTTTATATATATGTATATAAAATAAGCACAATAATAAACATATGAAGAAAGAACAAAAGACACACAGAAGAAAGCCCCTAATTCAGTCTTGGGGATGCCGCAGGTGCTGTCATTGCCCTTTGACCCTTGCTGCTCCTGTACCTACCAAAAGGCTCTTACTGCAACCACCTGTGGTTCTCTGCCTGTGGATGTTTTGAGCATGTTCACCCCATGATCAGGGTAGACTGGAAGTACCACCAACATAATGGCCCATCCCCTTCCAATAGTAGTTCTCAACCAATGAGGAAAGAGCATTGGTGCATACAGACCCTAGCTTCCTCATCCTTCAGGCTAGGTATCTGAGGTATTTTCTATGCAGTTTCTCAAAGTTTTAAACATGACTGAGCCCCAGCTACCCACAGTGGTAATGTGTTTATTAATGCTCCCTGTACCATCTTCTTTTTCTTCCATATATCATTTCCCCACCTCTCTTCTGGTGCATCCTGGACTCACCTCTCAAATAACATACTTGAAAAGTTATTTTTTCAGAGTACTTCTGGGCAAGCTCAACTTAACAGAGGTTGTAAAATTTATTTGCATCTGTGTTCTAATATTTGTTCCCTACCTCCACCCAACACTGCTTTGAATCTCAGGAACTGTCTTTCCCAGGCTCCCTTACCATCTGTCTTCTCATTGGTTTGGGGAATGGAAGTCAATGCTGAAAGAATGCAGGGTAGGAAGAGAGGAGAAGCCAGGTTGCTTCTATGTCTCTTACTCTGTGTGATGGCATTTCTAGTAGCATCTGTGCTTTCTCTGTTTTAGCTCCCAAGGAAGAGTGTCTTTGAGGCCTCGGGTCCTACCTGGCAGCCCATACCATGGTTCTAGCTCTTGTGAGATGAGTACAGCTCCTGATCTTTGGTAAACCACCTGTTTCTTTTTTCCTTCCAACACGGTTATCTAAAAAATTTAAACACCATTCAGTATAAGATGGTGAGTGACAGGAAAGGAACTGGAAAAGGAGAAGGCAGCTTAGCAAAGGAGGGCCTCAGATGCATGTTATGAAATTCATCCTGCTAAGTAAAATTTCCTGCATTCAAATGTTTTTACTGTTTTTCTTTCAGAAACCCCATCAAAGTGTTGAGTCACTCAACACTATGTGAATCCTATCTTCCAAATTATAAGAGTTTTTCCAAGTACTTTAGAAGCATAGCTTGTCTATTTCTTTTGGACAACAAAATTACTTTCTGTCCACAGAGAATTTAAATATTTCTTAGAAGATGTGACTGTGATTCATACCTATGGAATCTAAGTAGAAACAGGCAAGGAAATACGCAAGAGGATGTCAAGACAATGTGATGAGATGGACATCAGACTGGGACGTTAATCTCATTCACATCAGGAGATGTGACTCCAAAAATCTGTTCTCCCACCTTGGGGTGATGATGATATAAATAAGCAAATCAAAAAGATAAAAGTGAAAACCACTGGAAATTACTTCAACATCTAGATAAATCAGCTCCCCTCAAAATGTTTCTTGATTTTTGCCACCTTAAAGAAAATCGGTGGCCAAGATTCAGATGTATATGGGGCAGGACACTTTGCCCTAAATGAGTTACTACTTCTTACTCTTTCAATAAAAACAGAGTCTAAAGACTGCTCAAGGATTTATTGTATTGAAACAAATGAAAAATTATGAGGTAATTGTTATTCTTCCTGTTTCCTTCCTTCTACCACTGAAAAGGGAAGGTACTCCACAGAATGGTTGCCAAAAATCTAAACTGGTAAATCACAGAATACTAAAGACCAGAAGTTTCATACATGCACGTAGCACCACTTTTATGTTTCCCCACGTTTTCAGAGGTCTGATGAATTTATTGCAAAGGATGAAGCTGAAGCTTAATTAGCTGAAGCTTAATTCACTTTAACCACCTCTAAAATCACTATTATTTTATTTCCAAGCCCTTTCCATGTGACCAAATCTCAGCAGGAGTTATGGTTAGTTAGGGACTAAATCAAAGAAACTTGAAAACTGCATTTCATTGATATGGACATGAGGGGGGTGTGGCAAACACAGATTGGACATTTCTACAGAACATCCAAGTGTTTTTGAGTCTTCAGTGCTTACTAAGGCTCCTCAGTTACCAAAACAAACAAACAAACAAACAAAAGTTTGTAGGAGATTGGCAATTCCCCTGGCATTGCAGCAGGACATTTTCCTAGACAGGCTGTCAAAAACTAGGGCATTGAATTGCATGTTTTGCCAAGCAGTTTCTCTTCTGACTTACAAAAAACAAGTGATATTCTATCCTTCTTTACTGGATTCACTCAAATGTAACTGAACTCTATGGGCTTTAATTAAAGGGATACAAAAACAAGTAATTCAAAGAATATCTATTATTGGCCTCTATTATGGAGCCTATACTAATTAAGTCAAATTTTCTAAGAAGGAAACAAAGGTTTTAATTTTTATTCTGAAGTTGGTCTAAAGTGAGTGTGGTTCTCTTCAAGATCTTGGCATACTTGAAAGTCCATAGTGGAGTTATGGAGGAGCATGAGGAAAGGAAACTGGGTCAAAATTAAGTGTATAGTATGTAAAATTAACTCACTAAAGAAACAAGTGCAGGTCCAATTCACAATGAGTCATTGTGCTTAGAGAGGTCAGCACAGTTAATTCTCAAAGAAAGCCCCTTCCGGCTGGTGCCTTATTCTCAGGTCTGTCTTCAACATATCTCTAGTCTGAAGTCTCTTCAGCAATAACTCTCAAACTTCAGTGTATAGAAGAATTATTTGGGCAACTTGTTAAGTACAGATTCCTGGGGCTCCATAATAAGGATTGTGATCCTGGGTCAGGCCTACGTAGCTGCACTTACAGCAAGAACACCAGGTATACAGATGCAGCTAGAGCCAGTATTTTACGGGGAAAAATGATGGGAACTAAGATGGACTCAGAATAGTTGAACTACTAGGAATTCAACCTTCCCACCTGTTTTGAAGAGTAGTCTACCACTGCCATTGTAGTGCTCATGGTCCAAATTGTAGTAATTCTCACCTGGGCATATGCAGCTAAATTTCCCATAGAGCTCATAAGAGGTACACATATGGGCTTCTCCCTTGACCCTTAGGCTACTGAACCAGAACTTCTATTATTCAGGGTCAGAGTCAAGCTTTGAGATGTGGGTATTTTAACACCCATTAACTATTTGATGCATTCAGGATAAAGAATCCCTAGAAGACATTAAAGCCAAGAAACCGAGAAAGCACTGAAGGACGACAGACTCCTGAATGACCCCTCACTAAGATGGTGATCTGGGGTGTAGTACATCTGCTGGAATATATTGGATGATGAGAGTACTGGTCTAATTGTTACAGAGCACAAACAAGGGGGGGTCTGGGATGATATACTATTATTGAAAGAAGCCCCGGGTCCGTTATGTCCGCCGCCAGAGAAAAGACGTCTCTCAATGCCAGAGATTCGTGAAAAGGAAAGGAAATGTTTATTTAATGCTATACAAACTTAAAGTAGTGACCTAATGTCTTTATCAAAAATCCTAAAGTCCCTTAAAGCACCCACAAACAGACACAATCCTTCCTTCCTTCCCCCTTTGCCCAGTCCAGAGTACCGTATCTCAGGAAAGGAAATAGAAGTCCATGGCTCAGGCAGTCCTCTGGTTCTTCCCAGTTAGTACTCCATCTCGACTAGGAGACCTCCCTGGGTTCCCGGCACCCTCAGCTGAGTCACCGGGATCTCTGCTAAAACCAGGTGGTGGTTCCCCCTTCTAAAGCTGATATTGCTAATACATGATTCCCATGTATTCTATAATTTAGAGATTGCCAAGATTCAAAAACTAAAGTACAGTGGGAAAAACTCAGACAGTCAAGGGGATAGGACATGACTTCTAAACATTAAGTTATTACACAGGCTCACTGATTCCTGAGTGGTAGCAACTTACCACCATATTTATAACTTTTATTAAGTTGAAGTCCAATAAGAGTTTCAATCAGTCCAAAAATAATTTATTGATTTCTTGTGTTATGTAGCTTGTATCTGACAGGCTTGGCTATAAATATTGGCTATAGTTACTATCTTTATAATACTGAGAGAAAGCTACAAATTTTCTTGAGTCTTAATGTCCTTACATGCAGAATACTTAAATATAGACACTTTCATTAAAGTGATACTGTGAGAATAAAGTTAGATAATTCTGTGGAGTTATAGTCCAGATATTTTTATTTTTCTTATGTGATTTCAAATACATGTACTTGGCAGGTTTGGTAGGGGGAGAGAGAGAGATTAGAAAAGAGAGAGAGGAAATGTTAAATAAGTGGGTAATTTCTATGGACAGAATGATCATGTTCCCCCAAATTCATACATTGAGGCCTTAATCCCCAATGTTATTATATTTGGAGGTGGCGTCTTTGGGAGGTAATCAGGTTTGAATGAGGTCATAGGGATAGAAACCCATAGTTTGATTGGAGCTCTTATAAGAA
The DNA here is from genome assembly GCF_004126475.2 of Phyllostomus discolor. Taxonomy (NCBI): domain Eukaryota; kingdom Metazoa; phylum Chordata; class Mammalia; order Chiroptera; family Phyllostomidae; genus Phyllostomus; species Phyllostomus discolor. The sequence continues at coordinate 50,889,119 of NC_040907.2, read as the reverse complement.
CACCTGAGCTCTCTCTCTTTTCCCTCCATGTGAGAAAACATGGAGGAGAGTGCACAGCAGAACCTGAGCTTGCCCACAGCCTGATCTCAGACTTCAACATTTCCAGAACTTGAAGAACTAAATGTTTGTTGCTCAAGCCACTTAGACTATGATATTCTTGTTATAGCAGCTTGAATTAACTGATAGTACCTGACATCAACTCAAAGAATAAGTGTCCTAGAACAAATCACAGGAATCCATTTCTTGGATGAATTCAGTTTCCACTTGCTTATGAATTTTAAGCATCTCACTATACAGGGTGTTATTCTACAGCCAAATGAAGTATACATTTTTTTCTAACATAACCCCTAAATGAAAGTCAGTCACCTCATCTCTTGCCCAAAGAAATAGCAATCTGCTCCCATGATAAAGAACAATAATAAAAAAAAAACTTGCTATATCAGTACTACTATGAGATTTTATGACTATCTATAATATAATAATATGAGATTTTTGTAAACTGTCCCAGACAATCATGTAGAACTTATGTTGTTAGGAACAGAAAAACCAACTCAAAATCCTTAAGCAACAAGACTATCTAATGGTTCCTTGTCCTAGGTTAGGGATGACTCAGGATTTAATGTTCCCAAGACACAGGCCTCTCTCACCATGTCATAGCTCTGCATTTTCAGCATTGTGTGGGTTCAGATGAAAAGCCTTCCTTCTTGGCCATCCCCAAAAGGCTCTTGAGCTATGGAAAAAGGAATTTTACCTTTTTTACAGCTCAAACCAAAGCCCAGGAATTATGTCTTGATTGTTTTTGCTTGTGTCATGTGACATCCTTGAATCAATAAATGTAGCCAGGGAGATGGAATTCTTGATTAATTAATTCAATCAGAGAATTATCTAAATTGCATATAGCTAAGAAACGAGGGTTGCGTTAGAAAGAACTCAAAGCTGGGGGGGAGGCGGAAACTAACAAATAATTACCATATGTGCTGACTTTAGAATCTAATCCTCACATAAAAAGTGATGCCACAGAAACCACATAAAAATATCTAACCTCGCATTGGGTACACACATGTTAATGTCTTGACTGCTCCCTTGTGTTTGCTGTAATTGGATTTCTTATCTCATGTTAGGCCCAGAAGAGAATACCAGAAAAAAAAATGTATAAGAAAACAATCTGCCCTCAAGAATGTGACTCTATAAAAGAAACAGAACAATTTGCAAGAATATAAAATTATGTGCTAAATTGAGTAGTGCAGATATTGAAGCATTTTAAACTTCTGGCTTTGTCATACATTATAAATAAAATATTCTATCTCACTGTCTTACATTTTAAGGGAATGTTTTAAAAAGATGGTGGGTTTCACAGTGGATTGAGGAGATTATAAAATAGCATACATTGTAGAGAAAAGCAGACCTGAAGTTGAGGTACTCATTTAGCCTCCCTGAGATTATTATAGTAGAGGTTATAAATATCTACTCATAAATTATTGAGTAGATTAAATGAGGAAATACATCTAGAACAGTGCCAAGCACAAAACAAATAATAAATAACCACTATTGTTACTACCATAATTTGTACCTGGCAGTCTGATTTGGCAGTCTCTTCCACAGAGGCAGCAAGGATCACATAAATACAATAGTTTGACATTTTGTGATGAACCGGAGTTTTGGTGCACATGAACACACACCTACATTTCTGCAGAATTGGCTGCAGACCCAGTAGCTCACGAGTCAAGATGCTGGAAGTTGCAGTCTGTAAAGTCAACACTCAAGTAGAGCAAGGAACAATGCCCACCCTATGGCATTCTGCTTCACCCTGCCCCCATCCACACACATAATTTGTGTGAGTAGGTAGAATCAACCCCTTAATCAAGTGTGACTCATTTTCTTCCCCATATATGAATCAAAAGAGAACAGAACATGACCAGACCCCCAGGCATTAGCTGGATAATGCCATTCTTCCAAGAAGTTCAAGAATACACATTAAACATTCAAGTGGATTTTAGAGAAGGAATTCTGTTTGATGGAGCCACTCTGCCTCTTTCAGAAACTGTCACAGGAGTTGCTTATTATGGAAATTTACAAGAATTTTTAGCACTGAAGCAAAACAAGTGGATCAAATGGGAAGAATGAGATAACACCTACAAGTCTCTTTCCTTTTGAGGGGTCCTCAACTCAGCTATTAAAAATGTGATTTGCTCTCTCAGCTTTTTGTGTCTGGATGTGATTTCTGTCTTTGCTAGCGAGCCAGAAACAGCCTCTTCTCTTCAATATGTGCATGTGTTTATGGGGGTGGAGAAACAGGAGATGTGAAAAACAAATGGAGAAAGATGGGGGTGAGACAGCTCCTACTATTCCCCAGGTTTGCAAGGGCCCACAAAGCTCACTCAAGCCCAAGACACCCATGCTGGTCACCCCATTCTTCTCTCCACCCAACTTGTGAGTGATGACCAGAATCTCCACCTTTCTCCATAGGTGGATGATCCACTGGGCTAGAATGAGCAGACAGTCACTGCTCCAGTGTACAGTATCTACTCCAAGTTCTTTTGTGCCTATTACCAACAAAACAGCTCTTGATGTTTTATTAAATTATTCACTGAGGGAGGAGAAGTATCATCAAGCAAACACACAGGTTCTTGACCAATTTCTTTCTCCATTGCCTGCCAGTGCTGAAAAGTATTTATATTTTTTAAATAAGTTAAAATGCTCATTTTCATCTTCCTCTAAGTATTTTATTCCTCACTCCCCTTCTGTTTTAAGTTATATTTCTTCTTTTAGAGTTAGGTATTATTCATGGAAACAGTATTTATAAAGGTGAGTTTCACTCAAGTTAATCAGGGCTCTCTTATACAGAGATGGCTAGGCGAGTCTGTGAGTGTCCCTAGGAGAGGAGGCAAGAACTTACTCCATGACTTAAGAAGAGATGATCCTGAGATAACTTACTCCCTATTACTGATGTTGGTTTCAGTTGCTAATTTAGAATCAAATTCCACTTCAAGTGTTCACCCTTATGGTAGAAAATGGGACTGGGCAGCTGAGAGCTATTTGAATGATTCAACTAACAGCCACCAAACTGTGCTAGGTGGTTACCAAGCAACAGCCTCAAAAGCTTCCCGGCAGTTCTCTTTAGGATCTCTCTCCTCTTTCCAGTCATCCTTTCTTTGCTTAGCCTGTGCTTTCTGCCTGTAATAACTTTCCCTTTCCGCTCTTGCTGAATTTTTATTCACTCTTAATGACTTTCCTAGTGCCATCTCCTCTCCAACGCCCTTCACTGCTCTGTCACTCTCCATGAGAGACAGGGGAGGGTAGAAATTAATCTGACTGGCTTGAATCATGTTCTTGAGCCACACCAGCACACGAAGCAGAGGCCTCTAGCCTCTCTCCACTTTGATTTAAAGGTCTTTCTCCACCATTTTCTCCACTCAAATGACATCAAGATTATAGTACCAACATGGGAAAAATATTGATATTTAGGGCAATGGTATCTATTTCATAAAGGAAGAAACACATGTAGAAAAGAAGGCAACATAAAATCTTTTCCCCTTCACACTTCTCAGGCATGCATTCTACTCCTAGGGACAGGTTCCATCCTAACTGGCATTAAATGTATCTCAGATTAAGGCATTTTGCAAAGAGATATATGACTGAAAGTCAATCAATCAATGAAACTAATGGAAAGTTAGGTTTTATCTATATCATACCGCTTCTAATAAAAATATTTCCATTTGAGTTTCACTTTGTACCTCATCAGGGAGTTTCAATACGTACCTGCTCATTTTTAGTGGGCATAGCAATATCTATGGTATCCAAAGAACTAGATTTCAGATTTTGTCCTACTTCTGCTATTATTCACTATAAAGCTTCCCCAAACTATTTGAGTATGTTAAGCTTTCTTTATAGGTAAAATGGGAATATAAATACTAGTTAACATTTATTAAGCATTACTATATATGAAGCATTATGCTATAAGCTTTACATAGGCTATTGCATTTAATACTTGTGAATGTCATTAGGTTAGCACCAGTTCACAGATAAAGAGGATGATAATAATAAGTGTATTTATCAAGAGCATCTATTGAAGGGATATTTGTACTTGAGGTAGATACTATTATGTTCTACTAATAAATTAGGTGCCTGGGGCACTTAAGAGGATAACAGTCTGCAAGTACATGTAGATTATCAATACAGAGCTGGATTCCAACACTGCTCTTTCTCCAAAGCTTGGCTCTTGTTTTAATTATTATCATTTTTCCTCTTTATTGAATTTATTGGGATGACATGGGTTAACAAAATTACACAGGTTTCAGGTGCACAATTCCACAACACATCACCTTCATATTGTACTATGTGTTCACCACCCCAAGTCAAGTCTCTGTTTATCAACATTTATCCCCGCTTCACCTTCTTCCACCTCCCTACACCCGCCTCCTCCAGCAATCATCATACCGTTTTCAATGTCCATGATTCTATTTCCTTCCTTCCTTCCTTCCTTCCTTCCTTCCTTCCTTCCTTCCTTCCTTCCTTCCTTCCTTCCTTCCATTTTTCTCCCTGTTGCTCAATCCCTCCAACCAACCCCCAATTCCCTTCTCAGCTGGTGCCCTTAACCATAATGTCCCCACCATTCTAAAAATAGCTACAGCTGAGCTGCTTCATGTGCTTGACAGGAAGAACCAATGAGACTGTAAAAGTGAAGAGGTTTGGATACTGTATACCAGGGATATAGAAATGTATGGTGTCTGTGACAGCAATGTGCCTCTATCCACTGATGACATTGGTAATTGCTGGGTCAGGAGACTATGGTCCTATAAGGGACCAGATCATGCCACCTCCTTATGTAAATAAGTTGCATTGGAGCACAGCCATTCCCATTTGTTTATGCACTGTCTTGGCTGCTTTGGGGCTGCAATGGCAGAGTTGAGTCCTGGCAACAGAGATCAGAGTCCCTGCAAAGCCTTAAATATTTTCTCTCTGGCCCCATACAGACAAAAATTGCCAGCCCCTGGATTAGAGCATATTAATGTTCTACTAACCAATACTAACTTTCAGAGTCATTATCAACAAGCTGTTTCTAGCTATATATCTCCACTACCAGATCATGGAACTTTAACAAACAAATATACTGACTAGGTATTCCTGTGATTTAAAAATATCAATTATCATTACTACTAAATCGGATAGAGAAACTAAATGGACTCAGCTAAAGTCACAGGAATACCTAGCCACATTTGGAAACTCACGTTTCTTTTTGCCTATGCTTCTTTTTCTTCAACTTGGAGAGGAAAGCTCTATTCTTTAACCATGAGAATCACTGAATTAAAGATTATTTCTGACCCTGGGATGGAGGATATTGTGTAAACCACATTCTCACCCCATTATTTCTGGAGATCCTTTCTGTAGTGGCCCCTGCAGATTTCAATATCATACTCTGACTAACTCTGCCACAGAAATGAACCAAGTCTGATTCACCATATACCCAAATATAGAAGGGAAAATGCAGATGAGAAAGAGCCATCTGAAAACCTTCGGGAGAGAACAGTGTGTAGAGAATGAGGAAAGTGGGATGGGGTATGTGGTCCATTCTGGTCTATTCAGAAATTCTATTTAAAGTCAACTTTAAATCTCTTTATCTTGTTCCTAAATGCCAGGCCCAAAATGACCACAGCATGGCTATTCTGACCTTGTGAGGGATGGTTTTTAAAGTGCACATCTTCAGCCATGTACTGCATGCTGAAGAGCAGTGAGGTAGCATATATAGAACAATGCCCAATAGTTTATCCGAAAGAAATATTGTGCATGCAGATTTTCAAGACACCCACACCTTGGAGATAATGCCAGTGAGTTAATCAAATACTTTTCTGCCTGCACAACTGTGATACCTAAAGCTGCTAGGAACATCATTTTTAGACATCCGTGGGAGGGATTATTTTTTGTAATTCTGCCTTTCTTTAACTCCCACCACATGTCTAGGTTAGCCTTCCACAGACATGCACTGCCACCTTTTCAGAGCATTTCTCTTCTTTTATTTTGACCTTGGACTAAATAGCCCTCCTACAGCTGACGACAGTAAATGCTCACACGGTGAGCATGATTTCCTGGCACGGCATGACCTGACCTGCATGCAGGTCCTGTCTGGTGCCCTGGCATAGAGCCCATCACTCCCCTTCCCCCAAACCTGTTCTTGTTCCAGCCTCCCAGGCAATCAGTCCCCTCAAGCATACAACTAAAACAAGGGGTGAGTCTATTCTGACACCTTTAATTGAATATCTACTATAAGCCCACTCCTAGGAGAATGGTGGGTAACGAGACATAAAGCTAGCATTCAGGAAGACAACACTGATGAGTGAGCAAAATACATTAACAGTGCATGCAGAAGAGTGAACTAAGTGCTATGACAGGAGGAAACACAAAAGAAGATTGAATCTCACAAGGAGGAGAAAGAATAGCAAGGAAGACTTCTAAGAAGATATAGTTAAGCTGAGGTATCAAACACAATGAGTTTTAGCCAAGAAAATATAGTGGAGAGAAAACTGGTCCAGCCACAAGAAATGGCATATACAAAGACCTGGAAGAGAGAGAAAGCATTTAGGAACTGCAGCAAGGTAGCAAGGATTAGTTGGATAATTAGGCATATAATCTTGGTGGTCAGAAAGATCTAAAGAATCAATTCCATGACTTTTGGCAAGTTAGTTAACTTTTCTGTGCCTCAGTTTTCTCATCTGTAAAATGGCAGTGAGAACAATACCTTCTACACAGAATTGTGAGGATTAAACAGATATAATGCAAGTGGGACATAATAAGCAATGAAAAACTGGCAGCTATTATTACATTAATATTGTATTATTTTAGTATGGTTCATTATTTATATTATCATTATTACTATTATTTTTAATATTAAATGTTATTTTTATTATTAAGCCCAAATTTAAGTCTCAACTGAAAAAACCTGAGAATAACACCTATCTTCTGAGTTTTTACAAAGATTAAATAAAATAATGCCTGGCTTTAAGTAAAATAATATATAATAATGATGGAGAGCTCTATTAGGAATGTTTTCACCTGTAAATAATAGACCACCTTGCAGAGTCAATATAAAAACAATAAAAAAACAGATAATGGGTCATGTTTTCCTCAAACAAAAAGAAACCTGGTTATAGGTTCCTGCTGGTGTTAGTTAACTAGGTTGTTGGTGTTTGGGCAATTTTCTTGAAATTTCTATTTGCTCATTGCTTCGGCCACTAATGGTGGCTTTGGCTCCTGACATTAGATCCGTGTTTAATGAAATAAAAATAGGGAAGAGGTAATGTCAGGGAGATGTGTTCCTTTTGAATAGACAAGTGAAACCCTTCCCAGAAATTTCCAGGAGACTTGCACCTACAACAAATTGCCCAGAACTGTACTGTGTGGCTACTTCTGGTTCAAGGGAATCTGGAAAGTGAGCCTTTATCTGGACATATTACCACTCACCTCAGTGGGGGCTTTGTCAGCAAGAACAGGGAGATGGATATTAAGTAGACAATCAATAATTTCTACCATAGTATTATTTATTTACTCTTCTACATGCCAAGCTCTGCATCAGGTGCTTTATATAAATTATTTCATTTACTACTCACATGTAATACAATGATGTATTTATTATTAGTAATAATCTTGTGGTCGTTTAGTGGCTAAGGAGATAGGAGCATGGAAAAAAGTAATTTGGACACTATCACACAGCTTCTAAGTAATGATGGTGAATGTCAAAGCCAGACAGCTTGCCTCCAGGGCACTGAGGAAAAAAACATAACTCACAGTGCCTCTCAAAAATGTATTTGTAACTACTAGCTTTATTGCAGTTGGAATATACACATTTTCCCCTCCCACTGAACTTCCATCACACAACTCTGGCCCTCAGAGTTTTACAAGTCCCTATCTTGAATACTCTGCCCATCTCCCACATCCTCTCTTCCAGCACCACTCCTTCCCTCAGCTGTGGCCCTTGGTTAGGGATCAGACCCTACACTTCTGTAGGCTCACCTCTTCATTAATGCTTTCCTCTGAGCAAAACAAAGAGAATGCCGCTAATCAAGTAAGCAAACAGAGTTTGTCTTTAAGTTCAAAAGGTCTGAAGTCTCAAAGTGGTAGTAATACTGGAGGGAGAAGGAACAATAGGCCAAGGATTACTGGCTGGAGACAGACTTAACAAAACCATCTCTTCTCAGCTAGAATAATATTTTCAACTCTCCTCTCTTGTTCCACTCCTCAATACCTTTTCATTGTTAATTTGATAGACTAGAATCAGTAGACTTCTGTTTTCATGTTAGGAATAACATGATAGAAATACATGTAGCATCAATATGTTGGCATGGGACCTATGAGGCCAGGAATAATTTTTTAAATTAAATATCAGTAATTTAAGCTCTGTTACAATATATAACACCAAATCGTAAAAGCAAATGTGTTCTTGGGCCTAATACAGATCCAGCAGTGGGTGCACATTAAATAGAAATAAGTGAATAAATCCTTATGCCTTCATTTTTCATTAGACTTGACATACAAGGGAATGATTTGAACTCATTGTCATATAGTTGATGTTATCTGTTTGCCAAAAGTTACTTTTTTTAAGCCTGTTTCTGCAGAGGTCCTTGCAGCATTGTCCCCTTTGTACTGGATCCTGAGGTCAAGCAATTAATACCAGTCCCAGGGTTAATAATTGTCCTGAGGACCCACCAGTCCAGACAACTCTTCAGTGAGGCTCTCCAGGAAGAATCCTGCTTTAGGGACAGTAACTTCATAAACAAGTGAGACTTTTCAGGATAGGGAAGAGACTGTAATGGGCAGAGAATAAGTGAGGCAGCTGTGTATTGTCGTTAAAAACACAGGAATTGGAGATGCATGGCTTTGAATCCTAATACATTTGCAATACCTGGGTGAATTGGGCAAATTCCTTAATGTCTCAGAGCCTCATTGTCTTCATCTGTAAAACTGGAAAGACAAACTACTAATACCCGACAGAATGAACTTTACGTTTATGGATGTAGTGCCTGCTACACAGTTAGGCATTTAGCAAATGGCAGTGTTTTACTTGAGAGACACAGGGCAGAAGCATGAACAGAACATATGGCGCCGCACAGGAATCTGATCCCAGGGGAACCTGGAGGCCCATGGGAAGTCTCTTCTTACTGGAGATGCTTCCTGCAAGCTTATTTGATCTGTATCTTGCCCTGCTCTCTCCCTAGCTACAGATACTATTCTGAAATGTCTACACACTGGCTCCTTATTCTCCTACCCAAAACCATCAGTTGGAGCCCATTTGCTGATTAGCTCTGGGAAACTTTTGGTTATAGGTAGAAGTTATGATTATTCCAGCCATCTGGTGTTTGCATCATTGGTGAGATGGATCAGAGAGATCAACTGAACACTTCTACTGCAACATCAGGCCAGTATATCAGCCTGAGATATCTGAAAAATCCAGAGCCCTCTGGGTCTGCCCGTGTAAGAAAGCAGAGGGCTTTCCACTGTCATCAGCAACTTCTGCATGAACAGCCTTACCTGCCAGCAGCACAGAAGAAAAGGATTAGCTACAAACTGCGACTGGATGACTGGAGCCCCCAAGCCTGGAGTGCCAGAGCTGAATGGGACAAGCTGAGACTATTAAAGGGATAAAAGGATAACTCAAATTTTACAGCTGAGCAGAATGTTTTTCAGCCTAATGATTTTTGTTTTAAATAATCTGTGTTGGCCATTTGAATTACACACTGTGCATTTTCTCTGTGATGATCTCGGCCTCCAGCTATTTCAATGCAATTTGTTATGGTTTGTCTGAATTTTCCTTGTTAGAGGTTACATCTGCATACAAACTTTCTTTATCAAGTCACTGCTACATGGCTCAAGTATGTAAGGTCTGTCTGTGTATTCCATTAGGATTAAAAGCCCACAGTTGGCATTCAATAAAGATATTTTACCCCAGCTGGCGTAGCTCAGTGGATTGAGCGCAGGCTGTGAACCAAAGCATTGCAGGTTAGATTCCCAGTCAGGGTACATGCCTGGGTTGCAGGCCATGACCCCCAGCAACCACACACTGATGTTTTTCTCTCTCTCTCTCTCTCTATCTCCCTCCCTTCCCTCTCTAAAAATAAAGAAATAAAATATTTAAAAGAAGATATTTTAAACCCAAAGCAGTTAATCCAGTCACCCTTGCCTGGCCTTGCATCAGAGAGAAGAGGGGAGTAGGGGAGGCAGAATTCCATTTCTGTAAGAGGGACAGTATATGCGCATAGGAAGCTGTGGTTCTGACTAGTATGGAAGCAGAGTAGATATTAGAAAACATCTTTGAAATGAAAACTGATTTTATTTGTTTTACATAGTAATGGATTCAGAGAAGTTTTCAAAACAAAACAAAACAAAAAGGCTGATGATCAAAGCTTATTTCTGGATACAGGTTATTGTATCCAGAAATAAGCTTTGACAGGTTATTTACAGACTGCAAGCCAACTCAAAGTGGCCCACAGGTACTCCAAGGGATGTCTCAATGTGTCCATTTTTCTTTTATTGTGAAAAAGAAAAAAAATAGCTGAAGTTTTCTCAGAGCAAGGAGAAAGTACCATCCCTTTTGTGTGAAGGAATAGACTAGCTTTAAGTACTTTATTTGAAAAGTAAGGAAAATTGTGTTTTTCCTCACATTGGGGAACAATTCAACAACAACAAAAAGGCCATCCTCTGAGATTAAAAATTGTTCCAGACATCTACTTTCTCAGAGCATAGATTTCCTGCAGCCAAAATGAAATGAACTCTGGCATCAGGAAAAAAGCTTTCCAAAGGCCCAGTCTATAGTTAAGTTGACTTGCCCAGCATGACATCATGACATATTTGGATAATCCAATCATTTTGAAATAACAAGTGCTCTCTTAAAGAGAAGGCAACCTCTAATATCATTAGAGACCCCTGTGTTGCTCTGATTGTTACACTCTTTTCTTGTCTTCCTATCTATAATCTGATAACCAGTGGGAAGCCAGGAGAACAAAGATACCCTAGATATGGTACATCCATCAAGGAATCAGTTGCACTACAATGACAACTCAGCTGGCAGTTTTGCAAGTTTGTGCCGTGAGCCAACATAAAATGTAATCATCTCAGGAGTCAGGACATATGATGAAATAGCAAGAAGTCTTGCTTTCGAGCTTGAATCTGCAGAAAAATATTTTATGGTTGTGGATGACAGTAGCACAGATAAAAACCCTTCACCATTTCCAAAATGGTTTTGATAAGCAACTTAGAAAAAGAGAAGGCCTGGCACAGCATTTACATGGGGAGTATGCTTCAAAGGGCAGCATGGGGGAATTTAGAACAAAGAGCAGCGGGCACCATTTGCACATCCTTTCTAGTGTAGGATCCAGCTGGCCCCACTGAACTGTGGACCACCACTGTCAGAGGAATGCTTTCTCCTACATTCCAAAAGGACTTTTTTAAGTATGTATAGATATTTTTTCTATCATTGGCAATCAGCAAAATCATTTCTCTACTACTAGGCTTACCCCAGTTTTTCTTTAAAGTTCCAGAATGAAGTTTGTCAGAGTTTACTGAGTTTATCATTGATCTGAGAGCAAAGAACACTCACGTGACCTAGGTCCGCAGTGCGGACGGACAGAGTTGATTCCATTTCCTTCCTCTGCTATGTTCCAGGTGGATAAGGAGGTCCACTACCCCACACATCCTCTCTTGTGACTCTGTGATGTTCTCCTTCCCAGCTATCATCTAGGCACTGAGGTGCATTGATCTACCTGACTGTGGGCCTGTGATGTCCATTTTCTAATATTAAAAACTTCCTCCCGAGATCTCCTTACTAAGTCATTTTCTATTGTTGCTGTTGTCAACATCAAGGCCACTGCTTACCCTCACCAACCACTGACTAAGGGGCAGGCACTGCACTAAATGCTTTCTGTGCGTAATTTTATTTAATCCTCAGAACTATCTCAGGAGAAAGATAATATTATCTCCACATTACATAAAATAGAATTTAGGCTCAACAACATTAATTAACTTGTCCAAGGTCACCCAGTTAGCCAGTCACAGGGCTGGAATGGGATCCTAGCCAGCCTGAACTTAGGTCCCATCTTTCAGGCATTGTACTACACCCTCTCAGCAAGGCTGAGTTTCAACCACTCCTGCCAGTTTCACCCATTTCCTTCTTAGAGTTTTACACTGTAGAGACCACAGGCTCTCATGCAATACCCAGCAAAGGAAAACTGCAGTTTACTTTTAGTTTAAAGGACTGAGCAGAGCCAGTAACTGCAACAATCTAATACTTAACTTATAAATAAAAATGTTTTGAAAACCTCAGCCCACACTATGTTTTGACCATTCTAAACCACTTATTTTAACTGGGCCCTGCTTTATACTTTCTGTTCTGTTTACTTATAATTGCCTTCTTAAAATTTACAAAATGCCCAGCTTTTCCTTATTTAACACTTAATGTGCATTTTCAACAGCATATTTATTATCAGTGTTGCTAAGAAGATTTAATCCCTCCAAAGTCCTCTGCCAGCTGTAGGCTTCCTGCATGTGTTAACATACCCATGTTTGGGTTATCTTGTCTGTATTTAATGCTGAAGTCTGTTCCCTCAGCGTACTCCATGCCCTCTGGTCCATTGTCTTGTGTACCAAACCCCCTGCTTTCTGCCACAAACAAGAGGGAGTGGAGCAAACTAAGGATTATTAAAACTCATTTTCATAGTGTAAGCTTGAAACAGCCCCCTTCCTACCTATACTAACTCCCTCAATTAAATACAGATACTGACACTACCGCAATTCCTAGGTTATATGCCCTGGTTATTGAATGCTGCATTTTCATATCAAAAAGCATTTTATTGACTCATGTACTGCTTAAATTTGAAGAAGAGCTCAGATTCTCTTTAGCCATCTCCACAGAATTATAAGAGGTGCTTTGGACATTATGTGACACCTTTAACAAAAGCAAAAATGAGTGCCAGCACCCTTGCACCCAGAAAACCCAGTTAGCCCTTGGGATTCTGATGGCTCCTAACACCTATGTAGCTGGACAGGATGTTGCTTCTATTAGTGGATGGCATTTCTGACCAGCTTTGTTATGCAGATCACAGCACTAGCAGCTGGCAAAGATAACAGAATAGAAGCCCAGGTCCCTGCCTTCAGAAAACTTGTGTAGCTCTGCTGTAGAAATTCTGATCCTAAAGATAAAAGGTGACACTGAATGTTTACAAGGTGCCAAGCACTGGGTTAAGTACCTTATCCTTCATTCTCTTCCTTAATCCCCTCAATAACCTTGTAGAGGGAAATACCATTAGTTTTTGTTCAAATTTGAGGCAACAGGCACAGAAAGGTTAAATAATGTGCCCCTGCTACAACAAAGAGTTAAGACAGAGTCCAGGTGTGGAGCCCTTGCTTTTGACAAATAGACTATGCTAGAGTTTACTGAAGTGCTGCTGAAATCAACCTTTGCTGCTTACACACAGAGTGGGGCACAAGAAGAGTTCACCAGAAAATGACATAATAAGAAAAGAAAGATTGCATCAGACAAGAGAGTTCCCTCGGTGCAATGATTTTATCAGGTTTTATCCTGTTTATTCATTTAAAAAATATTTGTTGAACTTATTTAGCATGTGTCAGGCACCATTCCACATGCTGATGATATATCAGTGGATAAGAGAGACAAAAATCTCTCATATTTCTGTGGAAGAAATCAGACCATAATAATAAGTGTATGACAGGTGTTAAACAATGGTAGTGCTGGGGGAAAACAAAAGGAAAAGTGGGTAGGGCGTCCCAGGGTGCAAGAGATCAGAGAGATGAAGGAAACCAGAATGAAGACTGAGAAGGTATACTCAGTGGACTAGGAGAAAAACCAGGAGAGTCCAATGACCTAGAAGCCAAGTGGGAAAAAATTTCCAAGGAGAAGGGAGTAAACAACTGTGTCACCTGCTGTGGTGTCCTGATATGTGCCATTCTGGAATGGGGGTGAGGGCAAACATCCTAAACAGAGCAGATTCAAATGAAAATGAGGTAGGCTAATTGCAGGTAGCATGTGTGCTCAGGCTGCCATAATAAAATACCAGAGAGTGGGTGGCTTAAACAGCAGAACTATATTTTCTCAGAGTTCTGGAGGCCAGAAGCCCAAGATGAAGGTGTGAGCAGGTTTGATTTCTTCTGAGACCTCTCTCTTTGGATTTCACACAGCTGTCTTCTCACTGTGTCTTCACAGAGCCTTTCTCTATGTGTGCACTCCTGGTCTCTGTAGATCCAAATGCTCTTCTTTAAAAAAAAAAGATTTTATTTATTTATTTTTTTAGACAGAGGAGAAGTGAGGGAGAAAGAGAGGGAGAGAAATCAATGTGTGGTTGCCCTTGTGTGCCCCTCTACTGGGAACCTGGCCCACAACCCAAGCATGTGCCCTGACTGGAAATTGAACCAGCAACCCCAGCTCTCAGTGCACTGAGCCACACCAGTCAGGGTAAACTTGCTCTTCTCACAAGGACACCAGTCAGGTTGGATTAGGGTCTAACCCAATGACCTCATTTTAAGTTAATCACTTCTTTAAAGGCCCTACTTCCAAATATAGTCACATTTTGACAATTTGGGGGTTAGGACTCCAACATATGAACTTCTGGGGGACACAATTCAGTACCAAACACAACACTTATAGGCAACTCTTTTGAGGAAATATGTGGTACAAGGGCACAGAAAACGAGCATGGTAACTGGGTTCAGTCAAAAAAAGAGGTTTTCTATTGTCCTTTTTTATGGCAGAAATGACAGCATGATGTTGCATTCTGCTATAGTTGATCTGGTAAGAGGAACAGTAATTTACTGTTGCAAAATAAAGGGTTATACACAACACAATTATATATTATGTGAGGTTTATTTCAAGTAGTCCAGCTTATGGTAAAAGTTGAAGAACTATAATCAGATTATAACCTTCCAAATTCTACTTTCAAAGAATGTCAATGGATGTTCAGAGATAGGTTTCTGGATTCACAAAAATTAGGGAAATAAATTTATTTACTAAAGGACTTCTCAACTTCTTCAAGTATTGTGCCTTTTAGTTTTGAAGAAGTGAATCATACAGTATTTCCCATACATATGTGGTCACAATTTTCATTTTTATAGAACATTAAATGCTCTGGTGTTGACCCTATACCATTTGGAAAATGCTTCTCTATGTTAATACTACTACTACTACCACCAATAATAATAATAATAATAATAATAATAATAGTAACAGCTAATATACACACTGGTGCCTACTGTAGGTAAAGCCAATGGATCTCAATCCCAGTTAAAAATCATTTTTATCTAGTCAGCTGCTATTGTTGTTGTTGTTGATATTGTTGCTATGTTGTTTTAATCACTTCAGACATACTAAATTGCAGTCTCAGTATGGAATGATGGTTTTAATGAACAGCTAGAGTTTGAGAACCATCATGCTAAGTAGTTCCTAAGTATTAATTTTATTGAATAGTTTCAACTGCTTTAAAACATAAATTCTTTTAGCATAGAGTTCACTATATATATTAGGAATGGTAGAAGGTTGGCCTTGGGACCACCATTCCCATGTTCCTGCCTATGGAAGAGAGCTCTAACTAATTGCCCTGGTCTTTCCTACTGCACGACATTGCTTTACTAACCTTCTTAACACAAATATTCAGGCAGCCACTATCAGCCTGAATTAGCCTAATGAGACACATTTTTTTGCTATTTCCATTATACATAAATTTTTTAATTCCAGAGCCCTTATCTAATTACTGAAGTCAAGCGTCTATTGCTCAGAGTGGGCAAATCCAGTAAGTACCCATTACACCACTTTTAGAATGTTGTTGCTTTAAAATTCTATTTTCTTCTATGTGCATTTTCCACAAATAGTCTAGTAAAAAGGAGTTTATTCAAATTATCTCCTCCTAACACCTAAATGAAATCACCTTACAAAGAAAAGAATTCTGAATGGTATGGTAAAAGAGGGGGCATATGGGGTAAGTTGCCACCTGATGTTTGAACAGTAGAAATATGGGTGAAGCACAGTAGCACCAAGATGAAAAAGAGAAATGAAGAATGAAAAGAGAGAAAGAAACAAAAACAAATTTCAAATTTTGATAATCTGCTGAGAAATCAAAAGGCTCTAACCCTGTGATTAGGATTGAACTGTTTTAAAGTATTACCACTGTTAAGGTTTACTGTTAGCTAGCTCTAGGGTCAGTTCCTCCTATTTTCACAACCAACTTCACTGTTTCAATGGGAAAATACCAAAAGAAGATGGAGGAGGAGAAGAAAGAGGAGGAGGAAGAGGAGAAGTAGTAGTAGTTTAGGACAAATTCTCTCGTTTGCACTCTATTTTGAACTTAAATGACTAATGTTCACCTTTTTAAAAAAGCAAATCACATGAGATTTTGTAAGTCAGTTCATGAATTTACCAACCTAAGTTTATAAACCTCACCTTAAACTGGAGAATTAACTCTCTGGGATGAACTTTAAATGTCTTAGTCATCTAAGTACTTGAGTCTTGAGTCTCTTTTCTGAACTTCTCACTTCAACTGGCATTTTGAAAACCCCCCAAAAACAGTAAAAGTAAATTATCTAAAAACAAATGAAACACCTAATCTTGAGTCAAGAAATAAATGAAAGAGTCAAGCTGTAAAACTATAACGGACTACAGAGAAGGCAAGCATTTAAGATTCAATCAAGTTGTGACTCTATAAGAGATCAATGATAAATCCCCCAACATGTAAAAATAACAGTTCCAAGCAAACCAAAGAAATTAAGGGGACTAAGCTAATGAATGGCAAGGATTCCTTATTCATAGTTAATGTGCTATTTCAGTACTATACTGAGGAGAGGGTTTTGCCACATGTTAATCAGAATCAGGGTTATTTAAAGGAATACATCAGTTAAATAGAAAAAACAAAGGCAGCTTAATCTTTCACAGTAAAAATCAAAACCTCATGAACTTTATCCTTTTTAAAAAATGGAGTCAACCTGTTAAAGAAACGAAAGCCTAGCCACCTTTATCCCTTTTTTTTTTTACATTTATTTTGTTTTCTGTAACAGCAGAATGGGCAGATGTACTTAATGGGGAAATACGTACATTTCTAGCAAACAAAAGCCTCTGTTCCTTCCAGATTTAAATCAAGAGGCTTGAAGCTTTTGCTATTTAATCAGAATGTTGGTTTCCTGGTGATCACCTACACTATCATTAAGTGGTATCTAGTACCTGGACAGGGCAGAGGAAACAATGTGTGTGGGGCTGAGCTACGTGTTTAGCCTGAGATGTCCTAGCCCTGCTTTCGACACTTTCTCATCTTGTAAAGCTATTTGTGTGCACCACTGGCAGCATACAAATCATGATAAATCTCTCTTTATTAAATATACTTATTGTTTGGGGACGCTGCATTTTCACCCACCTGGAAATAGACTCCATGCTTCCCTTTCCTCCCCCCTTCCTCCACATTTAATCTTGCCACACTAGCATTTAACACTTCTGAAAGATGAATTATATCAGTATCTCCCTCAGTCAGCAAAAATACTCAGGCTATGGAACTAGAGAAAGGCACAGCTTTTACAAATGACTGTCACCATATTTAGCACAAAGGATGGTTTTCTTGAATAATATTCTACATTTCTCATTCTCTGATATATGGACGTTCAGTGTGAGTGGTTCCCAGGTAAAGGCTGTTAATCATCAGTCTTGGTGTCATTTGCACTTATATAGCACTTTTTATAAGAGCAAATCAAATCATTAACACTATTATACTAATGAATGCAAGGTGCAAGTGTCATTACCTTTGTATGGCAAGGTAGTGAAGGTCTCAGAGGAGCCAAACAAACAAACAAAACAATGAGCCAACTTAAGTCCAGATGTCCTAAGTGCATCCCCCAGGCTCAAACGGTCCCCTGAGAACTTCCTGGCCTTGAGAGAAGTCCTCCAGCATTTTGATGAGGTAATTTCTGAGCCTCATATAATGAAACATTCCTTCCCAAAATTGTTTGAACACTCTGATTTTAAAGTTGTGTTAGACAAACCCTGTGTTCCAGCCTGCATCTGAAAGAGTAGAGCAGTTCTTCTAAAAGTTTATCTTCATCAATAGATCCTCAAATTCTGCCACAGGGGCTGTGCTTCTGGAACTAAGGCTCTGGGCATTTGGCTCCATCACGCCCACCAAATTGCAAGTCTTTGAAAGGTCTGAGAATCATTTTTAATCTCTCAAGATTAAAAATGACATTAAAGTCATCTGCTTTGACCCTTCCTAAATTTCCTTTAGGGAAGCCTATCAAGAGCTCTACCAGCTTATACTTGTGGGCAAAAAAGGGGCCACATACTAAACCTAATAAGCTCAGATGAAGCCTGCATGGTGGACATTACAAACTCAGAGACTGAAAATAACCACAGAGGATGGTGTGAAATTAAAACTTCCAAATTAAAAGTGAATCGTGGTATGTAGTCATGTCCTAGGCTGATATCTTCCTTAGCAAAGGACAATCTTTACCTTAACTGAGCCTGTCTATTGTCTTCTTTGCATCTACGATAATGTACCTTTGGAATGTCAGGGTAATTTCATTTTTTTCTGGACCCTTTGGGACATAACCTCCCACCAGAGCATGAGACCCTTGACTCCCTCATTGTTATCTTGTTGCCCTGCACACCATCTCTATGTGCTGTAAATGTTGCTAATTCTCCTGTACCCACTAACATAAACAAAGCATTTGTCTCTTCACTTTGCTCCTTTCCCAGTCTCAGGGATTCCCACTCTGCTTCCCCTGACTCCCTTATCTACCACCAATGAATTTCATGTAACCTCCTTATGCCTCCTCCTTTGATTCCAATTTGTAAAATATGGTCCCAAACTGCCATTCTCCAGAGAGTTTTCTCAATTTGTTGAGATTTTGTTTCCTGACAATTGTCACTTTGGCTGGAATACTCATAAAAATTTTACATGTTTGGATGTTTCTTATGTTGATATACTTAATGCCAACTGTGTAGCCAAACTGCCATTGATGAAAAAAACTTCTGAGCAATAAGACAAATCCTCTCATTTATTTAACAGCATTTGTATAATGCCTCGCCAGTGCCACACCCTGAGGATTCAGGGACAAATCAGAGGAACAGAGTCCCTGCCTCAGGTGGCCTTACCACACTATACCTACTATGCTGTTGGACTCTAAAGCAGGTTGAGTAAGTTTGAAATCTGCTACCTCTGAGCACCACCTCAGTGATGCTGTAAAAGTCTGTTGAATCATTTTTTTTATTTTTATATCTGGTAAATATATTTCAAGCATTTCAGCATTTCCAATATCCTGTTGGGGAAAAAATAAGCTATTTTCTCTGCAATTTAAACTTGTAAATTTTAAGACCCTCTTTGCTCAAACTTGTGCTCACCTACCATTAACTGTCTTTGAATTTGGTGATCATTGTAAAACTGGAAAAGTCAGCATTAGTCCTGCCTGTCGCTACCAGAACCGGTAAATAGAGACAATGATTGAATCTTCACTCAGATGGCTGGCACTCTGAGAAGACAGCAGGTTATGTACCCTCAAAAACCATGTTAACATCTCATGTCAAGCCAACCTTTTTATAAAGAGAAGAAAGAGTAGATAGGGGTTTGGAGAAAAGATTAATCAGATAAGAGCCACAGTGGTGATTTTCCTAGTACTTCTTTATCTGTTGATAAACAACTCTTTATGGCTCAGATACCATTTCAATCCATCCATCACTTACAGACTCCCTGGGACACAAAGGTTGAATTGCCCATCAGCCTACTGGAGTCACATAGTCATGAATTCCAAGTACTGCTTTCCATATGCATCAGTCACTTAAACCTGTCAACTATGACTGAAGCTACAATCTTAAACTTGAGTTCCCCTATCAATTGTATAGGTTATTTGTAATTACTGTGCATGACAGTGTTCTTTTCCAGGCTTATGAGTAGGAAAAATACTTGTTTATTTTCTTCTATTGACTCAAGCCTAGTATCACAAGCAGTTGCTGAAGATTTTTAAGTGCTCCTTACTTATGTGCTTCATAAGATAATTTTATAGACCCTCTCTATGTTTCTGTTAAAAGATAAACTGGGGCATATTAAAATTTTTAAGAGTATGAGCAAAAATCAATTCAATTCCAGTATTCTTAAACTGGATGTGGTTAGGAGCACTTCACTAACAGGAGCTAGGGGCTAGACATTTATAGAAAAGACAGAAGCAGAGCAAAGACATCATTTGATCATCTATAGTTTAAGCAGTTGCCTTATTTGGGAAAAACCAATCAGCAGTTTGCGATTGGTTGACCTTAGGTTTTGACATCTTAACCTTGAGGCATTTGCAGGTTTAGATTTCAGTTTGCTTACTTCAGCTGCTAAGGTATTAGAACCACCTCAATCTAGTGGCCCCACTGCTTAATTAATTTAACACATTTACTACAAAGAAAAGCCCCACAATTATATAAATGAACAATTAATAATTACCTAGGCATGCTTTTGAATATTGGTGCTTTGACCAATAAGAAACATGTGACTTTCTCAAGGTCAAATCTGTCTACTTAGAAAGCCTCAAAGTCACTAACAGCAGAAATAAAGCAAAACATAAAGCCTCTACATTCTCCAGCTATTGACTCTTTTTGATCTGAATATTGTGTCTCCAACTAGATTTGGGAATGGGAATCAGATAATGCACATTCTGACACCGACATTTTTATCATATACTCCCCCAGGCAATTCTTTGAGGCTCAGTGTCATCTCCCAAAGCAATCAAGAACAATTAAATGATTATTGTTCTGGTCCTGTGCTACTTTTCTATCTGTCACATTTAGATGATGGGTACTTTCTTATTTGTCCCAGAGCAATTTTTTCCTAAACAACAATATAGAATTGTCTGAAAGGTGATATAAAGAGGCCATAAAGAGAGTGGGGAGGCTGGCTATTTAGTTAGGGTCTGATGGAATCCCCAGGATTCTGGATTTGGTCTTTAACTTTAGATAACTTTCCTTTACCCTGTGGGAATGGAGGTGGAGGTGGAGTGTGGTAGGGGCGGGGAGGTGGTGCATACCCAGCATACCTCAGTTGATCAGGATCTCTGGACTGACATGGCTGTTTCATAACACATTAATATGTAAGTTCAATTCCTAAATATTAATTTCCAAAAAAGAATTTACTTTGGTGACTGAATATTTATATCTAAGATTTTAAAGCACCTACTGACTATGTCAGTGTGCACAAGAAATTAGATTATCAGTCAAAAGGCTATTGTATAAGCATTTACAGTATAGTAAGAATAAAAGAGAATGGAATTTGTGAATATGGACATTGCAGTTAGAAGTCAGAAGCTTAAACCCCAAATGTACCAGCTGCTACCTATGAAACTAATTCCTTTGCATCTCAACCTTTTACCTACAAAATCGTGCAACAACAGTACCTATTTCATGAATTGTGGCTGGAACAATTGGATGCAGCACACAGCTTGAGTAAATACTCAATATATTGAGTATTTATACTTTGATTTTACTGAAATCAAAGTCAAAGGATTTGCATAGTCTAAAAGCATATTTTGCCCTGGCTGGCATAGCTCAGTGGATTGAGCACAGGCTGCGAACCGTAGTGTCGCAGGTTCAATTCCCAGCCAGGGTACATTCCTGGGTTGCAGGCCATAACCCCCAGCAACCACACATTGATGTTTCTCTCTCTCTCTCTCTCTATCTCCCTCCCTTCTCTCTCTAAAAATAAATAAATAAAAACTTTAAAAAATGGTTTTTTTAAAAGCATATTTTATTCAGTTTTCCCAAAATCTGAAGAAATCTCTGTGATCAGAATAGAATTAATCATTCTGGTGGTAAGCAGATAAACTTAGCTCACCAGGTTCATCATGCTTCTTCTTTGGGCAGCTATAACAAAGTTTTTCCAGATTCTTACCCTTGCTTACCACACCCACTCTCAAACTTTTTATCACTCTAGGCCTCAGCTTTTCTATCAAGCTTGCTTCTGGTAGCTACACCCTTGTCTTCATGATAGTGTTTCAGATTTTACCAAGTTCCTCCCCACTTTGTATTTGCAACCCATGCCTTAGTGAGATCTTTTGACTAATGTGTGATTTGTATTAGGTTCAACCTTAGAGCTAGCTTTAGACAATCATCAAGAAACTAATTTCTGAGAGCACTTGGGTATGCAAGCCCCTCTATGTGCTTACTAGAATCAGAATACTGTATAGCAATGCTGTCAATAAGACAGTCATTAATTCCAGGGGCTACTGAGCATTAGTTCTAACTGAAATGTGTTGTAAATGTAAAATGCACACCAGATTTCAAAGACGTTAGCATAAGCAAAAATGTAAAATATCTCATGAATACTCAACACTTCATATTGATTAAATGCTGGAATGATATTATGTTTATATATTAGACTCATTAATTTTTTAATTAAATTTACTTATTTCTTTTTACTTGTTTAATGTGGCTATTAGAAAATGTATAATTATATATGTGGTTCACATATTGCTATTGTACAGGAGTTAACAAAGGGAATGAGTTTTCACAAGGAAACATGTTTTCATGTAATAAAAGTTTCCTAAATCAAACATTTAATATGTACACTAGAATCAAATAATTTCAGTATTAGGAATTATCCTGATATAGTCAAATGCATGTATAATAATGTTCATCATTTTGCAAACATAAAATATCCACCCAGAGAGATTGGTTGACTAAATTAGGGTACATCCACACTGAGAAATGCCTTGCCACCCTTTAAAGTGACTGTATCAGTTTCTATTTCTAATTTCTATTGCTCAGGTATGGTCTTTTGACCCAAGTCAGCCCAATGAAAACTAATCCTGGTACTTTCAAAGAATTAGACTTGAAGGTGAAAGGATCATACATAAGCCTATTGGTCTTTGCAGCTAAGTATTCCCTGCTTTGTGACATAGCAGACAAAGCCCATGCCTGTGTGTAGTCAGCAGACTAAGGTAACTTCAGAGTGCTTTAGAGTAAATATAATAAAAGAATGGAACATAGGCAGAGTGGGGAGGGGCCTGCTTTATCTGTAATGGTCAAATTAGGTCTTTTTTTCTCTTTAAAATTTGTATTTGATTTTAGAGCAAGAGAGAAAGGGAGAGCAGGCAAGAGAGAGAGCATGCACAACATCATTTTGTTGTTCTACCTATTTATGTATTCATTGGCTGATTCCTACTTGTGCTCTGATCAGAGGTCGAACCTGCAACCTTGGTGCATCAGACAATGCTCTAACCAACAGAGCTACCAGCCAGGGCAGAGCAGGCCTTTTGAAGAAGATGTCATTGGAGCTGACAGTAAATGAAAAGGAAGCGAGGACACAAAGTCCAGGAAAATATGGACCATTCATCATATGCAAAGTTCTTTAGGCAGGATGGGCCTAGATAAGTCTGAGTATCAAAAGAAAGCTTACTAGGGCCAGGGAACCAGGAAAAAATCTTATGAGGTCATAAAATCAGATTATGTCCAGTTCACATAAGGCCTTGCAGCCCATGACATTCAAAGTTGGTTCTATTTGCACTGCAAAGCCATTGGAAGATGTTAAACAGAAGGGGTGATATACACTAAACTAAATGAAACTATTCTGTTCTTCCCTCTTATAATAAGTTTTCAATAGTTAAGTATCTTAAGTTTAGTTTAAGGGAATAAGTAAGGTATATTCATAATTATGACCCAGAATAACTATATCTATAAAATCTCTAGCATGCCATAAATCCCATCATTAATTTTATAACATGATGATTATGCCAATGACTGTTTAAGATCAGTATTGCACTAGACAAAGGTATATCATTCCTTGTACCTAGTTCTCATTCAACCTTAACAGAGTCCTAGAGAGATACTACAGAAATGAGAGAAGTTAGGGATATTCTCAAAAGGTCAGTGAGTGAGGGTCCCAGAGGAGAAAGGACTAAGACAACCAAGCAAATCAGTAGAGGCCCAGAGCATCTGTTACAGAAAGAAAGGAAGAAAGAAAGAAGATTACAGAAAGAAAGGAGAAAGAAGAAAGAAAGAAAGAAAGAAAGAGAAAGAAGAAAGAAAGAAAAGAAAGAGAAAGAAAGAAAGCTGGATCTTAAAACAAAGAACAACAACAAAAAAAACAACTGGCAATGAGATAAGCCTTTAAATGCCACTTCATGATTGGTATTGATTTATTCGCTCCTGAATTTAAATAATACGCCATTCTTGAGGACACATCTGTAGCAAAACCAAGAAAAAATTATTTTCCTTCAATCAAGTGTGTGAATGTCATTTACTCTTACTAATGGCTAAAAAAACCTTCCATTTACCAAACCAATCCACTTGGTTTTAGGTAACATATTGATATTAAAATGACCTATCCCAGGGCAAGTCTTGTGAAAATTGGTGAGTTGCTTTTGAGTAGGAACACAGCCTCAGGTTCCAATTCTGAACACTTTCTAGGAACTTGGAGGGTGGCTATGTTTAAACTTCTTCACCAGCAGTTCCCCCTATCATTAACCTCTAGGCTACTCCCAACCCCAGTCAAAACCTATTTCTGTCATTTAATGGCATTCAAGTGAAATAAGTAAATGGAAGAGCTACATAACCTGAGGTTATATACATGTCAGTGGAATATAAGCTTTTCACTTAACAAACATATCCTGAATGCCTACCATGTTCTATGCAAAGTGCTAATTATAAGGAGTGCAATGATAAAACACAGGGGCTCAAACAATCAGGAGAGCACAGTGGGATAAGTGATGATGGGTACACATATGAGGTGTTAGAGAAGCAGAGAAAGGGGATTGGGGTGGGTTCCTGAAGACAGTGGTGCCTGACTGATCCTTGAAAGATACATAAGCAGAGAAGGAAGGATCAGAAGGCACTGCAGGGAGAGGAAGAGAAAACATGAAGTACAAATGGCTGTATCATTCACCTGATTGTGTAATTTCAGGAACCAGACAGTAGATGGAAAGAGAAGGGAATATAGTTAGGTATTCCTCAATATCTGACATCAGTTGAAGTATGCAGGTAAAAATAGACTCTGAAAATATAAGACATCTTATAAAATATAGGAAACAAGTATAATAAAAAATTTAATAGTGTTAATAACCTATCTAACTAAAACAGAACAATATCTCCTCTATTCAAATACATTGAACATTTATTTTAAAATTCTTTTTAGTTTAGCTTACCTGTTAAAAACACATTATAATCTGTTGTGTTTCAGTAATATTTTGAGCAGCCTCACAAAAATGCATATCAACAAAACAAGATAAACAGTGAAAGGGTTGGAAAATAATTATTTGGTAATAGTTATACAGTAAAATGTATGCTATATGGCTCTAGGTTGGCCTGGGTTGGTGCTACTCAGATATCTCTGTAAGAGAAACTGCTGTGCAGAGCAGAGTTGGCAGATAACTTCCATCTAACCATATTTTTGGCTCCACTACAGTGTTCCCTCCTAGCCTGCACTCACCTTGGGTTGCTCAAATCTAAGGACTGAGCTTCATAAAGTTTCTATAGCTGCACCATTTCTGCCAACTTGAGGTTCTCTGATAGGTAATGTTTGCCTTGTGCTTCCCTTTTCCTGGGCTGAGACATTCTCAGAGCTGCATTGCAACCTAAGCCCAATTCTTCCTCTTCTCTCTCATTTTTCAGGGCTCAGGCCAGCATTATTGTTTGAAGAATCTCCCTGCCTATTTCTTCTTCTCTTCACTTTTATCTTTGCAGGCATTGTTCCCAATAAATCTCTTGCTTGGGCTAATTTTATTTTGGCCTTTGCTTCTTGGGGCACCCTAACTGATGCCAAATCCTTCTACTTCCCAGAGGTGGACTCCTTGGTCCTAAGCTTCTTAGCACTATTGAAGAGCAGGAAGCATAATATGTGGCATAATTCACAGTATGAAGCCACACTATGATCTAATAGAGTAATAATACAGAAAGAAAAAGCACACTAATTCACAAAGTAATATAGTGAAAAAAGGGTGTAGTGTAGTGTACTGTAGTAGCATTCTTTGTCAGAATTTTTCCGTTTTGTGGCATTTCACTCTACTGTGCTACTGTTCATGCCTTCATTCTTAAAACTTTCCCTGTTCTTAGCTTCCATAGCACATCTTATGACTTTCTACTTCTTTGAGATTCTCTTATGAATCATTTGATTCATTTCATTATGAATCATTTTTATGATTTCAAATTCCATTTTCTCTGTTTATTCAACTGTCCAATCCTAGTCTTCATATAACAACCTCTTCAAAAGCTTAAGTTTAAAATGCCAATTAAGGAGAGGAAGATGGCATCGGAGAAGAGGGGCACATTCGGCTTCCCTATGCACACAGGAGAAAATCCTGGCTGATCTACAGAGTGGAGGAGCAAGCAACCAACATACCTCAGCATATGTGAAAATAGGGGACCAAGGATTGTGGTGGAGCTGAAAAACCAGTTGGTGAGAGGAGTGCTGCAACACGGTAGGGTCCCAGGGACTGTCACAGGGTCTGGGAGGCTGCAGCCCCAGGCCCAGAGCCTGCTTCTGGGTTTGCCACAGAGTCCTTGGAAGAGAGCCAGACAACTGCTCCCTCCCCAGCCAAACAAGGTCTGAGCGGCACCAGGAGGAACCAGTGGCTAGCAAACACACAAGGGCTGTGAGCACCCTCAGAGTCTGTGGACACTGGTGGGGTTGGGTTGCACAACAGGCCCTGGCCCCACAGTCACCGGTCTGGCTGGAAAGTTGGGCTGTGGGAGAAACCAGGCTGCAGTATGGAGCAGCAGGCTTGAATAGGAGGAATTTCTCAAAGGGAAGGAGTGAAAAGACAGACACTGTTTGGGGAATTCTCTTACTGCAATCGCTCCGGCCTCCCGAGTTTGCACAGAAGGTTGTGCTTGTGTAGAGGACCCTGTGCACCCCCATAGCACTGGGAAGGGTGAGGCAGTCTGGCCGAGGGCAACCGTGTGCATGTGTACTTGGGAGAGGATAGCCACACCCCAGTCCACAGCAGTAACCCCACAGAAAGACCTGATTCCCACACCCACAGTGCAGGGCCAAAGAGCCACAATAGCTCCCCAGACAGGGACACTGCTGAAAAGCCATACCAACCACCCTCAGCCTGCTGCAGCCAGCAAGACCAGAAAAACCAGTTTGGTCACTTTGAAACAAAGGGACTTTTTAATTTGATTTTATTTTTTTAACAATTCCTAAATTTTTTTAATTTTTATTATTTTTATTCTCTTTTAATTTTTTCTCCCTCTCTTTCCTGCTTTCTTGTTTTATTCCTTCCCCTTTTTTTCCTCCAATTTTATCTCTTCTTCCTTCCGTCATTTGCCTTTATTTTTTTAAACACCTACAAGTGAGACAAAATTATTATGTTTCCATTATTCTTAAATCTTTTTAATAGTATTTTGCTAATTTACTGTCCTTCACCTCACCTGTGTTCCATTAGCACACTACTCAAGGTTCTCTACTCCCTAGTCTTGTTATCTAAATCTCATAGATTCTGCCATATGATTGTTGTTCTGATATCATTGTAAATAATTGTTGTTCCATGCAATTGCAAATACTTCACAACACCACTCCCAGATCTTAGCCCACTTCAAAGTTTCCTGAACTCTATTACTGTAGTGGTTAACTCTATTCTCTCACACGCTATACCTATTTACTATCCTTTACTCTCACCTTACCTCAGAATCTGACATCCCACAAACTCACTGCTTTCTAGATCCAACTCACAATCCTTCCTTTCTCAAGAGGAGTCTTATCTTATTTCCATCCTTTCTAAAAATAATCTGGCTGTGTGGAAGATCATGGTTAACACTATACATAGCCAAAGGATCTCCTATCTGTTCTCTACTGGCTGCTACTGTAAATATCATAGAATATTCTCTTGCTGTCTTAAACTATTTTGCCTTCCCCCTCCAACTGATCACAAAAAAGAGTAGGTGGAAGCGGTGATCACCAGCGGTGAACCCACTGAAGGAGGAAACCCACCAACAAAGGAACCACTAACACATAACAACAGAAGAAGGTGAAGGAGGGGAGTGGAAACCATACAAACCTCAATCCAGGACCTATCTGGAAATACAACTAAACAGCAGAGACAGTACCCAGGACAAACAACTGAACAAGAGCAAGAGAGAATCCTCAAAACCTTATACACATGGAAGAACCAGCTTCAACACAACCTGCCCTCACCAGCACAACAAAATACAAGAGGTGGTGGGCAGAGTGGCCCTCAGTTAACCAGCTGGTGGGAAGGACCCACCAAAGAAAGACCCAGCAACAATCAAAACCCAAAGACAAACACAGAGCCTACTTAAATGATAGCCCAAGACCAGTGAGCTCAGGAGATCAAGGAAACTGTACCACTGAAACTCACTGGTATTCTACCACAGAAGTTCACACCACAAACCCAGGGAGCTAGAACAGATCAGTTTAAGAAGTGAGGCTAACAAGAAAAGTCTCACAAACAATGGGAAGACCAAAAAAAATCCCCAAATGAAACAAAAGGAGGAAGCCTCAGAAAGAATGCTAAATGAAATAGAGGCAACTCAACTATCAGATATTGACTTCAAAGCAATGATTGTCAGGAAGCTCAATGAACTCACAATGAGCTACCAGAAACTACAGGGAAGCTACAATGAACTCACTGAAAACTACATCAGCATAAAAAAGGAAATAGAAACTCTCAACAAGGGCCAGGAAGAAATGAATAATACAATTTCTGAACTGAAGAACACAGTAGAAGGAATCAAAAGCAGGACTGATGAAGCAGAAGATCAGATCAGTGAGCTAGAGAACAAAGTAGAAAAAAACACCCAGAGGATCAAGAAAAGGAAAAGGGGCTCAGAAAGAATGAAGAGGGATTAAGAGAAATGCAAGACAATATGAAATATAATAATATCCATATAATAGGGAAACCAGAAGGAGGAGAAGAAAAGCAAGGGATAGAAAACCTATTTGAAAAAGTAATGATGGAAAACTTCCCTAATTTGATGAGAGAAAAAGTCACACAAATCTAGGAAACACAGAGAGTTCCAATCAAGAGGAAACCAAAGAGGGTCACTTCAAGACACATCATAATTAAAATGGCAAAATACCAAGAAAAAGAGAGAATCCTAAGAGCAGCAAGGGAGAAATAGGAAGTAACATACAAGGGAGCCCCAATAAGGCTAACAGCTGACTTCTCAATGGAAACACTCCAAGCCAGAAGAGAATGGCAAGAAATATTCCAAGTAATGAAAACCACAGGTCTGCAACCAAGGCTACTTTACCCAGCAATTCTCTCAATCAAGATAGGTCAAATAAGAAGCTTCCCAGATAAAAGTCTAAAAGAATACACCTCCACCAAACCAGCTCTGCAAGAGATGCTAAAGGGCCTGCTTTAAGGAAAAGAAGGAAAAGAGAGAGAGAGAGAGAGAGAGAGGGAGAGAGAGAGAGGAACACAGGTATGAAAATGGCAATGAATAAATACCTATCAATAATAACCGTAAGCATAAATGGATTAAATGCTCCAATCAAAAGACATAGAATAGCTGAATGGATAAGAAAACATGACCTACACATATGTTGCCTACAAGAAACCCACATCAAGACAAAAGATATACACAGACGAAAAGTGAAGGGCTGGAAACAAATTTCAAGCAAATAGACAGGCAAAACCCCCCCTGGGGTAACAATGCTCATATCAGACAAAGTAGACTTCAAAAAAAAGGCTGTAAAAAGAGACCCAGGAAGACACTTCATAATACTCAAGGGAAGAATCCACCAAGAAGATATAAACATTGTAAATATATATGCACCCAACATAGGAGCACCCAAATACATGACTTCAAGAAAGATATTGACAGAAACACAATTATAGTAGGAAATTTCAACACCCCACTGCCAAAAATGAACAGATCTTCCAAACTAAATATCAACAGATATTGTCGCATGGAACAATGCCCCAGATGAAATGGACTTAAGTGGTATATATAGAGCCCTTCATCCCAAAGAATCAAAATACACATTCTTTTCAAATGCAAATGGAACATTTTCAAAGATAGACCACATAATAGGACCCAAAACAAGCCTCAACAAATTCAAGAAAACTGAAATTATACCAAGAATTTTCTCTGACCACAAAGGACTGAAACTAGAAACCAACCCCAAGGGAAGAAAATTGAAACACTCAAAAGCATGGAGATTGAAACATGCTATTAAATAATGAATGGGTCAAGAATGAAATAAAGGAAGAAATCAAAAAGTTTCTGGAAACAAATGAAAATGAACTCACAACAACCCAAAACTTATGGAACACAACCAAAGCAGTCCTGAGAGGGAAGTTCATAGTGATACAGGACTACTAAAAAGATAGAAGCATTTCAAAAAACAACCTAACCCTACGTCTACAAGAACTCGAGGAACAACAACAAAGACAGCCCAGAGCAAGAAGAAGGAAGGAAATAACCAAGATCAGAGCAGAATTAAATGACATAGAGACTAAAAGCACAATTCTAAGGGAGCTGGTTCTTTGAAAAGATAAACAAAATTGACAAGCCTTTAAGCAGGATCATCAAGGAAAAAAAGAGAAAGGATCCAAATAAACACAATCAGAAATGAAAGAGGAGAGATTACAAATAACACCACAGAAATACAAAGGATTGTAAGAAATTATTATGAAGAACTGTATGCCAAGAAACTTGAAAACCCAGGTGATATGGACAAGTTTCTAGAAAAATATAATCTTCCAAAACTCAATAAAAAAGAAGCAGAAAGCCTGAACAGACCAATAACAGCAGATGAAACTGAAGCAGTAATCAAAAAACTCCTGACACACAAAAGTCTGGGTCCAGATGGTTTCACAGGAGAATTCTACAAAGCATTTAAGGAAGAGCTAACTCCTATCCTTTACAGACTATTCCAAAAAATCCAGAATGATGGAAGACTCCCAAACTTTTTTTATGAAGACAGCATCATCCTAATCCCAAAACCAGATAAAGACACAACAAAGAAAGAAAACTTCAGGCCAATATTGCTCATGAACATAGACACTAAAATCCTCAACAAAATATTGGCACACTGCATTCAATAATACATTAAAAAGATCATACACATGACCAAATGGGATTCATCCCAGGGATACAAGGATGGTTCAATATTCACAAGTCAGTAAATGTAATACATCACATAAACAAAAGCAAAGGCAAAAATCACATGATCATATCAATAGATGCAGAAAAAGCATTTGATAAGGTACAGCACCCATTTATGATAAAAATACTCGGCAAAGTGGGAATAGAGGGAGCATTCCTCAATGTAATAAAGGCCATATGAGAGACCGACATCCAACATCACACTCAATGGAAAAAAAACTAAAATCTTTTCCACTAAGATCAGGAACAAGACAAGGTTGTCCACTTTCACCACTTTTATTCAATATATACTGGAAGTTTTAGCCACAGAAATCAGACAAGAAAAAGAAATAAAAGGCGTCCAAATTGGAAAGGAGGAAATAAAACTGTCATTGTTTGAAGATGACATGATAGTGTATGTAGAAAATCCTATAGACTCTGTCAAAAAACTGCTTGATCTAATAAATGAATTTGGCAAAACAGCAGGATACAAAGTCAATATCCAGAAATCAAAGGCATTTTTGTATACCAACAATGAAACAGTAGAAGCAGAAATCAAGAAAAAAATCCCCTTGATATAGCAAAAAGAAAATAAAATACCTAGGAATAAATCTAACCAAGGAAGTAAAAGACCTATATACAGAAAACTACTCAACACTGAAGAAAGAAAGAAAGGAAGACACAAACAAATGGAAACATATACCGTGTTCATGGATTGGAAGAATTAACATCATCAAAATGTCCATAGTACCCAAAACAATTTACAGATTCAATGCAATAGCTATTAAAGTACCAATGGCATATTTCACAGACATAGAACAAACATTTCAAACATTTATATGGAACCATAAATGACCCCAAATAGCTGCTGAAATTTTGAGAAAGAAAAGCAAAGTAGGAGGGATCACAATACCTGATACCAAACTGTACTACCAGGCCACTGTAATCAAAATATCCTGGTACTGGCATAAAAACAGGCACATGGACCAATGGAATAGAACAGAGAGCCCAGAAATAAGCCCAAGTCTCTACGGCCAAATTAATATTTGGCAAAGGGGGCAGAAACATAAAGTGGAGTAAAAACAGTCTCTTAAACAAATGGTGTTTGGAGAACTGGACAGCTATGTGCAAAAAAAAAAAAAAAAAAACACGAAATTCGAGCACCAACTTACACTATACACAAAAATAAATTCAAGGTGGATAAAAGACTTAAATATAAGCCATGTCACCATTAATCCTAGAGGAGACATAGGCAGGAAAATCTCAGATATTTCACACAGCAACATTTTTACTGATACGTCCCCCAGAGCAAGGGACGTAGAGGAAAGAATAAACAAATGGGATCTCATCAAAATAAAAAGCTTCTTCACAGCTAAAGAAAACAGTATTAAAATAAGAGAACCAACTGTATGGGAGAATGTATTTGGCAATGATACCTCAGACAAGGGTTTAATCTCCAAAATACATAAAGAACTTACACAACTCCACTCTAAGAAGACAAGCAACTCAATTAAAAAATGGGCAAAGGACTTGAACAGACATTTCTCCAATGAGGACATACAGAGGATCCAGAGATACATGAAAAGATGCTCAATATTGCTAGCTGTCAGAGAGATGCAAATTAAAACCACAATGAGATACCACTGCACACCAACAGAATGGCCATCATAAACAAAGCAACAAACAAGTGTTGGATAGGTTGGAGAAAAGGGGACCCTAGTGATCCTAGTGCACTGTTGGTGGGATTGTAGACTGCTACAACCACATGGAAAACAGTGTGGAATTTTCTCAGAAAACTAAAAATGGATTTGCCTTTTGACCCAGCAATTCCACTGCTAGGATTATATCCTAAGAACCCTGAAACACCAATCTGAAAGAACCTATGCACCCCAATGTTCATAGCAGCACAGTTTACAATAGCCAAGTGCTGGAAGCAACCTAGGTGCCCATCAGTAAATGAATGGATCAAAAAACTATGGTACCTTTACACAATGGAATTCTATGCAGCAGAAAGAAAGAAGAAGCTCCTACCCTTTGCAACAGCAGCAATGCAACTGGAAAGCATTATGCTAAGTGAAATAAGCCAGGCAGTGAAAGACAAATACCATATGATCTCACCTTTAACAGGAACCTAAACAACAAAACAAAGAAACAAGCAAAATATAACCAAAGACACTGAAATAGAGAACAAACTGACAGTGTTCAGAGGGGAGGGGAGAAGAGAGGAATTTCAGGGGAATTTCAGGGGAAGAGGGAAGGGTTTACAGGAACAAGTATAAAGGACACATGGATAAAAACTAGGGGGGGTGGAAATGGGAGGGAGGAGGGAAGGGCTGGGTGGGTGGGGTGGGATGGGAGTAAAAGATAGAAAATTGTACTGTAACAACAATTAAATAAAAACAGCTTGATTAAAAAAAATAAATAAATAAAATGCCAATTAAGTCCCTGATGCTGTTCTCCATAAGTGCAACTGCAATGGGATAATTAAAACCAAAATAAAAAAAATACAGGGTATTTGAATAATCTTAACAATAATGCTAATTTAACTTTTAGATGGATATTGAACAGCAAATACATAAATTTCCAAGCTCCTGTAGAATATTTTAAAACAGACAAGAAAAATAAACTCAACAAATTTTCAGGGGATTTACCTAAAAATTTATAAGACTGTTATTCTCTGACAACAGTAAAATAATTCTAAAATCAACAACACTGCCTCTAAAAACCAACCATTATTAGAAAAATTGCCAAATTATTAGAAAACAATCAGAATATATTACTTTTTACCACAGATCACAGTAAATTGTTTGTGATTTAAAGTATAATGTATAAATTATCAAGTTGTAAAGTTTATCATAAGTAAGGGAGTATTTGGGTAACAGTTCATAGAATCACATTCTGAGGGTAAAAACAATTAGAAAAACTGAAAAGATTGTTTAAATAAATTATTTAAATATCCAAATATCAAAAATATACAATTTTTTAACTTATATATTTAGGATACATTTACAACAAATTTTCAGAATAATAGGTTAGTGCTACTATACATATAATTCTAGACAACTATTAAGAGTTCTTAGTGTATTCCTTTCTCTAAGTAACTCACTCCTGCCACTTTCAACACCATGTTTTCACTTCTTTTAATCATTTTTATAAAACCATTTTCCAAACTACCAAGTTCTGATTGTTCTAAAGGTAGGAAGCACAAAATTATATGTCTCTTTAATAAAGTAACTCCATTATAAGATGATTCCAGTGAGAAAATAAACTAGGTTCTGTCATACATACTCTGTTTCATCTAGATATTCTTATCTTGATACAGTCTGAATCAATGTATTATCACACAAAAAAATCCTATGACATGCATGGACATTATTTTCTGATCAAAATATTTGCTACCCCTGTGAGAAGTAGTATATCACCTTGAAAATGAAATTTTGATATAGCCTAGTATAATTATGAAATAACTCAGGTATGAGTGCACTTAGGAATTAATGTCTTCAAATAGTCAATAACGCACAGTTGTTAAAGGTGAAACTCCAGAACTGATGACCTGGGTTCATGTGCTGGCTCCACCACTTAAACCTCTGGTTGAACCATGGGCAAATCACTTTCTGTACTCCTGTGCCCTTTGGTTAAATAGAGAGGATAAATTAATTGAATATATATACCTTGGAACAGTACTTACTGAAAGGTATGATTGTTGTGGTGAATTTTGCCTTGCTCTGAGAAATGTAAAAATATTTTCTTCTTTACAGGCAGCCAATAACCATATAAATATATTTCAAATTTACCAGTAATTAAAGAAACTGCCCAAATACAATTAAATACCATATTTTACTCATAAATTATCAAATTTAAAAAATAGTATTATTTTAAAAGTGTGTTAAGACTGAAACTCTAACGTATTGTTGATGTTAAGGCAAAAAGTTAAAATTTTTTCATAAATCTTAAAATGTTCATACTTTTAAACTTAATTTTCTACTTTTCAGACCCTACACTATAGTAATAATAAGAAATGCTGACAAAATGTATGTACAATTATTCCCTCCACATATTTGTAGTATCAAAAACTGAAATCAACCTATAGTTTCAACAGTGCTGTAAAAAAAAAAATTACAACCTATCCCTATGTAGCATTAAAAATTTCATTCTTAAAAAGCTTAATGCCATTGGAAACTAAAAGTATATAAGATAATTGTAACTGATTATAAAAGATAATTTAACTATTAAATGTTAACTATTTGGATAATTTTGACAAAGCCTGCATTATTATCAACATATTTTCAGTGTAAGTGTCATTGGTACTTTTAAAGACTTTTTGAGCTTTCCAAATTTCTTTCACAGGATAGCATTTATTTATTTATTATTTATTTATTTATTCTCTTTTTTTTCTTTACTTTTGGGTTTGAGTTGAGTTAACACAGAATTGAGTTAACCCTACATCTTATTTCTTTGCACATTATCATGATCAGTTTATTGTCTTTTCTCCTTATCTTCTTTTCCCATAGGTATACGTATGCATGCACACATAAATAGAGGCATGTGTGTAAAATCTCTTCATGGATGCATGTACCCTACTCTTCATTTATAATGTAATATACTATTATTTTTTAAAGAAACATAGTCTATTTCTCTTTATCTTAATAGTACAATGATAAAAAGGGTAAATTAGGAGAAGTACATAGCTTAGAATTAAAGGATTAAGGTTTAAGTCATTTCTCTTCCTCTTACCAGCTGTATTACCTTGCACAAATCATTTAACTTTTCTTAACTTCAAATTCCATGTTTATTAAAAAATGTATGGGGATGATTGAACACCAATATCACAGTATGCTTTTATTTTTCCCTATCATATGCATTTTATTTTTTAAATTTATTTGATTAATTTTATTGTATGTTTTCTTACCATTTAGTCCCCCATACCCCCTCCCTGCCAGCAATCAACACACTGTTGCCCATGTCCATGAGTCCTTGTTCCCTCTTGCTCAATCCCTCCACCTCCTCACTGCCATCCCCCTACTAGGTGTCATCTTATTCTTCATCTATGAGTCTGTCCTCATTTTCCTTGTTGGTTCAGTTCATTCATTAGATTCCACATATGAGTGAAATATGGTATTTCACTCATGAGTATCATATGGTATTTGTCTTTCTCTGACTATGACTTATTTCACTTAGCGTAATGTTCTGTAGGTCCATCCATAATGTCACAAAGGATAAAATTTTCTTCTTTTTAATGGCCAAGTAGTGTTCCATTGTGTAAATGTACCACTGTTATTTAACCCACTCATCTACTGATGGACACTTAGGCTGCTTCCACATCTTGATGATTGTAAATAATGCAGAAATGAACATAGGGCTTATGTTCTTCTGAGTTAGTATTTTGGGTTCCTTCAGTTATATTCCCAGCAGTGGGCTTGCTGGGTCAAAAGGCAGATCCACTTTTAATTTTTTTGAAGATTTTATTTATTTATTTTTTAGAGAGGGAAGGGAGGACATAGAGAGAGAGAGAAACATCAATGTGCGGTTGTTGGGGGTCACGGCCTGCAACCCAGGCATGTGCCCTGACTGGGAATCGAACCTGCACACTTTGGTTTGCAGCCCACACTCAATCCACTGAGCTACACCAGCCAGGGCCATTTTTAATTTTTTGAGGTATCTCCACACTGTCTCCACAGTGGCTACACCAGCTGCATTCCCACCAATAGTGCAAAAGAGTTCCCCTTTCTCCACATCCTTGCCAGCACTTGTTGTTTATTGATTTATTGATGATAACCACGATAATCATTCTGGTTTTAATTTGCATTTTTCTGATTAGTGACATTAAACATCTTTTCATATGTCTATTGGCCATCTGTATGTCCTCCTTGGAGAAGTGTCTATTCAGGTCCTTTACCAATTTTTTAATAGGATTGATTTTTTAGTGTTGGGTTTTGTAAGTTCTTTACAAATTTTGCATATTAACCCCTTATCAGATGTATCAGTGAATATGTCCTCCTATTCTGTGGGCTTTTTATTTGTTGATGATTTCTTTGATTTACAGTTTCAAAACTTTTCAGTTTTTTGTAGTTCCATTTGTTTGTTTTCTTTTGTTTCCCTTTCCTGGAGGAGATATATCTATAAAACATTGCTACAAACAATGTCTGAGATTTTGCTGCCTATGTTTTCTTCTACAACTGGAGGTAGCCTGATAACAAAGGATTGCTATTGTTATGTGGGGCCTTTTGTGGTTCCATATAAATTTTTGAAACATACGTTCTAGTTCTGTGAAATACATCATTGGAATCTTGATAGGAATGGCATTGAGTCTGTAGATTGATTTGGGTAATATAGACTTTTTAATGATGATTCTTCCTATCCATGATCACAATATAGTATGTGCTTCCACTTATTTGTATCTTCTTCCATTTCTTTCTTCAGTGTCTTATAATTTTCTGAGTATAGGTCTTTTACATCTTTGGTTAGGTTTATTCCTTGGTATTGTATTCTTTTTGAAGCAATTCTGAATGGGGTTGTTTTCTTAATTTCCCTTTCTGTTAGCTCATTATTGGTATATAAAGTTGTAACTGATTATTGGACATTCATTTTGTATCCTGTTACTTTGCTGAATTTATTTATCAGTTCTAGTAATTTCTTGGTGAAATTTTGGTATTTTCTATATACAGTATCATGTCATCTTCAAATAACGACAGATTTATTTCTTCCTTTCTAAATTGGATGCCTTTTATTTCTTCTTGTCTGATTGCTGTGGCTAGGACTTCCAGTACTATGTTGAATAAGAGAATTGAAAGTGGACATCCCTGTCTTATTCATGATCTTAAGGGAACACTTGTAGTTTTTGCCTGTTGAGTTGACGCTGGCAATGAGTTTAGGCATGTTCTCTTCAATCCCACTTCACTGAGAGTTTTTATCATAAATGGGTGCTGAATTTTATCACATACTTTTTCTGCATCTATTAATAAGATCATGTGGTTTTTATCCTTCATTTTGTTTATGTAGTGAATCACACTTTTTTATTTGCAAGTGTTATACTAATCTTGCATTCTTAGAATGAATCCCACTTGATCATGGTGTATGATCTTTATGATGCATTGCTGTATTAGGTTTGCTTATATATTTTTTTTAATTTCAATCATTGTTCAAGTACAGTTTTCTCCCCCCTACTCCGTTCCAGCCCATCCACCCAACCCTCCCCCCTTCCTCCATTACCCCCCACCCCTAGTTTTTGTCCATGTGTCCTCCAAATTTGTTCCTGTAATCCCTACCCATTCCCCCCTGAAATTCCCTCTTCTCTCCCCTCTGGCCACTGTCAGACTATCCCCTATTTCAGTGTCTTTGGTTATATTTTGCTAGTTTTTTGTTTTGTTTTGTTTTGTTGTTTAGATTTTGTTGAGGGTTTTAGTATCTATGTTCATCAGGGATATTGGCCTATAATTTTCTTTCTTTGTAGTGTCTTTATCTGGTATTGAAATTAGGATGATGCTGCCTCATAAAATGAGTTTGGGAGCCGCCCCTCCTCTTGAATTTTATGAGATAGTTTGAGGACAGGTGTTAATTCTTCTTAGAATGTTTGATAAAATTCATCTGTGAAGCCATCCAGTCCAGAGCTTTTGTTTGTTAGGAATGTTTTAATTACTGCTTCAATTTCACTAGATGTAATCTGTCTATTCAGAGTCTCTGAATCTTCTTTTTTTCACATTGTTTATTGTTGTTCAAGTACAATTGTCTCCATTTCCCCCCCAAACTCCCCACCACCCCAGCCATCCCACTTCCCCCCCTTGATCCTACCCTGCACTGGTTGTTTTTTATGTGTCTTTATACATGTTCCTGAAAACCCTTGCCCCTTCCCACCCCCCATTATCCCTTCCCGCCTCCCTTCTGTTTACGGTCAGTTTGTTCTGAATTTCAATGTCTCTGGTTATATTTTGCTTGGTTGCTTGCTTTGTTGATTAGGTTCCACTTATAGGTGAGATCATATGGTATTTGTCTTTCACCACCTGGCTTATTTCATTTCGCATCTCGATTTAGTTTTGAAAGATTGTATGTTTCTAGGAATTTATCCATTTCATCCAGGCTGTACAGTTTATTGGCATATAGTTGTTTATAATATTTTCTTACAACCTTTGTATTTCTTTGGTGTCAGTTGTCATTTTTCCTCTTTCATTTCCGATTTTATTGATCTGGCTCCTCTCTCTTTGTTTCTCAATGAGTTTAGTTAAAGGTTTGTCAATCTTGTTTATCTTTTCAAGGAACCAGCTCTTGGATTCATTGATCTTTTGTATCTCTTTTTTTTTTAGACTCTATATCATTTATTTATGCTCTGATATTTATTATTTGCTTCCTTCAGCTCATTTTGGGCTTTGTTTATTTTTCTTTCTCATGTTCTTTAAGTGTAAACTTAGAATGTTTATTTGAGCTTTTTCTTGGTTTTTGAGATAGGCCTGTAATGCTATGAATTTCCCTCTCAGGATTGCTTTCCCTGTGCCCCACAGATTTTGGATTGTTATGTCCTCGATTTCATTTATTTCAAGGTATCTTTTGACTTCTTCCTTCATCTCATTGTTGACCCATTCATTGTTTAATAACATGTTATATAACTTCCACATCTTTGTGTGTTTTTGAGTGTTCTTATAGTTTCATAACATTGTGGTCAGAAAAGATGTTTGATATGATTTAAATTTTCTTAAATTTATTGAGACTTGTTTTTGTATCCTAACAAGTGGTTTATCCTAGACAACATTTCATGTGTACTTGAAAACTATGTATATTCTGCTGCTTTAGGGTGAAATGCTCTGAAGATATCAATGAAATCCATTTGATCTAGTGTGTCATTTAAGGCCTCTGTCTCCTGGTTGACTTTCTGTCTGAAATTTCTGTCTGAAAGATCTATCCTTTGAAGTCAATGGGGTGTTCAAATCTCGAGCTACGAGTGTATTTCTGTCGAGCTCTCCTTTTATGTCCATCGAGATTTGCTTCACATATTTAGCTGCTCCTATGCTGGGTATATAAATGTTTACTAAGATTATACCCTCTGGTTGGATTATTCCCTGTATCATTATGTAGTGCCCTTCAAGGTCTCTTACTATAGACTTGGTTTTAGAATCCATTTTGTAGGATATATACTGCTACCCCAGTTTTTTCTTTCCATTTTCATAAAACATCTTTTTCCATCCCTTTACTTTTAATTTGTGTGTATCTTTCAATCTGAGATAGCTGTCTTGGAGGCAGCATATACAGGGTCCAACAGAAGTAATGCCTTTGTGAGTGTGGTTGGTAGGGTACTAATATGGGTATGATAATTTATAGTTTTAACTTGAACGTATCACCTAAAATGTCATATGGTATGCATGAGTGTGAAATTGTTATGGTGCAGAATCACATTCTTATGATTTCGTAGTAAAAAGGGGGCATTATTTGTGCTGGGCCCTGTAGACAGGTCTTGTTTTCTTATCCATTCAACTACCCTATGTCTTTTGGTTGGAACATTTAAGCCATCTACATTTAAGGTGATTATTAATGGATATATATGTTGTACCATTTTATTGTTAGACTATTTCCTCTGTGTTTTTTCTGTTTCTTTTTGTCTTCTTCTTAAAGCAAACCCTTTAACATTTGTTGCAGTACTGGTTCAGTGTTAACAAACTTCTTTAGCTTTTTCTTGTCTGGGAAACTTCTTATTTCTCTTTCCATTTTAAACAATAGCCTTGTTGGGTAAAGTAGCTTTGGTGTAGGTTCTTGATTTTTATCACCTTGAATATTTCATGTCACTCTCTTTTGGCCTGAAATGTTTCTGTTGAGTAATAAATGATCGTCCTAATTGGTATGCCCTTGTAGGTAAGTAATTACCTGCTTTTGTCTTGTGGTTTTTAGGATTCTCCCCTTGTCTTTAAGCCTTGCCACTTGAATTAGGATATATCTCAGTGTAAACCTCTTCAGGTCCTACTTCTTTGGGACTCTGAGCATCCTGGACTTATATGTCTTTCCTTCACCAGATTTGGGATGTTTTCAGTCATTATTTCTTCAAATACATTCTTGATCCCTTGCTTGCTCTCTCCTTCTGGTATTCCCATAATGTAGATGTTGTTATGCTTCATGTTTTGTAAAATGTTTCTAAAGCTGTTCAATTTTTAAAAATTATTTTTTTCTTTTTGCTGCTTTGCCTGGGTGTTTTCCTACCTTGCCTTCTAAATCACCTGATGCTCTGTTTCATCTAACCCACTGTTATTCCTTTCAGTGTGTTATTTCAGATATTGCATTCTTTATTTCTGACTGGTCCTTTTTTATGGTTTCTATGTCTTTTTTCATGTCATTGAGTGTCCTTATAATCATTACTCTAAATGCTCTAATGAATTGCTTGCCTCCATTTGATCTAGTTCTTTTTCTAGAGAATTCTCTTGTTCTTTCATTTGGGTTCTGTTTCTTGGTCTTCCTATTTTGGCTGCTTCTCTGTATTTGCTGCCTTAGTAAGTTAATCAGTGATATAATCTTAAGCTGTAATTAGCAGCCCATCTAAAGCACCACAGGATATAGCGAGTAATTCCTTTGGGTGGGGCTATTGCTTTCCCTGAGGCTGATGCCACTTGGAGAGGAGTGCTCTTCCTAAGAAAGATGGCTTCTGTGGTATGGGGAATGATTCAGCACAAGGATCCTGGCTGCCAGTCCTTCAGTTCTCTACCCACAGCCACTGACCCAGACTCTCCTCAAACATCTCTAATCCACTGTGCCCTCCCTCTGACCAGAGTAAGTGGCTGCAAACAAAATTTGTGGTTGGCCCTTTAAAGGATCTCTGCATCTCCTGCTCATCTCTCCCTAGCAGACATAAACCCTGCTATTTGCACAGCTGTGTATTATCTGGGTTCCTTTCCAATTCTGGTGCTGTAGGCTGGAGAGCCTAGCTTGGGGCTTAGACCCCACACTTTTCAGAGGGATCCCCCTGGCTGCTGAAATATTCCTCTGG
Organism: Phyllostomus discolor; assembly: GCF_004126475.2. NCBI lineage: Eukaryota > Metazoa > Chordata > Mammalia > Chiroptera > Phyllostomidae > Phyllostomus > Phyllostomus discolor. Next base: position 50,847,115 of record NC_040907.2, on the reverse strand, counting down.
AACTTCAGCTACCACCCTTGTTAGCCCATCCGGCTGTCTCACGTCTCCTCTGCACATGATACCTGTGTCGTTGTGAGGAAGTGATCTCCTCTGTCTCTCCTTGATTATAAGGCTTCTCTCCAGCTCATGTTCAGTTGATTATTCAGGATAATTTCTCCACCATTTACTTGTGATTTCAGAATTGGTCCTGGAAGGAGGTTAGCATAGTTTCCACTTACTCCTCCACCATCTTGGATCTCTCATCACAGAATGCTTTTAATGATTAAATGAAGTACAGCTGCTAAGCATTGAATACAATGGATGTCACATTCTAGGTACTCAGTAGGATTTCTAAAGATACAATTTAATCCTGTATTCACAATATAGAACTTGATTATATACCTAGATTTCTTCCATGATAAATGGCCTTTAATTATATCCTGCAATATTAGTAAAATATTCTGTAAAAAAATTATTATTAAACAAGAAAACAAAAGATAGAAGCAGTGTGTCTCAAACAACTAAATTTTATATTTCTTTGAGACCAGAGCACTCATGTTCACTTGTATGTTTTTTGTTTGTTTTATGAGCTAGAATCAAAGAATTACATTCTCCAGAATCAGCCCTCAATTTAGTGCACAAATGATATTGAAGAATATCCCTATTACTATAATGCCTATTTTTAGATAAACCTATTCCATCCCATTCTACTCTTTTGTTTTTATTACAGATATATTTTGATCCATTGAAGAGTCAAACATTAGTCAAGAAAATATTATATACAAATATTTAATTGAGACACAAAAATTTTGCATAGTTTTAAAAACATTTTTGAAGAAGGGATATTGATTACTAATATCAGTGAGTCAGCTCTACATAGATGAGTAGACTGTTTTTTACCCACATACAGGGTGGGGCAAAAGTAGATTTATAGCTATTCATATGAAAAATAATACAATACTTAATAAATAATAATACAAGAATATAATTGGTTTTGAGAACTTAGAACTGTAAACCTACTTTTGCCCCACCCTGTACTATAATGAAAGAAGTGCCTGCCTCTACCTCAAATTATTACACCTTTATTTGTCATGACATTCCACCATTAGTCTTTTATTTTGTGGGCTAATTACTATTCTGCGTTAAAAATCAAACTTTCTTGAAAAGAGCATCATACTGCATTATTCATAGATGTCTATGCCTGAATTTTTCAGCTTGCTAACCAAAATTCACAAGCAGTCTGAGATAAAGAAGTGTCCTGAATCCCTGGTAGTCAGGGAAACAGACAAGGTGATGGACGGCCAAGGGGCAGATAAAAATAGAAGACAGGTATGATATGCTAAAAAATTTTTCCTTATTTCCCAGTTTTGGGAGCCAGCCAACATCTTCACCCTTGTCATGACCAATCTTATGATTTAGGATATAGTATTATCAAAAGATACCTTTTTTCAATGGAAGTATGTTTTACAGAGAATTATAGAAATCATCAATTTTAATCTCATTTTAGTTTGAGGTTTTCTGAACCACCAATAATAATTTCTTCACTTCTTTCAATTTATTTCAATCCTTTTGATGTATCAAAGGTTAGTTCTGGTCCATCTTGCCTATAAGGTTTTATCTTGTTATTTAACCCATGGGCATTTTCACATACTTTGAAACATAATTTGACATTGACTTGGGAAACAATATAAAATATCTAATATTCATATTATTGAAGCTCCAGGAGAAGAAGAGGTCTAGTGAAGAAGAAGAAGAAGAAGAAGAAGAAGAAGAAGAGAAGAAGAGAAGAAGAAGAAGAGAAGGAGGAGAAGGAGAAGGAGGAGAAGGAGGGAAGGAGAAGAAGAGAGAAGAGGAGTAGGAGGGATAATGGCTGAAGTAATCTTACACATTAAAGACAGTTCATAAAAATAAAGTCCTTAATGGGTAAATCCAAAGAAGTCTACACTTAGACACATGAATATCAAAATGGTGAAAACCAAAGACAAAGAAAAAATCTTGAAATCATCCAAAGAAAATGACATATTGCCTCTAAAGAAATAATGACACAAATGTCAGTGGATTTCTCATCTGAAACCATGGAAGCCAGGAGATAGTAAAACATTTGTCACATGCTGAAAGAAAATAACTGTCAACCCAAAATTCTATATCCAAAAAAAAAAATATCCTTCAGGATTGAAGGCGAAATAAAGACATTTCCAGATGAAGAACAACAGAAGACTTACACTGAAAGAAATATTAAAGGAAGTTCTTCAGGTAGAAGAACACTTCAGATGGAATTTCAGAAACCAAGGAAGAACTGAAAGGATAAATTGACCAATTCATAATTACAGTTTGAGGTTTCAACATTCCTTTCTCACTGATCAATAGAGCAAATAGATAAAAAGCAGCATGGATATAAATGACAAGAAAAACACCACCAACCAAATAGATCTTATTGGCATTTACAGAACTCTGCATTCAACAACAGGAGAGTGCATATTCCTTTTAAGTACACACAGGACAGTTACCAAGATAAATCATATCCTGGCTTACCAAACAAATCTTAATGAATTTAATGACTTGAAATTACACAAAGTTTGTTCTCTAGCCAAAATGAAATTGAACTAGCATTAAATCACAAAAAGGTGTGAATAAAATTCTCAAATAATGGGGAATTAAACTAAGGACAAGAAGAGTTTTTAAGAAAAATAAGAACATATTTCAATTAAAGGAAAATGAGAATATAACATCAAAATTTATTAGATGCAGCTGAAGCAGTTCTTAGAGGGAAATGTATACTTTTAAATAATAGAAATATAAAATAAGAAAGGTCCCAGTCAATAGTTTACTTTTTTACTTTAAGAAACAACAACAAAAAAATACCCATATCAAGGGGAAAATAATACGAAAACCAGCATAAATCAATGAAGTTGATGTCAGGAAAACAATAGAGAAAATTAATGAAATCCATCCCTGTTGTGATAGTAAATTTTTTTGTCAACTTGGCTGGGCCATAGAATTCAGATATTTGGTCAAACATTATTCAGGGTGTTTCTGGATGAAATTTATATTTAAATTTATGAACTCTGAGTCAAGTAGATGGCCCTCCACAATGAGGTGGAGTCTCATCCAATCAGGTGAAGGCCTAAACTGAACACAAAGCTGACCTCCCTGGCCAAGAAGAATTCTCCAGCCATTTGCCTTTGCCTGCAACATTGGCTTCTCCAGCAGATTACCTTGGACTCAAACTGCAACTCTTTCTGAGTTAACCACTGTACTAACAGAATAAATATTAATCTTTGAATCATAACACCACTAATTTAGATAATACCTAAATGTTTGTTAGTCCATCCACATCTGATCCACAAAAATTTTACACAGCATCTTTCCTACTGGGTCATCAGACTTGTACTTAAGCATCTCCTCTAAAGTGCAAGTTTTATATAATGGAAGTGATCTCCATTTTAGAAACAGATAGAACTGTGTTTAATTCATGGCTTTGCCAATAAGTAGCCATAATCATGGTCATCACTTTAATCCTTTAGATCTTGACTTCATCTCTCAAATGGGAATACTTTATAGAGATCTTGTAAAAATTAGAAATAATGATTATAAAGCACTTGACATATTGTAGACACTCAATAAATGTTATATATTAATGTACAGTCCACATTAGTGGTATAGAAATAAGGTCAGGTGACTTTCAATATTTTTTCTTTACTACATCTAATGATATGAATTTATGTTCTGCCTTTTTTTTTTGACAGTAGGACACCTAGAACAAGTCCTAACACATAAAACGTGTCTAATAATTTTGTTATTATCTGAATGACAAATGGCTTGCACCAGTTGTTCTCAACTTCTTGGTCTCATTATCTCTTTATACTGTAAAAATTATCAAGGATTCCAAAAAGTTTTTGTTTCTTTGGGTCATATATCTATATTTACTGTATTGTAGGTTTAAAGCAAATATTAGTTCAATTAATAAGAAAAATAAAAGCACTACTAATTAACATAAATAATAAGCTTTCCAAAGCAAAACAAAAAATTAGTGAGGATAATGGTGTTGTTTTACATTTGTGCAAACCTCTTTAATGGTGTTTGTTTTAATAAGAGTTAACTAGATTTTCATATTGGCTTTAGCCTACAATCAATTACAATATGTAGGTTCAATTGAAATATGAAGAAAACCCAGCTTCACAAATATCTGATTTGAAAAGATACTCATCTTGATAGTATTTTCAGGTAATTACAAATATTCTTATTTGATAACTACATCAAAACCCAAGTGGTAGGTAGTTTTTTCAGATATTTACAATGTGGATTCTGAAACCATGTCAATGAATTCTGTATTATTAAATTCCATTAGTCTATCTGTAGTCTAAACGAATCTTTTACTCATATATGATAACATCGCACATGAATCATTTGGAATATACTGGTTCAGGGGTTTGTGTGGATCTTCCACATATGAACACATTTCTCTAGATAATACCATCAATAGATCACATTTGCTAATATCATTTAGCTTAGTGATAACTTTCTTTTAAGTATTGTAAGGTTGCCAAGCTCTCTGGTAAATACAAGTTTGCCAAAATTCTAATTTTTGCCAGAAAGTTCAAATTTTATTATCAGCAACAAATACTGCGTTATTTTCCTTAAAGTGACAGGTATTCATTTTTGAGAAAATGTCTGCAAATACCTCCATCTGAATAACCACTGCTGTTCCACGACAAAAAAGAAAACACTTTACTCAGTCACACAAGTGCTTTTCCTTGCAGCAGCCACTGCACTTGGGTATGCAGAATTGCTCTATGTGTACTTCTCATTGTGTCATTCAAAATACTAAAAAGCAAGTACTCAAGGGTCAATATTTAATAAACTTATTCTACACTACATAATTAAGGTCATTCTTAATTGTGAAATTGGCATTAAAAAATGTTTGTTACGGTAAAAAAACTACCAGGGTAGCTTGGTGCCACTACTGTAGGAGCAGTTTTGCATCCCAGAACTCTCTAAGCTAGTTACCATCTCATAAATCATTATTTTGAAATTCTAAAATTTTCCTTTTGCTTTTTAAAAAAATGTCATAGTTTATCCTGCAATTTCAAAATAATGATTTTTTTACATGATAAGGTTAAATGAGGTGATGGTAGGAATGACTGTCTACAGCCAATAACAGCAAAATAAAGTCAACTGAGAACAAATTGGTTAAATCACTGAAAAAGTATATAATTATACCTAAGTCCTTAGAAAATTCAAAACACATAAGTACATCCAATCAGCTATCAAAGTGAGAAAGTCTTCACACTTCAGGAGTCCCTGGAAAATTCCACTGTACTTTCTTAAGAGAATAAGAGTGAAAAAGGCAAGCAACCTTTTAGCATCACTATGAAAATACTTTTAACTACATTTAAATCCTTCCTTAAAGGATCTCAGGGACTTCTAGACCCAGTTCTAACTTGGAGAACTGCTTGCTGGCTGACATGCCCTTTGTGGTACAGAAAATGCTGCATTACAAGGAGCTAAGATAGGTTTCCCTTTTGTCATGGTCAGAAATCCAGTGCTCTTGATTTCAAATCCACATTTAAACTGAAAGATCCTTTTGGTTCACCAGAAAGAATTCTACATTACAACCTCCTTTCAATGCAGAAGCCAGATGAGATGAAGTCACCGAGGCCAACGAGGCCAGAAGTAAAGCACCACTCAGCCTTCAGCCACAGTGGTTTTCACATCGCTTCAGCAGGCCCCCTCCTAGTGCCCCTTCACCTATCACTCTATGCCTCTTTGTGTTCCTTTTCTGCGGTTTTTGTTTTTGCTTAATGTTGCTGGGTATCCTGTCCTCATTTTCCTTGTCTCACAAGTGAGGGAAATGTTTCATCTGATGCAAAGCCACATGTCAGCACCTGTTCTCTGGGTTGATTTGTTCATTATTTCCATTTCTCTTTCCCAGTCCTGCAGGGTCTTTTTCTGTCAGCAGTGACAACAACACATCTGTACTCTCTGTGCCTGCTATTCTTTTTCATGAATGTCAAAACCCAGGGTCTGATGAGTGCCCTTGAGGCTCAGCCTATCACTTAAGGACTGCTTCTGTTTGGATGTCCAATTTTTTGGTTAACTGAACTTGTGGCTAAGCCTTGCTAAAATAAAATTTGACTTTCTCTATGTGGGTGGATACTCTAATTTGGAAAGGGAGGTAACTATTTGCCATACAAAAGACAGTTATTCCTTTACTATGCAGAAAGTCATCTTGTTTGATGCATAAGTGCTTAAACATCAGCCTAATTCAGTGCTGTCCAATTCGACATAGCAGCCATATATCGAGGCCCGCCAGTGATAAGCACTGTGTACACATGGACTGAAATCCTTGGGGAATAAACAAATGATTAAATGTGAAGACACGGGTGACACAGAGAGATTGGAGCTCTTAACTTGGCTAGGGTAGGTGATGTTAGGCGTTTTTGGCACATTAGTAAGCACAGTTCATCTAGGTATTTTTTTTATCTGCTGGTTGCTGGCAGTTTATATTGTATTACACAGATGATTGTTTACAATTATGCGGATGGTCTTAAATTCAAATAGCCTGAGTAAGCAGCTTTAAGCCTCAGGTTTTGGTAGACGTGTAGGATTTTTACTACAGTATATAACTGTAACATTTGGTACATGTTCATCTCAGTGTTGCTTTGGATGATGGGGAGGAGGCAGATGCAGATCTTAGTAAAGGCTGTAAGGGTCTTAGTGTATTGACAATTAGAGCTGAGTTTGTACTATACAGAATGGCTTAGTTTGTATTATAGGCAAAGCCAGAAGAGGAATGAAATCACAAAATGAGGATGAGGAAACACGCATGAGGAGACATCAGACAAACTAAAACTGAGGGACATTCTAAAAAACACTGGGCTTCTACTCTTTAAAAACGTCAATGTTATAAAAAAAGACAGTTGAACATATTTACTAGAATAAAAGATATTAGACTTATGACAACTTAAAATATAGTGCTTGATCTTGGAATGGATCTTGTACTGGTAGAAAAAATGTCTACAAAGAATAATTTTTATATAATTACAAAAATTTCAGGTTAGACTATATATTAGATAATAATATTGGATGCTAAATTTCCTGAATTTGATCATGTAAGAGAATGCCCTTGTTAGGAGATACATTGTCTATGCCGGAGTTTTTACAAGTAAAAGGTTGTGAATTCTACACTTATTTCTCAGATGGTTCTTCAAATAAAGTAATATATATGTTATATATTTAATAGTCTATTAAATGTTACGTGTATCTACAGTATGTATATTATATTCACATAGATGTATATAGGTGTGTATGTGTGTATATGTGAAGAGAGAGAAGAGGAGAAAAAATGTGGCAAAGTATGAACAATGGGTGAACCTAAAGGAAGTGTGTGTGTGTGTGTGTGTGTGTGTGTTTTCTTTGTGTTATTTTTCTAGGTTTGATTTTTTTTTAGATTTAAGTTTCTTAAAAATAAATAGAGTAACTAAAACAGTCTTCCCCCTACTCCCACCTCCACCCTCACCTCAGAATGGCCTACTTGCCAGGAGAATTGGAAAAAAATGCTACTTTTACTCCTTCCCTAAATCAGATATCTGGCTGCAAGATCTGGACTTAACACTATAAAAAGCTAGTGAGTCCCCCTGCTGTAGAGCCTTTTTGAGGTTTTAGCTCTAAATCTTTAGTGCTAGCCATGGTAGGTAGAGCTATAACAACTTTACAGATTCAAGAATCTCTCATCGGCCTATGATTCCAACATAAAAAGGACTTTGCTCATTATGCAAATTCTGAACTTAATGCCAAGTGACCAAAGTGGCACATTCTCAAAAGAGTGGAAGATTTTGATCATAAACAAATAAAAAATAAATGGGGTGCCTAATTTTAAAGAATATATTTTATTTGGTTAATGTAGAGAAACAAAGAAAAAATATGCAAATCCAGAGGACCAAACAGTATTTAAATGAACTTGTTTTCTAGGAATCTCAATTGCCTAGAAAATCAGAGCAGCACTGGCATATTTAAAAATATCCTTCAGTCTTTTAAGGAGAAATAAAGCAAATGAACATAAATGTGTAAATGATGGAGAACAAATGCAGACACACTTAATAAGCTGGGAGAAGAAATACATTTCTTGAAGAGAAATGAGAAAAATATTAGAGGGCACATTACTCATAGATTAAAAAATAAATGAAATCTTAAAGATGAAAAGGATGAAAGAAGGTGAAAAGGACAATAACCCAGATCTACTTATTCTTACAGAGGGTGTTAGCAAAAGGGAGATGTTATAATCAGGAAAGGGGAATAGTGTACAAAATAACCAACAAAAGAAAGATACAAGTTCTCAGGCAGCAAGCAGGCTCCCGGGAAAGAAGGAGGTTCCGAGAAGCTGTTGAGGAATGCCCTCTTACAGCTGTCATTGGAGATTTCACAGTAAGAGCAGTGACACCTCCCATGTCTACAGCCAAACTAGAAAGCTACAACTTGGATAGGTTGAGACGAAGATCAGAAAGTCCCATAAAAACACAGACTTTAAGAACTGCTGGTGAGCTTCAAGGTAACACCCATTATGCATGATGTGTAGTCACTGAGTGTGTCCTGAGAAACTCTGCCCCACTCCCAGATTTAGAATTTTTACTTTGAAGGTAGACACTGCTAAAATAAGAGAGATTAGAGGGGAGATTAAGAGAAGAACAATAATTAACTGAGTTCAGGCCTGGTGAAAGTATTGGTCCAATGAGAAAGCAATCCCTGGGTAAAATTATCCAGCTCAGGGAGCTAATCCTGACAAGATTTCTTCAGTAGTTGCTTTTGTTATGCCCAGAATTCACTGACCCACTACTAGCAGAAAGAGAGAACTGAAACACCCCAAAAAGGGAGAAGAAGTAATTTGTTGAGTAAAAGGACAAGTCAATGAGCAGCACTAGGTCCTTGGGGAAAAAGACTTCGTAAAAATCAACAACAGGTTTTCTTCTGGAATCCCCTGAGGATGACTGTCCGAAAAGAACAAATGTGGAGACTGCAGGTATCTTCCCAAAGAAGCAGGTCTCTCAAGTATGGGCAATGCCATAGCAAGACTGTCAATAACCACCATAGCTCCGAACTGAAAACGCCTGCTCGAATGTAATAAGGAAGCTGTCACAAAACAGAGTCTATAGTCATTTCACTGCTGATGCCAGGAAATATGGGCCAAAGGTAAAATGAAAATTAAGAAATCCCAAACATGCTGGTGAAAAAATAAAGACACCTCAAAATAAGTTGATTTGGGACTGTGACCACAGCAATTACAAAGCTGCATAAAAGAATGTAGCAACATTTCAGACACTATTCTCCTCCAGCAGAGGACAGATTCACAGGAAGGTTTTCATACCGTGGTAATTCACATCACTCTATAATTACTCTCCACATGGAAGATTCCTCCCCATTGAAACTGTGTTCTAGTTTCTGCTATCAGGACAACTAGCCTAAACTGCCAACCATCCTGAAGTCTCTTAACCTCAGATAACTTCAAGTCTCTGCTTTAGATTGATTCTAAGAATATTATTTTGATTCTAGAAGTAGGGATAAATTTTTACCTGTCTGAAAGACTGAGACCATTGTAGAAAAATTTTATTTTAGAGGTTTTTGCTTCTGGATATAACTGAGTAACTCCTGGACTCACTCTCCCACTCTGAACATCTAAGACTGGACAAGATACATGAAATGACAGTTATCAGACATTTAATAAGAAGTAGCATAGGACTGTGGTTCCTGAATAAGGGAAATGTATGAGGGAAGACCCATAGTCACCCTGGCTTTCTGTCTACAGGTACTGGCTGTCCTACAGCTTGTGGAGACAGAGACCAAGCAAAGCCAGATAGTCTTATTAAGCTTTTGAAGAAGAGACCAGAGTTTGGGGATGCTGAGGCAGATAGAATGTGTGGGTCATGACCCTGGAGCAACACAAACCTACAGGGCTGCTCTAATGTCTTGGCCAAGTACTAAATTGAAGATAAGCTGGGACAATTTCCTTGAGTTCTGGCAGAGAACAACTACTGAGGAAATGCAAGTTGTATGGAAATTCTTGAGATCACATAGTACAGAGAAAAGTAGGAGTTTCAACTGGAATAGAGACCTCAGTGAACACTCAAACGGTTCTGCCAAAAAAGTAGTATGACTACTCTAGTCCTAGGGTGATGGTCACTTCTGACACACCCTAGAAAAATTTAAAAACATGCCTCAAAAGGATCAAGTTGATCTAGTAAACTAACTGTCTGCCAGGAGAAAACACAGCATTCCTTAAAGAAATATAACATAACCAAATTACTTATATCATACTATCAACAACATGCAGCAATAATAAAAAGTTACTACTCATACAAAGAAGGAGGAGTATATTACCTATAATAAAAAAAGTAACATTTGATGAAAACAAACACAGACCTAACAAAAATGCTGGAATTAACAAATAATTACTGTAAGAAAGCTATTATAAATATTTTAAGAAAATAAAAAGATAAGTAAAATAAGTGACGAGGTGGGAAATTTCAGAAAGTATATTTATACCATGAAAAAATAGAAATCCTACAATTGAAGAATATTTGAATTAAAAATCAATAGATTAGCTTTATAAATGATTGGGCAATAGAAAATGGAAGGTCTGTAAAATGTGAAGACAATAAAATATAAATGATTGAAAATGAAGCACAGGGAAGAAATCCTGAGAGAAAATTAACAGAGCACTCTTAAGCAGGTTGACATAAATGAACTTGGGGTTCCAAAAGAAATATAGATAGCTACACAAAAAGTATTTGAAGAAATAATAGCCACTAACACATTTCAAGAAGGAATATTAAATCTGAGATATGTAAGAAGCTCACTGAATCCCAAACAGGATAAATAGAAATAACTACCCTATGTTTCAGAAATTTTATTTTGAAGTGTTTATCCAAGGAAATGGAGACATGTGTCAACAAACACACATGTAAAAATAAGAAAGCTCATATTAGGTTTATTCATAATAGTCAATCCTGTAAATAACCCAAATGCCTATATAAAGGAGAATGCATTAGCAAAATTGTAATATATTTGTAGACTGATATACTAGCCACCAGTTAATGAATCAACTACTTAAATTTTGCAACAGTGTAGTTGAATCTCCAAGACATTGTGCTGAGAGAAAAGAGTCATACCTGAAAGCATACACACTATTTAATTTTTTTTATGTGAAGTTCTAGCATAGGCAAAACTAAATTATGGTAAAATCAGAATACTGGTTGCTTTTGGAGAGAAGAGGGTATGATTGACTGGGATGGCGGATAAAGGAATTTTTGGAGGTGGTAATAATATCTATTACCTGATTGAGATGTAGTTTACCTGGATGGTTGTTTGTCAAAACTTGTAAAGTAATAATAATATCGAAGATCTGTGTATTTCAAAGTATGTCAATTATATTTCAATGAAATACTTTTAAAGAATTTTAATAAGATATTCGATAATGTCTTCTAAACAAAACTGATATATATATATATATATATATATATATATATATATATAAACTATTGTTGCTGTCAGGTAGATTTGTAGCTAATTAAATATAAAAACATATTGAGTAATTGTTTGGAGTCCTGCTGAAGCAAGGGTTATAGTGATTTGCCGAATAGTTCTGTTCTAATTGTTTTCTCCATATTTTGACAGTGTTTTGAACTTATACATCAAATGTTTTCTCTTATTATCTGAACTACCCACAGCTGAGAAATTTAGTTTGCATGTTGGATGATACAATTAAGACAGGAAAGATTATTATGCGACTGAAATAAACACAAGGAAGATTTGGAGAGATTAGGTCTTGCATTTAAAGGAAAAATGAATAATCAATTACCTAACTAAGTAAATGCTCATAGGATCACGACTTCATGCTATTCATTTGATAAAGAATATTTAATTGGCTACATATTATACAGAAACAAATTATATACATGGAATGTTTGAATATTTGTTCTGTGAGGAAAGGAAAATATAGAAGGACCATATTGCCATGTAGTAAGATCTTGGTAGCCAAAAGATGTTATAAAACAGTTTGTATAGCCCTGACCGGTATGGCTCAGTGGGTTGGGCAACATCCTGCAAACCAAAAGGTTACCAGTTCCATTTCTGGCCAAATCCCAGTTGGGGGATTGCAACTGATTGCGATGTTTCTCTCTCTCCCTTCCCCTCTCTCTAAAATATATAATAAAATCTTTTAAAAACTAGTTGTGTAAGGCTAGGTAAGCCTATCTTGGCTGAATCTTCTTGGGAAATATTCTACTTTTGTGGATCACATATACAAACCATCAATATCTGAAACCTGGTCTGGAAGCTATGATTGTCATTGTAAAAGCAACTCAAACTTTAGTTGGATTGAGTGTACAAAGATCAGGCTTAATAAAATAACATCAGTGATGCTAGAAATAATTTAGATCTTAATCAAAGGGTTTTTTTTAAGTCTTTCAGAGAAGCAAGATTCCAGAGACAGACTGATAAACTAACAAAGTTAGGTCTCTGAGAGGATTTAAAAAGGGATTTAGTGAGTCAGTCCCATCACTATTGTTCTCTACCTGCGGTTGCCAAGGTAACAAAAAATTTGGATTCCAAGAATTTTTTTTCTACACTAGCATCAGGAATAATGAAATTAGCCAACTGCCTGCCTGCTAGTGCCATCTGCAGAAGCCTCCAGATGCTACACTCAAACAAAAATAAACAAATAAGTTTTATTGCGCTTCTCCCTAGGCAAGCATATGTGCATTTACTTGTAAATAAATTAGCTGCTGCTTTCCCATTCAACATCTCTATTTGTGTCTAAATTATACCAGGGATTTATCTGTGGTTTGCTTTATCACTGGCTATTGTTTTGAGATCTGTCCTTGGCATAAAGTTGATAGCTGAAAAAATTCCCCAGGAGTTTAAATATGTCAATCCTTGTCTTAGCTAGTTCTGGTGAGAAGCCTCCTAAAATCCATATCTTTATTTCACTGTCTATATTATCTCTTTTTCTGTGTCTACATTTACTGTTCTTTCTCTTTTAGTTACCAGAAGTTTACATATGCTCTGTTATATGTGCTTTCTTTTTTACTTGTTTTTCTTGTGTTTCTCTGGAATTTAATTGTTATTCTACTACAGTTGTTCCAATTTTCCCCTTCACCCTCTCCCACCCAGCCCAACCCTGCTCCCACAGTCCATCCCCCACATCCACCGTTGTCCGTGGTCCATGGGTCATTCAGGCCTGTTCTTTGACTCTGAGCATCTTAATTCTGCAGTTTTATAGCATTATTTTGGAAAATTCTTGTCCATTTTCTCTTCAAATATTTTTTCTGCTATGTTCTCTCTCTTTAGTTCCTCTGGAACAGCCAATTATAATGACTATTAAATCATTCAATATTGTTCCAGAGACATTGGGTGTTCGCTTTGTTTTTGTTTTCCCCCACTGCTTTTCTCTTTGTGGTTCAGCTTCAGTATTTCCTCTCATTTATATTTGGGCTCACTGGTTCCTACCTCAGCTGTGTTGAATCTAGGATGAACCGGGCAAATCTATTCCTCATCTTCTATACCAGGTTTTTTTTTTTTTATTTCTAGCATTTTCCACTGATCTTTTTATAGTTCCATCTCTCTGCTGAAAATGTTCTTCTCTTTATGCATGTTATCAACCTTTTGCAGTAAATGTTTCAAGATATTAAACCTAGTTGTCTTAAAGTCATTATCTGATAGTTTCAACATCTGAATCACCTGTAAATATAGTCCTATTGATTGTATTTTCCACGGACAATAGGTGGGGGAGTATGTGTTTGTGCCTGGTCTTGCACCTTTTTTATATTATTTGAATACCAGGCGTATTGTGGAGAGATGAGGTAAATAGAATTTATGCTTGAAAATGGGCCTGCCTCTGTTTTTGATTAGGCCATGGGTATTGGGGGGTGGAGTCCATGTAGTCAGAGGCTGGCTGAATTTGGGCTTTGTTGTTGTTATAGCCACACTCCAGGAACCATAAACATCAAATTCCTGTTAGGTTCTGTCTCTGTTTGAGCTCCACCTTCAGTTTTCTGCCATCCCAATATGCTTACAGCATATAGGGGCCTTCTTCACACTTTTGCACTTTCTCTGTATCAGGCTGCTATTGCTTGTTCCTTAGTGCTTCCTTCACTGGTGGTAGGGAGGTTCTTTGTTGCCTGGTCCAAGTCAGTGTAGGTAGGGTCTATGTACCTGGACTTTGGGGGCATGGCTTCCTCAGTGTTCGTGCCCCTCCCCATATGACATACAAACTCTGACTAGTATCTGTGATGGGCCATGTGCAGGTGACAGAGTTTTGCTCCTCTCCTTGTGTTAGGAAATCTCTAATAATTTTATAGCATTCAGGACAAAGGGCTCTTGTCTACCACTTTCCCATGAGTAGAGGGTGCTTCCCCATACTTCCTTCAGCAGCAGTGGGCCTTGGTGGTGGCAGAGATTGATGCCCTTCCCCTACTTAAGGCTTTTTCTTATTTGAGAAAAGAGTCTCATGGCTTTAAGCCTTTCCTGGAGTGGTGGAAGATCCCCTCCTCACACTACCACTGAGGGGAAGCTCTCTCAGGACTTCTGAGTTGCTCCTAACCTATGAGTAAATACATTTTTTTAAAAAATCTAGGCCTTCCAGTGATTCGTTATAGTCCTGGCCCCCCGTAAAAAGGGGGTGCATTCTGAGAAATGCATCCTTAGGCAATTTGATTGTTGTGTGATCATCAACAAGTAAAACTATAAAAACCTAGCCTAGTACACACCTAGACTGCATGGTACAGCACCATCATGTATACAGTCTGTTGTCAGCGGGAACACTGTTATGGGGGTATGACTATACAATAATACCAGCCCACACTTGCCTCTAAGCAATCCATTAAAATTTTAGCAGATTTCTTTTTACCTACTTGTAAGACTGCCACATCTTTCTCCTATTGTCTGCCACTGGTGATCCAGACCCAGGGTCATAAATAATTGGTACTATTGAAATGTAACTCTATTACCTTACTTTAGATAGTTTTGGTGGTCATTAGTAGCAGCAGTAAAACAGTTTTTTTTAAAACATAGAATTCTTACAAAAACTGTGAAAGTATTCCTTCTTTCATTTGTAGCAATGTAGTGATATTTGTATTTCTGGAAAAGGTGCACAGACTTCTTGGTGTGAGATACTTCACAGTAACATTTTGTCATGCTCATTTTTATCTAAGAAAGAGAAAAAATAATAATCTGAATAGCAAATATCTGGAAGCCTAAGATCTAGATGGTAGAAATCATACAAGTTCTTCCATAATAATCATACTCCATGAGCAAGTAATGGAGGATTTGAACTCACATAGGAAAGAAAGGGTTAGCAGCAAGCCTACAATGTCTATGAAATATTTTCATTCTTTACCAGGGACATCTGGGAAAGCACAAGTTGCACTGGTCAAAGTTCCTTCCAAACTCACTAGCAGAAAGATAATAGAGTCCTGAGATGTGAAAAGCTTTTATCAGAATATATTTGATATGTCTAGGTTGCTTATTGTACATACCCCAGGAATTCATAGATACCTGAGACATAGCCTACTGAAAACTATCACAAAAAATATATCGAAGTACAAAAAGGAGCCATAACCAAAATAGTTCCTATTATAATAAGTGATGTCCTGCACATATTGCTTAGAACATCACATATTTAATCAAAACCAAAATAGGTCCTAATGGACCTAGGGAGCTGAATGGGTCATCTCAAACCTTTCCAAGAGAGAAGAAATACATTGGCTGGGTTTTCTATCTACTCATATATTTTTAATTACTGTTGAGAGAGATAGTTGATACCTGTGAGTCAGATTTGACAATTTAAACCATTTTTTTAAAAAAAAATCTCAATAGCTACCTCTGATCTGAAGTACCTACCTCTCCCCTATGTGATAATGCCTGGTTCTGCCTGGTATGTGATCGAAGTCTAAACAAGAACCACCAAGTCATATTCAGAATTCATGCTATTTTACTACACAATTTTTTTAACCACATTTAGGAAGTTTTCATTTGCTGTGAATTTTGAAATACCACTGTGTAATAACGATGCTATGGCATGTGGTAGAAATTCCAGGAAACCAAAAATTTCTGTACAGCATATGCATATACAACTATAAATAAGTATTTCATGTTCTTCAAAAGACTGGAGAACAAAGAACATCAAATTAACAATAGGATTTTACTTGGGTATAAGGTATCAATATTTGGCTGTTTGTTGTTAGATCATTAACCTGCTTTTAATAATAGCAGCAACAGAAAATGAGTCTATGAAATAGGCATTGTGTTAGGTACTCATTCTTTATGATTTTATTATACCAAAGATAAATAGACACAAGAAAAAATAATTTCTTCGGAATGTTACTCAGGGCTCATCCTCTGCATAATCAATGCTAGCCTTTGACCATCTAGGTCCTATTTTGTTGTTCTCCACAGTATTGATATCATCTAGGCCTTTGTCAGGATTGCTCAGTCTGGACAAGACCAAGTCTGCAGATGAAGGTTATCCACTTTATGGAGTGGAGGAAGGGATTACCTACAGCAGGTACTGATCAAAAAAACAAAGCAAATGAGACTTGATTAAGTAATGTAGAACTCAAATTAATAACTGTCTCTATATTTTATATTTTTATAAATAGCACTGCTTGCTTTTCACACCCATTGGTCTATATTTCTTTGATTGATCAATGTACCTAAAAAAATGAGTTTTTCTTCATTTAATTACCCTGTATGTTTGGTTTGAACATTGGAGTTTTCAAATTCAAATTCAATTACCCAAAATATTTGGTTTGAACATATAGTTCTCATTATTAAAGAAATTTTATTTTAGCCGTGGGTGGTGTAGCTCAGTGGATTGAGCACAGCCTGTGAACCAAGGGGTTGCCAGTTTTGTTTCTGGTCAGGGCACATGCCTGGGTTGTGGGCCAGGTCCCCAGTGGGGGGCCACTGAGAAGCCAGTGAGAAGCAACCACACATTGATGTTTCTCTCCCTCTCTTTCTCCTTTCTTTCCCTTCTCTCTAAATAAGTAAATACAATCTTAAAAACAGTAACATTTTTTTAAAAAGAAATTTTATTTTAGTTGTTCTTAAGTGGTTTTGTTTTTATTTTTTCAAACATAATATTTTTTTAATGTATCAAATGTAGATTTCTAGGACCTTCTTAATTTAGTAAGTTCATGCTTTGTTTTCAGGGCATTCATTTCCAAATGTTAACACACACATGGTTGGTTGGATCGGGTACATTTATATACATTTCAGTTCCCAAGACTTTCATGCATATTTTTTCATTTGATATTTATAATATCTTTATAGAGCAGGCAAATGAGGCACACACAAATTTATTTTAGAAACCTCTCATACCATGACCCCAACTTCTCAACCCCTGTTTTCTATACAGGGGTTCATTTTTGGTTCAATCAGCACAGAAATAAATCAAAGAGACAGACCCATTGGTATTGAACCTGTCTAGAACACCCTGAGACTGGTGATGGGGGAGATCTTATCTGGGAAAGATACAGAAGTACAGCCAGAAATGGCTTCCCAATGTTGCCTTCCTTCCCAGAGTGACTGAGCCCATGCTAAGTAAGCACAGTAACATTCTCTGCTTTCTCACTTAGTGGTTGGGCTTCAAGTGAGCACCCCATGGTGGCTTTCAGGCAGCTTGTTTGTCAGAAGGATCATGATCCACCAATACTTTGACAATAGAGCTGCAAAACAACCAGTTTTCCCCTCTGAGTCAGAAGACCTTTTCAGATGCCTTGAGTAAAGTTCATAGTAGAATCATATTTCATCCCTGATTGTCTTTAACTGGCCTCTTATCAGGGAAAGGGAAGCTTACCACAGTATATTTTTTTAACCTTACAAATTTCCTGCTTATATACTTTAAGTATCAATCAGTTCAGTCATTAGAAAGAAGCTATAGAAAATAAAAATAATTCTAATAATATAGAAAAAGAATTATACAATTATAATAATTAAAAGTAAGTTATAAAATAACTCTACAGAAAAATTTAAAATTAGATTTTAAATTTTGAAATTAGAAGACTAATTATTTTTTCATTCCTTGGGTTTTTCAACCCAACTAAGTCCCTAAACTTCTCCCAGTCTTGATATAGCAATCCATAAAATGGAAAGAAAATGTCTGATTTACATATTCTGTAAAGATATTATGAATATCAAATAAAAAATATGTATGAAATTTCTGGGAACTGAAATGTATGTAAACATAATTGATCATTCAACTGTGCATTTACACTATCCCTTGAGTCTATCATTCATTTTTCTGATGAGTTCCTAAGTTAATAGTTTTGTTCAATTTAATCATGCCTTGCCTTAGAATAAAGATAGAAGAGGTTTCATCTCACACGTCAGTATGGTTAGTGATACTAGCTCCTCAACTGCTGTCTTGGGAGGGATTCTGAAGAAGTAGTAGGTTTAATAAGAATAAACATTGTTAATAACTAAGAATACCTCCCACAGGGACAAGTATGGGAACACAAACAGCCATGCCACGCACTTGCAATGACTTTCTTAAAACTCAAAACAGTTATTCCACTAAACTAGATTTTCCTTGTGAACTCAAGGACCAACATTAACACAAGAATAAAAAAAAAAGATTTCTATTATTTAACATTATTCTCTCTTACCTGCTGAAAACAGACCTGATATAGTCATGGGCAATTAATGTTACAGCCTCCAATCATGAAATTAGTAAGTTATTGAAGTCATTACATTTTTTTAAATAGAAAAGGGTTGTTGGGTGCCAGGGGGATCTAGCAGTGAACTCACTGTAAAGCAAGTGAAATCTGGTGCTCTGACCAGTAAGGTAAGTATTTTTCATACTGCTCCAGCCAAAGAGGAAGATTTCCCATAAGAAAGGGCTGCTCTTCAGTGAAGGGATAGAAATAGATAGGTGTATCTACTTGGGAGAACCTCCTAACATGTTTTCAGGGACTGTGAAGGGCAAATTAAAATTACTGACTTTTTAATAATTACAGATTGCTTTTGATATATGTCAGGAAAACATATCTTGAGATTTTTTTGTTGTTTTCTCCAAAGTGGTGGTCTAAGGAAAAATTATGACAATGTACAATTTGGGCAGTTTAAAAAGTGGTACATTTTAGTATGTGAACAGAGACACTTTGGATTCCAGATTATAGATACTAAATAACCCCAGAAGCGCTGGCTGACACATTTGCCTTGTTAACATTCATTGACTTATCCATTTATTTATTCCACAAAGAATATGTGAACACTAAGTAACAAGAAGTGTGCTGGATGGTGATGATACAATGGCAAGTAAGACCAGCATGGTGCCTAGCTTCGTGGGACCAGCATGGGACTAACAGAGAAACAAGTAATTACACGTGCAGGGGTTGCTACAAAGGACATAGCATGGGCATGTCAGAAGATCATGAAGGGAAGTGTTAATTCTGCGAGATTAGTGAATGATAAAACCCAAAAGGTCTGTACTGGCTCACCACATGGAGTTGCAGAAATAGTAAATATTTTCTAGATGAAACTGTTTTCTAAATGGGAGGTAAGAATCTGAAATGGTTAACTTACCTAACTAAGCCATTCAGCCTAGATTTTAAGAAAATAAAGAGAGATGAGTAGGTTAATTGGAAGCTGCATCATCCAAGGTGATGTATAATTTTGATGCTTGTATTTTGTGCCATTTTCACTCAAGACTAGAAGATTTTTAGTGTCTTGTCTTCAGGCTGATTTCAGAAACACAAACCTTTGGTTTGAATTCTCTCTGTTCCATTGTTGTTTCCCCTCAGGAATGAGTCATCAAAACCATAATCTAGAGCAAGAATCTAAACAAGGCTTTCCACATTCCCATGGAATAATGACAGCTGTCCAGAAACCTACCCACACACTCTCAAAATACATAGAGATCAATAAAGAGAGTATAAGAAAACTCTCACCAGGGCTAGTTCACATCCAATGACTGGTTGACATGGAAATAAAAAGATCTCAACTTGAGACAACTCTGAAAAGTTTTCTCCATCTTTAGAATTCTCTAGAGAGTCAACTGATATCTTTAGTGAAAGAAACTGCTTTATTGCCCAGCTTTTCCCCCTACTCAATCCTATTTCCTTATTTTCCCTTCTAAAAATGGTGAACACGCATACTCCATCATAAATCTCCTGCTATGCACCCTCTATGCTCTGGACTGAATTGTGTTGCCCCAAAATCCATATGTTGAAGACCTAACCCTCAATGTTATTATATTGGAAGTTAATTAAGGTTAAATGAAAACATTAAGGTGAAGTTCTGAATCAATAGTATTAGTAGCCTTATAAGAAAGAGAGACAGAAATGGAAGAGAATTTTTCCATGTGCATGCACACAGAAATACTCAGGTGAGCCCATAGCAAGAAGGCAGACTTGCAAACCAAGAAGAGAACTCTCACCTCAACCTGGCCTTGCTGCACCCTGATCTCAGACTTCCAGCCCCTAGAACTGTGAAAAGGAGCATTTCTGTTGTTTAAGCCACCTAGACTACAGTGTTTTGTTATGGCAACTGGAACTCACTGATACACCTCACCTCAGGATCTGCTTCCTGGAAAACCCAACCTGTGACAGTGTCCCTTCATACAACCACTAACTATGCAATCACAATTCCTTGGACTCAAATGAAAATGACAGAACCCAATAAAACAAATAAATTTATATACATAAAGATTCCAATATGCTTCAGTGCTTCCTGAGTTGAAACTCAAGCTTTCTATTTAGAAAGTACCTTCCCAGCCTGAATTACTCTAAGAAGATAACAGCCTGGTGAGCACAAAGATATTCATCATATTCATGACTTGGGGAGATGCTGTCACTGGTCCCCAAGTTTTTGGCAGGTGGAAATGGAGAGGTTGTCATTTCTAGTATGTCATGTCCCCAGTGGTGTTGAATCACTTAAAATTCCAAACACCTACACAGTCCCCCTAAGGCTTCTTCTTACCATCAGGATTCAAGGCACTGCACAGCTCTGAGAAAGGCGATAAGGAAAGCCCGCTGAACCAAGAAAACAACAAATAACTTTGTAGAAGCTTCTGGAAATTTAGCATTTCTAATCAAAGCCTTGTCTGTTCTGAGCAGAACTAAGTGCTGTACTCCAAATTATTAGTGGTGGGTAAGGTTTTTATAAGAATGAAGAAAAACCTGAATCTTGCTTTGTAATTACCACGTCCTCATATCAGTTTTCTGAGGCATTTTTACACAAGTACCAACACCAAGAAGAGAAATAAAGTACAGCTTCATCATTAAAGGTGGATTGGCACTTGATCCTGAAATAAGCACTCTCTGATATTGGTAAATTAAAAGACCCCGTTGAGACTGAACTGGAATCCAAAGCAATATGTCCATTTCCACCTTAAGCTCAAACTCAGATTTTAGGCGAGTATTTCCTCGAGAGAAGCGAGGAAAAAATAAATGCGAGATGCATGGAGCCTTAGCACACATACTTCCACACATCTGCTCATGCTACTGCCTCTGTTCAAAAAGTCTTCTTTAAAAAATGCTCTACCCTGTGCTCTCCAGAAACTTCCACTTGCCCTTTAAAGTTCTCCTGAGTGAAGATATCCTGATGATATCCACAAAGTTACTTGATATCTTCCAACTTACATATATCATTGTTGCACATTTCAGCCTCTTTATTTATTAGGTTACTTTATCCACTAGAGAATGAGTTTCCTGGAGGCTGAGACCATGTGTTGCTAATCTGTGAGATAAATCTAACATAAGACCTGACAAGCAATGTGTGCTGTCTATCCTGGTATCTGAAGTCACACATTTGGCCCCAACCTTTCTTTCCAGCCTCAACTCCCACTGAACCCACTAGTCTCTCATTTACCCATATTGTGCTGCTGTATCCACAACACACAACTCACTGACCTAAAAAGCTGCCGTGTGCAGCCACACCCTTCCCCTTTCACTCACATTGTTCCATCTGCATGAAATGTACTCCAATCTTTTCAAACAATAAAAATCTACATCCTTTTCTGAGGCCTTACTTAAATGCCACTTCCTTTACATAGTATCCTCTTTGCTTTCCCATCATCTCATACTGACTCCTTTCTTTCCACATACATCATACATGCTCTACCCAGGTCTCCATTCTTTACTGGGATATAAACTCTAAGAAGGCCGGAGCCCCCATGTACTGCCTTTTCTGCCCAAGGACATTCAGATGGATGCATGGCTTCCAGCTTCTGTTCCCACTAAATCGGCTACATCTATTGGAGGGCCAAGTGGCAAATCCGAGAAGTATCTTAAACTCCTCCTCAGTTACCGTTCTCTGTATTTCTTGTACCTACTATTTTTCTTCACTACCACTAACCTAGCTCACTGCCCTCCCATCTTTTCTTTACCTCGAGGGCTGTATTAACTCTCAGTCATCTCCTTGACTGTTATTTCACCCACTCTCACCAAGGATCTTCTTCTACCCTGCACTCTAAGAATCCTGAAGGCAGAGGCTCTATCTTACTTGTCTTACTTGTCTTTCTTTCTTGTTAAACAAACACTTTGAAGGGCCTATTTTGTGCTAGGCTCAGCTCTGGCTTTGAAGACAGAAACACAAGTAAGACTCAGTCCCTGGCACAGTGTTTGGCATAAGTAAGATTTTCAGACATGTGTATGAAATGAATTACTAATAAAAAATGAATGACTAATTATTTTAAGTGCATGGATCATCATCTTTCTACGACTTAAAGCTCCTCTGTGGCCTGCATTTACATGGTCAATTGATTTTCAACAGTTACCTAAGCAATTCAATGAGAAATGTAAAGTCTTTACTACAAATCATCCTGGATCAACTGGGTAAACATATTTTAGAAATTAACATTGACCTTTATCCTAAACCATATGCAAAAAAGTAACCATGATTCAAAATGAATCATAGTCCTAAACATAAAACCTAAAGCAATGCAACTTCTAAAAGAAAACACAGAAGCTTTTGTGACCATGGGATAGGCAAATGTTTGTCAGATATAAGGACTATTAATATATTGCAGCAACATAGATGAACCTCAAATTCATTATGCTGAGTGAAAGAAGCCAAGTACAAGTTAATACATACTGTATGAATCCCTTTCTATAAAATTTTAGAAAAAGGAAACTAATGCATGGTGACAGAAAGCAAATCAGTGGTTAGCTGAAGCAGGTAGGGAGACAGATGGATTGCAAAAGGGCATGACAAAACTATTGGAGTGATAGAAAATCTATGTTTTTTTATTGTGGTGATGGTTTCATGGGTGTATAAATACATCAATAGTCATCAAATTACATGCTTTACCTATGTGAAATTTATTGTACTTTAAATATACTTCAACAAAGTTAAGGATGGAACCCTTAGAGATTCCCTGTCTCCAAAGAGGAAAGTAAAATCTATATCTCAGGTTTTTGCATAGTAGTCCCCTGCCTCACTCTGGCCTCATCTTCAGCCTCTTCTCCCACATATTTTATGTTCTAGCAGAACTCAACAGTACCTCATCCCATAAATGCCTCTCTTCTCTTTCATTTGTTGGACACGTGCTTTTTCATATGATGTCTCCTCTCTGGAATGTTCATTGATAATCCTATTTACCTGGAAAATAACAAGTCACTTCTCAAAACTCAGTTCAGTGCTTGGCATGCAGGAGGTGCTCAATAAGTAATTGTCTAATATCTGAATGGGCTTAGGTGTCACCTCTAAGAAGCCTACTCTGACCTTGGAGTTAAAGTTAATCACTCCTTCAGTAATTCATTAGTACCTCTATTCCTTGTATTTCTTATCATCCTCTATTGTTTTACAAGGGGTTTCAAGTCTGTTTCCCTACACACGAACTTTTTGGGGACTGTGGTAAGAAGAATTCTAAGACGGCCCCCAAATCCCTGTCCCCTATGCATTCAAATTTTTTTCCAGTTACTTAATCAAATGCTAATCTAGGTATTGCTGTGGAGGAAGTTTTGCAAATGTAATTAAGATCCCAAATCAACTGACTTTAAGATGGACAAATTATCCAAGTGGCTGTGACCTAATCATTTGAATCCTTTGAAAGCAGAGTTTTCTCTAGGTGTTCACAAAAGAGAAAATTATAAATTCGAAGAATGAGAAAGATTCAAAGCACCACTGCTGGCTTGATGATGGAGAGCACTGAGTGGCTAGGAACATGAGTGTCCTCCAGGTCCTGACTGACAGCCAGCAAGCAAACTGGAACTTCATCCTACAACCTCAGGAAACTGCATTCAGCCAACAACCTGAAAGAGCTTGGAAGTAGATTTTTCCCTGGAGCCTCCAGATAAGAATTCAGTTTGGCCAACTCTTCTACTTCAGCCTCATGACATCCTGAGCAGAGAACCCATTCATGTTGTGCCTGACTTGTGAACTACAGAACTATTAGCTAATAAATGTGTGTTGGTTTAAATCTCTCCATTTGCATGTATTTGTTACATTGCTGCATATAGATAATACCGGAACAAGTTTACCCTTTGCGACAGCATAGATGGACCTGGAGAACATTATGCTAAGTGAAATAAGCTAGTAAGAGAAAGACAAATACCATGTGACTTCATTCATATGTGGAATCTAATGAACAAACTGAACTAACAAGCAAAATAGAGACAGACTCATAAAAGAATCAGGCTGACAGCTCTGGTGGGTGTGGGGAGGTTATGGGGTGGAGGCATCGAGCAAAAAGGAAAAAAAAAGGACTCATAGATGCAGATAACAGTGTGGTGATTGGGGGGCATATAAAGGGGATAAATGGTAATGGGACATTACAATTTAAAAAACAAATAATACGGGGACAAAAATCGCACTTATCTTTATGGCACATGGCTTCTCATGTAGTTAGGCTGCAACCATGTTTTTGAGAAAGAAGTAAAGGAAGAATGAGAAGAAGGAGGGAGAGAGGAAGATGTGAAGGTAAAAAATGCAAAATAAGATAAAAGAAAAGAAAAAGAGGAAAGAAAAGACAGGAAAATATTTTAGTTTCCAGAATAAAGACTCAGAGGCCTTAACTGCACAGTATCACCTATGGAGGGCTTTAACAAATCCTAGGGGCTGGATCTCACTCTTAATGATTCTGGTTTAATTGATCTAGGTGTGGCTTAGCTATCAGCATTTTTAAAGTCTCCCCAGGTGGTTCTAACATGAGGCCAAAGTTGAGAACTACTGCTATGGTTGCTCCTACATTGACTTCAGGGGAACAGTAACTCCACCAGGACTTCAGAGGATCTAGACACCTGTGAAGAATGGCTGAGCCCTCAACCTCTAGAAAGCTCACACTTCCTAGCTGTGCCCCATTCCACAGTTAGCTCTTCCCAGGTTGTTAATGGGCCTAACTCCAGGATATACTCATTCACTCTCTCCATTCACAGGTTCCTTAGTTTAGGTTTAAATAACAATCCCTTGACATTTAAATAACTTCTCAGCTTCTTCCACATCACAGTCTACTCGGACCCTGCTGATCACATGAATTTTCTCTGCATGATTCTCAACTGCAATCCACACAGAGAACTTTCATAGTGCCCTGATTAGAAATGGTGAATTTCATTATCTGGATACTGTCCTTAATCTATTACCAACACCTAAACATCTTTATCATTAAAAAGATAATTTAGTTGCTAATCAGAGTTCTTTGAGGGAGGGCTTTATAATGGAAAGAAGACTCTTCTAGAATCCTGAGCTACAATCCTAGTTCTGCCCCTTATTAATAGTGTGGAATATCTGGCAAGATAGTTAACCACTATCAATGACAGTTTATCATTATTAAAGTAGAGGAGTTTATATTTATCTCATTGTGTTCTATTAGACTCACATTATGATTATGTGATTATGCAAAGGTTTGTTATAACAGCTTAAGGGTGTGTGTGTGTGTGTGTGTGTGCGTGTGTGTGTATGCATATATTTAGGTTCAACCAGTCAGTCCACTGGAGAAACCAATATATGTGTTGTTGAAGCAAAATATTTCAACAAGTACTTTTCTTAGGGAGAGTAAGAATAGAAGAATAAGGCCCTGGCTGGCATAGCTCAGTGGATTGAGCACAGGCTGCGAACCAAAGCATCGCAGGTTTGATTCCCAGCCAGGGCACATGCCTGGGTTGCAGGCCATGGCCCCCAGCAACCGCACCTTGATGTTTCTCTCTCTCTCTCTCTCTCTCTCTCTCTCTCTCTCTCTCTCTCTCTTCCTCCCTCCCTCCCTTCCCTCTCTAAAAATAAATAAATAAAATCTTAAAAAAAGAATAGATGAATAAGGATACTCTCCCTGGTATAATGATGTCATATATCTATGTGCTATTAATTCTTAAGACCAGCTGGTCTTTCAAAAATGTATGAGGGGGAGAGGGAAAAGGGCATCACATAAGTGTTAAGGCAGTGTCTTATGGAGCATACTCTACATGTCAGAACTTAGGCAGTTATTTAAATAAATGATCTAAATTGTCAGATTAAGCCTGTGAGACAGGTATTTTTACTCCCATTTTTGTAGATGAGACCATGGAAGTTTAAATATAAATATGGATTTGCTCAGGGGGGTGCTGTTAATAAGTCATGGGGCTGAAATTTGAACTCAAGAGTTTTTTGCCCTGCCAATAAAATCCAAAGTTGGCTTGGATTGCCAAGTCTTGCCTTGGGATAACATTGAATTGTAAATAGTAAGACCAATTAAACACTACCTTAGGCTCAAAGGGGATGATGGCAACATTATGCAACGGGAATCTTCCATTACAAATGGGAAACCTAGCAAGGGAGGTACTCACAGCTGAAAGCCAATGGCCACAAGGAGGCTGAATTCCACAGGAGAGGAATGGGCTGCTCAGATAGCTGAAAGATTGAACAGGAAGGCTATTAGAAGGTATGGTAGGTTATTTTGGAGGGTTGTACATGTATTCCACTGCAATGGTTCTCAAGCTACAGGGTGCATCAGAGTCCCTTAGAGGACTTGTCAGAACACTGATTATGGGGCCCATTCCCAGAATTTCTGGTTCTGGGTCTAGGCAAGGCCAGAAGATTTGCACTTCTAACAAATTTCCAGTGATGCTGCTGTTGCATCACAATATGTGATCTGGGGAACACATATTGAGAACCACTGTACTAGAGACACACAGCTGTATCTGACAGAGTCAGCAAATCTCTTTGCAGACCCATATCCCAGCTAATCAGATTATACCAATTTAAGAGTATGAGCAAGGCAGCTAGACTTTGTTTCAAAAGGCCCTTACCAAGTGGTTGATCTGAGCAATTTATTTGGTTTACTTGTGCCCCAGTTTAGATAAGTAGATAGCTAGGTAGACAGAGATATCAATATATGTTTAACATTGCTTGGAACATAGGAAAGCATAATCTAGTTGTCATTGTGTGCTAGTACGGCAGGGATGTGATATGGTAGATATGGGGATGGCCCACCCAAATCCTTCTTCAAAGAGCACTTGTTGCTAAGCTGCAGAAAATGCTGCCAGCAGACACACTCCAGCTGCCAGTCTTTTCAAGGACTGCCCCAGCTGCAGAGACCTGCCTTGCCCAAAGTCATGTCTTTTCAGGGGCAGCCACACCAAATGACTGTTGAGGAGGCAAAGATAAAAGCACCTGCTCAGTCTGGACCAGCACAGGACAACTCTGACCACCACTTGAGTTTAGATCTTGCTGTAGGGTCAACTGCAGCTGCTCAGCCTGCACCACAGATCAACTCTTCCCTTAGTTCAAACCTGTTTCCTTCCTTCTCTTTCATAGGGTTTGGTTCCAAGGACCCTTGTATCTGAACACATTGTGAACTAAACTACATTTCAGGGTCTGCTTCCTGGAGAACTCAACCTGCAACATGGTAAGCTTTTTGAGGCCAAAAGAACAAGACTTGGCAGAAGAAGCATAATATAAAGTCAAAACCCTCAGACCAAATTCTTGGATATGGTGTCTGAATCCATAATATTTTCTAGTGACTAATAGCATACATTCATTGCTACTTAGTATGTGCCATGGGTTATTGCATTTAATCATCAGAAAGTCCCTTTGTGGTTATAGTTATAGCTGATATAGAGATAAGGAAAAGGAGATTTTCAGACGTTGGGTAACTTTTATCCATAGCCATGTTAAGTAACTTTGTCATGAATAAAATGTGGGTGTACCTGACTCTGAAGGCTGTGCTCTCTCTCATACACCATACTCATCTGCTCTGGTTTTTCATGAAAGGAAAATGTAAGCAGCATTTTTCACAGGATGAGATACCTGGGGCTTGGGAAAGCTTTCTGATTCAAGCAGGTGAAGTCCTGCCTGGAGACCTGCCTCCCTAACAAAGGAAAGGGTTATTAAACCACAGAGGACTTCGCTAACTATTGGTGCTAGGCACTCCAGAGATTAGGTAAGACTATCCTCACTGAGGGGTCTCTGAGATGTGGGGGGGGGGGAGGACTCTGTTGGTCATGAGGAGATATTTGACAAGGACCCAGCATCTGTGATTTTTTTTTAACCAGCCATATGTTGCTAATTCAGATTCCAAAATAAGATATGCAGAAGGGACTTTCCAGGCAAATAGATACATTTTATTACCCTGTGGGACACTGGTCCCTGACCTCATGTGGGAACTCCAGCATCACTGAGCTATACCAGGTAGAGAAATAGGGACACCATTGGGTTACAGTAGGTAGATCTGAGAAGCCCAGATCAAAAGCAGGCTTGAGACCTCCTTGGCACCTTAACTCAGACTCTCACCCTAACATCGGCCCTCTGAGTATCACCACTCTTGTATTCATAGAACTAGTCTTGTGGTGAGAAGAGAAAATGAAAGATAAATCCAAAGACAGAGATTCCTAAAACCTGGGACAGTTGGTCAAGCCCTCCTCCCTTTTCCTTCAAACCTTACCATAATAGTACTGCCTAGGTTCAGTTCATTTTTTTTCTATTAGGTATATGGTAATATTTCCACTAGATATAAGGTGATATTTCATCATATTTCCCTATGAAACTCAGAGAAGACCAGAGAAAGAAATAATCCATGGATAGGAGGCCCCCAAAAGAGATACTCCACAGAGAACTAAGGTTTTTAATCTCTTTGCTCAGCACACTAAATATTCTACTCCCCAGGAGCCTTGGCCTAATAATGTACTTGAACTTGAGCCTTCTATACTGACATTCTTCCTTGGGGGGGTCAAGGGGAGGTGGTGTTTCAGCAGGTTGTAGAGGCCAGCAAGCTCACAGGTGACAGGGTTCAAAGTCATACCACTGGCAGAAAAAGGCTTACCTTTTCAAGAAAAGACAGGTCTGAGTTCACTTCAGATTTGACTTGGAAACTTTGTAGCATCTGTATTCCCTCACCACCCTCTTCCTCTGGTTCCTTCTCCCTCCTTTCCTGTTACCCTCCCTTCATCACTCTTTTTCTTTCTTACATTTTTCTATCTTTCTTTTCTTCTTTCTTACTGCCAGTTGCTTACTTCCAAAAGCATTAACTGAAGATCTCTGAAAAGGAATACTATGTAGAGGTAAACATTAGAGTTAGGATGAAAAGAAAGCTACCTTCACAATATAATGTGGGACCTAAAACTTAGTGGGGCAGACCCTTAGTTTCCTTATCTAAAATACGCAGAAAATTTTGGTGCCTGCCTCCACCCACTGTTTGGAAGATTAAACAGGAGAATATGCATAACTTAGAATAGCACCTGGTTCAGGAAAATCAGTTTATGTTAGTATTTATTATTATTATTATTTGAAATGGTAATAGTAGTGATTATATTGCTATTATTGACCTGACAGTTGACTAGGCATTGTCAAAACAAAGGTGAATCAGACATGAAAGTGACTCAGAAAGCTGCTCTCCAACAGGTCTTCAATGGCACAATTTTCTCAGTAGCAGAATAAGCTATTTTATAACTCAACAGTAATTCTCAACCCATGTGCATCGGAATAACCTATGTGCTTGTAAAACTACCTTTACCTGAGCTCTGTATTTCCCCACCTCTCAAACCTGGGGACCTGATTCAGCAATTCTAGAGTGGATTCAGACATTGCTATTTTTAACAATCTCCACAAGTGATTATGATACAGACTCTCAAATGTGCCACTGGGAGTTAACCAAACTAGCGTGAGTAATAAATCTGTGCCTGGGTGGAAAATCTCCTTTAATGAGTTTAAATTTCAATTGTGTTTTGTTGTTTTGATCTATAAGCTTTTTGGTCAGATGGTATTCCACTGTAGTGGACTTTGGAGTCCAAAAGACTAGTCTTGTTTGCCAGCTTTTATACCTAACAAGCTTCCTACTCATCTGTGAAATGGGAATAAGAATGGCATTTATGTCATAGTATTGTCATGAGGATCCAGTAAAACAGGGATCCCCAACCTCCAGACCAAGGACCAGTACTGGTCTGGGCCTGTTAGCAACTGGGCTGCACAGCAAGAGGTGAGCTTGAATGCCACATGCTTGAATCATCCTGAAACCACCCCCCATACTCTGGTCTGTGGAAAAATTGTCTTCTGCAGAACCCATCCCTGGTGCCAAAAAGGTTGAGGACTGCCAGAGTAAAACTCATTCATTCGAAAGCAAGTATTCACTGAACTCCTCTGTGTCAGGTGCTAAGCTACTTTAAGCCCAGAGATATAGCAATGAACAAAACAAGTCTCCATTCTCATACAGCTCACATTCAAGTGGGTGGGGCGGCGGAGGGACTCATAACACACATAAAGCACTTAGCATCATATCTGGCACACTTACTATAATACTATTTACACACAAATGTTTTGTGGAATCAAGTATGTGCCAGGCTATTCTACATGTTGAAAATATAAAGAACAAAACCGAGTATCAGTTGTTAGAAATTTTGTATTCTGGTAGGAAAAAAAAAAGACAAACAAGGAAACTGTTATGGGAAAGGGCAATTTCCAACTAATAAGAATAGAATTCAAGCTTGGCTATTCAAGCACCTGGCTGTGTCTCTATGTGGTTCTCTCTTTGCCTGCTCTCTTTTGTATATTTGTTTGACTTTCAGATGGTCCTTCTTATGGTCACAAGGTGGCTTCTACCAGTACTAAGACAGGCTTCCCTGCAGTCACTTCCCATAATCCCTGAGCAAAAATCCTATGCTGTGCACTGACTGGACTGCCAGTGAACACATTCCTGTAGCTAAAACCACAGCATGGGTTAACAGGCTTAGGACTGGGTTCCTGGAACTAAAGTATCACAGGGGATCACATTGTCCTGATTGACAATTTAGTTCCATTCTCCTTTCTAGTGTCCACTTTAGTGAGTGAGTGGGGCAGGGCCAATTTAGGATAATCATGACATTTCTGAGGAGGTGACCACTGAGATGAGACTTGAATGTCAAAGAAATATCTAGCCCCTTAAATCTTGGGGAAGAACATCTTTTACACAAAAAGAAGCAAGTCCCAACAACCATGTATTACTTTGCTAGGGCTTCCCTAACAAAGTACCAGAGACTGGGAGCTTAAAGAAAAGAAATTTGTTTTCTAAAAATTCTGGCAGCTAAAATTCCAAAGCCAACATGCTGGCAGGGTTGGTTTCTTCTGAGGCCTCTCTCCTGCACTTATAGAAGGCATCTTCTCTCTGTATCTTCATATGGTCTTCCCTCTGTGTGAGTCTGTGTCCTGACCTCCTCTTCTGACAGGGAGACCAGTCTTATTGGATTAGGACTCATCCTAATGACCTCATTTTAACTTATTTATCTCTTTGAAGAAGTAATTAAGATATGAATATAAATACAGTTGCCTTCTTAGACACTGGGGGTTAGAATAACAACATCCGAATTTGGGTGCAGATACAATTCAGCTTGTCATAACCCCTGACATGGAGAAATGAATTTAGGGGATTGAGGAACAGACAGGCCCATGTGGCCTAAACAGGGTAAAAGGAAAATGTTGGTATAAAGTGACATCTGAAAGATAGGCAGGTCTCCATTCATCTAGGGCCTTGCAGGATGTGCAATGTATTTGGATTTTACATTTTTTGGTTGCTGTTGTTATCATTATATGTAGAAAACTGTATATGAACAATCAGGGGTTCTAGAGGAAGAGAAAAATATCCATGTTTTCCCCCAAAGGAATAAGGTTGTATGTACAGCAATAAAATAATTTCCTCCAACTGTCTGACCAGGTAGAGGAATAGGAAACTGTACTTTTAAAAGCTCAGCTGCATATATTTTTTCTCTGCTGTTTCCTTTTTATTTTTTTTAATTGAATTTATTGGGGTGACATCAGTTACTAAAACCGTGCAGGTTTCAAGTGTACAACTCTGTAACATCATCTGCATACTGCATCTTGCTCTCACCACCCAAAGTCAAGTCTCTTTTCGCCACAATTTATCCCCTCTTGGCCCTCTCCTCCTTCCCTCCACCCCCTTTTCCATCTAGCTGTCACCATGCTGTCGTCTGTGCCTATTTCAGCTGCATCTCTTTAAACTGGTTGACTGTATGAATAATTTAAATACCAAAATGGGGCATTAATACATTCTCCCCACGGATACTCCCTACACACACTGCCAACCCACCTATGTTTGGCATATTTCCATGGTAACTGCCATGCTATTTAATGCTGGATTGTATTGTTGATATGGTGATTTGACATTTTCCATGTGGCTTAAAAGCTGCAACAACTTAGTCACGTAGGATCGATTTTATGGCATTTTCAACAGTTTCATGAAGCCACATTTCTTCATAATTTTTAAAGAGATATATTGCTGAAATCAAGAGTTTAGCTCAGAATGGTATGTGAATTGTGCTTGTCTCCTGGGGGAGATTTCCTTCCAAAATGGCAGTTTGGCTTTAAGCATCTTCTCATCCCGCAGAGAGAGAGCAGTGATGGGACACAGCCAGAGGCCTGGCAGAGGTGTCAGGATCACTGATGCAGAGCCAAGATCCTGACGCCGATAAAGCAGGATGAGAAAGTAGTTAAAAGAACTTCCTGAAGAGTGGTGATAAGTGATTATTTCAGAGCATGCCACTATGAATTTTCCCTCACTTCCACAATATTTGGAGGGAATGTATCCAGTATTCCCCTTCTTTCAGCCTCCAACCACCCTTCACCCTCCTCTCTAGTCACCGTCTCTGACACCAACCAACACAGTTTTTGGTGGTTAGTTCCTTATTGCTGGCCAACTCTGAGCTCCCAGAGTCACCGTGAGTCTTAGTGATTCTTAGTGACTCACTGAGGGGGAGGTGCTGTCCATCACCTGGCAAACCTCCTTCTCCAGGCATACACCCATCTCTCTCTGGGCCTGTGTTCTGACCAAGAGGAGTCATCTCTGAGGGCACCCATAGTCTCTTGAGGACTTGCCCTCTTCCAGGATGTGCACAAACTGTCCCAAGGCAAGTGGGGTGAAACCCTGGATGCCACGGAAGTCTCCATGGTCCTGGAGAAGAATCTGAACTAGGCTCTAGAATCTGAACTAGGTCTGCATGCCCTATTTCTGTCCACACAGACCTCGCCTCTGTGATGTTCTGGAAAGCTGCATCCCAGATGACCAAGAGAATCTCACTGTGAGGATAAATGACCCCCCGACTGACTTCCACAGGCTGGCTGGCCCCCAAGCTGGGCCAGGTATCTGTTCAAAAGGCCAACTGCAAAGCATGACAAGGAGCCTCCAGACCCAGAGGCCTTTGAGGGGTTCCTCTGGTCATCCTGGTGTCAGGACTTCTGCCTGAGCCTCTGCCTGAGCCTTTCCTGCAGCCACTTAGCAGTTTTTTAACAACCCTGGAGCCCTCTCCCAAACCATGGGCCAATGGAAATAATCCAGCTTTTTGCAGCAGGAAAAAAAAATTCAATACTGGTTATTTCAAAATGACCTGTGGAAACTTCAAAAAAATACAGATTCTCAGGTCCTGTCTCATGTCCATTCTAATGATTCTCATTCCATTGTTCTGGGACAAGGCTTGAAAATGCATTATTTTCATGCATCCTAAGTTATTCCAATCTTGTCAACTTTGGTAACCATTGATCTCCATTAGTGAATGCTGAAGTACAGTCCCCAAATCAATTGTATAGGACAACCCAGAGAAGCTGCCAAAATGCAGATTTCTGGGCTCCTTTTCTGTCCTAGTAAGTCACTAAGAAGTGTTATCTAATTTTTATGTGAGTATCCTCTAGGCAACACTTATAAAGTTGAAAAATTTTGCTGTACAGTTGGACTAATTAAGTAATCTGGTTTTAAAAGTAAACACAGATCTCAGAGGGGAGGAGGGAGGGGAAGATTAGAGGAAATTAGCCCAAGAACATCTATGCATATGTGCATAGCCCATGGACACAGACGACAATGTGATGAAGGCCAGTGGGGAGACAGGGCAGGGTGGGGACTTGGTGCAGGGGGCGCAGGGGAAGAGGGGGAAATGGGAGACATCTGCAATAGTATCAACAATAAAAATATTTTAAATATAATAAAAGTAAACAATGGAAACAAAATAATTAGGTAACTTGCCCAAAGATACATGGTTACCCAGTGACAATGTCCAATCCTTCTTGGGTATTTTAACTCATCTGTGTTCAGAAACATTTGATGAGCATGTTTGTGACTAGCTGTCTTTTGCTGTAATAGGAAATAATAAATGAATGAGATGTAGGTCAGCTTCTCAAGAGCTCAGAAAAGTTAAGCTTACACAGAGAGGTAAGACATATCCTAATGAAATGAAGAAAAAGTTAAGACAGCATGAGATGAACTACATTTGCAATTCTAAAAAGTGGGTCCTATAGGAATTCTGAAGAGAGAGAAAGGCTGATCGATGCAGGTTAGGCTGTCTTGGAAGCCTTCTTGGAGGAAGTGATACTTGAGCTCATTTTTCAGATAAGAAGAAAAGTCAGAACAGTCATGTATTCTAGATGTGGGGAATATAAGATAATAGTGGTCTAGACCTAGATGGAGATCAGGATAAAAGTTTGATGAATTATTTTCAAAAATTTGCCAATTGTTACCTCAACTATAGGTTTTCTCCTTTGTTTTCTCATCTGTAGAATGCAAACATTGACATGAGATCATACATGACTATGCATAACAAAACTGAGGTTCCTAATAGGATATCAGCTAATGCTGGTCCTACTTTCTCCTTCTCCTTTAAGACAGCACACACCCATAATGTGAAACTACAATTTTTTTCCTTGTACCATATACCAGAGAGAAGATGGCCTGCCAGTCATCATCACTTTTTCCCAAAAGACATTTTTTTCCCAAATGTCTTTGAAAAAGTTAGAGCAAGCTATTTTATTACTTTTAAGATATTTTAATAGTGTATGTGTCTGAGCTTTCTGAATTATCATCTTCAAAACTTCTGTGAAGTTGACTTCTGGAATAATTCCTTCAAGACTCAAAATTAAATGATAGGGTATAACCAAGACACTCCAGTGCTGAAGACGTTTAGTAGATAAATGGCACATATAAAAGGTTACACTAAGTTTTGTACATAGCTACATGAAATCTTCTGATCTTTGGCATTTTCTGATTCTTATAGGATCCTCTTAACCACCTCAAGTTTTTGTTTTCTTTAGATTAACTATCAATTTCTTCACTCATAAGGAGATCCTGAGACCTACTAATTAGTAACAACTCAGCTACTGGTAAAGCCTCAGGGGGCACATCTGTGCTGATCAGACCCCTTTAGACCCTTCCACCTCCAGATAGCAGGTGCAATAAAAAGTACAGAGGTATGAAGCCACATGGAATTTGGCTTGAAATGTGGCTCCTCTAAAACTTCTGGCCACATGACTTTTATCATAGTACTCACATTCTCTAATATTCAGATACAGTATGTATAAGAAAAGGAAAATAATGTATTTGTTTCAGAGTTGTGTTATAGGAAACATTCCTATAATATGCATAGTACTCAGTAAATACATGTAGAAGGAAGAGAGACAAATGTGGGGGGGGATAAAGAGAGAAGTGAGAAATAGAGATAAGGAGACTGTAGCAAAGGCACTTTTGTGGGGACTTTGGAAATATTAAAGATAGCAGGGATCATTTTTGAGATTTTAGAAAATTTTCTTGATACCCTTGACATCACATACATCAGATCACAGAAGTTAAACAAGGATCCTAGCTAATCTAAGCTTCTCTGAGAGACAGGACATTTCACAAAGCATTTCTAAGAGTCCCAGTATTGCAATTCTTTTTCTAGGCCACCGCCTTCCAACACCATGGCAACGTCTATACCAGAATGGATTGGAGGAGAGGTTGCTGATGCTTATCCAGAGGGGTGGGAGTGCTTTGTCTCCTTAGCTACTCCATGATCCATAGCAACAAAAAGAATACCCATGTTTGAGATTTACAGATACAAATTTTATTTTATTTTACATCAGTAAAATAAAATTTTACTCATTTTATTTTATTTTACATCAGTAGAAAAATGTACTTTTCCCAGATTACAATCTTGTTCACAAGGGTTATAAATGGCCTCACACAAAGATGCCTTAGCTAAGGTACTCTAGGTGATTAATGAAAGTAAGGGACAAAAAAACAAACAAAAAAGAAAGAAAGAAAGAAAGAAAGAAAGAAAGAAAAGTGGGCGGTGTAGAAAAAACAAGAAATCCACTTAGGGCCCTTCATAGCTATTTCAGAAGATAATGTTATGCAGTGTGGGTGGGGATCAGGGATTAAAGTCAAACACTTTCTGCCCCTTCATGTTTCTATTCAGTTAGAATATTACAATTAATATTCATTTGATTTTATAAATGCTATTTAGTAGTATCATCTGGCCTCTGCAACTTTTTTTTTTTTTTGCAAAGAGGATGGAGGCAAGGTAAGGGTGCAAAAAAGTCTTTCCTGACTGACAGAATTCTAATCAGATGTAGGCAAATTCTGTGTGGCATGTATGTGTCTATGGCTGGTCCTTTCACCTAGGCTGCTTTCATGATCTCTTCATTCCCTATGCCTGGTGGGATGTCCACCATGAGAGAGGCCTTCTTAAATGTAGCTATGAATAGTCACCCTTGGTGACCCAGAAAAGACAAAAATATGCAACCCGGCTTCACCAACCCTGGAAGTGTAGCTCCCTCTCAATGTGTAAACTTCTTTCTTTGGAGCCATGAGAAAGTTATCTCTGGAGGTCTCCAGTTTTCTTATTTAGAAAATGGAGATATTAATTATTCCTAATTCAGAGAGCTGTTGT
This sequence comes from Phyllostomus discolor, assembly GCF_004126475.2. Taxonomy (NCBI): domain Eukaryota; kingdom Metazoa; phylum Chordata; class Mammalia; order Chiroptera; family Phyllostomidae; genus Phyllostomus; species Phyllostomus discolor. Next base: position 50,810,063 of record NC_040907.2, on the reverse strand, counting down.
GAGTATAACAGTTGGCAAACGTAAAGCACTTAGAACATTGCTTGGCATGTAGTAAGTGACCATTAATACTTGCCACAAGGTGAACTTACCCTTTGGTCCCAAAACAACAATTATATCAATATATAATCAGGATACTGGGTTATTTGTTCTGCTGTGTCAGTGTGAGCAGCATAAGTGCTGGACAATCCATGCTTAGTTAAGCCAAGCTGGGGCTGATCCTTTCTCATAGTCTTGCTTTCCCATAGATGAATGAACACCAATCCCTAGGACCTTCCTACTCATTTTCCATCGCATGGCCTCACATTTCAGGTGGAGAACTGTTCAAACCAAAGATTTCTGCAACTTAAACTCATTAAAAGTCCTCTAGGTGAGTATGAAGATGACATATGCATAGTTCCTAGACTATGAGAGAAAAACGCATGGGCAGAAGATACAGGACTGGGCACAAGTAGGTTTATAGTTATAAGTACACAAAAGCAGTTTATTCTTATGTTATTATTTCTTGATATTGTGTTATTTTCCATACAAACAACTGGAAAGTTACTTTTGGCCACTCTTGTATTGATTCTTTTCCTTTTTCAAGAATCCAGACTAAAAGCTTGGAACACAGAAGGCTAAAATCATTCCACAGGTATTTGAATTATAGTTAGTAAAATGGCCTTTTGCCATTTCCTTCAAGGAATCTATAAAACATTAAAAATTTTAATTAAAAATAAATTCTAATTAATTATAGATGGTATCTTTATAGAATTTATTATATGCCATAAACTTTTACCTTATTATAAAATGTATTATTTTCTTTGTTTGACCTTCCCCCTGAAAACAGCCTGGCCTAGCAAACTAAAAGAGATTAAACAAACATTTTCCCATAAGAGACCATGGGAGGGCATGCCCATAAAAGTGAACAGATGGTTACTACAGCATTCCTGAGCTACTGTCCCTAACTGAGATGGGTTTTTTATACCTCTGACTCTCTCTAGGTTGGCATGAGAGCACCACCTGGGAAACTTACAGAGGTACGTTTTTAAAGGATCTATTTATAACATTCTAATGCTCAGCACAGGAAACTCGGCATCCTTGTCCAGCGGGAAGTCTCAGGTATCTGTCCGCACAAAGCAGTGCTAACTGCCACGTCCTCCACACCCTCCCACGCCCACCTCCTTGTATTCCATGAGGCATCTTGCTGTATCTTCTTACACGAGCAACAACAGTGCCTTACTTATTCTCTGCCATTGTGGTCTGCTTGGATTATTTTATATATTTCTCATAATACAATTATGAACTAGACATTGTTAATAAGTGACCACATAACAGATGAGTAAACTTGAGGGGGAAATATATGAGAGGATATAAGGGGGTAGATTTCCATTTAGAATGGCCCCCTCAGATAAAGAATTGTACACTGAGCAATAAGCACTGCCCTGCTCTGTTGCTCAGAGACAAGAAGAATGCATGCATAGGAGCTGGGGGGCTAAAGGAAAGTTCTGGATGGTGTGGGCTGCATTGCAGACAAGCTTGCTCAAGTCCTGACTATTGAGAATGGAAATTTATGTATTACTTTTCAGCAAGCCAACTTCTTATCTGCTCAAGAGAATTTCCTTTTGAAAGCATACAAATAGAGTTAATAGAGTAAGAGATAGAGTGTTCTTTAAGCACTGCGGTCCCTTTTATCCCGAAGATACAAAAGCTTCCTCTCTTTGAAAAAGCCACATTTAAGCGGTAGAGTTTCAGGCAACTCTCTGGATTGCAATTACTGCAAAAGTCACTTGGATAATCTGACCATATTGATCACAGATACTTCCTTTTTGTTATGAAAGGGAAAAATAAAAGAACAGGCCGGTTGAAAAGCATTGTACCTCTGACTGTAGACTAGTGTATAAGTCATAGCTCTACCATCTTGCTTGGTGACTCTGAGTCAGTTAGCCTGTCTGATTTCCAGTCCACAAAGCAAAGAACTTGGAAGAGCTAATTTATGATTTCAAGAGTCCATGTTCCACTAATTCATATCTCACCCTTAACCCCATTATTGCTCTATCTTCTTACACTAGCAACAACAGTGCCTTGCTTACTCTGTGTCATTGTGGTTTGCTCAGATTAATACACTTATGAACTAGATGTTATTTAAGTGACCACATTACAGATGAGAAAACTGGAGATTTAGAGATACTAAGCAATTTGTTCAAGGTTATGTGGCCAAGCTTGGATCTTAACTTGTCTGTTTATCTTCCAGACCTGCGCTCTTAGTTCCTATCTCTGTCACCTGTCTTCCTTCTAAACAGTTAGTGCATGATCTCTCTCTTTGTGTAATGTCTTCCATAGACTAGAATAATTCTACAGACACATTTCAGTGAGCTGAGCAAAAAGGAACAGTGCCAGGCATAGGCATGTCATCAATGTTTATGATTAAGCTTGCAAATACATCAAGAACATCAGAAACCTTGTCTACATCTCTATCTCTTTATCTTTATATCTACACCTATATCTATACATCATCTATCTATATAATATCTACATATATCCATCCTTATCTATCATCTATCTTGCCATCTATCTTGCTATCTTTATATCTGTTTCCCTAATCTTTCTGTTGTCAAAGTTTCTGCAATATCTTGGAGAGCTGGTCATTGCAATTGATTCAGTAAATATTCTTATGTGAACCTAGGTAGAATATTTAGAAAAGATACTGATGATGTTTGAACTCCTAGAATCAAAAATCAAATTCAGTCATCAAAGATGAAATATTGTGACTATCATAAAAAGAGTCACAATTTTATAAAAGTCAACAATTTTGCCATGTGAAACAAAAATCAGAAAATATTTTAGATCATCTATTTTTAAAAATAATGAACTCATTTTGTTTGTTTGTTTTTTCACAAAGTTATGGGAAGATAGAAGACACAACTGATTTAAACCTGCATTAACAATGATAATCACTAGAAGAGAAACAAATTACTGCCCAGCAGTAGTAAGAATGAAATCAGGCTCTTCACAGTAATAAAGTAAATGAGTTACAATGTCCCAAATCCTGCTATAATATATGTATAATATCCCCAATCTTACCAATTTTATCCCATGCATAGTGCATGGGAGTATAGACTCAAACTTGCAAGACAGCCTATGAATTATTCAGAGAAACAAATCAACACTCCTGGATTCCTTTTAATATCTTTGGTGTTGTTTTTTTCAACATTTTCTATTGTACTTGTAAATTCTACAGTGCTTATCTTAAAATTAGATATATTACATAGTATTTTTCAACAAGAAACTACCTATTCTACCCTGGCTGGGTGGCTCAGTTAGTTGGGTGTCATTCCATGCACCAAGTTTTCGTGTTCCACACCCCCCCTGCCAGTCAGGGTGTTACAGAACAAACAAGGGGGGCCTGGGATGATATAAAGAAGCCCCCCAGGTCCATTATGTCCACCACCAGAGGAAAGACGTCTCTCAATGCCAGAGATTTGTGAAAAGGAAAGGAAATGTTTATTCAATGCTATACAAACTTAAAGTAGGGACCTAATGTCTTCACCAAAAATCCTAAAGTCCCTTAAAGCACCCACAAACAGACACAGTCCTTCCTTCCTTCCCCCTTTGCCCAGTCCAGAGTACCGTATCTCCTAAAGCTGTGGGGGTCCCTACTCTGGCAAAGGCACGTGATCCTCTCTCCCCGGACCACGGGAGTCTCCACTCCATCAAGGCCGGGTGGTTCTCTCCCTCAGGGCCACGAGAGTCTTCACTCTGCTAAAGCTGTGTGGTTCTCTCTTGCAGAGCTGCACATGGTTCTCCTCCTTCAGAACTGCACATGATTCTCCCCCCTCAAATGGCTGCCGCATCTCGGTTTAAATCCCAGCGCCAATCTTCCTCTGAAGCCCCATTTCTGGCTCCTCTCACAATTGGCTACAGCTGCCAGATTCTGGGCAGGTGTGGCCCTGTGGTATGGAGCCAATTATCTCCAGGCTCTTCTGGATCTTATTACAGATCCCTATTTGAGGCTCCCCTCTTGGCTCCACCCTGTTACAAGGGCACATACCTAGGTTGCAGGTGTGATCCCTGGTCAGAGAAATGTTTGTCTCTCACATTGAGATGATTCTCTCTCTCTCACTCTTGCTCTCACTTTCACTCTTCCTCTCTAAACTCAAGAAACATATCCTCAGGTAAGAATGAAAAAAATACCCACTCTAGAAAATACTTATTTTAGAAAATATCTATTTCTAAACAAAGTGTAAAAATGATCTCTACGTTTTTCTCTCTTTATGACATGGGAACAGTATGCTGGTCTGTAAGCTCTGTAAGGGCAGGGACTTTGTCAATTTGGATGACTGATGTTTTTAGGTGCCTAGAGTGGCACCTGGCACACAGTAGGCACTCAAAAATAATCAGTGGAATGTTGAGTAAATAATTTTGAGAAAGATAAAATTATTTCCTCCTGAGTCACTTTGTGCCTAGTAAGCAAGTACAGATTTGCTATATTTAGAACTATCTTGGTGTATAAAAATAAAGAACCTGCTTGACATCTCTAGAGACCGCTGTTGCCAAATCCAAAAAGCGTGTTACTCAAGTACTAATCCTTAAAAGTCCCAGAATAGTAGGTCATTTGTTCCAATGTTCTAGTCTCTCTGCCAACACATAAAGTAACCTGTAGCCTCACTCAAGAGAGTACTCTAGCCAGGCTATTTCAGATAGAAGTAACAGAACCCATATCTACCAGCGTAAGGAAATAAAGGTTTTTATTGTCCAGTATTCAGTTCAGTATTCCAGTATTCCAGTATTTTATTGTTCAGTTCCAGAGGCAACTTAGAGCAGGCAAGGGCAGGATGGATAAGCAGTCATAGCCAGGAACCAGAGCCTCTCCATCTTTGGAAATGTGGGCTTTGTTTTCTCACCCCGTGGAAATGCTCTGATTGGTTTCTCTATCGAGTGTTCCCAGTGGCTGTCACAGTGCCGAGCACACAATGGGTGTGCTGTAAATATTTCTGAGTGACTGAATGGCATGTCTCTGACTCTCCATGAATTTGGAGAGAATGACTCTGTGGAAGGGTTTTTGATTCCAGAATCACTGACTGTCAACTTACATCCCTCCTTCACAGTTTCAGATTCTTAGGAAAGAATCTGGTTGACTCAACTTAACAATGGATTGACTCCTTCTTGGGTCAGGGTCTCTTTTCTAATCAGCTCCTGTTGGGGAGCCCTGTCCCTCTCACTGGGAGGCAGACTCTCAGAAAAGGGCGCATTACCCGAGCAAGTTTTTACGAAATGTCTGCTGAAATAGTGGTTTGGTGTTTGCAAACATGGCTACGATGATTCCTCCCTCCAGGGCCCTCTTGCAGTGTGATGTTACTGCTTCTCCCCTTAGGAATGACAGTCTATCCCCTGCCACTTGATTCTGGACTAGCTTTATGACTAGCAGAATGTGAGGGAACCGATTGTGTGACAATTCTTAATCCTATTTCTGAAGAGGTTTGAGCATACTGCCACCCCCATGTGAAGACCCCACAACTGCCCACAGAATACAGGGGGTCCCCTTGTGAGCCAGCAATGCAAACAAGGCCACGGAGGGCTTTCCAGCCCCCGCTGAACTGCCAAATGGCTGCTGCCATGTGAATGACTTCAAATGAGTCCAACAGGAGTACTGGGAGCAAGGAAAGTGGTTTATGTTTTAAGCTTCTATGTTTTGGGGTGATTTATTATGCATAAATGGATAAATGATATAAATTTTCATAAATTTTAGCAACTTTCTTTGTTCTTAGAGAAGGAACTAAAAGCTGAATCCTGTATTGGTACCAAAGCTTTCATTTATACATTGACTCCTTATCTAGGTCATCCTGATTTTTTTTTAAAAAAACCATAAAACAAAAAACTGGGAGGGAATTGAATTGATCCCTGGCACTTCAATAGAGAGAGACAGGTTTGCACCCTGGTTCCAATGCTCTCTAGCTATTCTAATACTAAAGCTTCTGGACCTCAGTTTAATTATCCGTTAATGGGAACAATAAAACATGTATTTCAGGGAAGGCTGTGAGAATCATCTACTATACAATACACACAGCCATTGTGCTGGGGGAGGTCTGTGTCTTCTGAAAATTAAATGAGATCATCTATGTAAAATGTGTATATTTGTTTTGTTCAGTGCTGTATCCTTAGTGTCTAACACAGTGTGCTTGGCACTCAATTATTGCTCAATAAATTTTAGAAAGAAAAAAATAAAATTTATATTAAATGTGTGGTGCCATGTAAGTGTTTGACAGAGGCAGACACTCGAAGCACACTGTACAGTAGCCCTGTTCGCTAAGTAAGTGGGGAAGCTTTAGGAACATAACTGGAAAACGAGTTTTTACACCAAGAAAGTCCGTTTGTTGTCCGCTCCCCAGCAGGAGAGAAATCAGCTTTGCCACGTGCCAGGTGTTCTCGAGCAAATGGAAGTGGCAGCCCAGCACTCCTTGAGACAAATGACACCCGACACCATCTAGTGTAACATTCCCCTGTGCTAGGTCCTGGGAAGCTCGATCCCATAATAAACTCTTTGAAACTGTGGTTTGGTGATTGATCAAATTTGGAAAATGCTACCTAGTACAGAACCTCTGCGATGTGAGTAATTTACACCAGCATACACGAAGGCCCTGAGAAATCCTGCAGTAAATAACTAACAAAAATGAGACCAGGCCTTTTTAAACAGACATTTCCTTTTTTGTTTTAAATTTGAAGTGATTTTCACCATATGCCTTGTATCACACCACAGAACTAGTATTCATCAAGACACACTGTGGGAGGTCCCACTTTATAGAGGACACTGAGGTCTGGGCCGGGGGGAGGCAGGGTCTTGTACACAGATCCCAGACTAGACTTTCCTATTCAGGTGCAGCACTAGCCAGCCCCTTCACTTGTCATCCCTGGTAATGTGTGTCCTGATAAATCCCTTCAGAGGCACCTCTTACCTCTTATTTCTCCTCCCATAAGCAACCAAACTCTTAAAGCAAGTAAAAGCTGTGGAATTCCTTCACCACCCTGTTCCACAAAAGGGAAGTAGCATATCCATTTTGCCAAGTGCAAAGCAATGACTTGGCTGGTTCCATCTATCTCTGCTAATGACCTAAGAATGCTGTCCAGGCTTATTTATTACAAGCAGGGCACAAAGGAAAACTGCAGGGCTCCTCACAATCGGGATATTTGCATAGGCCCTGATTTTCCCAAGGGAGTTGTGTTCTTTGGCCTAGCTGGGTTTTCCTGAGTAGTCAGATGTGACCAGTGCATTTTAACTCACTAGGAGAAGAGTAAGAGAGGAGCTTAGGGAAGATGTTGAGGGTCTTAAGAGACATTTGAGAGGCAGGACAGCCTAGTGATGGAGACCATGGGCCCTGCAGTCAGTCACACCTGGGTTTGAATGCCAGCTCCAACCCTAGGTTGGGCAAATTACTGAACATTTTTAACCTTTATTTTCTTATCTATGAAAGGGAGATTATAAAAATTTATATCTCATGTAGTCACTGTGGGTATTAAATAAAGCCATGTATATAAAATATTTAACACAGAGTCAGGCTCAGTATCACAGAGTCAAGCTATTATTATTAGAAATGTTATTACAAGGACTATCAAATTTCCTTAAAATATCTGTTCATTCATACAGCAAATATCTAAGCCCTTCCTACATTCCTGGCATGGTGTTAGATCCTGAAGATACAGACAAAAATAATATGCTACCTTTTAGTTTAAAGGCTCACTTTATATAGTAAAGACAGACACCAAACTGACAATGAGCCCACTGGCTGAAGGTGCTCTCTCTGGTCAAGGAAAGCTAATAGAGGAAGTCCACCATTTGCAAGCAGGAAGAGGTGTGCTTCAAGGAGGTGTGACTCTACAACACAGACTTGGAGGATTAACTAATTAAAATAGCTAGTAAAGAGCTGGCCAACTAGAAGGCGCTTTATACCTAGTAGCCATGTATAATAAGAGATTAGGATTTAGACAGGTGAGGCAAAGCTGAAGCCATATCAGGAAGATAACCACATTGAAGGGAAGGCCTGGGGTCAAGGAGTGCTGACTGATCCTGCAGGACATTTCTTCATAGCTGAGGCAGAGTAGAGATGAGCCTGGCCCAGTGCACAGGGTATCTGTCAGACAGAGGCTTTTATTCCAAGCAGAAGCATTTGGTTTTTTACTTAAAAAGGTTATGGGAACCATTAAAGAAAGTTTAAGCAAGGGAAGAAATGTATATAGACTTGCATCTTGGGAGATCATTTCAACAGGAGCATGGAGCTTAAATTATAGAGTGGGAACAGGAAAATTGTACTGAGTTAAGCCTAGCTGGAGTAAATTCTTCTTCAAGAAGCCTTCCCTGTATCCAGGCCATACTAAATCTTCCCCAGCAGCGTGCCACATGCTTCCCAAAACCTAACATCGCAGTGACTTACACACATTCCTCTGCTCTCTGTTGGGCTCTAAGTGCTAAAGGAGGTTAACTGGCACCCAAACATCTCTCCCCACTTCACAGCTCCTAGAATGAGACAATGGTCCCCTAAATGTTTGCTGAGTGCCTGAAGATACACACAGTCCCAAACCCGTTCCATCTGCAGATTACCTCCTCAGCCAGAACTCCATTCCCATCCATCCTGACCAACGTCTCTTGGATCTACCCTATAGATCAAACCAGAGTAGGGTTGCCAGATAAAATACAGAATGGTCAGTTAAATTTAAATTTCAGTTAAATGACACATCATTTTTTTGGTGTAAGTATGTGCCATGAAATTTTTGATATCTACTCACATAAAAAATGTACTTCTTTATCTGAAACTCACATTTACCTGGGAACTCTGTATTTTTATTTGCTAAATCTGGCAGTACTACACCAAAGACATTAATGTTAATTATGCCATTCTAGAAATGGCAGATTCGTGTTCCTCCCCTCTCTGACACTTTATTCTCCCCTTTAACTCCCAGATTAATTCCTAAGCATTCTCCCTTCTAATTTAGAGCTACAGTGATGAATAACCATGTTTCCAAATCACAAATCTAGACATATTATATGACACATGAAATAGAATAAAGGTTTTTTTTCCCCAACTCTGAAACTGGTAAATTTTGTATGGACTTTCTTTATATTTCACTTTTGTCACTTATAAAATTTGGTTAATGATACGTCACAGGGTTATGAAAAAAATTAGAAATAATATGTTGAAGTGTCCCACACAGGAACTTAAATATAGGTGATTCATTGGATTACATTTTTTAGGCACTTACTCTGTGCTAGGTAGACACTGGGGATTCTGGCTGGGCTCATGGATTTTAAAGTTTGGATAGGGATGCTTACAGAAACTATGATTAATATGGGAAGAAAGAGTAAAATAATGGGGCTTTTTAAATACATAGGCAAGTTGATTACTATACCCATTGATTTTCCAGTGCTCACATTTGTCTTATTTACACACATGCGCACACAAACATACATACAAACACACACGTTAATCCTTATGACTGTGACAACAGCTCAGAACGTTAGGTATAGAGACTTTAGCCAAGAACCAGCGAAAGCAACAAAGAAGTGACCAGCCAGGCCGTGTCAGCAGGCAAAACTCAACACCGTACTCATAATCTGCTTGTGCCCTTGCAGGATGACTCTATTCTGTCCCAAGCTGTTTCCCAAACACCAGTACTCTGCCATTCTCAGGTCCTCTAACACAAGAGCCAAGTGTGGTGCCATTGCAACCTGTGTCCCTGGCTCCTGGGACAGGATACCAGGTGCTGCACCAGCTCCCAGCTGAGGAGAGGTAGTGCCTTTCCATTAGTTCTCAGACGGCTGCACTCAACATCTACCTGAGGGGCTGGCCTGCTCTGCAATGGCCTGGTCTCCTCATCCATTGGAGCCAAGGGTTCCCTGCCCAACATCTGAAACCAAACCTGACGGAGGCAGGGAGGATATTAGCAGCTTCTGACCCACCAGCTGGTGAAGTCTCTAATTTGTGTTGTCTGAGTCAAGGGTACCAGGGAGCTCTGAAGTTGTCTTCCTTTGGCTCTGGCTCACCGTGTCCCATCTGTGTTTCTGGTCTTCTGATCTTGCCTCCTGATTTGCCTTCATTTCTACTGCTGAGACCCTGAACACAAATCACTATCTACTATCTGCCGACATCCTCTCATCTTTCCTGGGGTCTCAACCCTCTCATCTAATACAAATAACTGCCTTTTATTGTGAGTTCCTGTGTGAGGTATTTGATATACAGTATATTACCATATTTAAATCCCATCACAGCCTTAAGAGGCAATTAGTATGTCCTGCTTTTTAATGCAAGGAATCCAAAGCTCAGAGAGATTAAGTTTCCCCAAGTCAGAGCTACTTAGAGATGAGCAAGAATTAGAACCCAGGACATTTTAATTCCAAGGCCCAAATTCCTTTTCATTGTGTCTAACTCACATTTAACTAGAGTAGACTTCTCCAAATTATGCAAGCCGCTCACATTCACAAAGTGGTCACCAGCTGAATTTTGCAAATGGCCACTATCTAAGGGCCCTAGTCTCCATGCCCTGACCACCAGATAGAACCACGTGGGCTCAATGCTGGCTTCCTTCCCCAGGCTCCTAAGGAATTAACATGAAGGGGCTTGATGGCCTTCCCCTTCAAGGGTCATCTCTGTAACTAGGTCAGTCCCCTCCAGCTTCAGGCTTCCCATTTCTATTTTTAGCTCTGCCTTAGCCTGCCTGCCACTCAGCTTCCAGCATATTTCATGGCAGAGCTTGCCAGAATGGTGGATGGTTGGCCCTTAGCTCTGGGGCCTAAAGCCAGAGCAAAGATGAACGGAATCCAGCTTCCTAAGTAATAGTAGTGAACTGGAGAAATGAAGATTAAGTTTGAAGGGCGGTTCTGGTCCAAAGGGATGGAGCAGAGATGAAAAATGAGCGAAAGGTGGGAAATGAAGGTTGAGGCTGCAAGTGTAGCAATACAGACAAGACACAGAGAAAAATTCCCATCGCACAGGTACAATTTTATGAAAGCTTTGTGGTCTAGGCTGTTGGTCAGAAGGGAGCCACCCTTATAATATATGACTCTCATTGCCATTTGAAATACTAGGAAATATAAAGTGGCAAAGGACATAAGGGAAGATTTCCTTTGAGCATGTATGCAAATTTAACTCTGGTCAGGCCCTAGGCAGGGTTGAAGGAGAGTGCACATCTTCACCATTCCTGTGGTTCAGATCTTCTGTGTTCCTGATGCAGTGATTGAATGCTGTAACTAACAACAGCACTTCACTGAGCAGCCCACGTCTCCAGGCTGCTGCCATCTCCCCCCAAAACAGGTGGGTTCTTTGAAGGGACAGACACAATGTACTATTAGCACTGTTCCAGTGAAACATAGAAATTATGCCATGAAAACTTAATTGCCACTTTTTCAGTAATCAGCATTAACATAGCGAATATTTAAAGCTACAACAGATTGTGTGGCAGCCAAGAGTTAGGCAGCAGCGACTTCTAGAGAGCTAAAAAATGAAGGCCCACAGGGACTGAGGGTGACTGCATTATTCAGGCCTTTTTCTAATCTGTGTGTAAAAAGGCCCATACTATTGGGGTTTGCTAATCTCAAGGCATGTTCAAACCACCAGCTCCATTGATTTCCCTTTCCCAAGGTGCCTCAGGTACACTTTGATTGAATAAAACTCAATCAATTTAGTTCTGAATAAATATGATTTGGCTAATGCTGAGGTAAAAAAGACATAGCTGATGTCTTCAGAAAGGAATTTGTGGCAAATTATTGGTGATGGAAAGTACAATGATGACCATGATCAGGACATCTTATAACGAGAACATAGGACAGACTTGGTTTGATTCCTGACTTTAAAAGTCTTTAGTGATTTGGCCTTGGGTAAGTCACTTTTTCTTCTGATCTACATTTTTCTAATCTTTAAGATGAAAATAAGATTATAGACTTAGCGAGGGTAGAGGGAGTATTAAATATAATCATACATGACCTATCACAGTGCTTGGCACAGACTAGCTATTTGTTAAAGAGTTTTAGTCAAAGTGTGAGACAAAAGGAGAAGAAGAAGAAGAAGAAGGAGGAGGAGGAGGAGGAGGGAGGGGGAGGAGGAGGGAGGGGGAGGAGGAGGGGGGAGGGGAGGAGAAGGAAGAAAGAAAAAAAGAAAGAAAAAAAAGTGCTGTAAGAAAAAATATGAAGAAAGTTTAGAAGGGCAGTGCCTTGTGAAGACAAATAAGGGTTAATGGAAGAGGTTATATTGGACATGCACCTGAAAGAACAGGTAGACATTTTATAGGTGAGAGCTTTTAAAAATCTTAGGTGCTCAAAAAGTAGCAGTTGAATAAATGGATTAAAGCATGAAAGTGGGGGACTATTTCTCAGGCAGAGAAAATTAGGAACAACAGTGTGCAAATGTGGGAATTGTTAAATGAATACCAGAAGCATTCATCTGGACAACAATGAATTTTAGAAAAGTGCAGGAAGTCAGGAAAAAGCAGATTGGGCACACAGTGTAGTGAATGTGCATGCCAGCCTCGGTGGCTGATCGATCAATAGTATAAGAAGTAGAGGAGCCACTGGAAATTTCTAAGCAAAGAAGAGTCACATTTGGAGGTGGCAGGGGCATGAAGAAAAGATTTAAGTGAGGAACGATAGGAAGCAAGGATGTGGGTAGGAGGCTGTTATACTAGCTCAGGCAAGAGACAATGGGGCCCACGTTAGGGTGCTCACAGTAAAAGTAGAAAAAGGTAGACAAATGATAGAGACGCTGTAGAACAGAAACCACAGCAATTGGTAAGGAGACTGTGGGGTCAAGATCTGCTCTACTTATAATTACTATGGGTGTCTGAAATGAGCAGAAGGAAAAAGAGAATAACTAGATGTTGAATAGTGAGGGAATCATACCATTAGAAAGAGAGAGAACAGATTGTCATGAGGGAAATGGGCACCCAGTCAGAAAAAGAGCCTCATTGTCCTTTAGAATATAGCACCTATGAGGTCAGGTCAGGGCACACCCTGGGTGGGTTATCACAACCAGCCAACCATACCTTCCTGGGCTATACACAGGGTCACCTGCACATGTAGATTTGAAGTACTTGAATTGGATTGCGTATAACCCTCAACTCCTAGAAACCAGGTTTGTGACCACTGAGCATTTGCTGACATGCATATAGTGTCTTGCTACTCTCTCAGGCTTTATAACCAGTGCTGACCATTCAGGCAATCCAGATGTGTTGGTGACTTCTAGAGAGGACAGAGGGACCCAACAACCAGGGCCCATCCACAGGCTTCAAAGTGGAATGTTCAGAATGAACAACTAAGGAATGAGAAATGAGTAAGAGAACTTTTATTTTTAGTGCACAAAGAATTGAAGAAAATACTAATAGTTAATATTCACATCAAGATGAGCCTCTTGCCTGGGGTTTACACATCAATGAAGGAAGTCCCTGTTGGAAGAACAGGACTTCACAGGTGGACAGCTTCGCAGTGGCACCTGCACTGGGAGTCACTTTGGGGATATCGCCACAGACTATCATTTACACAAAGTAGGTGTGCAGAATAGATTATGTGATATTGAATAAGCTAACCCACACAAAACACACTGTGATTTATAACAATCCTCTCTGAGGAACTGCTTAGTTAAAACAACACAAATAATTTATGTAGTATGTAACTACAAAAAAGGAAATGGTGCAGCTAAGACTTCTACTCCTGGCATGAGGCCTTCGCTAACCACATCAAAAAGCAAAGTGACATTCAAACCAGATTGGATAACAAGTTGGTCAAAATTATTGAAATTATTAATACTATTTGTAGCCACTATGATTATTGATATTTTCCTAGATATATACTGTGCATATATTTTATAAACATATATTATGAGCATCTACTCATTTGTATGTATGCATTTATCTATTTTACAGGATAATCAAAAAGATTTGGAAATTATAGCTGTCTATGGTTATTTCAAAATACTGAGACTGAATTTTTGAGAGAATACTAGGTGGGGAAAAATGGAGATGTGGGAAAACCTGATGTGCACTGGACGGCCGGAGGAAACACCTTACTGCTAGGGCAGGCGTGCCAAACTCATTTTCACCGGGGGCCACATCAGCCTCAAGGTTGCCTTCAAAGGGCTGAAATAATTTTAGGACTGTATACATGCAACTACTCCTTAACTGTTAAGGAGTTGAAATTACATTCAGCCCTTTGAAGGCAAACGTGAGGCTGATGTGGCCCCCAGTGAAAATGAGTTCCATACTCCAGTGTTAGGGGAAGGAAGAATGCAGAGAGAGGAGCTGGGAGCGTTGAAACCAACAAAATCTCATGTCTTAATTTTCCTGAGAATACCTGACTAGAGAGGAAGGGACTAATCATTTGCTGGAACAGAAATGTCCCACTTGGGGGCTCCCTTAACAAAGCTCCCCTTTGGCTGAAGGGTTTCCAGCCTTTTCCATGACATAATGGTGCCAAGGGCCAGAAAGAAAGCTCTTTAATGGATGCCATTTCATACAGCATAGCATGCTTTTCTTTCCTCCTCCCACCACCAAGAAACTGTTGTGATAGGCACATTTTTAGAATACTTAAAAATAGATTACAGTTAGTGGTGAAACACATAAGCCAGAGAAATGCTGGGCAAGTGTGTGCTTCAAGCTACACAGCCCAAGGCTGCCGGATATAAAAATACTCTGTCTCCCATTTGGCTAAGTGAGGCTTTAGCAACTGGTAATTTTTGCATGTCCTAGTCACTGCTAATTGTTGAATTAGAACATCTGTCAAAAGTAGGGATATTTTCCTCGGAGCACAGAGCAGGGAAAATTAGCTCTTCTCTAAGGCAGCACAAGGCATATCACCACTGTGCCCACTGCCAGCAGCTAATATTCCCTCTCTCTGCCCATTGTTTTCAAACAAGGAAGCCCGCTGAGTGGCTTCTGACCACCCTCATTAGAAACCACTTGGGGATTTTGCAGACTCTTGATTTACCCAGGCAACAGCAACTTAAAAATGTCCAAAAAGGGTCAAGAACTAGACTGCACATGATTTAATAAGGTGCCTATCTCCAACCAAGAACACAGAAACTGTTCCAGCTTAGCCTTGCTCCAGGAAATATGAGTTCTATTTACTGCTTAACTCCACAGGGTCAGGAGATAATAGTGTATGTGGCTTTGAGCAATTCTCATATCCTCTCCAAGTCTAAGTTTTCCCACCTATAAAATAAAGGGGTTTGTTTTAAAGGGTTTCCAGACTGTGAGATCTTCAGAACACTAGTGCTTCCTCACAGCTGCCTTAGAAGTTATCTCTGAGGTGGCTGGTTGAACACGACCCAGTCCCTCAACTCTACTTCAGTGAGCTCAGTTCTCTTTTCATCTGTTTTATATACTTGGGTTCAGTATTCAATAAGCAGAGGAAGTGATTTGACAGCTAAAACAATAAGTGGATCCAAAAGGTCCCTGCAGAGATCTGCTATGACAGAGCAGAGAGGATCATGCAAAGCTGGACTACCCAGAATATACCATATGTGGCTAGACTAGAGGGAGGGCCTCTCCAGACACACTAGCCTCCTTATAATCCTCAAACACAGCTCTGCAAACACACCCTTTATCTCCTTCCATTCTCCCTGCTGTTAATTCCTGCCCTACTCCTTTGACCTAAATGTGTTGTCCTTCTCATTCAAGGCCCCAGTAAGGTTGCACATGTAACACGGACCATCCATACCAGTCTCTCCCATCTCTTTCATGTCTGAGGACTAGAACCACTGATTTCTGTACATGTCATTTGCCCCTAGGATGCCTTAGATTATCTAAAGTCTTGTTTCCTACCAAGAATGTAAACCTCTTGAAGGATATGACCAGTATTTAATTTTGCATACTGATGGAGCCCAGCACATGATAGGATTCATGGAATCTGGGTGTTTGAATGGTTGAATAATTTGATTGAATGATCACACTTATAGAAGTAAAATTAAAATTAAATCTCTGGTACCTCATGAGGTCCAGAACCAGATCAAACTTTTTCAGCATTTATGTACCCAAATTATCCATTGACCCACCCACCTACCCTTTCATCCAGAAAAATATTTATGGACCTTTGAGTACCATGGACTTTCTTTTAATCTTCTATTTGTTGAAAATTTAATCATCAACCAAATTTTGTCAATGTAAAACTCTTCCCCATCTTCATATATTTAAGGAATCTACTCCCTACTCTCCATCCCACCACCATTTCTCTTGTCAAAACTGTGTCATCAGGCTAGAATTACTGTTTCAGCCTCCCATCTTAACTTTTTTTTCCTAGTTTGGGTCCTCTCAAATCTCTCCTTCATGCTGCCTCCAGATTCATCTTTCTAAAATACAAATACAACCACGTCATCCTTCTGCCTAGAGCAGTTTGTTCTCTATATGTATAGGTCAAACACGTTGGTAGGGTATGGAATGCCCTAGATAGCCTGGCCTTGTGTAATTCTCTCTGACTCAAGTCCTGCTCTTCTTGGATGTTCTTTAATGTCTTTTTAGTTTTGCTCATTCCATTGCATCTGCCTGGCATGCCCAGGACTCCTCTGCCATTCTTTACTTGGGAAGATCCTTCTCATTCTTTAACAGGCAAAATTCTCTTTCTTTAAGAAGTTTTTGCTTAATCTCAAAGGCTTAATCTCATATGGCTTCTCAGCTACCATTATGTCTTAAGCATAGAATGAACTAAATATTTGATAAAACAAATAAATACAAATATAAATCAAAATATAAAATATATGTAATGAATACAACTACATATGTAATATATATGTAAATACAAATATAAACCATGGTTACATATCTTATATTTCTAAAGTGCTTCTTAGGTAACGGTGTCTTCATATCCATCACCTCCTTTGAACTTTATTTAATGAGAAAGTTAAAGTAGGAATCATTTGTTTCACTTACTGAATGATAAGAAACCAAATGAGTTTCTGAAAATAATGAAATGAGTAAGTGGCAGATAGGAGTTCAAAGTTTATAAGTAATGATCCAAGACCAGTGCATAGAGCAGTGTGTGGTGCACAGGAGCACACAGGGAGTGGTAGTTGTCATTATCGTTAATACAAAGGTCCAGGTATTCCATCACAGCCCCAATCCCAATCCCACACTGACACTATTGGGCTTGGTCAGCAGTCTATTTGGCTTGTTTCAGGTGAGAGCAACCACTCTTGTCCTCCACAGAACAGATTCATGCCCAGAACTGACTCAAAATCAAACCTGCTGTTAGGAGACTGCCTGGGAGGTGATTGTTTTAGGGCCACACACTACAATCTTAATGTCCCTATGAGGCATCTGATCTCTCTCATCATCATTCTATTCTGTTAATCATTAAGCTTGTATTTTAGAGCCTAGTTTGCTTCCTGCCTCCTTTTCTTTCTTTTTCTTTACTTTTCTCTTTCTTTCTTTTTATTTTATTTTTTAATAATCACCTTTGGGTCATACCTGAAAGTAAGGAAATTAGAGGGTGTGTGTTCATAGCAGATGACTGCACTAGATGTGTGTGTGTGTGTTCCTGAAAAATAATGTGAATTAAATTCTGGCAAATCAAATTCTATTTTAAATGCCTGAAAGAAGCTCCATGTTTAAAGGACTCCTTTGGGAAATTATTTTATGATGTGAAAATGTACTTCCTTTTCCCAATCTGTCTATATACTTGGATTTTCAGATAAATTTATTAATTGGTACATTCTAAATATACAGATACAAAAAGAAGTATTTATGGATTATTTACCATGAAACAAACATTGTTGGTGTTGAGGACATAGCACCTTAAAGGACTTACATTCTACTAAGAGACAGTAAACCATAATTACACAATCATTTATTTATTTTTAAATTTTTTTTGTATTTTTCGTTACTACTCAACCCCTTTTACATCCTCCCACTGTAATCACCATGCTGCCGTCCACATCTGTGAGTCCTTTTCCCTTTTTGTTCCATCCCTCCACCCCTACCCTCCCTGTTTTAGCTGTCATCTGCTCTCCATCTATGAGTCTGTCTCTATTTTGCTTGTTAGTTCAGTTTGTTTATTAGATTCCACATATGAGTGAAATCATATGGTATTTGTCTAAGTGAAATAAGCCAGTCAGTGAAATACAAATACCAATCACTTATGTATAAGTGTTATACGTAACATAAAGGAGAGCATCAGTACTCAGGCAGTTTGTAACAGAGATAGACTAGCTTTTAGCAGGGTGGCAGGGAGTCAAGGAGCTGTGGTGCAGAGGAGAGATGGGAAGGTGGGGAGAGGTGAAATTTGAGGCTAGAAATGTAAGTAGGAGTCAGATCTTGGCTTGGAATATACCTATAATAAAATGATATCCAGGCTTTTTAAGTCAAACCTTCCCATGTGGGAAGAAGCAGTTCTTGACTGTTAGCTATGTCTCCAGCTCTTCCCTCCTCCATTTACCATGCCTGACTAATGCAATTCTGGGAAAAGATCCAATGCAAATGTTACCCTCCCAGATAGTTCTATTTGCTAAGTCTTTAGCCAAGACCAGTGTTCTTTCAAAATGGCCCAAAGATTGCTATTAATCTCCTCCAATATTTAGATTGAAATCTATTCTTTGGAATCCATACTAAAAAAAAAACAAAAAACCTTCCAAATTATTTAGCTTATTTCTTGAAAGTCTGGTCCCTTTTTAGAACACATTCATGGATCCTACTGTATATTGGGGTCCAGAGGTCATATTTTCACTAAATATCAGGTCTTGAATTTCTGGTCAGAGATTTTTTCTTTGTAAATTTATTCATTTTTATTAAACAAGGAAGCTTTAAATTAGCCTTTATTAATGGTCACTGTGGCAGATATTTTCTGTGGCCTACCCATTATCTCCTTTGCCTACCCCATATCCTTCTACATGACTGACAGAACCCTATTGTGTCAGGAATATGACTGAGATTCCTTTATCTCATATAAATCAGACCATTCCTTGCTCCAGCCAGGTGATGAATAATGATGATTTTATTTCCCATGGCCATTGATTGGGCTAACAGAGAGGCTGTGACTCAGTTCTATCCAATGACCTATAAAAGGCACTCTCTGCTAGGGGAGGATTCTATTTCTGAATACAAAGCCCAAGTCTCCTGAAGAGAAGAGTTTTTAGTTCTTTTTTTTTACTTCTTTTGTCTTGAAACTGAAGTCAAAAGTTGTGGATGTCATCTTATGATCATGAAGTAACAACTTTAGGATAAAAGAAAATGTTCCAATGCTGGTAGAAAGAATAGGAAATTTATGTCATCTTTACTGAGCAGCTTATCCAGTATTAGTGATTAGCTCCTTTGGTATTTCATTATCAGAAAAAAAAAATAGGACCCTATTTTTTTGATGCCGTGTATGTGTTGGGTTCTGTGTACTTGCTGCTGAAAGCATTCTTAAATATACGATAACTGTTTGACATTAATATTATCTTCATTTTACAAATGGGAACTGAGTCTCTGAGCAACTGCCCAAGTTCATACAACTAAAGAATGATGGCCCAATCTTGTATAAATTCAAAATTCAAGTCCTTTCTATTATAAAACTTTGCTTTATAAGAGTACAAATTCAAACTATTTTAATTGTATAGTTAAAAAATCACAATTATCAAGAATCATTAAATTATATGGAAGCAGAATTACACTGAAAAACTGATTTTATTAACATATTAACATAAAGCTCTTTTTTAAAAGGAAGCCACAATATGACCTCTCAATGTACCGGACATGGGTCAGGTGGGCCTATATGACTCCCTGGGGCTAATAATGACTCCAGCTTGTCTGAGGTATTCAATAATTACCACTCTCCAGTCCCAACATGGAGTAATTTACATATATATAGCATGTGATTCTTATAACAACCCTCTGAATGGTAGAATAAGTATGTCCATTTCACTGATGAGAAAACTGAGACTTAGTGATCCTAAGGTCATTGGAGGCATTTAAACTTAAGCTTGAATTTAGAACATATGCTCGCATCCTCTATGTGCCATAGCTTTCATGCACACAATAACACTCCTTCTCCGGAGCCTTGGTCAAGCAATCCCAGATACATTCCTATTTCCTTAAAATACATCCTTGCATTCATCAGTGTTAACAGTAGCAGAAAACATGGTAAGCTGCAAAGGCATTACATAATACAGTGAAAAAAAAAAAACACAGACTTTGGAACCAAGAAGATCTGAGTTTGAGCACTGACTTTGTCACTTTTTTGCTGTGTGACAATAAGATAGTTATTTTTTCTGAGCTTCTATGTCCCTCCCATCCATAGATGAGGGATTATAATGCTAAAAAGTAGAATTGTTTGAGGACTTAAAAATATAATATAATAAATTAGTCTCTCTTCCCATATTCTCTGTAGATGCTACAGCAACTGCATTATTTCAGTGGCATCAAAATGCTAAAGTCCATTCTTAAATACTTAAGAATCAGGCAGCATTTACAAGCCTAGAATTGGTTTACATTTTTCCTGAGGGTAGTTCTATAAATTATTCATTTCAGTGTTTGCTGCCTATTCCCCAGAGGATCATTAGAGAATATTTGTTTTAAACATATGTGTGGGAAGTTAAAATTAATAAAAACAAATAAAAGTGGTAGTGGTGATTGAGTCATGGGTGATAAGATTAAGCTGCCCACACACCATGGATAGCTTCTCACATTGTAGACTGGCCTTGGTTGAATACATCAAATAAGACCATACAGAGGTGCCTTGGTGACCTAAAGTTACAGTTTTTAAATAGCCAACAATTTGTTGACTCTGCATAAGAATCACTTGAGAACTTGTTAAAAATACAGATTCATGGTGCTCCACTGGGAATTTTGGTTTAGTATTCAAATCTAGACATTTTATTTTTAACAAGTATTTGATACGATTTATTATCCATACATTTTTTTAAAACATCGGCTTAAATTATAACGTGGCTTTTATTTTGCTCTCCTTTCATCCTTATTTTCATGGGTGCATTAATATATAAATATCTTTGTATTTAATTGTTTCATTTTTCCCCAAACACTGTCTCCAGAATCACACCAGAAAGGGTTATATAAGGAAAGCAAATAGCATTACATGAATGAAAACATTTATAAAATATCAAGAGATCAATAAGACAAATGCCCAGTGGGCCAGAGAATTTACTAATTACCCTATGTTCCCA
Source organism: Phyllostomus discolor (assembly GCF_004126475.2). Taxonomy (NCBI): domain Eukaryota; kingdom Metazoa; phylum Chordata; class Mammalia; order Chiroptera; family Phyllostomidae; genus Phyllostomus; species Phyllostomus discolor. The sequence goes on along the minus strand of NC_040907.2, from coordinate 50,788,965 downwards.
ATAAACTGACCCCAGAAACAGTATCGAGCTAAAAGGGCTACACGTTTCTTGCCTTCCCAAGGCCCTTGAGAGTGATTGTATATAACCTTTCACTAGCAGACAGCTGTGTTTATTTCTCACTTGGGCATTCTCCATGAAAACATTGTTCCAGAATCACTGCTACAGAAAGGAAATTTCACCTTGGCAACCAGGAGCATGAGCTGTGATTGGAAGTAGGAAGAACTCCCATTTCATCAAAACCCATTAAGACTACCAAATCTTTGACCTCCTCCTTTTATATTAGTTCATTATGGCCAAATTCCATTTGGTTGTAGAACATTTTATGTGAAAAAAATTAAATAAGGAATCCTTATTGCTACAACATGAAATAAAAGCATAGCTACACTATTGAAAGCAATGGTGACGGGCACAAAACTTGCCTTTTTCCCTTGAGAAACATTCATACATAGCTGTTTTATGGATTATCCCCACCATTTCACAGTACAAAAACAACTGTGGTGGGCTTACCATCCCATCTATCTTTGTCTCCCTCCTGACCAAACAAGAGTATGTGTCCAAAAACACTGTCACCAGCATCTATAATTTTCTCACTCCTGGGTCATCTTAAGCAAGATCCATCCATAACTTAGTATTTTTCCACTTTCCTTCTCAAAATTTATATTTTTCCATCTCACTAGGCTCTTAAAAAAGTTTGACAACCTTCTTTCTGAACCTTAATTAATAGCTTCTCCCTGTCCTTTTAATGATGAATCCAGTTTTTGCCACATTTCCAAACCCTACATCAAACACTCCATAAATCAATGGTTCTCAAAGTGTGGTCTCCAACATATGGCATCAGCAGCATCAGCACCACATACTGCAAATCAAGTCCTCATGCTGCACCCCAGATGTATTGAAGAAGACGTTCTGGGGGAGGGACCAGAACTCTATGGTGATCCTGGTGCACACTGCAATTTGGGAACCACTGCTCTGAATCACTCTCGACATGAGTCTATCATATTTTACTGAGAAAGCAGATGCTTCTTCAGAACTGTGACCTTATTACCACAGATTCTCATTTGTCATTTCCCTGTTGGCCTTTCTCCCTGGACTGCTAGGTTTTTGATGATAGAAATAATAGCTTGCTCATTTTTGTTCTCATATTCCTAGGTCCTAGTACAGTGCTTAGCACATATTAATTGCACAATAGACATGACTAAGTTAAATAGGGTTGTGCTCATTAATAGTCACTGTCCATTCACGTCTCAGTTTTTTCCTCTATGACATGGAGGCCCATCAATAAAGGACCTTTTTACTCTGTGGGATGGCAGCAACAATCGAGGGTCATGAGATAATGGATATTTAAAAACTTACACTGAGCTAAATAAGCCATATAAATGGAGACATCATTATTCTCCCTGACCATACTCTGTGACAACAAACAAACAAAAGCCATCATTCCTTTAAAACTGAAGGGTCAACTGGATAAAATTTGAAGTCATATACATCTTCCCTTTTTGTTCTTGAAGTCCCATTTTCTTTCCACCTGATAATTCAGGGAAGTATGTGGACTTAAATTTCTGGTAGCTTCATTTCCCACAAAAATGTTATGGGTTTTGCAGCTCAGATAAAGACCAGGATGTTGCAGTTATCTCTGAGTAAGCTTAAAGTACAATATTTTGTCTTCAACCTGAACCACCATAAAAATGTTTGAAGAAAAGAAAACTGTAAACTCCTCTTCCTTTGAAACACTATGAAAATACACCATAAGGCTTTAAGTCACAATCTGGGGAGGGGTGTAAGGAGAGGAGGTGATCCTGAATAGGGAGAGACATTCTGTAATTTATGACTGGGTTGTGCAGAGAGGACTCACATAACATGACCTTCTGCAGAGCAGCCAAATCAAAGCCGTTGCCAGGGCAGCTCCTCACACAGCTCCTCTCTCTAAACAGTTCTGCTGTTGGTAGCACCTCTGGTGAAATGAGAGGATGTGCTGCATTCTCTAATTCAATTCAATTCTCTAAGTATTGATTGAGCCCCTAAGATGTGTTCAGCCAAGGCTGACCTGACTTGAAGCTCAAAAAGTGATTGCCTACATGCTATGCTTCAAGGAGAACAAGGAAAGTCGCTGGGTCCTAAATATCTGCTTCTCTATTTCCCATTTTCCTCATGTTACCTGAAACTCTGCTTCATCTTCTGGGCTCTATGGTAGCACACTCCAGGATATATTTAATAAATGCTTATCCCAGAGATGCTCCACAAAAATCCAGTTCCATGGTCCAGTTAGAGAATTAATGCAGTCTATAACCCCTCCAGGAGATTCATCTTTATTAATGGTAAAACTCTAAGAATGCCTATAGTAATGGTTATCTGTTTACCCTTAATGTAGATTCTCAGTCTTATTTGAGACACAGAACTCCTCCTCTCCAGTTAATTTTTTCCTTCCTCTAATTTTTTAGTAATGTTTATTGGCACATAGTTCAACATAGTTGAGCAGAGGCAAGTCCAGTTCTATAACCAGCCTGAGTTACCTCTCAGTTTGGTCATTTATTAACTTGGGACATTAGGCAAGTTATTTAACTTCTGAGCCTTAATAGTCACACCTATTAATTCAGATAACAACAGCAAGTCCATAGAGCTCAAACCCATTTCTTACTGGCAGCAGTTTCACCCATTAAAGATCCACTCGAGATAAAATTCACGTAATCCTGAAAGAGCAAAAGGATTCCTTTCTAGAAGTGACCCCTTTCTCCAGTCTCCTCCCCAACATAAACATGCCTTTTTGTTTCAACAGATCAAGGATCATCTCAAATGCTACTTTCATGTTGCCTTGGTGTCCCCAATCCAAACTGATTTCCCTCTTTTGAATTCCATATCATACCACAAATTGGACACTAAATCTGTTCTTCCTAATTTTTTATGCCTCACTATAAATATTGCATTTCCTAGTCTAGTTTATGAAGTTACTAAGGTAGATAATGAGTCTTACTGATGACAGTGCTTGGAAAAATAAATACTCGATAAATGATTATGGAATAATTTTAGGCTTGTGTTATCTTAATTTGATCTCTTTCCTCTATATACCAGAACAAAATGTGTTATATTGAAGAGATGAAAACTTCTTTGGAGGGAGGAAAGAACACATTAGAATATGAGACAATGGAGATCAGGAAAGGTGGATCACTACCCAGGATGACTAGTTTAAAGAAGTATTAGGCATGTGGCCATTTGAGAAACATGAGTGCAAATATGTCGCAATGAGAGAGGAATATAGCAGGTAGCACTTAGGGTAATAGAGCGCATGTTACCTATTGGAAGTCTTGCTCAGAGGGGCACCACATGCCCACTGACTGTGAGGTTGGTATAAAATGAGCATAAGACATTCAGCCCTTAAAGAACTTACATCCAGATGGAAGACAAGTTTTCACGGACATGATAATTAGAGAAGCAGTGCATGTGTGGAATAGACATGAGCATACACTCTGGGATCAGACCACCTGTGTTCCCATTGTAGTTCTGCCATAATCTACCTATGTGAGCTTAGGCAGGTTATTTACCTTCCCTGAGTTTCAATGTCATCATTTGTAAGTTTGGCATAATAGTACCTACTTCATATGTTCATGAGAATTAAATGAAATAATTCATGTACCATGCTTACAAAAGTACCTTCCATATAGTAAGCATTCATCAAATATCAGGCATTATTTTATTTACATTTATTGTGATTGCATATTTAATAGTGTAACCCATAGGTTTCCTTGTCTTACTTGCCAATGAGTGTAATTGTGTGAAAATCACAGCAATATTCCAAATCACAATGGCCTAGAACTTCACCTTCTTGACTATTAAGAAGACTTGCCTTTTCCATAATCACTCATCCTAATTAGCCTCAGCTGGAACCTCTGGGCATGGGGAGGCATCTGATTCTCTGCAATCAGGGTTGCTGCCAGTGGTTCTGTGGCCCTTCTGCTTAATGGGTGCTGCTCCCATGGTTTCTCTCAACTTGCTCCTAACAAGTTGCTACAGGTTGTCCCACTGTATCCCTTGTCCAAACTGCTGGCCCCTGGTGCTCTCCTCCTGTTCTGGAAAGTGGCAAACCCCATCTGCTTCTGCAAGCCAGCTCCTTCTGTAACTAGTGACATGGTGTTCATCTCACACCATCCTTCACAGAACACCTGGGCACTGGAGAGAGAGTCTCAGAAAACCATCATCCTCACACAGCTGCCTCTATGCCTTGCTTCTCAGAGGTTTAGCAGGGAGAGGTGGTGAGCAGACAGAGAAGCCCCTGTTTAACAAGTATTTTTTTTTCCTCACATGAATTTCCCTCATCATTATCTTTTCCTCTTTATGCCTAAGCCAGATTCGTGATCTGTCTCTCAGGGTTGTAGGGTCCTATGTAAACCAAAGAATGGGCAGGCATCTTCTCAGTATCCAAACCATTCTTTGAAAATCAGGAAGCTGGTCTGCCCAGAGTACACTGACAACTCTTTTGGGTCTAACAGTCTACCTACAGGCTTGCCTAGGAGATTTCAATCTCATCCATATGCAGACAGACATTTGTGTGAACCCCTCAATAGAAGGTGTATTCCACAAGGCCAGAGATCACATCTGTCTTGAGTTTATGGCTTCACATCTAGCATGTCAGAATGCTTGGCATCCTGTGGGTAAATGCACAATAAAATATGTGTAGAAGAAATTATATAAAAAGGAAGGAACAGGGGGATTGAAGGAGAAAGGAAATGTGTTTGGGTCTGCTTTAGGAAGAAAGTCACTTTGGTAGAGATGGGGGTTTTGTTAGGTCTAAGAAAATGATTATTTTTTAATATAATGGGCTATTCTGGTGGTTTGTCTACAACTTTGTATATCCAAAGAATAGAACAAAATTACGCCCTTAAGTTGAACAAATTTTTCAGCAAAATTTGTGCTTGCATGCAATTTGGCTTCACAGTTATCTCTCTTGTGGTTTATAGCATATTAAGCTTCTAAAAGCTATTTAGATCAACAATGCTTCTACTGCCTCAGATAAGTGTAGATGCAACACAAAGCAAAAATTGACTATGAACAAATTTCAGTTCAAAGAATCTGAACTTCATTTGAGGATTCATTCATTCATTCAAAAACTATTTACTGAGTATTGTTGTGACACAGATACTGTATGAGGCACTGAATGCATGAATGAAAAGAATAAAGTGTTCCCTCAAGGAGGTTGCAGTATGAAACTGGAATTCAGAAACGAAAAGTTATCTAATGGGGGCATGGTCTAGTAAAGTAGAAGCACAGGGAAGCAAACACCTAAGGGGTAATGAAGACAATCAAGGAAGGTTTTGTGGAAATACTCCTCTGTTGGGAACCGCCCTGACTGGTATCAGAAGCTGAAACCCCTGCCTAGGCTAAGGCTAAGGGAACGCCCTTGGAACCGTAAGCCAGCAAGGAGACAAAAGCTTATCTCCCTGGCAGGAATGCTGCTTCTGCTGCTTTATTCATAACTGAACCCCAAAAAGCTTGGTCGGTTAGCCAAAGATGGGTAAGATTCCCCACGGGGGGAACGACCTAAGGCAGACACGATCACTTTGGGAGGCCCCCCCAAAAGAAGGACTTTGGGGGCTGCAGCAGAGGAGGGTGACAGACCCTCGCTCCTCGGCTTTGACATAGCCTGAGCTCTCAGCGTCTGGGAGAAAATCTCCTTATTGCCTTAGTTCCCGTGCTAAGCCTGAAACAATGACAGGGTGGTGCAGCTCTGTGCTGAAAAGGGGCGGATTCCCTGGGTGATCAGGCCTAAGAAAGAACATGTAAATTACTGTGAAACCTGCTTTGTTTAAAATGCTCTCAATTGAATGAGAGGGGTCCAAGGAGGAAGTTATGTTCCTCAAAGTTTTATAGCTCTTTTACCCCTACTCAATAGACCAGCAAAGTTCCTTGTTTTCTATAGTTCCTTACTTCCCCCTGATAAGTACTGTACTTTACCTGAATTATTATGCAAAATGAGCCCAATAAAAGCATGTATGGATGATAAATCAGGGCCCTCCCCACTAGGGGGGGTGGCCATTTCTGTCCCTACTTCCCCACAGAAACTAGTCTTGTCTCTGTGCATGTTTGTTTGTTTCTCGCGTGTTTTTCGGCGAGCCATCCACAGCGTTCCGTGGTCACTGCTGGCCGGTGACCCACGCAACCCTCCTCCAGCGAACTCTGAAGAGAGGGTTGTAACAACACCACCAGCAACAGCAGATACACATTCATACATTAGTTACCAGGCACCATAGTAAGACCTTAATATCAGTTTTTATAGTTGTAACCTAATGTTTAACAACTGAAGAAGATATAATTGGTCACATTTTATAGATGATAAAAGTAAAGCATTAAGCAGATAAAATAACTTACCCAAGACATCACAGTAATTAAGTTACAAAACCATGACTTAAGCCCAGATCCACTGACTCCAAAACTCCATTCCTGTAATCAAACGTTTTATTCTTGGTGACCTGGAATAACACTTGTTATGATCAAATGAAATTAGAGATGACAAAGCATGTGAGGACATACCACAGAACTTTATAGTGCACAGATTCAGAGATGTCATATGCTGTCCCTTAATTTGCTCCCTTCAAGCCCTTTTGACATTTCAGCCTGAAGACACCAAATACAGGCTCTGTTGGGCCAGCCATTGCATTGCCCAGTGAGCCAGGCATAATATCTGGATTTAAAAGGACACATAGCATCAGATAGTTCAGTGGTTTATAATCTTTGTTTTGAACTTTTAGACACATAATATTTATTTTAAATAAGCTATTGCAAGGATTTTCAATATATAAATAAAACTGAAGCTGATTTCTACTCAAACTATAACATAATATCTCACCACAAATTTAGATGGCTTATCTCCCCATGGTGACTCCTATATTCTTCTGTACATTAGGGATATGGGTATAACATGTGATGGTGTGATTTCATCTTGTTGTGAAGCCTAATTTTCTCACTCTAGTTTTAGCTAGAGCAACTATTTTGTGCATATGTGTATAGCTTGCCCTTTTCTATTTTTCTGGCCAGGGATGTATTCCCTTGCTATCTGGATTATTAAGGGTTACAATTTGGAAAACATGGTTTGGTCTAACCCAGCAATTTTCAACCAGTGTGCCATAGCACACTGGTGTGCCTGAAAAATTTTTAAAGCATGAAATACCTGACTATTTACTCAGGGACACTGACCTCCTTTCCCTTAGAATGTCAAATAAAGAAATGACAACAGTCAACACAACAACAGCTATCTGGTGGGAATGAATCAAAATTATACCTATTTTTTGGTGTGCTGCAGAATTTTAGTAACTGGTTTATGTGTGCCATGAGATGAAAAAGATTGAAAATCTCTGGTCTAACCCATTTACTTTCCAGATGAAGGAAAATGTCCAGAGAGGGGGTATAGTTTCATCAGGCATTACTGACTGAATACTAGTAGGATTAAATTTCAAACTCAAGGCTTTCAACCCTACACCCTTACTTTTCCAAGAACATCACGTTACTTTAATAAATAACTTGAAGCCTGAGAGTACAGAATTATACCTCTGCCTTACCAGAATGTGGGCTTGAAGGCTGGAAGCCAGATGAGAACAGATGTTAGAAAGCAGGAAAACAGAGAAGTTGTCAAAGAACTCTAGAATGAAAGCTGTGGAAATATAACACTCTGAACTAAAAAATAAAGCAAATAAACATGCCTAGATGGACAGAGTTTGGAAAAAGAGCTAATAAAGATGCTTCTTGTGGAAAATAATACCAGCAACCCTTTTGGCTAGCTTCTGAGAAAAATGCACATATAAGTGAATTGGTATTTTCAAAATACATTATACATGCAAATCTGATTAAAAAGAAAACAAAAAGCAAAAAATTCTGCATGGCACAGATTTATGTTTTGCTTAATTATATGGTTTTCCTTTTTCCACATGTCATTTTAAAAGAAATAAAAAGTGTTTCTGAAGAAATTATAAACACAGCTGACAGAATCAAAATTATTTTTAAATTCTGAGGACAGTGAAATAAAAAAATTGTGCTGCTGATAAGTTTCATTAAAGGACAAAATCATTCCTCATATCCAGAGAGCAAGTAATCATTCCATCAAAATAAAGAAATCACTGCTGAGCATGCTCCCATAGCAAGTTCACTTGGATTTGTGAAGAGATTTAACTTTTAAGTTTAGTAATAAAAGTAGTTAGAGAATGATACTGTACTAACTGCATTAATTGATTAATTGACTCATTCATTCAAAAGAAGATTGAGGGAATGAGATGGCACAGTAAGGAGGCCAAAATAATAAATAAGAGAGGGTTATTCAGTAAGCTCACAATCTAGTTAGAAAAATATACATATGTGTAAATCCAATATACATCAGAACAAGAAAAGGGAAAATGAATGTTACTGAAAATTAATACTATGAGAATTCAGAGGAAGAAACAACTGTCACAGCAACTTAAGCTTTCTCTATCATTTTCCATTTCCACCAAGCATCATCCACTGCCTCATTCCAAAGTTATTCCCACATTTTAAGTATTTGTTATAACAACACTTCATTTCCAGGTACCAAAACATATATTCATTTTCCATTGTTGTGCAATGATAATATCACAAATGTAGTGGCTTAAACACACAGACATTTATCATTACACATGTGTTTTAGATCAGGAATCTGGGGGCATGACAGAGCTGTGTCCTCTGCAAGTCTTGGCGATGGCCAGGACTGGGTCTTCATCTAAAGGTTTGGTTCAGGAAGGATTTCCTACCAAGTTCCCTTGTTTGTTGGCAGAATTCAGTTCCTTGCAAGATGCCTGACGAAGGACTTCTGTTTCTTGATGACTGTCAGCCAGAAGCTGCCTTCTGTTCCTTGTATGTGGTTCTCTCTAGTACAGCTCACAATGTGGAAGCTTGTTTTTTAAAACCAGTAAAGGAAAGACCCTTCTAACAAGATCAGCATCACAATCTTATGTAATATAATCATAGGAACGACAGACAACCCATTACCCTTGCCCTATTCTCTTGCCTAGAAACAAGTCACTAGGTTTTCTCCCTCTCCACTCACACAGAGAAGCATTAATACCAGATTATAGGGATCACGGTAATAACCTTAGAATCTCCTGCCACAGATATGTTTTACTAAAATGAATGGAATAAAACAAAAAAAAAAGATGAAAACATAGGATCTTGGAAACAGGAGATCAATTAGAGAAATCTAGAAGGAAGGTGGAAAGAAATGTCTGATGACAACAAACCTAGAGGGTCCAGATTGAAAGACAAGAAGAGAGGACTCTTGGGGAGATATCTCCATGGGGGCAGGGAAATAAGAATAGATTACATAACCAGTTTTACAGTATTGGTAGGAGTTTCACAACTATGTTGGAGAGCTAGCAGGTAAATTAGTGATTTATAAACAAAAACTAAGCAAACAAAAAACAGGACAAGTGATAACTCTGAAAAAAATTTAAAGTTAAAGAAAAAAAGCAGAATCATAGTACACCCCATAGCTGACCTATGAACAAAATCAACAGTAAAAATGACGTAAATACTGATTTTTGTCCAGCCTGAATGGTGATACAGCCGTGTTCAGAGGATGGCTAGAAGAAAGCGTGCATGGCTGCACAGTGATGGGAGGAAGACGGGCGCGAACGGTGAGCCTCCTTTTCCATAAGTTCAAAATGCAAAAATAATGTAAAAAACTGAAAAAATACCTTTCAAAATAATAATATGTACATTATTTTAGAAATATGGTATTAAATACCAGATGAAACAGCTGAAGGCACTTGAAGGTATTGTCACAGAGGAGTGAGAATCAGTTGAAAGTAGAATTAGGTAAAAAAACCCTCTGATTTTATTTTATTTTATTTTTTCTTGAATTTGTTGGGGTGATATTAGTTCATAAAATTATATACATCATCTGAGTAAAAATTAGTAAGTATACATCATCTGTACACTGCATTGTGTGCTCACCACCCCAAGTCAAGTCTCCCTCTGTCACCATTTCCCCCCATTTCTACCCCCCTTCTGCCTCCTCCCAGGCCCCTTTCCCTCTGGTAACCACCACTCTGTCATCTGTGTCTATGAAGTATTTTTCTTTGCTTAATTCCTTCACCTTTTTCACCCATCCCCAATCTCCTTTCCGACAGCTGTCAGTCTGTTCTCTATCTTTAAGTCTGTTTCTGTTTCATTTGTTAGTTTATTTTGTTCATTAAATTCCACATATAAATGAAATCTAATGGTTTTAGATTACAAACCTTAGAGAATTAACTGATATTGTAGCAATATACATGCATTACTTAGATAAAAATTAAAAGTTTTGAAAACCAGAAAAAACACATTGTGATTTTAATACAGCTCTGCAGAAAAATTTTAAACAACCTTTCCAGTATGCTACTAAATCACCCTTTCTTTTTGCTCAAATCGTATAGCATTGTCAGTGTTACCAGCAATGGATTTACAATGTCAGGAGGCTTGTGTGAAATCTCCTAGAACCTTACTTAACACAACTAGCCAGTGCGGAGCAGAGGAGTCTAGGGTTAGATATATAGGCTTAGTCACTACAGGTTATTTGATGGGCTTAGAAAACAGGCCATGAGGATGGTCAGGGGAACAGCAGCTTCCCAAACACTGGTGTGTTTGAGCTCTTGCGTGTGGCCAGAGAGAGTTGGTGGAACTTAATTTCATGAGAGGATATTGCGGGGAGAACTTCCAAGACCATTTTTGGAAAGAGAAAGGAACCAAGGGCAGAATGCATATCCTGAAGGGAGGGAGCAAACAGGAGTCACACAGAAGTTCCTATGCAAAGGCGGGAGTTTTCCGAAACAGTTGCAGCTCGTGTGAGGCTCTGGGCAAAGAATCCAATGTAAAATTACACTCCTATGGCATAAACCAGAAGAGTGGGAACGCAAGAAAGATTAATGCAAGAGGTTATTCATAGGCCTTACCTATAACCCATCACATTAAAAACAATGGGTCAATTAAAAACAAACTTCAATCTGAAGGCAATCATATTGTGAGACTGATACCTCTAATTATATGTTCTCTGTTCCTGCCTCAGCTAGCTCAGAAATCAGGGTAGCATGTGAGTGCTGGCTCACTAATAGAGCTCACCATTCAATCTAGTTCTAGAGCACTGGAGAAGTCACAGGCAGAAAGAAAAATAAATTGACAATTACATTTTCATTGTGCTCAATTACAAAAAAAGTATTTGGTAAAAGTTAACTGTCAGAAAATATAACATGCACATAATGAGGATGAAATATTTAAACAGCACAACCTTTGGCATCTACATTTGGAGTAAAAAAGAGAATCTTTGAAAACAGAGCATAGGGAAAGATAACAACCTATTTCTGCTCAACTGGGGAACATTTACTGAGGTGGTACTCGGCTTGCAAAGAGGTATTTTTCAATAGAAATGTCAGGAAGGTTTAAACGCCGCCCCTTCAGTAATAAAGCCATACACTGGAAGAGATAAATCCCAGTGGCAACTGCAGTTAAAGTTCCAAAGCCCATAGTGGGAAGATCATGTGAGTGGAATTCACAAAAGAATATAGTTTAAAAGGGGAATTTCTCCCTTGGTTGTGTTACCCTGTTTAAAAACTCAGGGCATACACAAAAGGGGGTTGAGAAGACCATCGATTAACCTTGCAATGATGCATTTTGAGATCAATTTCTCACAATGTATCTAACCTTCTCAACCCATAACCATCACTACTTGTCAATTTGAGAAATCATGTGAGGCCTTAGTCTCTGTCACCCCAATTGAGCATGAACCAAGAGAGATTACAATAGCCTTGAACAGAGTCAGATCAAACCTACCCAACCAAGCAACAGGGACAGCAGTTCTAATTAAGGGCCATTTGGAAGAAGAGCCATGGCTGTCTAGGAAGCATGGGAGTGTGCAGTGACAGGCTCCTGGGCTACAGGGATCAATGGAGATAAGACCTTCAGAGGACTCCGTGGGTTCCTGCTTCTGACCCAAATCCCATTGACAGGCTGTGCACCGTAATAACCTGCTGCCTTTAATAATGCTATTTCTTCTGCTGCTTTCAACTCACTGGGTACAGTGTCATCACAGGGAGGGAGAGAGAACAAGAAGCTGAAAATATCCCTTTAGAACATCAGTGCTGATTGGGACAGATATTTTTAGTAAGCAGTTGTCTGTCAAATCTGAGTCACATGGCATGCCACTTTAATGATCTGAGAGTTTGCGAGTGCCTGAAAAGTGACAGTTGCAAATGAGAATTTAGGAGGTTCCACTAGGCACGCAGAACATTGATCAAATCTATTGGCAGAAGCCCTAATCAAAGCAAAGTGTCAGTGGAGATGCCAAGCTTAAAATCCTCCTCCAGGTGACAAAGTACTTTCTGGCCAGGGATTTGCAGTGTTAATGTTTAAGAGTTATTGCTGTATGAGACTGGTTAATGTCTTCAAGAGCCTGTCACACTTTTACTGTTTACTACATCTAAAATATTTTTCCTCCTTATAAATATGTGATGGGATAACATTTCAAAAAATAGATAAAATTCGAATTGCTGCACATTATGTTCTCCATGAAATTTTACATGAAAATTCTTGGTTCATCTGTGCTCATCTGTCATTGACAGGTTGAGTTAGGAATCAACATGCCCATTCTCCCTCGTCCTCCCCAGGTACCCTGCCCAATTTGGCTGGCCATCCATAGCCTTATAACCAAGAGATCTTTTGCCTTGCGTCCACATTAGCCACGAGGATATGTGGAGGAATGTTCATGGAGAACCTGCCTGAGGTTAGTTCTCTTTGTTCAATGGATCCTTCAAAAAGGCTGCATAAAGGAATAAACAGTTTAGGGTATAAAGCTTGGTGTTACATCTTAGTTGCTTTCAGAGATATTAAAATCAAGCTAGAATCATAATAGCATGTTTTCATAAATGCACTGAAGCTCACCATGCCTCTTGCCTTGCTCTTCTCAACAATGATTGTTAGTTTATGCCTTTAATATTATTATCTTTGAATCCTAAATATGCTTAAATAAAATTATGCAAACTGCTTTCAGATTTCTGGTAAGGTTTTCTTCCCTTAACTTCAGATGTTTTCTTGTTCTGTGGGGTTATCAACAGTTGTGCCAAGAACTCTGGTTCCCACGTTGTCCTCATTACACTAACTCCTCTTCCCATTTCCCGTTCCTTGACCCATTACTTTCCTAAATCTCTTAGGACTAGAACATAAACTTTCTGCAACTCTTAGTGCATGATTTCCTGTTTATACAAAATGCTTGTCTACTCACAGCCATATCAATACCATATACTTGCTCACAATGGAACTAAAATTATATAGCATTTTCAAAAATAAAATTATTCATGAATTCTCTATGTAGGTATTTTCATGTGTAAGTGGGGATAGCATTCCACCTCATCACTGGCCAGAGCTCTTGGGAATACCTATAAATATTTGGTAAGCACTTTTAACATACATTTATATTAAGTATAATTAACAGAAATGCTACAGAGCACATTTTTCAACACTGAGTTATGCAGACTGCATTCAGATGTTGAAAATTCCTAATGAGCCCCAGACTATAAAACTAATCACCTGCAAATGCTTGTGCTTTCTCAGATGGAAATGTGAGATCTACTTCCTTTAGGTTCTCGGGGCTCCAAAACACATGCTAAATTATTTCCTTTGCCAGATTTCTGGGGTAAGTAATATATCCTTTCCCTAGAGAAAACATATTCAGAATTTTTATTCTAGGCTAAAAACCTCTCTGATCCCATCATTGTCCCCTGCTTTAGCACTGGTATTTCTTAGCTCAAAGAAGACTATTCCAATGCAATGTATGAAGGCAACAGGTTTTTTTCCCTTTTTTCTTTTCTTGTTTTATTGCTGTTCAAGTACTGTTGTCCCCATTCTCCCCCCCCCACCACTTTATGCCTCCCCACCCACCCCTACCTCCCACCCTCAATCCTACCCCCTTTGGCTTTGTCCATGGGTCCTTTATACATGTTCCTTGGTGATGGCCCTTCCCCTTCTTTCCTCCGTTACTCCCCTCCCAACTCTCCTCTGGTTACTGTCAGTTTCTTCTTTATTTCTATGACTCTAGTTATATTTTGCTTGCTTTTTTGTTTTGTTGATTAGGTTCCACTTATAGGTGAGATCATATGGTATTTGTCTTTCACTGCCTGGCTTATTTCACTTAGCATATTTGATATGGACTCATCACAACAGCCACATTAATACCAAGGCAGCAGTCACACATTCCTGATTATTGTCCCAGTTTCTCACTCTGTCTCTGAGGACTTAACCAACTTTGGGGCCTTATCTTTTCCTGACTTTCCTGACTTTCAACCTCTTCTTAAGCGTTATCCATTACTTTGGTCCTAATCCTCTCCCATTTATCCCTGTCCCAGACTCCATGAACTTGTGCTTTAGTCCATGAATCTACTGAAGTGCAATCCTCATAGCACCTCAATCCTTTTCTGTCTCCTTAGCTCCAGCTGCAGAATATCACCATTGCAGTAGGAACAGAAGGTCTAAGTTTGTTTTCCTATTAGTTTCAGCACTTGTTTTAGGTGGCTCCAGGGCACCTCCATACTTTCCACTTTCAACACCTACCCCGCCCACCACCACCCACCCTGGACCTATTCCCCACAGCCTATCACAAATTACATGTGTTTTTCTTTCCCTTAAAACCATCTATCCTTACCTCATTCACCTTAGTCAATAAAGGTTTTAAAGATCTGCTTGGAAATGAAAGTTAACTATGAGAAGTCCTAAGGATCTAATGATTGTAATTAATGACTTGAGAAGAAGAGTAAGTGGGAAAAGGGAAAGTCTTCAATTAAACAAGAACCAGCATAGCTACTAAAGCAATGAGGGGAAATTCCACTGTTCTGATATGTATTTATTTCATCCCATAACTTCCTATAACCACCACACATCTCTTCAACTGGGGATATCAATCATGCCAAACCAATAATAGAAATCTGGGGATATTTTTCTATACAATTTTGCATATCCTACTCCTCTCAACTGAATTCTCTACCCCAACGCCATTACATCTTTCCTTTATTATGCTTTTGACCTCTTGATGAACCACCAGAGCTCCTCCGAATATTTAGCACAAATGTCACCTGTTAATTATTCTTCCCCAGTGTTTGGGGAAGCCACCCATTCCTCAAACACTGGTATATCCCTCCAATTTAGCATGTGTTTCATTTCACTGAAATAGTCTGTTTATTTGCCCACTATAGGGTGAGATTCTTGAGGTCAGGCTTTATATTGCTATCCCAGCTTCTGCTATAGGGCATAATGCAGAACATGAGCTCAGTAAATGAACAGTTTCCAGATAATATTTTCAGTGGTTGTCAGCCTGTCTCTTTCGCAGGCTCTCCCTCATTCCCCTAGTCAGTTACATTTGAGCTGTGTTTAAAGGTAGAGTAAGGAATGGCATACAACATTGGACATCTGAAAAGGGGATCTAATCACGGGAATGCCAGAAGTACTAAACCAAATGGGTTAAGTTAGGAGGAGGCAGAAGGAGAAATTCGGAGGAAAAGTATGCATCCTTTCATATTTTGTTACAGAAAACTGTCTTTGTCCCTGTGGCCTCTCTGATTACTCCTCTCTTCTATCATTTTTCTTCCCTTTAACTGCAGCACTCTCTCTTCAACTCTCTCTCCCTTTTAAGTCTGTCCCTGAATCCAATTGGGCTTTCTTACTTCAGTAATGCTATATCAAGCAGAAAAATAAGATCTCTAATTAGTTGCTTTGAAGAGATTGAAGAATATTGGTAGGCATTCCAAGCGCATATATTCTTCTTACAGGGTAAGTTTGATGTAATCAGGAGTCTTGATGCTTTTGCTTGGTGGATGTATGGAACATCTTCCAACTCAGTATGTTAATTCTGGAGAGACTGAGATCCTTCTAGAAGGATGGCATTCAATAAATTGTTCCAATGGCCAAATAAGAATAAACGAAGCATCAGCATAAGATAAATATCTTCATCTTTAGGGGGGGAAAACAAAATAACTCTGCAGCTGGAAGGGAAAAATGCCCGATACAAATTCAAATTTCTACTTTCTTTTATGGAATAAGCTAGCATTTACAAGTCCTCATAGCAAGGCTACAGCTGGCATCTCCGGCAAAGCCTGGGAGGCTTTTGTTCTTCATATTTCAAAAAGCAGCCCATGAAAACCCAACATCAATCTCAAGCGATTGCAATCAGTAAGGACCAAAAAAAGTAAAATTTTATTGTTTATGAAATGGGTTTTTTAAATAAGAAGCCTCACATCCCAGGGAGGAGTTCACTTGTTTGGCAGGGGCACAAGAGGCTTCTGAGAGAGTTGAAGGGTTGGATGTGGATGGAATCCATGGTGGGTCAAAATGGTTGCATTGTCTCCAGTGAGGGCCTGGCCCTCAGCTGCTCCCATGATATTTTCAAACTACCAGTGACAGATTTTAAACAGACTGTGCTATGGATGCTGAATTGTTGTACATTCTGCTCATCATAAAAGGTCACACAGGGTGATTTAAAGAAATGTTTCCATGACTGCAAACTTTCTTCTTAAAAAATAGGTACATTGTGCTGATTGTTTTCACCTCAGAAATAAAAAGGAGTCTGTGCTGAGATGTGAAGAGAAAAGCAGCCCCATAAAGGCTTGTTTCTTTAAAGCAAGAAGAAAAAAATAGATCAAAGTTTCTAAGCTATCTCTAAGACTTCAAACTAAACGGAAGAGAGTCTAAATCATCTGACACACCATCTCTTTGAGTGTCACTGTGGTTATGTCTGCACACAACTCAAATTAGTCCATTTATAAAATAAGAGAATTTTAGAGCAGAGGCACTTGGGAAATTTTTTAATCTCAAGCTCCCAATTTTACATCTGAGAAAACCAAGACACCAGGAGGTTGTAACTTTTCCAAAGAAGCCACAAGAACTAGAGCACATCTTTTATAATGCTAATGACCATGTTTCCTCCACAATGACATACCCAGTTGCAGGCAATTCACGTGATTTCATAAAAACAATAAGGCAACTCATATATTACTTTTAGGGTAATACTGACTCAAAACTCTGTTCATATTTGAAAGAATTGTTACACATAACACACTTTTACCGATAGAAAATCCTACACATAAATGATTATCTTTTAGTGAGATGTTAGGGAAACATTTTGACCTCTGTTTACTCTTTAGAATTTTTTTCAACTCCTTCACAAATAGATTGGGGAAACAAGGTACTGCCTACTGGGGGCAACCATCCAAGAAGTATACTACATATTTAACGGACAACACAGTATCAGAGATTTTGAATTTTTGTTGCCTCAGATCACAGCCATCAATTATTGCTGGACATCACTGAGCATTTGCTGTGGCTATTTCTTCATTTCTCATCCCTGGCTTAGTTGTTTGTCAATGTTTCTCAGGAGAGTTAGGTTTAGTCAGTGGATAGTGTCTATTGACTCATCCATTCCCACTACTTTTATATATTGCGGCAATTGCAAGCCTGAAGACAACTCTCTTACAAATAGGGATATGTATGCACTTTGGTTTCTGTCAAAAAGACACACTCATTCAAGATTAGGAAGGTGGGAAGGAGGTAGGGGCTATTTTCCTTGAGTTCCAACAGATGTCAGTGCCTGAAGTGGCTGGACTCCTTGTTCCAGCATCTAGTCACCAGCTTTGTGAATGTGAAGTAATTGTGTCTTCAGTCATAGCAGCAATAGCATCCTGACATTTGGTTTGCAAATACAAAAGTTGGATCTTGAAATCAATAGTCTCTTAAGAGACTTCCTAACTTCTTTAAACCTTTAAAATCATTGTGTAAGCACATAATTTCTTACATTAAATCTCTTTCTTCTAGCCCCAACCAGTGTGGCTCAGTTGGTTGGACGTTGTCCAACAAAGTGAGAGGTCACCAGTTCGATTCCCAGTCAGGGCACATGTCTGGATTCAGCCCCCGGTCAGGGCTCATAATCAATGTTTCTCTCTCACATCAGTGTTTCTCTCCCTCTTTCTGCTTCCCTTCCCCTCTCTCTAAAAATAAATAAATAAAGCCTTTTTTTAAAAATCCCTTCCTTCTAGAAGAGTGTATAATTATTTCTCTTTCTTCCACTAACAGTTAACATTTGAAAGGGAAACATTTCAGATAGAAAATCTTTTCTTTCAAACCCCCAGATTTTCTTTCCCAGTCACCAAGACTCCATCCAGGGTTCAAGCTTCAGGCTCCTGGGACAATATGTTTTTCTCTCTCCCAGAGTCTGGCTTAATTTGTAGAAAGTCTGGAGCCTAGAAGTGAGCACAGAAATGAACCTGGGACCTGGAGATGACAAGCATTTTCTAGTTAGTTATTACCTACTAACCTCAGGATAAAGAGATTATGGCCTATATAAAAGGCTATGATTGAGCCTCATCTCCTTCCCAGCTCTCTGTCCTGTAGCCAGGTGGCTGTTTCAGGTCCTTGGGCCATCATGTTTCTTCCCACTTCATGGAATCTTCAAATGCTCTGGCCTTTTCCTGAGATACATGGTCTACCTACTGCTTCCTTTCTCCCTACTCCACCTGCTACTCCACCTGCTTCCTATAGCTGCACTTCCTACATGGGTGTCTTTGTTTTAATTTTAAAAAATTCTAATTGGTGTTCTTTACCTACTTAATTCTTTGTCCTACATCTAATCTCATTTCAAATTCTGCTTCCTCAAGGAAGCCTTTCCCAAATCCCCCAAACCATGTAAGGATCTTATATAACATTTCATAGCACTTAGCACAATTTGTAATTGTATTTTGTATAATTGTTGACCGTTCTCTTTGATCTTACCAGAGCACAACTCCAATGAAGACAAGAAATGGATCTGTTGGGAAGTAAAGCATTAGCATCTGCTGAAAACATTTTACTTTAAATTCAATTATATGTATATACAAATAAACTGTGGCTTATATTTCATAAAAAATGCTTTCACTATTACCAATGTTATAGAGAACATAAGGAGAGAAGAGACCCAGTAGAACTTAGGAAAAATGGGTCACTCTGATTCATTACAATGGAGGACAAAGGATTCCATTTGTGAACTGGCATAGTCCTCTGTATTAGCTAATTGTATTTAAAGATCTCATACAACAAATAAGATGTTTCATAATCTTGAAATTAACACAATTACAAAGATTTAAAAAATGTATATCTTCAAAAAAGATAAACTATGAAGCACAACTAGGAAAGTTCTTAACCACTAGGTCTTTTTTGTAAAAGTCCAATGTAGCCAAGTGGAGAACTTTTTGCTCACAGAGAGAGAAAGGAAACAGACAGACAGACAGATACTCAGAACTCCGAGGCTAACTCATTATTCCAGTCCTCAGTAATCAGAGTGAACGCAGCTGCGCTGAGGCCCCAGGGGTCATGGATCAGATTCAGGCTGTTTCCATCAGGTTCTGTCAAAATTCCCAGCCCACAAAATCAGGAGATAAAATAGGAATAAAATGTTTTAAGCTACTAAGTTTTAAGACAGTTTCTTCATAGTGATAGACATGTGAAACAATCTTCCTTTTAATTGTTTTTATTGAAAAATATACTTGTTAAAAAGTATTTGTTGAATAAATGTCTAATTAAACAAATGCATATTAAAACAATGAGTCTCCATTACTGCTGTCACATTAACAATGATTAACAAGACCGATAACACTGTGCTAGAGAGACAATGGTACAAGAAGACCCTCAGACACCATTGGTGGGAGTATAAATTGGCACATTCTTCTTGAACAATATAGCAAGTTCTATTAAAAATGTAAACACATTTTCAACCCTTACTTGAGCCGAACTCCTTTTAGGAATGTATTCCACCCATATATTCACATGTATGTGGAAATACATACTTAAGTATACTCACTCACTGAAGAATTGCTTGTTATGGTAAAAGCTTGGAAATAATATAAATGCCCATTAACAAGAGATCAGTTAAATAAATTATGATACATCTATTCAAAGGAATGATTGGTCTCTGTGGACAAGTATAAGGTAAAATCTATAAGTGCTGATATCAAACTACCTCTGAAGTGCATATTTATTTATTTATTTATTTATTTTTGTTGATTCTGCATTTGTTTGTTTGTTTATTGTTGTTATATTACAGTTGTCTCAATTTTCCCCCATTGTTCTCCCCTGCCCCACTAACCCCTCCCCCTGCTCCCAGAGTCCATCCCCACTATGTTGTCAATGTCTATGGGTCATTTACACTTGTTCTTTAACTAGGCCCTTCTCCTTCTTTCCTCCTTCATCCCCCTCCTGCTCTCTGAATTTTTAAATGAGAAAAACACAGTGTGGAAACTGCCCATTGTAAAACACTGTGTAACAAAATAAATATGTAGTTCAAGTATAAGCACTCCTAGGAGGTTGATTAAAATCCGCCGATAATAGTTGCCACTGGAAGGTGGATTAGTGGTCTGGAATAGTGGACAATTATTTTTCACTTAATGCACTTTTGTACTGATAGTTCCTTTCTCTCATGCTTTATTAAACTTTGGATTAAAATATTTTCAGAATCAAATCAATCAAAGATTTTAATTGATAATGGAAAAATGCCTAAAAACTTTTATCACAAAAATGTAATACTAGCCATTAATTCTTTTTTAAATGTCTTATTTTTATTTTATTTTATTTGTATTGTATCTTTTCATTACCATTACAACCCTGCAATCACCACATCATTATCCATGTCCTTAATTCATTTTCCTTTCTCCTCAATCCCTCCACCCTCTAATATCCCCCCTATAACTGTCAGCCCGATCCCTATCTATGAGTTTGTCTCTATTTTGCTTATCGGTTCTGTTCATTCATTAGATTCCACATACAAGAGAAATCATATGGTATTTGTCTTTCTTTGACTGGCTTATTTCATTAGCCATAAAGTTCTAGCCATTAATTCTTAAACTCAGAAAATGTTATCTCTAACAAAGAATAGACAGACTAAGTAAAGTGTCAACTAGGAAAAAAAAGTATCTTTTTTGTATTCTGGAAAAAGACAATAAAGAGTTTAGTGACCTTATGCCAGGTATTCTAGCTCTTAGCCTTTGGGACTCAGCTTTTGTACTGGAATATAATTCAGAATAGTGTTGATACCATCACACATCTTTATACTGGTTTTCAGCAAAGTCCAAAAGGAACCACAATAAGCAAGAAAAGTTATTCACTGAACATGAAAATGCTTGGGACTTCTGGTCAAGATGGAGGTGTAGACAAAGATGGCTTGTCTCTTTGCATAACTAATTATATTCAAAATTACAACTAAAATATAGAACAACCATCACTCAGATCATTAGAAATCAAGTTGAATGGAAGTCTGACAACTATGAAATTAAAGAACCCACATCCACCCAGACTGGTTAGAAGGGTGCAAACATGAAACAGGCTGCTTTCATACCATGTATGCTGATAAAAATTCGAGAGGAATGTCTCAGGACTGAGGAGTCCCAGCCCCACACCAGGACCCCCCAGCCCAGGATTCCAGTGTCAGGGAGATAAGTCCCCACAACTCCTGGCTATAAAAACCAGTGGAGATTGAGTTAATGGAAGAAACTTCTGGAGCCCCAAGCAATTCTTCTTGAAGAACCCACAATGGTCTGACCTACTCAGATTCACTCCCTCTGAGCTCTAGCACTGGGGTAGCAACTTGAAAGGCACCAGTGGCATACAGGGAAGAACTGAAGTATCTGGCATCAAGGCAAACAGAGGCCATTGTCCCTTTTATAAACCCTCCCCCCCACAGAGCCACAGAGCGAGCAAGCTGGTGCCATACCTGAGACTCCATCAACACTGTTTGACCTGCCTTGGGGCTCCCCAGAGACTTCACATCACCCAACTTACCGGTCCATCTGAGCTGCTTTTCCATGTGAATGGCTGGTCTTAGCTTATACTCCACAACTTCCTAAATTTTACACAGGTGACAAACACAAAACCCCTGGGCCTAATCTGGCCCTCCCCTTGTCTTATCCAGGCACCTTGTTTCTACCCAGTGGCAGCACTGAGCTCTCATGTAACTACTAAAGAGTAGTTACATTTATACAGTCCTAAAATTACATTCAGATCTTTGAAGGAACCGTGAGGCTGATATAGCCACCAGTGAAAATGAGTTTGACACCTCTGTCCTAAATCCTAAGAAGCAACAGCTGGCCTCAGTGAGCCCCAGGCCCAGCAGTAGTATCAATCAGCCTAGATTGACAGCTTGGCTTCACTTGGGAATCTCCAAGCTCAGCATAAGTAGCAGCCATCTCACCTTGCTTTATAGCTCAAGCAGAGTGCTCCCAGGCAAAACATAGGCGGGGGCTGACCTTGGCTTGTACCACCCCAAAACCCCAGAGTCTGAGTATCCAGTGGACAGCTACACATCACATGAGAGGACCACCACCCTGTCCCTGCACAGCTGATCCTCCATGGAGGGTGGATGTTGGTGATAAGTGGTCACAGTAATCCTTGCAGCTACTGGCCTAGGTAAATTCCTCCCATTGATCTGCCAACTGCAATTAAGGCTCAACTATAAGAGGAGGGTATACTCAGCCCACATGAAGGGTGTATCCTGAGTACCCAGATTGGGTGATAGAGGAGGTTGTGCCGCTGGACCCTATAGAATACCTACTACATTAGGACACACTACCAAGACATGGAGTCAAAGCAACTCTACCTAATACATAGAAACAAATGCAGGGAGGCTGCCAAAATGAAGAAACAAAGGAACATGATCCAAATGAAAGAACAGGTCAGAACTCCAGAAAAAGAGCTACACAAAATGGAGATAAGCAATCTTTTAGATGCAGAGTTCAAAACACTGGTTATAAGGATGCTCAAGGAAGTTAGTGGTTAACCTCAACAGAAAAAAATCTCAGTCAGAAAAAGATACACTAAAATAAAGAACAATTTACAGGGAAGCACCAGTAGAGTGGATGAAACTAAGAATCAAATCAATGATTTGGAACCTAAGGAAGCAAAAAAGAACCAACCAGGACAATAAGAAGAAAAAAAGAATTATAAAAAACTGAGGATAGTATAAGCAGCCACTGGGACAGCTTCAAGAGGTCTAACAGTCTCATCATAGGGGTGTCAGAAGGAGAAGAGAAAGAGCAAGAAATTAAAAGTCTATTTGAAAAAATAATGAAAGAAAACCTCCCTAATTTGGAGAAGGAAATAGACATGCAAGTCTAGGAAGTACAGAGAGTCCCAAATGAGATGGATGCGACCAGGCTTACTCTGAGAAACATCATAATTAAAATGCCAAAGTATAAAGAGAGAATCTTAGAAGCAACAAGAAAAAAGCAGTTAATTACCTACAGGGGAGTTCCCATAAGACTGTCAGCTGATTTCTCAAAAGGAGCTTTGCAGGCTAGAAAGGATTAGCAAGAAATATTAAAGTCATGAAAGCAGGGACCTACAGCCAAGATACTCTACCCAGCAAAGCTATCATTAGAATCAAAGGGTACATAAAGAGCTTCCCAGACAAAAAACGACTAAAGGAATTTATCATCACCAAAATATTATTATATGAAATGGTAAAGGGACTTATTTAAGAAGAAGGAAGAAATCAAAACTATGAAAAATAAAATGGCAATAAACATAAATCTATCAAGAATTGAATCTAAAAAGGAAACTAAGCAAACAAGAACAGAGAAACAAACATGGTTACAGAGAGTACTTTGATGGTTCCAGATGCTAGTGGGGTGTGGGGCCATGGGTGAAGGGGTGAGGGGATTAAGAAGTACAAATTGGTAGATACAGAATAGCCATGGGGATATAAAGTACAGTACAGGAAATGGAGTAGCCAAATAACATTTATATGCATGATCCATGGACATGAACAATGATGGGGTGATTGTCTGAGGGTGAGGGGGGTGCTGGGTAGGAGTGGGGTAAAGGGTGAAAATCAGGACAATTGTAATAGCATGATCAATAAAATATAATTAAAAAAGAAAAAGAAAATGCTCTACTACCTTCAAGCACTCATTTGGAATAGTTTAAGCTTTGAATGTCATACGCATAAGATGTATATTTTGAGAACAATTATGAAGTCTTTTGATTTTTTTTTCTTTTAGTAAGAAAAGGAAGGAGAGAAAGAGCAAGGGGAAGTTGTTACAATTTTTTTAGCTACTTTGACCTCTTTTACACATTAATGCTAAACTGGAAAATGTGGGCCAGGGCCAGCTCATGAGAAGCATTTCTTTGCCTTTGCCTGTTGTGACCCAACACCAAGATATCCATAGAAACTCGCCTTTTGTTGTTTGGCAGTACTTCATCTTTTCCAAGAAAAGAACATGAGCCTCTGCCTAAACTTTCTAGGCTATGAATGATTTTTACATATTAAATTCCCATTAGAAACTATGAAACCCCTATGGCGTTATGCAGGTAATATTGTGATACTGGACTTGCCTTCAGCTTTCCCAGGATGATTAAAATTACAATTGGACCTCTTTTTCAGAGTTTCTATTAATTCACTGCAGATATACTGTTAAATTTTAAAACCTGTCACAGGTTTCTCCACATTTTTTAAAATCCTTACCTAAGGATATGCTTATTGCTTTTAATGAGAGAGGAAAGAAGTGAGAAAGAGAGAGAGAAATATCAATGTGAGAGAAAAACATCTATTGGTTGCCTCCCACACATGCCCTGACCAAGGATCAAACATGCAGTCCAGGTATGTGCTGTAACTGGGGATCAAACCTGCAACCTTCTGGTGTATGGGACAATGCTCCAACCAACTGAGCCACCCTGCTAGGGCTCTTCACAGTTTTTAAAAAATTATATTAGCAGCGAAGCCCTTTTTCACCATTACTTGTCATTCACTGTCTTTGTAAAAATAATTGGCTTTATAAATAATTCAGTTCTATTATTTTCATAAATGAATGCAAGATCTCCATGAAGCCTATTTGTATTGTTTTTTAAAGCTGAAATAGTTGCTTAGATAATGCATAGAGAGAAGAAAAACTTCCCCATTGAATTAATTCAATGCAAAGATCAAGAAGTGAAAGAAATGATAAAAGATGTTTACTGCTTGATTATTTTTGTATTCAAGCTGCTTCCTTCTCAATAATTAAAAAACTAAAATATTTAAATCTGCTCTTTCTTTTTAATAGTACACAGTCTAAAGGTTTTTCCTTGTCTTTTTTTCTTTCTTCCTTCCCTTTATTCCCTACTTTCAGTCATAACATAACTCCCAGTCATAATATGCAATCACATTTTTAATAAGCCTGAATTAAATTCACTCTTAGAATTATTTACTGCTACAGGAAGTCTTACTGATATTCCAAAATTGACACTAAATGTATTTTGTTCTGAGTTCTGCTATTCTAAAGTTCCTTCCAGTGGGATGATAAAATATTGCTCTTAATTATTTCTTTGCATAAAATTTTAAATCATTTTGTGCCAAGAAAAAAGTAGTGTATTATTTTTCTATTGTTGTCATAACATCAGTATTGTTTAGTGGCTTAAACAATATAAATTTATTGACTTATATTATCTATAAGCAGAACTTTGACGTAGATTTCACTGGCTAAAATCAAGATGTCCATAGTGTTGTGTTCTTTTCAGGAGGATGTAGACAGATGTCTGTTTCCTGGCCTCTCTAATTTCTAGAGGCTGCCTGCATTCATTGTCTTGTGGCCTTTTCCTCCCTCTTCAAAACAAGGAAAATTGGGAACATAAAGACAAAAATATCTACCCTTAAAATTATAATGTTAATAAGTTGCAATAATAGTTATATTAGCAGTATAAACAAAGTTCTTTGGGGAGCAAAGAAATGGCAGCAATTATTTAACATTTAGGGAATTAGGAAAATCACCCCTCCAATTCTTCATGTATACTGTATGCTGTTGCCCCAAAACTGTTTCCCTTCCTATTAGTAACAGCCTTGAAAATTCAATATAAATATTAGTCCTAACGACCAATCCCTGACATTTAAGACTAGCTTACATTTTCCTGATCAATATTCCCAAAGAACTTTTCTTTCCCAATCATTATTATTCAATATTATTGAGTGTGTGCCTCATACAAGGCCATGTATCCAACATGGATTGATCTCATTTGATCACCAGAACCAGAGCAGAGATATGAAAACTGAGGCTAAACACTAGTAAATCTCTCACAGTCACACAGCTGGTATGGAATGGAACTAGTATAATAAATCAGTTTGTCTAGATAAGCATGCCTGTTAAGCACAGATCACACTGCTCTTTCATTGCTGGATTAATTGCCTAGCTGTTCTTCCAGAATAAAGAAAAGCTGAGGGCAAGAATCTATTGTTCCTTGCTCACCATTGTATCTGAAGTGCCTAAACTTGTGCCTGAGTAAAAGGAGGATTAGAAGGCATTTGCCAGGGGTTGAGATAGAAGTGGATTTTGTTATCACCATGGTGGGTTGCCTGGTGTTAGAGTGACTAACAGTGAGGAAACTGATTAGAAGGCAGTTTACAATTATCTCCCAGGTGAGAGGGTATGAGAGCATGAACTAGAACAGGGACCAGTAAACATTTTCTGTAAAGGACCAGATAGTGAATATTTTAGGCTTTGAAACTACTCAACTCTGCCATTGAAGCACCAAAATAGCCACAGATAATATGTAAAGAAATGAACATAGCCATATCCCAATAAAACTTCTATTAACCAAAAGAGTCAGCAGGCTGGCTATGGCAGTTGTTGGCTGACCCCTGAACTAGAACATTGGGGTGTGACTGGAAGAGCTTGTGCATCTCGCAGTGGTAGCAGCAGAATGAACCAGAGAAACATTTCAAATACAAACTTGGCAGGACATGTTGATTAACTGATGATCAAGCATGGAAGAAGGAAGAATTGAAGATAACCCCTATTTTCCTGTAATCAGGAAATCAAAGACATCAAGAAAGATAAACTAGTTTAAAGGTGAGGAGTGATAGTATGAATTCAAAATTCAAAGAAGTAAGTTTCAGGTAGAAAATAGCACCCCATACTATCTAAAGTGCAGAATAAGAGTGAAAAAAATCAAGGTATAGAGGGAGAGTTCCCCAGAATGGTCTTATAAATCTATTATAGGACTTCATTATTACCCATCCCCATTGTTATACTTAGCTACTTAATTCTAAAGTCATTTTTTAACTATTCATAGTTTCCCTCAGTACTCAAACTGTTTAAACAATTATAAGTCACATATTCCAGTTCATTTAATTCACTAGAAAAACATTTAAGGAACTACTTTTAAAGTCTTGGGAATTTCGTACTCAGAGGGAAAAACTTTCTTTGAATTTTCAACTGACTTACAAATGAAGGAGGAATATGGTTTCTACAGATGAGATCTGGTCCCTGACTTGAGGTTTGCTATCTGGTAGAGCAGAAAGAGGCAATTTGTGCATTGAAAAGTATGGCAAAGGGTGAATTCCTCTGCTTCATTCAAAGATACCTTCAGAAAGAAAAGAAAAGGTAGGCCTGGGCGAACACTCACTACATTTGATTTAATAGTTACATCCCTCTCCATTACATAGAGGCACTTTGAGAAATTTTTCTGCCACAAAACCTCATTTTGCAGTAAGAGTTTAGATATAGGTAGACTTTAAGGATGGTATTAATGAACAATACTTCCTATAAGTTATTTTCAAGCTAAAAGTTTGTATCAGTATCTAGGTCTCAGAAGAAACACATTTTCTTCTCTAAATTTTTTAAAAGGCATTTGAAGGAAACAAGCAGTCTGAGGAGTTTGATCAAACAGCTTCCCTTCTTGCAAGATGTAGTGATGGTCTCTGAGCACACAGAAATAGTGCTTATTAAAGAGAACGAAGAAGCTTTGCCAATAAGTGCATCACTGGAATTCACAAATTGGCTTGAGAAAGAAGGAATAGAACATCAGAATTTAGCTACTTGTCATCAGTCTTTCTACCCTTGTGAAAACATCCCCTCACATAACTCATGTGAACTCTGAATTGCAAGAAATTACAGAATCTTAACAGTGCCAATAGATGAGCAGTGGGAGGAAGCCAGGGCTGGAAGACCAAACTGGGTCATAGGGCTGTGCTCCCCCTAGGCAGTAGTCCAATTGATGGTGCTCAAGGGGTGAACACAGGCTTATGGGAGACCTCAGTCAAAACCCAGAAGGGACCACGTTGGCCCCCTCAGAGAAGAGAAAGTTGGCAATTTCCAAAGCAGGTATCAGCTACTATGTAGATAAGAAACTAGGATGGAGGATGGCCTGGACAGCAGAGTGGGCACCACCACAAAGATGCGCTGGGGAAGGGTGAATGTCAATTGATTGACAGATACCCAGGATCCACTCTAGACATACCAGATACTAGATTCAATGACAAAGTGACAAATTTACAGCCCCGAACATTTACTTCTGACCCTGGCAATCAGGGCTAATGCTGCAGCTAATGTTGAATCTATTGTGGTTCCTGGATGGGTAGGAGAAAGAAAAAGCTTTCATCTTCCTACTCTTCATCTCCACTTGAGCAAACTGTCCAGTCCCTCTGTGAACTGAAAGACTAACATTTGCTACCAAATATTACTTCTTACTATGTACCAGACACTGTTCTAGTCCCCTTTTATACACTATACCTAATTCTCATAGCTCTGAGGAATAGTTACAGCCATTCTTTTTAATTTAGAAAGTAAAATTAAGAGAAGGTTCAGTGGTTCACTCAAGACTAAGTGCAATAGGAGTAACTAGAATGCTCTTCCTACTGTCCAGAGGCCTAGTTTATTCTAGACTTAAATTTTTTTTTAATTTAAATTTAGTGTATAATAGTTACCCCAACAAGACAAACACAATAATAATATCATGAACTGGCTCTATAGGAACTAGGAGAAGAGAGCACTGCTACTCCTGGGGAGGTCAGAAAAGGCTTCTCTAAAGGTTACTCTTGATGCCAGGTCCTAACCTCCAGTATTTGGTAAGGGAGGGTCCTGAGGCCAGGGGAAGCCTGGAGAGATGTTACCATGATGTTTGTCCAATAAATAAGGGAAACAAGAAATAACTGGGAAAGAAGCTGGACCCTGGAGTCAGGAAAGCCTGAATTGTGTACCAAGCAGAAAGATCAAGACAATATTGAAAGTGGGCAAGGGAGCTCCCATGAATAAAGCAAGGGGAAGGATGTGGAGTGAGGGAATTTGGACGATCCAGCAAACCAAAGAACACTGAACAAAAGTCGACATGTTTTCTTTCTGCAAAGATGTAATTTGCAGGATAGCCATTTTACATGATTCATGTAATTCTCATTAAAAATTGTGCACCCATCCAGGCACTAATTTTTGAAGGTGGGCATAAAATCACCTGGCAGTAGAAGGAAGCAAGGTATTCTGGGTATAACTTGTGCAAATGTGATCAGCCAAAGAATAATGAAAGTTGATGAGGGCACAGTAAGTGTTTTGACAAAGCCTTGATTTGTGGAAGTGGGGCTCTGCACAAGGTTGAAAAGATGGGCATCAACCAAATCATATTGAAAGGCCTTCATGATAACACTACATGAGACTTGAATGTTTTGTATATATACTTTCAGACAGGGAATGGCACCCTCTGGTTTGTGTTCTAGAAGGCCCACTATCATGGCCTACTGAGATCAGGGAATATGATGCTGGAAGGAGAGTTTAGGAGGTTATTGTTCAAACCCAGGCAAGCTAGGAGTCCAGGAGGGCGAGGATGGGGGAACACTTACAGGATATACTTAAATGCTTTTTAAAAAAATTTTCTAAAGATTTCTTATTTAATCCTAACAACTGGCCTGCATGGTACATATATATAAATGACTCCCATTTATGGATCCACTACCATGCCACACACCAAATCTTAGAGAGGCATGTGAGCACACTGGACAGGTGCTTTCACTACTTATTAGCTATATGACCTCACTACACCTCACTTTTCTCATCTCTGAAGTTGCATAGTCTCGTCGTATTGCTCTGAAGACAAAACGAGATTTTACATATAAAGTACTTAGGATAATTCCTTAAGTATAGTAAGCAGCCAATAAATATTTGTTATTACTAGCAAGTTTAAATTTCACAGTGCTGTTTATTACTCTATTTGTGACATGGTACAAAGAAGGAAATGTATCTCAAAGAGAAATTAACTAACTTGTCAGTGGCACAAACTCAGCTTATTGATTCCTGATCTTATGCAGCAGAGAAAGGGCACCTGGCTTCCATTCAGCACAACTTCAATTTTATCATGATGTGTAAGGAACTGTGGGTAAGGCGAATGCCATCATCTAAGGCATATCCATTAATGGCTTCAATGGAAGGGCTTCCTGAGCCAAACAAGAATCTTTCTCCTTATCTAATTCATTGCACTGTTTCTTAGAATCCTTTTACAGCATTGCTGTCTTCCCTGACATTTAATTTGCAATCCCAAGAAACCAGAAACTTTCACATATGCAGTTGCCTAGGCTTCCAAAGCAGAAGCACTCCTTTAACTAGGCAACCGATATTTCTGGCAGAAACCTCAGTCAGTTAACGTGGCAACATGCAGTGCAGTGGGTGTTCATCTATGCTTGCCATGTGTCAGCCAGATTTCTCTGCCCAGAGCTTCTGGGGATTGATAGTGCCATGAAAACAGGAAAATCAACGTTGACCTTAATTATGATAAACACAGGGTCTTATGCCCCACTAAAACTATTGCTAGTCCAGTAGTATTGTCTATATGATAACAGTCATAACAATGAAGTGCTCTTTACTGGTTGACTACTTACTGTGTCATACAAGTAAGTCTCAGAGAGGTTTGGTAATCTTCCCAAAGTAACATAACTAGTGTATTATTTTTCTATGGCTGCTATAACATATAAACATATATTTAGTTGCTGCTACTAAGTATGTGTTCATGTTTTATAGAAATGTGGTAAAAGCAACACTAATGTTTTTAAAGATTTTATTTATTTATTTTATTTTTTTAGAGAGAAGGGAAGAGAGTGAGAAAGAGAGGGAGAGAAACATCAATGTGCAGTTGCCTCTCATGTGCCCCCTATGGGGGCAAGGGGACCTGGCCCACAACCCAGTCATGTGCCCTGACTGGGAATGGAACTGGTGAGCATTTGGTTCTCAGGCTGGCACTCAATCCACTGAGCCACACCAGTCAGGGAAGAAACATTAATCTATTTTCTTAAAGTTGTTGAGATGAGAATTCCAAAAGTTGCACAATTAAAACCAAGAAGTCAACAGGGTTGTTGCATATCTTTCCAGGAGCCCTAGGATCCCATTTCCTCATCTTTTCTACCTTTATGAGGCTGCCCATGTAACTTGGTCTCCTTCCTCAGTCTTCAAAGGCACCAACTTCATCATTCTGACCTTTGCTTTCATCACATCTTTATCTCTGACTCTGGCTCTCTGTGTCCTTCTACTTATAAGGACACATATGATTACATTGGTCCTACAAAGAAAATCCGAATAATCTCCCCATTGTAAAGTCAGTAGACTAGCAACCAAAATTTCATCTGCAACTTTAAATCCTTTTGCCAGGTAACGTAACCTATTCCAGGTTTTAGGGGTTAGTGTATGACTCTTCTTGAAAGGCCTCTATTTTACCTATCACAGCAAGGATTGTAACCCAAATATATCTGACTCTGAAAGTTGTGTTCTTAACCAGCACATTATACCAAACTACTGCAAAAATGTTAGGTCTTTATCTTCAAAAGGCAAGGACTGAGAATGCCTCTCATTATTCTCACAAGGTCTATTCTCCCCCAAAACTAAATGATTAATATTTACATTGTTAATCTGACACTACATGATCTTATTTGAGCACAACAAGAGTGAAACAGACAGCAAAAAAAGTTACTAAATGTCCTATGAAGTGAATCTACAAATCTATGTGTTAAAGGTGGTGGTGGTATCAAAAGTCAAATGCTGTCCTAGCTGGTGTGGCTCAGTGGATTAAGTGCTGGCCTGCAAACCAAAGGGTTGCTGGTTCCATTCCAAGTCAGGGCACATGCTTGGATTGTGGGCCAGGCCATCAGTAGAGGGTGTATGCTAGAGGGAAACACACATTGTTGTTTCCCTCTTTTTCTCCCTCCATTCCTCTCTTTAAAAATCAATAAGTATAATCTTTTTAAAAAAAATCAAATGCTGTCTGCTAGGAGCATGATTTCTATTCAATGTTCATTGAAGGAGTGCCTACTGAGCACCTGAGCACCTATGGAGTACCTGGTCCTGTGAAAGATGAAAGGGCATTCTCTGTACTATGAGAACATGAACTGCAAAGGAGGAGACAATGAGTTAAGGACACAGAGGGCCATGAGAGCACACAGGAGAGGCATGCACCCTGGACTGGGAGATCTCTTAGGGGAAACTTGTTTTGGTTCCTCACCTACTAAATGAAGGGGTTGGAATAAATCCAAGGATGCTGACTGTCTGGCCATTGATATATCTAGCCCACAGATGTGAGATCCACCTAGTGTATTGGCATGCATGATGAGTGTTTTTCCAGTGTTGGCAAAACAGGCCCCATTTTCCCCTTTGACAGTGGATGTCCCTTGGGTCTGCATGTGCTTGCCAGGCACTCACAGTTCCTTCACTTGCTATGACCACTGTTGACTGGAAACCAAGTATCAAGAGCCCTTTTTCATTAGCAGTAGATCATGCCCCTCATTGAACTTTAGGATTAGCTGATAGCTAATGTACCTCCCAATTTGAATAATCTGACTCTCTACTTACTTAAACCCACAAAAAAG
Source organism: Phyllostomus discolor (assembly GCF_004126475.2). Taxonomy (NCBI): domain Eukaryota; kingdom Metazoa; phylum Chordata; class Mammalia; order Chiroptera; family Phyllostomidae; genus Phyllostomus; species Phyllostomus discolor. The sequence continues at coordinate 50,756,363 of NC_040907.2, read as the reverse complement.
TTATTATACCAATATTAATACTAGCAACTAGAAATATGGAGATAAATAAGAAATACTTCTTGGTCTTTGAGGGCAAAACTAAGGAGAGACCAATTATAATAAACCATTGAAAGAGTGTGATATGTGCTAATAAAGAGGGGCATAAAATAACAGAGAAAGTACAAAGTCTTCTGAGGAGCAGAGAGGTTTTACAGCAGAACTTACCAGGCAAACAACAAGGGGAGAAACTTTGCCAGCACACTGCATATATTCAGGTGCACTGTAGGTTTGAAGTAGGTGGTTACTGAATAGGCTAGAATTAGCTGAATTCTGCAATGAGGAAGCTGCACATACAAAGACAAAGAGGTAAGTGATGAAGACTTTCTATTCTAGGAGTCAAAATTATTTAAGCAGGGTTGTGCATAGAATTCACTATGGGAAGAAATGAGATATGAGGCTGGGATGGCAGGGGAAAAATCCAATAACATGCGACCTTGTGTGTCATGCTGATGGCATTTATTTTATTCAGAAGATAATAGGCTACCGTGGTAGGGGATTAAGTAGGAAGCACATGAATAGATCTGTGGGACTTTTTGAAAGATCCTCCTGCCAGCACAGTGGGTTGGCAACTGGAGGGGTATATACCAGAGACAGAGAGATGAGCTGCCAGACCATTATCATAAAGCTGGCAAGAGAAGACATATCAGTTAGGACACCAGTGTTATGTAAACTCTAGAAAGTCCTATCATTAGATGAACCAGTAAGTTTACATATTGATTAACTGATCCCATTAAGCAATATGTAAACTTACTCGTTCATGTAAAGAAAGCAATGAAGGAAGGTGAGCTTCAAGTATGACTTAATGGGCTTTCTCTGTATCTATTTTTTTTCTTTTCCCTTGGCTATGTTTCACCCTCTAGCTGGCTTCCCTTATGGTGGTAAATGGATCCAGATTTTATATCATCACTATAATATTCCAGAAATCATCCTCTTGCATCTCATTAGCAAAATGGATCATGTGCTCTTGATCCAAATTTTTGTCTACAGAATATGGAAACCAAGGTTCCTGAACCCGTCCCTGGGTAAGGAATATAGAATTACCATTGGATTTATCAGACCTACCCCAGAAACTGGAGAGTGGATCAGCTTTCCCTGAATCAGTCAGGCTATACAGAGGTGGGGTATACATATGAACAAGATTCACATTAGTACTAGGAAGGGGAGAGGGGCATTCAAAGGCAGTCATTAAGACCCACATGGGAAGATGATGGCCTGAATAGAAGTGTCATCAGTGAAGTAAAGGAGAAGACAGAGAAATGTTAAAGAGGAGAAAGATCACAGCTTAGCCATTGATTGAATGTGGAAGGTGACGAAAGGAATTGAAAAAGGATTGTCAACTTTCTGACAAGGATAACTGAGATCCCTAGAGAACAAGCATATTTTGAAGTAAAAATAATGAGTTTACTTTTGAACATGTTAAGTGGCCCTGACTTTTAATCATTCAAGTGATGCATAGAATAATTGCATGGGTGGTTGAGTCTGGATCACAAGGGATGGGGCTGGAAATAAAGATTAGGAACATGATGAGATCATAGATGGCATTCACTAAGAACAGAGTTATGTGAGAAAAGCAACTTTTGAACGTGTTATAAAAACATTGTCCTTGAGACACAAAATACCTACAAGAGGGCAACTCTCATCTCAGAGATAAAAGAGGTCTTACTAACCTCTGAGAATAGCCTCTTCACCCTCAAAACCGCAGGAGTTCCAGCTGAGTGACTGAGAGAGTTGATGAGCAGCTTTATCACCTCCCCTTAGTACTCCCTCAAGTGAGCTAAAATGCATTGTAGCTGCCACTGGTATCTGCCCTCTGGGAGTTTACAATGTTAGACAAGTGTTCAGTCTATTTAGGACATGAACTGTGTCTGAAAATATGCCCTCATCATACAAGAGAAGCAATAGATTCCTAGTGTCCAGAAATATCAGGAGGCTGAATGAAATTTGACTCATTCTTGACAATATGGGGCTTATCTTGTCAGGATATTAAATATTACAGAGGTAGCTCATCACAGAAGATTAATGAAGTCACCAGAATAATTTAGAAAGCAATTGAGTGACTAATTTTAATTAAAAGTTTGATTGCAACTATTGAAATGAAACCAGAGAAACTCATACTCCTCACCTCTTCAATGGTTTTCCCATAGGAACAACAATTACTATGTCAATCTTTCGTTCATTACTGGGCCTTTTCTAAGATTAAACATTAGATAGTTTCCCAGGAATAGAGATTTTTAAACAGATAATATAGGGAAACCGGACTCCAATTAGGAAAACTCCTACAATCAAGAAACAGAATAGAAAAATGTCATTTTTGAATATAATGTGAGAATAAGTAGATACCATTAATCCTCCTTAGAAATAATGTAAGAAATAAGATATGATTATCTTGTTTGACAGGTTGGCATGTTTTCTTCAGTTGACAAGTGAATGCCCCTAAAAAGAAAGAAATCCATTTTAAAAGGAACAAATGTAAAAACCAGAAAATGCCTATCATAAAGAAATTTTGTAACTAGATATGAGGTGTTGATTAGCATGTGTTTTTAGAAATAAGAAACCAGAGACTAGAAAGCAACATTTGTCAGAACTTATATTCACATGGAGAGTGGAGAGTGAAGAGAGGGAGGGAGAGAGAAAGGGAATAAGAGAGAGATGTGACATTATATGAAAAATTTGCATTTTGCTCATCAAATTGTGTGCTCTGGAATAATGCCCATTCCACCACATGGCCTATACCATCCATCCAATTGTTTTATTTTGTTCTGATTTTTTATTGTAAAAAAATCTTATTTTTAATTTGACTTCCCAGATGTAACAGGACTGGTAAGCAGAAGGTGTACTTTTTTAACCAGTCTCTTTTCTCCTGCCCTTGCCCTATTGTGGGGGAGGGGGTGGTTCTGCCCACAGAGCAACACTCCCCACCCCTATCTGTTATGGGTGAGAACAAGTCTACTAAGACAGGACCTGCTTGGGGAGGAGAGGTTGACTACTTCTCAAAGGAGAAGGACCTTGAGGCTGTTCCTCAATGAATGAGCTTTTACTGGGTTTAGTTTGCATAGGAATACAGGGCATATACTTAAAGCTCATCAGTTATTGTCAGGCAGTAATGATCAAACAATAGATAACATTCAAAGAACTCTAAGGGCTTATTCTGAGTCAGGGCCAGATAGCCAAAGGGCCATAAAACTTTGGGGAGCAAACTCATTTCATGCTTGGACCGTTATCATTTAAATTGAGGGCATTCTTAGCAAAGCAAGTTTCACAGGATTTTATTAATTCTTTTTTAGACCTGATGTCTCTCATTCCCCTCCCCACCTGCCCTTTCAAGCACAGGGCCACACCCACCTCCAGTGTTGTTTCAGGCTTAAATCAGGTGGGGGATTTGGGCAGCCAAGAGATTAAGAGACTTTTTACAGAAAGAATGAGGACTCAGACTATGTCAAAGCAAGGGGTGAAAGTTCATCATCCCCTTTTTCTATAGTCCCCCAAGTCCTTCCCTGAGGGCCCCATCTCGACTGTGCACAGGTGTCTTAGGTCCTCCCTCCCTTGAGGAATCTTACCCGTCATTGGCTAACCAGTCATCCACCCCAGGGCAAGCAGGGTGCAGTAAACTGGGCAGAGGCTGTGCCCCTGCCAGGAAGATAAGCTTTGTTTCATTAGTGGCTTATGGTCCCAAGATCTTTTACTCAGCCTTAGCCCTGGTGGGTTACAGCTTGTGAAACCAGGCGGGGCAGTTCCCAACACTCTATTTCATTCTACAATCAAATTGCAACTAAGGTGCCATATTAAAATATAAATTAAATTACATAATCTCTCCACTCAAAACATTTGAATGACTTTTCATTTCATTCCTATTAAAAGCCAAAATCCTGACAGTGGCCTCCAACGTCTTATAGATCTGGTGCTACCCCTTGGTCTGTACCACCCATTCCTCTCAATTACTTCTCTGAATCAACTCCTTTTCTGTCCTTCTCACTCTCATGCTGGCTTTCCTGTCATTCCATAAAATCCCCAGGTATAGTCCTGTACCAGGATATTTGTTTTTTCTGCATCTGTTGGGATGATCTATCTCCAAGAATCTAAGTGCTTGCTTTCTCATTTTCTTAGGGTCTTTACCTATACTTCATGTTCTCCTTGAGGTCTTCAATAATCATCTGATTAAAAACCTGACACCACATACTACCTATTTTTTTCTATAATTCTTTTTTTTTCTGAAGAGCAATTGGCTGTTTATTTTTTTATTTTTTTATTTTATTTTAATCATTGTTCAAATACAATTTTCTCCTTTTTACTCCCAATCCAGCCCTCCCTCCCAACCCTCCCCACTTCCCTCCCATTACCACCCTCTCCTTAGTTTATGACCATGTGTCCTTTAAGTTTGTTCCTGTGAACCCTTCCCACTGTCCCCTTAAATTCCCTCTACTCTCTTCTGTGGGCACTGTCAGCCTGACCTCTATTTCAGTGTCTTTGGTTATATTTTGCTTGTTTCTTTGTTTTGTTATTTAGGTTCCTCTTAAAGGTGAGATCATATGGTATTTGTCTTTCACTGCTTGGCTTGTTTCGCTTAGCATAATGTTTTCCAGCCCCGTCCATGTTGTTGCAAAGGGTAGGAGCTCCTTCTTTCTTTCTGCTGCATAGAATTCCATTGTGTAAATGTACCATAGTTTTTTGATCCATTCATTTACTGATGGGCATCTTGGTTGCTTCCAGCATCTAGCTATTGTAAATTGTGCTACTATGAACATTGGGATGCATAGGTTCTTTTGGATTGGTGTTTTAGTATTCTTAGGATATAGTCCCAGCAGTGGAATCTCAGGGTCAAAAGGCAGATCCATTTTGAGTTTTCTGAGGAAGTTCCATACTGCTTTCCATAGTGGTTGTACCAGTCTGCAGTCCCACCAACAGTGCACTAGGGTCCCCTTTTCTCCACAACCTCTCCAACACTTGTTGTTTGTTGCTTTGTTTATGATGGCCATTCTGACTGGTGTGAGGTGGTATCTCATTGTGGTTTTAATTTGCATCTCTCTGATAGCTAGCGATATTGAACATTGTTTCATGTGTCTTTGGATTTTCTGTATGTCCTCCTAGGAGAAGTGTCTGTTCAAGTCCTTTGCCCACTTTTTAATTGGATTCCTTGTCTTCTTAGAGTGCAGTCATGTAAGTTCTTTATATATTTTGGAGATTAAACCCTTGTCTGAGGTATTTTTCCTATAATTCTTATCATCATCTAATATACTATCCATTCTACTCATATATTTGTTTTCTATTGTCTGACTCCTCACAATATAATCTCCTTGCTGCATCCCCAGAGGTATGCCACTGTCTGACACATAAAAAAGTCAACAGTCCTGGCTGGTGTGATTGAGCACAGGCCTGAAAACAAAGGTTTGATGGTTTGATTCCCAGTCGGGGCACATGCTTGGATTGCAGGCTGGGTCCCTAGTGGGTGGTGTGCAAGAGGCAATCACACATTGATTTTCTCTCTGCTTCTTTCTCCTTCCCTTACCCTCTCTCTAAAAATAAATAAATAAAATCTTTAAAAAAAAGGTCAACAAATATTTGTTCAATTGAACTTAACATTACCAGAGGCCAGCCCTGTGGATCAGAGAGTATTTGCAAGTGGAAAAATAGAATATCATAAAAAAAAAAACAATAAGAGTTGGGACAATGAAACAGTCCATTTTTGGTCCATGACTACTATTATTATTATCATTGTCATTCTCTTCCCATGGTCCTGACAATTTTCATAAAATTTAGACAAGATCACAGTACTTGTGGGATCCAAGCCATGATTTTTTTCAATTCAAAATATAGACAGATTTCCAGAACATCCCTCCCCATATACCATTTTTTTTCTTTGACACCCTTGGTTCAAATTTTCTATGCTGGTCATACCAAGCATGTTCAGTTGACTCAGCTTTGCTGTTCCCCAAGTGCTAGGGAAAATCTTGTAAAGGGACTAATCTAGAGTCAAATCTGCCAGTATTGCTCTGCTTCTAATCCTGGGAATGATCCCTGTCATTGATCAAGTCTCTCAGTTAGGATTTAAAAATGGCTCCCTCTGTTTGGCCTCTTTCCTATTATCTCTAGTCATGAGAAAGATTATCTGACAGTAAACACTGATGGTCTAAAAGTTAAAATGAGAACATTTTACCTACCTATATTCCAGTTTTTATCATAAAGCTATAAGATTACGTTAGCCTACACTTCACTTTCCTCTCCCCTCATTACCAACTCCATCGCAGACCTCACCTCTTTGCACATATGCATCTTTACAGAAAGCTTTATGTGAAGAACCTCCTGCCACCACCCTTACCCTACATAAATACCTTTCCTCTGTTTTATTACTTTTTGCAGCACTTCTCACTATCTGAGCATATATGTGTGTATACATGCACACACATATACACATATATTTATTTACTTGTTTATTTATTTGCTTCACAACTAGAATATATCTTCTATAAAGGCCAAAGCACTGAGAATATTATGCGATATAGCTTTTCTCTCCCTCCAGTTGCATCCAGCTTTATGGACAATAATTATTCTTATTGATCTTTAGGTCCTTCCCATCTTGGAATCTATGGAAAGAGATGAGACTTTAATAAATTTTTAGTATGTATCATATGCTAAATATTGCAGTAGGCAACTTCATATCCAAACTCATATTATATTCCAAGGTACCCTATAATTTGCCATTATCCTTTTCATCATAAACTTAAAAATTGCCATTTATACTTAGTGGTATAGATAGTGGTAAGCCCACATTTTATACTCATATCTTAATTCCCACATAATGGTTATATCTATGACAATGATGACAATGATATATTTATTACATTTCTTGAGTATATGTGTCAGACTCTTTGCTAAACTCATTATAAACATAATCTTATTTAATACTAATAGTAATGCTTTCCGGTTCCATCCATGCTGTCACAAAGGATAGGAGCTCCTTCTTTCTTTCTGCTGCCTAGAACTCCATTGTGTAAATGTACCATAGTTTTTTGATCTATTCATTTACTGATGGTCACCTAGGTTGCTTCCAGCAGTTGGCTGTTGTAAATGGTGCTGCTATGAACATTGGAGTGCATAGGTTCTTTTGGATTGGTGTTTCAGGGTTCTTAGGATATAATCCTAGTAGTGGAATTGCCAGGTCAAAAGGCAGATCAATCTTTAGTTTTCTGAGGAAATTCCATACTGTTTTCCATAGTGGTTGTACCAGTCTGCAATCCTACCAACAGTGCACTAGGGTCCCCTTTTCTCCACAACCTCTCCAACACTTGTTGTTTGTTGCTTTGTATAAGCCAGGCAGTGAAAGACAAATAACATATGATCTCACCTTTAACAGGAACCTAATCAACAAACAAACAAACATGCAAATTATAACCAAAGACACTGAAATAGAGAACAGGCCGACAGTGACCAGAGGGAAGAGGGGAGGGAATTTCAGGGGAAAAGGGTAAAGAAACAGTTATAAAGGACACATGGACAATAACAGTGGAGTGGAAATGGGAGGGAAGTAGGGAGGGCTGGGTGCCTAGGCTGGGGTCGGGGGGAAAGGCAGAAAACTGTACTTGAACAAATAAAAAATAAATTAAATTTAAAAAATACTAATAATAACAGTAATATTTAGACTACCATAATGCTAGTTATGTGCTAGGCACTATTCTAAATAGGCTAGATTATTAACTAATTTAACCGTCATGATCCTTATGAAGCTGGTACAGAAATTGTTAACTGATCACCAAAATCATTCTCTTTTCCTTTTTAACACTTACCAAGACTATGTACCCCAATATCCCTAGCTATTAGATGAGGCAGTGTAATTGAGTTAGTCAGTGGATTGTGAGTGGATGTGATGTAAACCACTTCCAGGCTCAGCCCATGAGAGTCACCCATATGATTCTTTCATTTTCTGGTTAGCGTAATGGACATAATCTCCAAGGCAACCTTGGAAAGCATGTGTCGAGGACATCAAAGCTGTCATCAGCTTTGGGCTCTGAATGGCAGTGAACTAGAAACCTGACTCCACTTCCACATCTCCATCCTGTGTTCTTAGATCTATATGGGACTGCTCATTTGCTAGTAGGATACACTGCTGAATTTTGATGTTTTATTTCTTAGAACAGTTGGGTTACTTATTTCCCAGGTAAGTAGTGTTCTTATCCACATTTCCACATGGTAAAATGGAGGCACTGAGTGTTTAATAACTTGCAAGTAATTATTATCATCCTTATTTTATAAATAAGAAAACTGAGTCTCAGCAAAGCTAAGTGTTTGGTCATACTATGTCAGTCAGGTTCAGTTAACACAACAGAACCCCACATTAAGTTGTTCAATAAGAGATATTTAATGCACAGAACTATTCATCAGGGGTTTGGAGGAGCTGAAAGGGCAAATAGAAAACAGTGAAGAAACCCAAGCTCAGGAGTAGCACAATGCTACCATCAGTCCTGGGACTAGCAGAACAAGGAGTAGATGGTATTACCAGAACCCAAATACTGGGGTGGTACAGTGTAAGCTAAACTACTATCCTGCAGTTCCAGTGTAAGCTAAAACCACTATCTTGCAGGAACTGGGAACTATGAAGGAGATGAAACCACCAGTAGGGTGCTGCTTGCAGTAGAGAAAGTGGTAGGGAAAGAACCTGGCTTCCTCTCAGTTCCAGTCTTCTCCCAAGGCCCTCCATTAACTGAACTTAGCTAGAATCCAAATGGCAAAAAAGCATGGGAAATGCATACAGTTTGTTGGAGTCAGTGTGCTGAAATACAGAACATAGCAAGGGAAGTGCAAGGAATAAATCTAAGAGCAAATCGGTGAGTGACCAAGCTATCAAAGATTCTCAGCCAGTAAGTGGCAAACACATGATTAGAACTCAGGTCTGTATACCTCCAGGACACACCTAGATTTGCTATCTCTAATATGCTGTGCATCTCTCAAGTGAACATGGATCTTCCTTTGTATGTATTATATCTTAAATAAATATTGGCTTTCATTGTTTGTACCTTTTTACAAAACCATTTTTACCTTAGAGGATGCAGAGACTTTGTTAAAAAAGAAATAGGTAAGTGGGTACCTTTCTAACACCTTTTCAGATAGTTCCAGGTAAACATTGAATAATGGTATGGATGTCAGAAAGTGTCACCACGAGAACAACAAGCAACTAGCACAATGGTGGTAAGCATGGGCTTTATTGTTAAGCAAATCTGCTTTCGATTATTTGCCAATCACACTTACTGAATGCGTAACATTTGGGATAAAATTCTTCAAATTCATTCAAGTTCCCTAACCTGTAACAAGGAAATACTGATACCAACTGTTCATAGTTGCATCTATAGAATTTATGAGGAATAAGTCAATTTATATATAAATATATGTATGTATGTATGTATGTATGTATATACATGAAGGAGATAAAACCACAATGAAGGATATGCATGTGTGTGTGCACCCTTCATATGATATATATATCACCTCATTAAATTCCTGGCTCTTACTAGCCATCAGTCTAGGGGCAGCAATTGCTGTAGTCCTTGCTATGGGTGTTGGGCCATTCAGTAAACAAAGAGAGCTGGAACTGGGATGGAATGGGACAGTCAGCTAAAATTCAAAGGGTGCAGAAGTCAGGGTTTTTGTGCCAGATAGACTTCCTCAGGAGTCATGCTACAAACTGTGGCATTTTGAGAGATTTGAAAAAAATTTATTTTAGACAGTGAAGCTTCAAAACTCCATTTTATAATTCAGTCTAGTCTAGTGATAGTATTTAAGCATAATTTCATCATTTGTAATGAACCCTCAACAGAAAATAAATTTCAAGTGATTTTATTCTAATGGAACATTACAGAGGTTTATATAAGCACATTGAAGAGGTTATCAAGAACTTGGGTCAATTTAAACTATTTTGTAATTTTTTCACTTTAGGCTGAAATACAAAATTAGCAAAATTCTCACTTCAATTCTCACTACTGTGCCATGGCAAGGGTTCTCTCATTCTTTGTGTGACTTGCCATATGTCACATAGGAGTTTTAGGTGACAAATTCCATAAGATAGAGAGTAGACATGTGATAATTTGTAGGAATCAGTTGGCAGACACACTTTTCTTAGAGTGATGCTGATATGAATTCAATTTGAATGTTGATGAGAAGTAGCTCCTGGAATCCCAAGGAGATACTGAATTCAAGTCTGATTTTAAGAGTATAGATGCATCATTATTAAAGCTCTTTTCTCTAAGACATTTATAGTAGCACCATCACAATAAATCATTTTGTCTTTAGGCATGCTGTTGGACATAAAAATAATTTCCGTTTTCCCATTCTGCATTGTATCTGCTGCTGAGCTGAGTTAAATCCACATGCCATCTTTGGCATGCTCATATGCTGACCAAACTATAAATTCCTATTTATCCATCCTAAACCTTGACCCACTATATCTATCACTCTGAGAGCAAGGCTATTCTAATTTAAAAAATATAAAAACACAAGAAAAGAAAAAAACAAGGGAATTTCACAATACCCAGAGTACAGCAACTCTGAGCTGTCTATCCGAGGCTTTCAAAGGGGTGAACCCAAGGCAGTAGTAGGTACATCCTTTGCACTTATATTCCTTCACCAATTGAAATACTTTGAAATATCCCTAGAAGCAAGTGTTTTCCTACTTTTAGTTTTTGTTTTATTTAGATAAGTGGTTTAAAGCTAGGCACATGATTAACCAGGAATTACTGATACCCACTGTCCCAGGAGGATATAAAGGAATAGTCAGGAAATAGCCAACACTCTCAGAAAGTGACTTCCCCACAGTGTCACTCTAGTGTTTATGAAAGCTCTGAGATTTAACTGAGCCAGTCTCATGGTATGTGCAGTTATTTTAAATATTAAGTCTGGCTGGTGTGGCTCAATTGGTTGGGCATTGTCCCCCAGACTGAAAGGTCACTGGTTCAATTCCCGGTCAGGGCACATCTCTGGGTTGTAGGTTTGGTTCCCAGTTGGGCCTTGTAAAGGAGACAACTGATCGATGTTTCTTTCTCACATCAATGATTCATTTCTTCTCTTTCTCCCTCTCTTCCCCTCTCTCTAGAACAACCAAATGAAAAAAATGAAATAAAAATAAAATACTAAGTCTCAATATACTTGCAGAAAAATAACCCTACCCATTTGAATATTAGAAGATTGACAGTAATTTATGAATATTGGCAGGGCAATGTACTAGCTCATTTTATGATAGAACTCTCATTTTATAATAAACTCCATCTTGGAACATGACTAGAAAATGTTCTTAGTCAGTGTCCTGGCCAGCTCTGGCCAGTTTTTCTTAGTCTTCTATTCCAACATGACTCCTGGACTCTTCCATGACACTCTTCAGAATGACCCTATTCCTGGTTGGACCTGTCCAATTATATAATTTGAACAGAACCCAGCTTCTAATGAGAGTCTTGTTCTCAGGGTTGCTTAATGACTAGTGGTTAGGAGCTCTGCCTTTGTCAGTGCCCAGTAGAATGGCATAAGCAGTTTATTAAGTGGTATGCAATTCACTGCTGCAGATGGCTTGATCTTGCTTCAGAACACTAGAGGTCTATACTCTGATTTTTTGCCCTGCATTTTAACATAAACTCCACATAGCATCATTTTTTCCATCACAGGTACCTGTCCCACTATAGGAACTACCCCATAGATAGCCCAAATGCCAGGGCTGCCTACATTGTAACCTGTATTGCATGCAGAGGGTTTTACTGCTTTGGACTCATTTATAGCTAGTACATCTTTCTAATCACTTGGCAAATGGGTTAGAGCTATATGTGTGGAATGCATTCTTCCAGAATGGAGAGTTATCTACCAAGTGTTATGCTTCTTTCTTAATTGTGGCAAGTCCAAAATGAAATAATTTGTCCTTCATGTAGAGGTGATATTCTGGCATGCCCCAGAATAATAAACCTCTAAAAACTTCATTGATTTAGCAGGACATTAAACTTTCATAAGATTTATCGTCCACCCTTTTCTTACATAGAGGAATGCTTCTAAAGTACTTGTCATGGCTTTCGTATCTGGCTCTATAAATATGATGCCACTGGTTCAACTAAAATTGATATTCTGTGAAATGTTCAGATGATCTAGGTCTCATTGGATTATATTATGACAGGCCTGATGAGTTAGCATAGCCCTGGGGCAAAATCATAAATGTAAAATGTTGTGCAGCACGTGTGAATGCAAACTGCTTCCATTTCTTCTTCTGGATAGAAATGGAAAAGAATGGATTTGCAAGGTCAGTGGACACATGCTGTCTTGATGCAGCATTAATTTTCTCTTGCAAAGACACCATATCGGGCACAGCCAACTGCAACTGTGACTGGTACTTAAATTTTTCACAGTATACTAGCATCCTCCAGGATCTGTCTGCTGTCTCATAGCGAGAATGGTGAATATAATGAGATCACCATACTTAAAAGCAGTAAAGACTTTAAGGTAAGCACTATTTCCACCATTCCTCCAAAGGACAAGGTTCTTGTTATTTTGTTTTATTGTGTTTCCTTGGAGTAGGTGAGTTCTAGAGTCGTCTATTTGGATTTCCCTTGAAGAACAACTCTTAGTCCACAAGCCAAGGAACTAATGTGGGAGTTCTGCCAACCATCAAGCATATTCATTCCAGTTATACTTTGGTGGGGGCAGAGAATTAACCACTGCGTGGATATGTGGAACCAGTGCATCCACTGCAAACAGGTCTCCATATTTTATCTGGACACATATGCAAGGGGAGTATGATCACAAGGGTCCCTAAGCATCAATGCCAGCTTGGACTCTATGTTCAGCTGTTCTTGAAGTGGCTAGATATTACCCTTTGCTTCCACATATGGATACCTAAGTAAATGATGGTAGGTCTCTTTGAGGAAGGACAGAGGAATCATTACTGTGTTTACTTACTATGGTGTTGCAAGTCTTCTCCTTGGAGGCACAGTATCTCTCTCCTTCAGTCATTGAGTTACTGGTTTAAAAAAAGGTTCACATCCAAGAACCATACAAAAGATTGTGACTTCTCCTGAGGAAGTTGATATCATCTTCCTGATTACTCATCTTTGATTTCTTTTGTTTGAATAAATTGAGCAACTCCCTCATTGGCTGCCAATTGATTTGCCCTGAGGGTTGCCATGTTCTCTTGACCATGACCAGCTCTTTGTGGGTTTGGTCCCCTTCTATCTTACTCTGACCATCTAATCATTATGATAATCAATGATTTATCTGATGATTAAGTGCCCCTACCTGGTCTCTATTATTTTCAGATCCTATAATCTCCATTGCTATAGAGAACCCATTCTGTAATAGCTTCTCCTGGTGTCAGTCTCAGGCTACAAAGAACAGCCACCATTGATTTTCTCATTGATCTTGGTCATCCTCTTACCTGCATAATTTGTTTTGTTTTGGTAATAGAGTAGACTATGGACTCTCCCATCAACCATGCTTGGTTTATAGTCACTCCAGCATGCACACTCTTCTGAAACAAGGAATATCTCTTCCCACCATGGAGTCTTTCTCCTCTACTTAATACAGGCCATTGCCTTCTCCAGACTTTAAAGAGCCATCCTAGCAGTATGTTAGCAATATAACCCAGGATGGTTGAACAGATCTTAAGTCCTCTATCACGTGAGAATGTTTCTGAATTGCTATACACTCTTTATGAAACTTAGAATGTATAGCACCATTAACTCATGGATCACAATGTCACCATGAGTGATGTGCTCACTCCCAACAACTAGAAGTACAAAATTCATGGAGAAGCCTGAATTGGAGGTTATTAGAGCATGGCCTCTGGGTGGCACTAATCACTTCTGCTCACACTGCTTTAGCTGGAACTCAGATGTATGACCACAGCTCAATATAAAGGAAGCTAGGAAATATAATCTAACTTTGTGCCCAAGAAGAAAAGAGTGCTGGCCTTCATGAGCAGCTAAATACTCTTTACTACAACAGTGTAGCCCAATGCTCCCAAGATTCCTATGAACTGTACTGCTCAAAGGACAAGGCTAGATAAATGCATGCTCAATAGAGCTTGGAGGCTTTTGCTTACAATCCAAATGTAGTTCCCTTGTCAGCCAACGTAGACCTCAGAGAGAAATGATTTTTACCGAGTGTAAACTAAATAAGGCCAGGTAGCCTTCCTAGCTCCTTTCTATGTGTGTCTAACCTCAAACTTGATCCTCTGTATATTCCAACAGCAACTATGAGGAACAGCCACTATAAGGAACATCAAGGTAGTCATGGAGAAGAAACATGTACAAGGGAAGATAAAGGGAGAAAGGCGGAGAGAGAGAGAGGGAGAAAAAACAAAAGGGAAGGGAGGAAGAGAGAGAGGGAGGGAAAGAAAGATTTGTCCCAGTGCCTAGAGGCACTGGTAATCCATATAAACCTTCTCAAGATAGAATTCACATCTCCCACCAGCTGTATAAGAGTATCTACTACCAGCTGTACAAGAGATTTAAAGATGAAAGAATAATCAAAACAGACAATGGCTGCCAGGGTCCAGAATCTTACACTCCTTTAGTCAGTACAGTAAAAACACCACCTCCTAGAAACAGGATTCAGTAAAATATACTTTACCTTAATATTGACTCATTCTTTGGAATGAAGAGGAAAAGGCATAAGATCCTGCAAAGGGGGGAACTCAACAGGAAAAAGCAGACAATAACAAAATGACAAACTGATATCAGTGAATTTGCCTACCACTATGTCCTCTTAGGAGGGAGAGAGAAGAAGAAGAAGAAGGAGAAGGAGAAGGGAAAGAAGGAAGGAAGGAAGGAAGGAAGGAAGGAAGGAAGGAAGGAAGGAAGGAAGGAAGGAAGGAAGAAAGAGAGAGAAAGAGAGAGAAAGAGAGAAAGAGTCATAGTAATTCTGCAGCAATTTTGTGGCTTGTGAAAAACCAGTTTGATTTCACAATTATCTGAAGATCCACTGTCTGCAATATAAGCTCTGTTGTTGTGGTTTTTATAATATACCCTTGAAGAAAAAATTTCCAAGAATGAAAATTTGACTGATTAACAAATATTTCAAATTTAAAAATCTGCTCTTAACAGTAGTCACTTTACCAATAATAATAACAGTATGGTAAAAATGGTACTTTTATGTTAATACCAATGGGAGTGATATAGAGATACAGGGCAATTTGCAATATATGTCAAGAGTTGCAAAAACATTCACCTCTTTTGAAATAACCTTCTCACTTTTAGTCATTTATCCTAAGGGAAAAAATAATAAATGTATGTAAGGATATATGGATTTAAGTTTTTATCAAAATATTATTTATTCATGTTTTTATTATTTAAAAAGTACAGACTAAGAAGTACATGATTCTAATAGGGAAAAAGTAGGTAATGCAGATTTGGGGAGGCAGGACCCACATAATCACTATTAAAATTTTTTGACTATTCTTCAAGATTTTCTTCCAAGTAGTCAGAAACATAAATATAAGCAAAAATAGAATACCATACATTTTCTTCAGTATTACTTTATCCATTTAATAAATGATAATTGTACTCTATAACACTATTTACATCCTTCTATTTAGGACCTATAAGGCTTCCTATTGTATGGTCATGCCAAAAGGTTTTAACAACCCTGACATTTGGGTTGCTTTCAATTGCTCATGATTATATAGAACACTGAGATGAATATCTATGCACACATATATCTGTGGACACTTATTTAATTATATCCTTACAATAAATTCTAAAAATTTCTTTTTTTAAATTTTTTAAATTTTTTATTTATTGATATTAGAGAGATGGTGGGAGAGAGAGAGAAACATTGATATATTGTTCCACTTTTTAATGTACTCATTGGTGGATTCTTATACATGCCCTGACTGGAGATTGAACCTACAACCTTGGCATATTGGGTCGATGCTCTAACCAGCAGAGCTACCCAGCCAGGGCAAATTCTAAGAATTTCTTGAAAGCATTTAATATTCAGAGTCTTTGATATATATTGTCAAAATAACTTCCAGGAATGTTGTACCACTTTACAACTTCTCTCTGTGTTTGAAAGTGTGTGTTTTCCCACACTTATGACAACGTGGCATGTTCTAATTATTTGAAACTTTTAAGTATGATGAGAAAAATGGTACATCATTTATTTTAATTTATATGAATTTTGACTACTATAAATTAGTATTTTAAATAATAATAATAATGAATTTTGATAATAATAATAAATGAGTATTTTAAATAATAATAATAATAATGAATGTTGACTACTATAAATGAGTATTTTAAATAATAATTTGTCTTTTTTTCTGTGGTAAATAATCTACATATCAAATTTAGACCTTTTTGCCTTATTGTTGATTTCCAATATATTTTTAGGGAATTTTGTTTTTTATTTTTCCTTTAAATCTACCGATTATTTTCCTGTGGTTTCTACTTTATTATTTTTCTAGAAAGACCCTTCTACACCATGATTATTTAAATATTCACCCTCATAGTCTCTTATCCTTTTTATGATAACATTTTAAACATGAAATCATTAATACATCTGAAATTTACTTAGAAATAAAGTAAGAAGTGGGCTCTAACTTATGAGCATGATGTTGAGAACAGCCTTTTTATTCCCCATTATTATGAAAAGCTACCTTTATTATGTACTCAATTTGAAATAATTAAAAATGACTTGAATATCCCACAGTAAAATATAATTAAATAATCTACTCAATAGCTTATTAAAATGTGATTAAATGTGATATTTATATTTAATTTGCAATATCACTAAAAATGTATTTATCTCATGATAAATATACAGGGTAAACAAGAAATTATATTTCAGAAGCAATAGGATTACAACTTTATTTTTTCAAATATTCAAAAATTTATATTTGGAAAGAAAAAGACTTTCAAAATACATACACATAATGATTGTTTCTGTGGGTTAAGAGTGTGGCAGAATGATGATTTCCCTGTCTCTCTGGGCCTTTGCAATTTTTCTATGAGTATGTACTCTTCTGGTAATGGAAAAAGATCTTACATTTTCTTTAAAAAATATGATCTGTTTACCCAACAGGATTTTCTACCTTGAAGAGAAAATACCAAGAAAATGTAAGTTAAATGTTCTGGAGTTTACATCAGAAAAAGGAATCCAGGCATTGTGGTTACCACTTCCACCTGCGTGAGCATTTCCACGCTAACATACTGGTGGGGAGGATGGATTAGTCAGCATTTTCTAACTCCGGTCAGCACCTCTGAACCTTCTCCCCCACCCACAACCATTTACCCTAAGGACTCCCATTTCACTTTATAATGGCAAGCTCTGAATCTTCCCTAAGGTTAAAGGGAGTCAGTTTGCTGTAGCAAACTGATTAGACACCATCCCTACAGAGTACTTAAGTTTCCAAGGAGCCTTAAGTAAGTTTTGTATGGAATTGTTCATAGGGTGGCTTTAAAGGGGCAAACACTTTGAGAAATTATCAGATCCAAACCTGGTATTGACCTGTGTTGCACTATGGTTCACTGAAATTGCATAAGTTACTTGTACAACTGTGAGAGTCATAAAGAAAAACAAAACAGAACTAGAACAGAAAGTAGTTCTTAAAGGGAATAGAACGTTCTACTCTACCCAGAAAAGACTGGGAGGCAAAGCCCAAAGCCATAATGTAGGACATCACATTGACTGAGACCTTTTTCTTGATATTGCTCATTAAAGCCTTTCCAAAGTTTGCATTTTAATGAAAGGACAGAGAAGTGACCATGTTTTTTCCTGGTAAAATTCACCTATTTCTTCACTCCATTTGGAGAAAGAGTGATCACCTTTTGTCCTAATCAAAGGAGATTCTCACTCTCAAGTCTCTGGCTAGGGAAGAAGAAGACTCAGTGATTCCCCAAATGTTTCCTTTAATATCTACCCGAGTAACCCCATCTTAATGAGGTAGCAGTATAGAAATCTGGCATTTAAAAAGTCACAGCCATGATGATAGAGGCCAAATTGAATAAGAATAATGGTGGGGTTTCTTTTTCAAAAATATAAATCTAGCCCTGGATGGTGTAGCTCGGTGGACTGAGCACGGACCATAAACCAAAGGGTTGCCAGTTCAATTCCCAGCCAGGGTGCATGCCTGGATTACAGGTCAGGTCTCCAGTGGGGGCCATGTGAGAGGAATCCACACATTGATGTTTCTCTCCCTTTCTTTCTCCCTCCTTCCCCTGTCTCTAAAAATAAATAAATAAAGTCTTTTTTAAAAAGTATTAACATATAAGAGTTACCAAGAAGGTTAGTGAAAAGTTATATATCTGTAAGATTCATACAAGGACTGACTAACTCCTGACATTGGGCCATGCATAAAGGGCAAGAAATAAGAAGTATGAAATAACCCCCTTAGTCCTGAGACCCTACTGTCTGGAAATAATGTAAACAAAACCAGAGAGAACCTAAGTGGTCAATGTCCATGTTATAATATTTATTAAATATTTGGAATACCACCTATGCATTTAATGTTCCAGGAACTCTGCAAGGTGCTTTCCATATCCAAAGGAAGTATCCCATTATTTTACAGTGTCTTAATATTTTCATATTCTTGTTCAAAGACACAGGACTACTAAAGTATAAATATGGAAAATGAATCTAGGGTTTTCAAGTAAAGATAGTGGGTTGATTGCACATATTTATTTTCACCTCCTTCCAAAACTCTACTGAACAGACAACAAAGGATTTTTTAGGCCTAAACACAAAGAATGGGGAGAAAAGTAGAGAGGACATCAGCAACAAAAATTGTATCATCTACAAAGCAGATGAATGAGAAATAAGTAATTTAGGAGATCTGAATATACTGAGTCATGATGGGCTGGGTGAAAAGGGTGAAGGGGTTAAGCAAAAACAAACAAACAAAAAAAAACAAATAGCTCATAGACAACAGCATGGTCATTACCAGAGGGAAATAGGGGTGTAGGGGTGGGAGAGATAAATGGTGATGGAAAGAGACATGGCCTGGGGTGGTGAACACACAACACAATATTCAGATGATATATATACAACTGTACACCTGAAACCTATATAATTTTATTAACCCATACAACCCCAACAAATTTGATTATAAAAAAGAAAATACTGAATTATAGGCTAGCCAGAGTGAAGGTTGAGAACCTAATCAATTTGGGGCTACAGAATCTTCAACAGACTCAGGAACTGGGAACATCAGTGCTCTGAAAGAGGGGCGAATGGGGCTGTTAGGAGGATTGGTTGCAAGTCTATTGGGAATCAATTATTTAGATCAGGTCCTTATTGCAGCACTCCACCTACCTCTTCCCCTAGCAAAAGACTGAGGTTTATTTTCTGGATACATAACAACAGAGTTTTTGCAATGGCTAACCAGATAGAATTGAATAATAGATAATATTGCACTGTAAAATAAATAAACATGCATTTGGATGCTGAAATCCCTGATCAGCCCTCTCTGACTCAGCTCCCAGTGCTGACAGGCATGCCAATGCCTTGACCCTCCAGGCAGGAAATTGGTAGCAACCTCCCTAGTAATCTGTGCAGCCTAAAAGAAAAGACTTAATGATATTAACATTGAAGTATCATCAATTAAATGGCCCATCCAGGCCAATTCGGTGAAACTCAGAGTCAACAATGCCTACTTGAGCACTTAGAGCTCTCAATCAGGTTTTTAAATAATAGATTATTAGATGTCTAATAGTTCACAAAGTAGGGTTGAGTACTAGTAAATGAATTTCTAATCCCAGATGTGTGAATGGGTGCACTTGTATCTGTGTCTCTGTGTGTGTGATTTGTAGCAGGCCTTGATAAAAAGTACTTTCTATTGAGAGTCATAGTCAAATATTTTAGAAATTCAATACTTAAATCTGAATGATAATAGAACAAAAATAATTTAAATAAACCTACAGGTAGAAGAAAATAACATTAATTATGAATACAATACCCTTAGTACATTGAGAAAAATTATAATTGTACTAAATGAAGTTACAAAAAAAAAGAAATATTTAAACTAAAAGAGTCTTTGGAAATTAAACAATTCATCAAGACATAATAGTAATTTAAAACTCCATAAAGTAGTAGTAAGATAATGTGGAAGAAATTTTCCATAAAGCAAAGCAAAATACTATCTAAACTTTATCGATCAGTTATTAATGTATATTAACTCCCTTAACCCTCATAATAACCCATGAGATAGAAACTATTATTACCATCATTTTAGAGATGAGAAGACTGAAACATAAAGAGATTAAATAACATAGATATTCACATAACTTTATTCAAGTTATTGCAATTCCCCTTTACAGACTAAAATTATATTATTCTTTTTGGCCTGGTTCTGTTTTTTCATTCTATTAATGCATTTATTTAGCATTTTGTAAACGCTTCAAATCCTTTTCATATACAGATGGAGTATAAGTGCATTCAGTAAATAAATACACTAAACTAAACATCTTGCTTGAATATAAAAACAAAAGGTGAATAAACTGTTATTTCAATTAAGTTACATACATGTTTGTTTCACTCAGTGCATCTAATTATTTTCTTTAACTTTGTTGACACATAATTGATATATAACATTATGTAAGTTTAAGGTGTACAATGTAGTGATTTAATACACATATATTGCAAAAATTTTACCACATAAGGTTAATTTAATACATCTTTCACTTCACATATTAATAATTTTGTTGTTATGGTGAGAACATTAGAGCTCTGTTCTCACAGCAACTTTCAAGTATACGATACACTGTATTGCCATGTACAGTCCCTATGCTGTACCTCAGATCCCCAGAACCTCTCATAACTGAGAGTTTGTACCCTTTTGTAGGAGACCGTTCTGTGTGGTGTGGGCCCAGCTCCCACTCGGAGATGCACAGGACCCATGCCCACAGATAGGTTCTACCATGGGGAATCAGGCCTGCACTGTACTGTACCTAGACTGCTATGAGACTTGCTTTTGCTAAAACTTCCTCAACCTGAATTGAGATAGCAAGTGCTTACTGTAACTTCTTAAAATCCATGCTAAAACTCCCCAGTATGGAGTGTAACCAGTTCTACTACTTTTCCCTTTTCATTTGCAAATATCCTTCTTCTGTGGTGTGATTAGCAGCATTGGCTCCTTTGTTTTCTGTAAAAAGTAACCACCTAAAGCGAACCTGTGCATAGTAAATAAGGACCATCATGTAATGTACAAAAAGATAGAAATAAAGGCCTGTCATGGTGGAGACCGTGGCTTTTTGCTCCCCTTGAGAGCGAAGCCGCTCACTCTTTTCCTCCACAGGACTTGGTAGCCCGTGTGAATGTCTCTCCCATCCACAATGTCTCAAACCCCACAAACCAAGGTCCACATCACTCTCTGACCAATATTTCCACATTTCTTAACCACTCAGATCTTGGCAAAGAGCCTTCTATTTTCTGTTTCTAGAGATTCAATGTTTTTAGAGTCCATATATAAGTGAAACCATACAGTATTTGCCATTGTCTGACATACTTAGCATAATCCCTTCAAGATCCATCCATTTTGTCACAAATGGCCAAATTCGTACTTTTAATGGCTGGATAATATCCCATGGTGTACATGTATGCTGGTATGTATGTCTTGGCTTCTGTGAATAATGCTGCAAAAACACAGGAGTGCAAATTTCTCTTAAGACAGTGATTTCCTTTCATTTGGATATATAATTCTTGAGGGAAGTAACTTATTTTGATCATCCACACTATCTTTTGGACATAACAGAATTTCAGAAAAATGTTGTGAAAATTATTGTAAATTGGGTGAACATTCTATTGGGGTAAATGCAAAGATTTTAACTCAGAAAAAAAAGCATTGGATACATTTTCCTCCTTCTAAAACTAGCAAACACCCTCCCCAATGCCCCCAAATTGTTTTGACACCCTCCTGGCCACTAAAGCGCTGGGGTCTCTTCCCATATGCACACACACATTCCTACATGGTCTTCAGAAAGCACTGCAGGGCCTCCTAATCTGAGCACCAGAGATGAACATGTGCTCCTTACGTCCTGGCTCCCAGACAGGAATTTCGGTCCCACTGGGATTCCACGCTGTATCTCCACATGGGAGACTTCTGTTTCTTGGCTGCCCTCAAGGAATCCACTCATTCAGCTCCATGTCCCTGGCCAGCTACCACTCCTACTTCATCAAATT
This sequence comes from Phyllostomus discolor, assembly GCF_004126475.2. Lineage (NCBI taxonomy): Eukaryota > Metazoa > Chordata > Mammalia > Chiroptera > Phyllostomidae > Phyllostomus > Phyllostomus discolor. The sequence goes on along the minus strand of NC_040907.2, from coordinate 50,734,196 downwards.
TGGCAGGCAGCTAGTCAGTCTCCCGAATGAAAAGCTTTATATAATTGCTCATGAGGCTGTCAGCCTTCTGGGACTCTGCCTGGGTATGGAGGGATGGGAGTAACATTCTGAATATTTTCTTATTTTTATGGAACATTGGATGCACAAATGAAATAAGATGGTGATACACATAATATGCAGGTGTAAAAGGGCCTCTCCAACAAAAGATCTGGAAGAGAAGTCAAGAAGTCAAGTCCTGCCACTTCACTGCCAGGACTTAGAGCAAGCTACCTAACCTAACCATGTGGCTCAGTTTCCCCCTCATTAAATGAGGTAGTTGGACTAAAACTATGGTTATAAACTGTTATCTACAGAGCCCTAGAGTTTCATGGAGTACCTCAGCTAAAATAAGAGGTGAGGAAAGATTGAGAAATAAGGGTCTCCCACTCGTACATCAATCTAAGAAACTTTGTTAACTTTCTTAGCAAATAACCTTTATTGGTATACAATTTCATTCGCAGAAGGAAGATTCTGTTGTAAAAGAAAATAAAATGAAATATCATATTCAGTGATCTCTCACATCTTTACCAGATCCTTAATAATTCTAAAATATGTCTATGGACAGAATATGTTTTTCATTTTCTTTATTTTGAAAGTAGAAATTATTTAGCTTATCTTAACACTGTCTCTCTCTCTCCCCCCACTCTCTCTCCACCCCCCTCTCTATCTAGCCCCCACTCTCTCCCCTCTTTATCTCTTGAGTTATTCTATGTGTGTAGGTGACCCATCTTAGAAAGAATAGCTGTTCAACTGATGCTAATCAAGTAAGTATTGCTTACCTGGATACCAGGATAGTTATTTTAAATTATGGTTACATCTCATAAGATATTATTCCTTATCAGCACAGTATACAATTGAATCCTTGTATTTCAATTGGTTTGTTTAAAGCCAAACAAGCGTTCATTTCAAATGACTGAACTCACAACAGGAACAGAATGGAGAGAGGGAAGAGAGTAGAGAAGGATGAGAGAGTCAGACGTAGGAGAACTGGTGTTACTAACACCTACTCTGTGCGAAGTCCCACAATGTGTAACTGGCAGGGCCAGGATTTGAATCCAGCTCTGGAACACTCTGTATTTTTTTTACCCTCACCCAAGGACATTTTCTTTTTCATTGTGTTTTTTAGAGAGAGAGGAAGGGAGAGAAACATCTATGTGAGAGAGAAACATCAATCAGTTGTCTCCTGTACATGCCTCAACAGTGGGTCAAACCCGCAACCCTGATTGGGAATGGAACCCATAACATTTTGGTATATGGGACAATGCTCCAAGTAGTTAGAGCACATGAACAAAGGCTGGAACACTCTTAAGTCCATGTCTTTCTCTTCTACTCACACTTAGTTTATATGCTATACACACCACACATCCCAAGCCAAATGCTTAGTGTGAACCTAATGCTTCACTGTGACTTTGCTGCTTACCTTCTGTGAATGTATTTAGTAAAATTTTTTCTTAGAACTACTTATTGGCTCCATTTCTGTCAACATCTGTCAGTCTTCTGTCCTAAGCACTTTTCTCACATACTCATGTGCTCTTTCTATATGATCTCTGGTATCTCTCATGGTTTAACCTAGAACCTATGCTCTTTCCATTCTCAAATATAACTCCCAGTCAAAACTCCTTCTTCTGTTCTACATCCATTCAGGATATCACCACTGAGTGTCTTAAGGCATGTAACATTCAACAGATTTTAAACAAAACTCATTACCTCCTCCCAAATTTCTTTAAGTCAGCTTCTCTGCCATTCCTCATCTTAGTTAACAGCAGCACCACTCATGAAGACAGAAACCTCAAAATCAGGCATGATTCTTGCTCCCTACTCTTCCTATCATGCTACCATCAGTTTTTGCCCAAGTGACTTCTTTGCTCTCCCTTTATCTCAACTTCTGTTGCTTGGTGGAGGTCATCTCCCTTTCTCTCAGAATATTATAATAGCTTCCATCTGGCTTTGCTGCCTCAAGTTTTTCTTCCATTTAGTTCAAGCTTTAAAAGCAAAATTGGTTGTATTGTACTCCTGTTTAGAACTCTTCAAGTTCGCCATCCTGTAATTTTTGAAATTATCTTCTCCTTTAGCCTTCAGGTTACACAATTGTTCTGTTCCAAATCCTGTGACAGCTCTCCCTTATTTTTATTCATTGGCTTTATTTACTTTCCCACTTTAATTGTACAAAAATTCCCTTATTGTATTCTTCACTTTTCTTATATGTATTCTTTTCTATGGCTGCAACTACTGCACATATACTGACAACATCCACCTCCTCATTTCCAGCCCTAACACCTCACCAAAGCTCTAGATCCATATTTCTACCTACCTACTGAGTTCATTACCTTTCCTATAAAACCCACTCTTCTTGATTATCATACTCTCCAAACAATAATAAAAGTTTCTCCAAAACTAGGAGTCCAGAAGAAAACCTGTCTGTCTCTCTGAATTCTTCAGTCTCAGAATTAAAGTTATCATCTCTACTTTCAAAAATCTATTACAAAGGTCTTTGAAATTCAGACTCTTCTCCATTGACTCTGCCATTGCCTCTACTCAGACTTCTCCATTTTTTGACTGAAGTGTGGCAGGTACGTCTCTGAATAGTCCCCTTCATTTATAATATATCTGCTCACTCCAAGGTTGTTTTCCTCAATCATAAATCCACACCATTGAGTTCTATCTTTTAGTTTGCAGGCTAGCATTCAATCCACTGAGCCACATCAACTAGGGCTGAGTTCTAGCTTTCAAAAACCTACAGTTACTCTCAACTGTAAGCAGCATAGAAATCAGGTTTATCACCCAAGACCCTTCATAATTCCTTAACTAAAAAAGTACATCTACCTTCATTCAGCACCACTGGCCAAGGTAAGAGTAGCTGACAATTTAGATTACTGAGAAATGGACACAGTGATGGGGCCATATTCACTAGTGTGTGAATTCATTAGATGTAACAATCATTCTCTTGCCACTCAGCCTTCAGACTCAGGCAGGTCTTGTGAGTCACTTTCTCTGCATCTGCAATTGAGTGGGTAAGTTAAACAGTACTCTGGTTTGTAGATACAACAATATCAAACTCAAGGGAAAATGAGCAGGAAGCCTTACCCACAACCTATGCAGTGCTTCCCAAAACAGATTTTGCAAGAAAGTACTAAAGAAGTAATTTTCAACCAATGTGCCACAATACCTAACTATTTAGTCAGGGGCACTGACTGCTTTTCCCTTAGGTTGTCAAATAAAAAGATGACAACAGCCAACACAATAGCCATCTGGTGTGAATGTATCAAAATTATGCCTATTTTTTGTCAGTTTAGTAAAAAATATACTTTTGGTGTGTTGCAAAATTTTAGTAATTAGTTTATGTGTGCCATGAGATGGAAAGGGTTGAAAATTGCTGTACTAAAGTACTATACTGGAAGGTATCAGTTTTTGTCCAGTTATTAATAAATTTTAAGTGTGTGTGTATGTTAATAAATAGATACATACATTTGGTTTTCCTTCATATAGCTATCTTGGTTAGAAATTACATAGAAAAAAGGGGAAAGTTAAAGTTAAAAATATTTCATCTCATTTTTAGCATCATTAATCAGAACAAAATCTAGATTCTGTGAGGCCAGATGCTACTGTAAATTTGGAGATCTTTGTTAAGAAAAAAATTACAAAATTATAAATAGAAAATCACAATAAAGTATAAATCTTAGAAAGTTGACAAATACTATATATACACATATATACATATATATGCACATATATGTGTGTATATATATGGAAAATTCACACTTCCACCAACTAATGTCCTAATTTACTTCTTTAATGTCTAGTTTTTGAAATTTGGTGTCTGCCAATCCTTTGTTTTCCTCTTCATGTACAATGATTTTTAGTATTTTTTGTAGAATAGTAAGGTTATTCCAAATTTCTTCTAACATGATCGATCTACATTTGTTTTCTTTATTGAGAACTTAGAAACTTTCCTTTCCACTTTATCTGTTACCTTCTTTGTGGTTCTTCCCAGGTGCCACTTCTGGCCCAACAGCAAGTTCAGTGAGAACTCTGCTCCTTTGTTCTCTGTAGGCCCAGCACAGCCCAGGCAGCTTCTCACTTACCTTGGCACCCCTGCCCCACTCTCATGGTAATCCAGGAATTGAAAAGGGAGGGTAGGTTGCCATTATGTGGATCACAGAGGCCCTAAGCAAGATGCAGAGTAGCATCTTATTCAGATCCTTCTTCTTGGGATCTAAGATAGCTCTGAATGATCAATAAGGTAAAATGAGGGCATGGTGTTGACGGCAGAAGTTGAAGGAATGGTGTCAGCCTGCTGGTCCCAGACAGTCTCAATACACCATGAGGGCCGGGGCTCCATGCCCCCAATATCCTGTTTGTTTCTGTTGATTCCAATCATCTCAGAGAACACATGGAGAAATAGGAGAGGCACACTCAAGCAAGAGGTCCTAAAACTTTATTTCATATGCTTCATGATAGATTTACCCCTGTACAAATCTTTTCTCCATGGCTCTTTTTCAGGAATTGCTCTGCCTGAAATTCTTCCCTCCCCTTTTCATATTTTCCATACTCTTGTTCATTGTTCCATGTGCAACTCACATAGTTCCTCATCTCTGGACATGCCTGCCATTATGGGACATGACATAACGCCCTGTGGTATTTTACCCATACTTTTATCAAACCATACACCATGAAATATTCTAATATTGTCACTGTATGTCATATGAAAAGTTCTTAAGGACAGGAACTATGTTTATTAATTTTATATTACTTGACTTTACCAGAAGCTCTGACACATAGTAGACTTTAAACAAATAATTGTTAAATAAATGGCTGAATGTCTTATCTTCAAGTGTCACCACCTCTACAGGGTTTCCCTGACTCCTTCACACAGAATTAACCCATTCTATACAGCATCTTGTACATACTGACTTCTCAACAAATTGCATAGCAAGACTTCTTTATCAATTTACTGTATCCACTAGAGTATCAGAATATCAAAGAAAAAATTGAGCTCTTGCTCTTTTTCTTTTCTCAGTATCAAGCACAGCACTTGGCATGGTAGTGAAATCTCAATACATCTTACTTAGATAAAGGAATGAGCTACTTTGCTGAGATAGAAAAAGCTAATATTTATTGAGTGTGCATTGGATACTAAGCACTCTTATAGGTGATTTATGTGAAATATTTTTACTTAATCCTTATTGCAACCCTATAAACTACTATGTTATCCCTCTTTTAAAAATAAAGGCACTGAGGCTTTGTGGGTTATGTGCACACACAAGACAAATGGTCAGCAAGTAGGAAAAAAAACAAAACTCAGACACTAGCAGGCTGAATCTAGAAGCCCTGCTCTTAACTACTTCACTAAATTGTCTTCTAAGAAATCAATATTCAGTGGCCTGGGTCACTGCATGACTCATTTTTACTGCTGCCCATGATTGTTGGGTGTATTCTCTAACTTTATTTAAGTCATACAACATAAAATACCAGTCAACTGGAAAGGTCTGAGCATTTAGCTAATTGAATTTTTTGATTAACATTTTAGTAATCATCCCTCTTTATAAGTACAGAATACAGAATACAATGTAATCCTTACTTTCAAATTTAGAATCTCCTAAGTTCTCAAGGACATTGTTTTAAATCTTAATTATTGTCCTACACATGGCTGTAGGAAATCTGGAGAACATGTCAGGATAATAGACAAACTGAAGACAATGAAATGATTCAGAAGAGATGACCCAGGATACTATGGGTTCTGAAAATTGTGACAGGTGAGGAACTGTTCAAAGATCCCTACTTATGCTGGAAATGAGAAGACGATGGGTGTTGATTAAGGCAAACGTGACTTGTTAGCATCATTGGCCCACTCAGTGCTGCTCTTTTAGGTCTCACTTACTCACTTGCTCAATGATTCATTGAGCCTTTTTTCCATCCTCCATTCTCATTCCTCTGCCCTTGTGGTAGTATTGTAATGTATGCAAACATATATCTTTGTCTTTTTATGTGCTCTTGTAAAGAATATGCTGGTGTTTTGTGCACATATGTTTTAAAGTCACATAAAAGTAGGTATTTTATTAAATAGTTTTTTAAAATTCAGCACTATGCTATTGAGATCCATTTATATTGCTCTCTGTATTAATCTACTGTGTATAACTGTGGCAGAGTTCTTCACAGTGTTCACCTACCACATTTCACCTATCCACTTGCCATGCTGGGGGGCCTCTGTATTTCCTCCAAATCTAAGCTATAACAAATAACCTGGAGTGAATATTGTTTTCTCTGTCTCTTATGGACCTGTGTAAAAATTTCTCTGGGTCATAAATGATGACCTTCAAAGAGTGTACCTAAAAGGCCATTATGTAATCCAATGTAGTCCAATGAATCCACAACATCTAGAGCAGTGTATGTGTGTGTGTGTGTGTATATATTATAATATAATATATATACATATATACATATATATACATATATATAAAATAAAGTGCTCAATAGTGTACTCTATCTGACTCCAGGTTGTACAATATATATTTGCTAAATGGATGAATGCATACAGAATAAATGAATATCCTAACTCCTAGAGCTGTCATTCTAGGGGTGAGTGATAAGCAGTAAACAAATAAATACAAATGCAAATAAAAGTGATAAAAGCTGTAAAGAAAATAGGGCAAAGTATGAAATGGGTAATGAAGATTCTAGTTAAACTATGAGGTCATGGAAACCATGTCTGTTGAGATGAGTTTTGAGCAGAGACCTAAATAAAGTGGAAAGAAAACCATGTGGCTCATCAGGGAAAAATCAAGTTTTTTAGACATAGGAAAGAAAAACAAGGACAAGGAAAGGTCCTGACATGGCAGTATTCTTGACATATTCAAGAAACAGCTGAGAAGCTCATAGATTAAGAAACAGCTAGAACAACAGCCCAGTGAAGCTGGATTAGGAAAAGTAAGAGGGAGAGTAACTGGGCAACTGTACACCATGGTAGCAACTTTAGATTTTTATTCTTCATGAGAGGAAGACAGTAAGAGGTTTGAAAAGAGAGGTCAATTATCCAATGTCTTTGAAAAGAATTTTTATGGCTGCCATATGGAGAATAGACCATAAGGAAAGCTTATAGTGGAAGCAAGGTGATGAAGTAGGAGGCTAGAGCTACTTTATATATGAGAGATATTTGCCTAAGGAGTCACAGTAGAGATGTTGAGAAGAAAACACATTCTGGATATAGCTTAAAAGTGGAGCCAACAGAATTCATTGTTGGAACAACAATGGGGCATGGGAGAAAAAACTGAGTTGAGGATAACCCAAAAATGTTGGACTTAAGCCAGTAGGTGAATAAACATGTTATTTACTGGGATGAAAAAGATGCATAAGGAGCAGATTTGAGGGACTTAGATAAGAATTGGATTTTGAATGAATTGAGTAGGCACTAACTTATATGACTTGGATGTATATGTGTCAGGTGACATGTCTCAGCTTAGAGTAATATACTTGATAGCCATTAGCCTATAAAGATAGTTTTTAATCTCTGGACAGGATGAGAGGGGGTGTCCAACCTGTGGCCCATGGGCTGCACCCAGGATGGCTGTGAATGAGGCCCAACACAAAATCATAAATTTACTTAAAACACTATGAGATTTTGTGTGTGAGTGATTACATGTTGCAATGTATTTAATATGTGGCCCAAGACAACTCTTCTTCTTCTAGTGTGGCCCAGAGATACCAAAAGGTTGGACACCCTTGACTGAGATATGAGTGTAGACAGAGGTGATTAAAATGCCCTGGGGCACTCAGGTTTGGAAATTACAAAGATAAAGAATTCAGGCAAGGAGAACAAAAAAGAGCAACCAAAAAAATCTAAGGAAGGCTTGACAGAATAATTAGTTTTTAAAAAAGGTCAAATAAAATGAGATTTGAAAAAATTAGTGGCATAGGCTAAACTGTGCCTCCCCACTAACATTCATATGTTGATGAGTCCTAACCCCAGTACCTCTGAGTGAAACTGTATTTGGGGGTAGGGGCTTTTAAGAGGTAAGTTAAAATGAAGTTATTAGGGTAGACCCTAATCCAATATGACAGATGGTCTTATTAGAAGAGGAAATTTGTCCCTGGCTGGTGTGGCTCAGTAGGTTGAGTGCCAGCCTGTGAATCAAAGTGTCGCTGGTTCAATTCCCAGTCAGAGCACATGCGTGGGTTGTGGGCCAGGTCCCCAGTTGGGGGTACACAAGAGGCAACCACACATTGATGTTTTTCTCCCTCTCTTTCTTTCTTCCTTCCTCTCTCTCTAAAAATAAATCTTCAAAAAAAATTTTTTTAAAGAGGAAATTTGCACATGGGCACACATAGAGGGAAGACCATGGGAAGACACAGGAAGAGAGAAGACAGTCCTCTACAAGCCAAGGAGAAAGATCTCAGGAGTTATCAGCCCTGTCAATACTTTGATCTCAAACTTCTAGCTTCCGAACCATGAGAAAATAATTTTTTATTAGTTAAAACTCCAGTCTGTGGTACCTTGTGACAGCCCTAGCCAACTAACACAATTGGTCATTGTATCTAGTGAGATAGAGGTCACTGGTGACACTGAAATGAGTAGTGTCAGTAGATAAGAGGGCACCAAAGCCTGACAGAGTGTATGACAAAGGCAGAATTATGTCCACTGCAGAGAGGCTTTAAGGAGACAGATTCTATTTCAGCATTTGATGGCATTTCTAACATCCCAACTGCTGGGGGGACTGCCTACAAGAGCAGAGTTTAGACAATTTATTATGTCATTTATTTCATTTTTTATTTTGAAATGTTTATTGTATTTTTAGGAAAATGATGGAAAAAACCTTTAAAAACAACAAAGTAATATTCTTGCTATCTCTTTATTAAACAAAAATGGATACTATGAGGAAGCAAGATATTCTGTTTACTCAAATGTTCTGACTGCATGGGTTCTGATTACTATTTTTCAGCTTTATTGGGATATAATTAACAAATAAAATTGTAGGGTTTAAAGTGTATGGCATGATGAGTTAATTGACACATCCATCACCTCATATACTCACCCTTTCCTTTTTAAATTTTTTTGGCTAGAGCATTTAAGTTCTATTCTCTTAGCAAATTTCAACCATACAATACAGTGTTGTATAGTGTTATCAACTATGGTCACCACATAATGCATTAGATCCTCAGAACTTATTCATCCCATAACTGAAAGTTTGTGCTCTTTTACCAACCTCTTCCTATTTTCCCCACCCCACAGCCACTGGTAACCAAAGAAAGATAAATACTGCATGGTATCATTTATATGTGGAATCTTTTTAAAAAGTGAAACTCACTGATTAGTTCTTTAACCTTACATAAGAAACAGGAGGAATATCAAAGGCCTCTTATGAATCATTGAGTTAACTTCATGCTGGCTCATTTTCAGGTTTGATAAGGTTAATTCATAATTTAGTTCAGGCTCTCCAGGTGCAAAGGGCTCATTCTATCAACAGCTTGCCTGCTGCTGTATGATATTTTAAACATAAGCTCAAGAACAATCTATGCTTCTGTATCAATAATAAGTTAAAATCAGAACTTTCCACTCATTTGTTCATTCTAATAAGCCACATTTGTTGGCACAAAATTCCTTAGAAGCAGGAGAGGTTTGTGTTCTCTTGTTTTTGCTCCCCAGGGTTCACTTACACAGGAACGCCTGTGGAGGGCGTGGAATAATGACACCGTTTACTACCATGAGTAACCTCTTTCAGAGGGCATTTCTGAGTAAACTGGAGAGTGATGTTCTCTTTCTCTCAGTGGGATTCAACTCTAATACCATATCACTGTGCTCCTGGCTAAAAATTTAATAATGTAAATAATAACAATCTCAAAATGTTATATTAGCACTTCACAGTTGAAGAGCACTTTCACAGATATCACCTAGGGAATGCTTTAACAACATAAGATAAAGGTGGGCTGCACTTGCTACCCAGGATAAGGAAAAATTAGGAGTTATTTCAAACTTGCCAAGGCCTGAATTTTCTTCCTTTGAAGCTTGGGAGAGTACTTTTATAGCTCTCCAATATGCTCTGCTTCTGTACCTATAGATAGTGCCATTTGGTGTCATCTTACATTCTCTTTTATGTTAGAACACTTTATAGTTCTTTTATGATAAGGATACTGCTGTGCTGAATGTTTATGCCCCACCAAAATTCCTATGTCGAGACCTAACCCCTAAGGTGATGGAGTGAGGAAGTGGGGCCTTCGAGAGATGATTAGGGCATGAGGTTGAAGTCCTCATAAATCAGGTTAGTGTCCTGATAAACGTCACCCTTGGAAGCTGCCTTGCCCCTTTTGCCGTGTGAGTTAGAATGAAAAAACAGTTATGTAGGAAATGGTCTCTCACAGGCACAGAATGTGCCAGCCCCACAATCTTGAACTCCCCTGGCGCCAAAACTGTAAGAAACAAATGTTTGTTGTTTACAAGCCTCCCAGTTTATGGTATTTTGGTATAGCAGCCTGAACAGACTAAGACAGGTATAAAAAATCTGACTTGGACTCTCCAGATTCATGTGCTTTTGGTGGTAGCAGTTTGTTGGGGAGAGCATCTACAGATCTAAGCAATATACTTGGTAGGTGGGTGCTATGGACTAAACATTTGAATCCCCCCAAATTCATCTGATGAAGACTAAACTTTAATGTGATGGCATTTGGATGTGGGGCCTTTGGGAGGTGATGATAATGGAACCCTGATGAACTAGATTAATAGCCCTATAAGAAGAGACATGAGAGAGATAATATCTCTCTTTCTCTTTCTCATTCTCTCTCCATCGTATGAGGACACAGCAAGAAGACAGCCACCTGCAAACCAGGAAAAGGACCTTTTACTGGAATTTACCATACTGGCACCTTGATCTCAGACTTCCCAGATTTCCTAAGTGTGAGAAAGTCATGTTTGTTGTTTATGTCACCCAGACTATGGTATTTTGTTACAGCATCCCACACTGATTGAGACAGTGGGTATCAGTTGTATCCAGTACTGTGTGAGAATATTTGACTTGCTGATTTGCCCATAATCTAAAGCCCTGCCTGGACATCCAAAGAGACCTTGCACCTCTGAGATGGGAATGCATGCTCAACATGCAGGGCAGTTCCTCCTTTGCTACTAAACCCTTTACCCCAAACTGACCCCAGTATTTTGTTCTAGAATATGGATAATTATGGCACAGGTAGGAGACTGAATTGAAAGAGTATATTGAATATGATTGTAGTTCAGAGCATCCCAGAAGACCCATAACTTGTGTTAATGTTGTCATAGTTGACTTCTTAAGGCTGGACTTGAGATATTATACCATCTCTTTGAAAGATTTAAAGCTCCCATAAAATATTCTTAAGAATGTTTAAGCCTGACTGGTCTCCAGAATTCCATGGAGGTCACAGCTGTAAGGATTGGAGTAGGAATGTGCCATTAAAACCTTACCTCATTCTGGCTCTGGTCAGTGTGGCTCCATTGGTTGGAGCCTTGTCCCATAACTGGTGAGGGCACATACCTAGGTTGTGGGTTTGATCCTTGGTACAGACATGTATGATCCTTTGTCTGGGTGCATTTGGCAGGCAACCAATTAATGCTTCTCTCTTGCATTGATATTTCCCTCTCTCCTTTCCTTTCTTCCTTCTTCTTTCTCTAAAAGCCATGAAAAACATGTCCTCAAGTGAGGATAAAAAAATAAAACAAGTAAAAAACCACTTTATCTCTTTCTATAGAAGAGTTTATTGCTCAAAATAAGAACTGTTGTCACTACCTTTGACAATCCTTCTGGGAGCAACTCTTTTTTCTCACAGAGTGGCAGAGGTTACACTACACAAAGGGTAATGAAATAAAAGTGCACGTTACTCAACATTGCTTTATGGTAGAAGTAGAAAGATGTTCAAGTTTTGGAAGTCAGAAATCTATGTTTCAATCCAACTCTACTAATTACCAGTTGAATAATTCATTTATCTATTTATAAAATATTTATTTACACCAAGGCTGTTTTTCTAGCTACAAAGTAAAGACAAAGATAAGACAAAATATTTATAGAACATCTAGCACAATGATTACTACTGATACTCAGTACTAATTTTTCTCTTCATTCTTTCTTTATTTGAATAACTTTTTGTGGAAATCAAATATTCAGAAGAATAAGTACAAATTCTAAGAGGGACAAAATAAAAATGGTTATAATAAAGTTTCATACTCAGAAAGCCTGTGAATAAAATTACTTCCCACCAAAGACTTGGACTTGCTGAGTATGAGGTTTTGTTATAACCATTTCTTTTGCCCTTCTCAGGGCTACTGGAATATGTAGCTATTCTTCCTCTTACTAGATTTCCACAAAAAGTTATCTAAATCGAACCATGACCATGACAGGAATGCCAATTTTTTCCAAGTCCCCACAGTTGAAGTGATGCTGTCAACCAGAGCCAGACCCAAATCACACAGAAAAAGATTGAAATGGACCTAGCCTAGTGAAAATGAGGTGTGTACCAGAGCAACCCTGTTCTATGTGCACTCTTCACACTGCCTCCTGCTACATGTCTGACAGGAGATGACAAAATAATGGCAAAGTTAGCTTTATAGGCTATATAATGGTTTAAAAAGCTCTTTTTTTTTTACTTGTGTTTGTTCACAAAATACTATTGAGAAGTCTCTGAAGTAATCAAGGCAAATGTTACTACTTCCCCCCATTTTAGAAGAATAAACCCCATCTTAGAGAGTCAAAGGACCTAGTCAAGTGTAAATGTTGGGATCAACATCCAAATTTAGGTCTAGCTGATATTCAAGTTTAATTTTTCCCTTTTGCTGAGTTGCCTTAGAGTTAGTTAAATCCCTTAAGGTTTTTTTTTCTCACATGAATAACTCTTACATTAGGTTTTTCTCATTCAGAATTTATGTAGAAGAATGTTGTGCTTAAGTGTAAAATTTAATGTATACCCCTTCTAAATTATACCTTGAAAATTTAGAACATTATTGTAGTCTAGGAACCACTTTGACTCCTATGTCCAAAGTACTTTTTTAATCCCTCCCAGCTTTTTGTCATCTAGATTTGACAAGCTTGTCTGCTATGCCTTTACTAAGTCACTGAAAGTGTTATGCAACAGTACAAATGTATGAACAAAATCCTGTAGCACATCATTTTAGAAATGCTTTAAGTTTGACACCATCTATTCATCAACATGGAATATAGATAAAGTAAACAAACAAAATAGACACAGACTCATAGATACAGAGAACAGACTGACAGCTCTCAGAGGGGAAGGGTTTGGGGGACTGGCTGAAAAAGGTGAAGAGATTAAACAAAAAAAGTGTAGACACAGACAACAATATGGTGATTACCAGAGGAAAAAGGGGGTTGGGGGAGGTAGAAGAGGACAATAGGGAGAATAAATGGTGATGAACGGAGACTTGACTTTGGGTGGTGAACACATACTACAGTGTACAGATGATGTATTATACAGTTTTGTACACCTGAAACTATGAAATTTTATTAACCAATGTCACCCCAATAAATTCAATAAATTTTTTTAAATATTAAGTATTATTATTCTGGTTGGCAATATTTTTACATATAGCCTAGTTTTGAGTTTAGGTAACCATCCTATCTCATAACAGATATTTTTACCCTGTAACAGAGAAGGTTTGGTAAACCAGAAGGGTCACCTGATCCTCTTCAAGAAAGGATGTTCTTCCCAGCTGCAGGGGGGGCAGTCAGCAGACTACCTTACCTACAGAGACACCTTGCTCTGGGTCATGTCCTTCCAGGAGAGTCCACACATAGTACTGCATGTGGAGGATTATTAGGAGCCAGACATTTCAGTACAATGAGGAACAACTTCGACAGTGCTGTTTCCACAGCTCTGGACAAGGGCTTGCATCACAATTTGACTTCTCACTTTGCCCAGTCCTGTTTCCTCTCACTTTCCTTTGCCTGTGTTGTTCCTTGAGCCTTGCATCTCAATCTTTGTTTCAGCATCTGCTTCTGAAGAACTAGACCTGTGACAGATGGTATTGTTGAACGTGCAGCTGAAATCGAGTTACAGTGCCTATGCTCCATCAGTTCTGAACCCCTATCAAACAAATAAAAAACAAAAATATACATATATACATGCATGCATAAACAAAGATAAATAGTTTTATTTAACTTTATTATTATTGAAGAATCCCTTTTTGTTAGCCTGGAGTTACCAATTTCTTTTCTAAGAACTAACATTGTACTTGTTAACCAAAGCATGGTGCTTCTTATAACCTTCCCCTCCTTTCCATCTCCCCCTTCTCTACTCAGGTTTGGACTTTCATTCATATACTATTGTCTCAAGGCTGTCATAATGAAGTACCACAGCCTGGGAGGCTTAAACAACAGAAACTTATTTCCTCCTACTTTGGGAGGCTACAAATTCAAAATCAAGTTTATATTCTTGTGTAATCCCTTCCTCTTGAATATGGGCTGAACCAGGCGACTTGTTTCTAATGAACACAATATAGCAGGATCGCTAAAATGTCACTGGTAAGTTTATGTTACAAAAAGACCATGGCTTCATCTTGGGCACCCTCTCTTGCTTGTTTACTCTGAAGGAAGTTAGCAGTCATGTGCAAGCTTCTCTGTGAAAGAAAGCTTGTGTGTCAGGAACTAATGTTTCCAGTCCATAGCCACCAAGGACCTGAGCCCTTAACAGGTCCTTTACAGAGCCTTTACAGGTAAGTAAATGACCTTGGAAGTGGACTGCCACCTAGTCAGGCCTTGAGATGATTACAACTGGGGCCAACAACCTGCTTTCAGCATCATTAGAGACCTTGAGCTAGAGGCACCTGGTGAAGCCATGCTGGGATTCCTGACTCATGAAAGTTTGAGATAATAAAGTTTGCTGTTTTAAGCCATAGATTTAGGTGCAATCTGTTATACAGCAATAGACAACTAATACATCGTCTCTGCTCTCTCACCCACACTACTGCAGTAGCCTTCTAACACATCTCCCTGCCCACAGGCTCTTCCTCGTACATCCTTTGTACCATGTCAGAATGATTTTGGCACAGGTCAAATCATGCTATTTTCTAATTATTATTTTCTAATAATTCCTAACCATCCTTTTATGAAAGTCCAGACTTTTAACATGACCTCTCAGAATCTGATCTCAATCCATTTTTTTCAATATTATCTTCTAATATTCTTCAAGAAACCTATTCTGTTCCAGCCAGAACAAAACTTTTCATATTTTTTATTTCATGCTATATTCTCAGGCAGGGATGTCAATATCCATGTTCTCCCATCAATTTCTTACCTTTCAAGAAAAATTTCAAATGCCACCTTTTGACACATAGATCCTAATTAATTCTGAAGAAAGTGAACTTTCTTGGTTCGGTTTCCCTATCTATTAATTGTATCTTAACTACAGAATCTATTTTAATTCACTTATATTATATGGACTAGAATATCCTTTTGTGTTTGCCTATTTAAGACACTCCATAAAGGGACAAACTTTTTATTAATCATCTTTTTCCTCCCATATTTTCAATAACGTATTTTGGCTTGTGATTGGCTCTCAATAGTAAGTTAATCCAATTAATTATAAAATTATCTTGGGAATAGATTTATCTACCCATGACTTACTTACTCTTTACTTTCTAAAATAAAATACTATAACATCCCATAGTTCACTCAGTTTATACATAAATTTGAGCTCCTGTCACCCTACTAATCATAAGATTTACTTTTCTATACCACTCAAACTAGGGGTTAAGGAAGGTCAAATAGAAAGAAGAAAGGAATGTTGATAGAAAAGATGAAAGGGAAATCATAGGAAAGAATGAATTTTCTTCATTCAATTCCTTTTCAGTAAGGTGTTAGGGGTAAAATAAGAGATTTAATATAAAATGTACCTAGATAGAAATACTAGGGCCAAAGTCTTTCAACTTAAGGTGCTTTGGCTTCGATTTCTCCAAGAAGAAAACTGAAAGCAATAAGAATACCTGTCATGCAGGCTGTAAAGGAGAAGGAGATAACTTGGTTAAGACATTCCACAGAGATGGCTGTTTTTCACTTCTCTTCCCTGCATGGTCCTGGAACCTCATTTCATTTCCAAATTTCATTCACTAATAACCAAAGAGTTTAAAATGAGAAAGAAAGAAAGATTGTGAGGGAACAGGGAAGGGAGGAGGCAAGGGTCAGAGAAAGAGAAAAGAGATTAAAAAAAGAGAAAATAATGTATTCACAGATGTATAGGGTTACTTACTCATTTTACATTCTCCAGCATATCATGGGGACTTCAGTAACACGGACCATCATCCCAGATACAATTACATGTAGCAAAGTTGTGCTGGCAGAGTAGACAAACCACAGGAAATCTTTGTTATCATCTGTTGGAAGTTCACAAAACACACTATCACTATTTTTTAAAAATCTGGTATGGTGGGTTTAATCTGCCAGCAAATTTCCTTGATCACATGGATACTTTAATCCAGCACAAAAAGAGATTGCAACACACAGCTTCTTTACTTAAATTAAAAAAAATCCCAAGCTTTATATTTTAAAAGTCTCCCAGAGAAATATTGCAAATCACCTTAACCCTACCTACAAAGACTGACCTAGCTCAGTACCCTAAGGCTATGCAGTTCTAAAAAAAGTAAATCAGCAGTGTTTTGGTGCCAGGTTTGAGTCACTTGAAGTAAAACCTGACTACAGGTATAGCTTGAGGTCCTTAAAACTGTCCTATTCTATAGTCTCTGGTACATGTCACTCTAATATCACAATTTTTTTTCACCATGAAATAGACTATTCTGTTTAAATGCTACTTTCTACTCCATCTAAAAATGGAAACTCAGAGAAATATGCTATTTAAAGAATCATAAAATTGACTTAAAAAAAGCTAATTTCTCCTGCCACAAGCTCAAAATCTTCAAGATGATGAGATAGAAAAAAATATTCTATCCCATAAATGAAATATCACACTTACTTGACTTTTTTGGATCATAAGGTTAAACATCTTATAAACCACAATGAATAAGTCATGGAGGCCTACTGAAAGGAGCTAAAACTGCCAATGTTAACCCATTATATTTTATTGAGAGATACCATAAACTGAGGCCATCTTCTCTCTAAAAGATCAAACTCTGTCAGGCAGTTTCCCAAGCAACCGCATCCCACCTACACTCTTAACTTCTAACACAAGAGGAGCTAGGCTGAGAAGGATTCCAGATGAAGTCTGACCCCTGAGAAGTTCACCTAATGCATGTCTAAAAGACTGTCTTGAGACAGCTACCATAACAGCATTGAGATAATATGACCAACAGCGCTTCCTAATTATGCAATTACTCCTTTTGATCTTCTATATTCTAGTCATACTTCCAAGTAACTTGGTCAAGTTTTCTGAACTTAGGTTCTCAATAATTCCTATTCCCAATCTATATTCCTGCCTAGGTTAGAAATACAAATTTTACAATGGGACTGGTATTCAGAGCTATGTACAACAGGAGCATACTTGTTATTAAAATATTACAATACTTCTTTAGTATTTGATAAGGAGCCCCCACTCTAACCCCTCACTGTGCTCCCACCACCACTATTGCCACCCTGGACCATCCCCAGAAGCCCCTGAATCTTCCTACAGTCCAGCACCCACAGGGTCACTGCCTTAACATCACAATGGGATGTGACTGAGGACCCTGCTCTAGCACTCTGTGGCTAGTGTTCTTCCTGGGATTTATTGGTTCTTGGTTTTAGTAGCTAAACATATTGAATATTAGTACTGTTTAAAAGATCCCAGAAGATAATAGAAATGAATTAAGTACATGCATGTAACACAATAAGAGGTGATTAAAAATGTGGGCAACTAGAGAGCATGTGCCCCTTTAAGAATTTGTTATATAGCTGTGGAAGATCGCTGTCATGTGGGAATGTAGGCTGTGGGTGCTAAATATCCTTATGTTTAGCATACATTTTGACTTTTATTAGAAACTTCCCGATTTCTTAACACTAGCAATGATTACAGATGTTTGCAAAATACTGTGAGTGCCAAACCAAACTACGTGGCCCATGGGCTGTGAGTTCGTAACTTATACTTTAGGCACCATGAAGTTTTTGTGACTTTGTCAGAGTTCCTTCATCTGTCACACTTGAACCAAGCTGAGGAAGAAGTTGGCACTTTCAATTATATAATTATGAGTTACATCCAACTGGAATTCAAATAACTAAGTGAAACTAATAATTACATCAAACTTCTTTTTTATTTTAAGTTTTGCCAAATGTTATCAAGGACATTGTATCAGATTTTCCTCACAAGTATTATTATATTTTTTAACAGCAGAGGAAAATGGATCCAGAATGACTAAGAAAACTCTCTTAATGCCGCCCACATAAATGGCAGAACTGGGTCTAGGCTGGAGGACCAATGGAGTTGTTCCTCTAACGCTTTTAAATTGTCTACCCTACTCTCAAGTTCACTGATAATCTTAGACAGTTACCCCAGGAAAATCATCTTCTGGACTATTTTTTATATTCATTTGAAGTTATCTTTTTATATACATCTAAATCACTTCTTAAGGGCAAAACGCGTTTACGTTAGATGGGATTATTATTTCCAATGCTTTAAAGAAATTGTACATCAAGCCCTTCATCATGTCATTTTGTAAGTCATCCATTGTTGTTGGAGTATACTTCCCTAACAAGCTGATGTTAGACCTAGCCAAAGGAATTTCTTTGTCAAATGGACGGGGGCAGAAGTGACACTGTGCCAGTTTCTAGCTGAGGGCTCTAAGAGGCATCGTGTGTTTCCCCTTTCGCACTTGACCTGTGATCTGCTCTGAGAGGAGCATATCCCCACTCTCCCCTGCTCCTCATCAATCCACAGAGGGAGACACGTGAAGCAGACCCAGACCTGACCTGCAGCCTAGAGCAAAGCCCAGACTAACTCAGCCAAGATCTGTGGAACTGCAGGTGACATGCAGGTCCATGAATAAAAAAAATAAGTTTTTGTTGACAGAAGCCACTAAGATTTTATGAGGTTGCTTGTTCTGTAGCATTATTGCATCAATTCCTCACTACTACACTGTTATAAACATCTTTGTGAAAAATAATCCTTTGCAAATTAATCGAAGCAATAGAAGAAACTCCAGAAACAGCTCAATAATAATCGCAGAAGAATATGTGACTTTGGAGAATAGTACTATGATATCTTCTAAGCAAGTACTCCTAAAGATAACTAGATAAAGTTCTACAAAAACAAAAAGGAAAAAATACAAATATAATAAAAATGAGATATCAGGTGACTGATGCCGAAAAACCAAGGTAATTGAGCACTGTTGCTGATCCTTGATTAGGCTGACCATCATTAAAGAAACATATTTGTAGATTCTTATATTTAAAAAAAGAAAAAGAAAATAATAAAAAAACAACAACAAAACCCCTTTGTTTTCTGTTTGAATTATTCCTACCTCCAGTTGATTAAAATAATTTTTTCTGTCTTTGACTTTTTTGTGAGATACTTTGAACTAGGGCGAAAATGACATCTGTGAGGGAAAAGCACCATAGTTGTTTTAATTTGGGCTCTGCTTTTAGAATCACCCAGGAAGCTTTTTAAAAAGGACATGCCTGGGAATCCCTTCCAGAAATTCTGATTTAATTGGTCTGGGAAAGGCTGGGGCAAAGTACCTTGTGACACATCTCTCCAGGTGATTCTAATATGCAGCCGGGGTTGAAAACCAGCATCCTTAGAGGAGATAGAAGATGGCCAATAAAAAAGAGTTAAGAATAATATTAAAATAAAAGATACATTTTTAAAATGCTTTAAAGTAAAATAACAGCAACAAAAAAGTCCCAGGAAAGCATCTTGGTTAATAAAATGAAAAGTTGAGTATGTCACCTTTTCAATTAACATTTTCTTTGAAGTAAACTACCGAGTCATCAATGCATCTCACCCACTCCAGCTAGGAGCGGCCTGACCCTGGAAGCTGGAAGGGCAACACCTTTCATATTTCTCACTCTCAGTCATTGACTCATGACATAAAATATAGTTTATTTGAAATGTCTTGATAATTGAGTAATTATCAGTGAATCACATGAAACTATGGGATTTCCAGTGTTGCTTTGTATATGCAGTATATTTTCTGGTTTTCAGAATATGACACTGATACTTTGAATACCAATTATGCTCGGTGTTCAAAATATTTATCACCTATTATTAGCTCAGAGTCACAATGGTGCTCTTGATCCACCATTTTAGAAAGGTCCCAATATGCTCAGTTACAACACATGTTCAGAGCATACGGAGTTCTTGCTAAATGAGATCTGCTATATAATCTAAGCACTTGTCATCAATTTTTCAAAACTTTGACAGGAGGGAAAAATATATAATGCTACACATTTACTGGTTATAATTTAGGAGGTTCGGAGCTGGAAGGTATAACTCATAGGCTAAAAATTATGCTAAACTTACTTCTGAAATCAGTTTTTTTTTTTTCATATACTTTTCATTCTACCTCATTTCCTAAATTCAGGTACCAAATTCTAAGGATTCTCTCTCTCAGACCTGTTGCTTATATACACCTTTGCATCTCTACCTCACAGCCTTTCTGCTACTGGTATCATGCAGTCCCCCAACATCTCTGCCACCATTCCAATCCATTTTCCATACTGCCTCCAGAGTTAGCTTGTAAAACTTGAATATGATATAGCACTACCATGCATCACAGAGCTTTTGTTCCTTATATAAAACAGTATTAATTCCAAAATTCATAGCTTTGCATATATGGTCATTCACCTCTGTGCCCAACATAATCTCTTCTGTTCCCTGCACCCTTTAGTCACCACGCCCTGAATGGCCATTTTCGTGATTGTTCAACCTGTGCAGTCACACAGGATGCTGTGCTCAGAAGAGCCTCTTATTTGGTTAATGCTCTGCTACACCTTCTGGAATTCTTAATAATTTTATCTTTGAACTGGTATTTTATAAGTGGAGTAGAATGTAACCATGGAGTATATGCATGAGCAGATGAGATGCACATCTGTTGTGTGTCTGCAGTTCTTTGCTGCTCACTCCACAAGTAGCTTTGTGATGCCCCAATGAGCACAGAATTCCAATGAACCCACACTTTGTGGGAGTTTAGTGGGACTCCAAGCAAGTGCAAGGTATGAGTATAACATCTAAAACTATGCAAATAAGTTCACTGATAGCTTTGAGAATCCACACTTTCTATTTGAACAGGAACTCACTTTCATGCAAAAGCAATGGCATTCTAAAAAGCACAAATGACCAAAGAATCCTATTTGTGTTTCTTCCCTGTATTAACAAGCTACTTATTGAACATGATGATGTAGAAGGAAGAAATTTTAAAAACCTATAATTCATTTCAGTTCTTTTTACTCATCAGTAAGCTTAAAGTTGAGAACAGTGGTAGAATGTGCATATATCAAGATGTGAAACAGAAACAACTGAGTTGTGTGGCATTTCCATTGTTATGGTAAGAGCGAAATATAGATGCATGTATTTTCTATGAAATAATATAATTTTGATGATTCTGCATGAGTTAGATACTCATACTTGCATTTGAAAATGGCATTGTACAATATGAAGATGAATGGCAACATTTATAACAATGTGAAAATGTAATATTTCTTTGCTTAGGACAGCATTAAGTGGCAAATTTAAAAATACCATGACAATTCAGAAAAGAGACTGGATGAAAACTATAATAGCATTTCCCTACTTAATAAAAGAGGCCCCACATTATCATTTTGTCACTAAGGCCTAAAAATTATGTAGCCAGCCCTGCATCACCCAACATCTTGCTCTTTTAGATACTAAGTCCCTTTCACAGCAAATATATTCTTCTACCTACATTGCTCTTCTCCTTCTAAACCTAAGAATCCTTACTCATTCTCTAAAGCCAATGTAAATGTCACCTTCTCTGTGAAAATCTTCCCAAAGCCTCTAGGACAAAGTTGAGCACTGCTTTCCCCTTGTAAACCATGAGGCCTTTGAAGACAGAGCCTTGGAGTTATTATAACATCTAACACAGAAGTAGACATTCAGTTAAAAATGTATTGAATAAAATGGTGGTCAAGAAAGCTAAGTAGAAAAGGGATTTATAGTCTAAGATTTGCCCTAGAATCCTACGCTAATCTAGAGATGACACTGCTTATGTCACTTGGACTCAGACTGGTTGTCTAATGAAAGCTCTTGTAATTTAAAAGTTTCCTGCTTACTGAATCAAGACGGCTTTATCTGTTCCTTTCAAGATGAGAGTATGACTGGTGCAGCCAAAGGTGATCTTATTTCCAGCCATTAAACAATATTAATTTCATGGACTACAGAGAGAAGAAGCTTATGCAAATGAATATGATTTTACTGGCAC